>NC_135902.1:21485179-22685179 GCF_964194155.1 Cetorhinus maximus
GGGGGGGAGAGACACGGGGGGGGAATGATGGGGGGGAGAGACACGGGGGGGGAATGATGGGGGGGAGAGACACGGGGGGGAATGATGGGGGGGAGAGACACGGGGGGGGGAATGATGGGGGGGAGAGACACGGGGGGGAATGATGGGGGGGAGAGACACGGGGGGGGAATGATGGGGGGAGAGACATGGGGGGGGGAATGAATGGGGGGGAGAGACATGGGGGGGGAATGAATGGGGGGGAGAGACATGGGGGGGAATGATGGGGAGGGGGGGGAATGATGGGGAGGGGGGGAGAGACATGGGGGGGAATGAATGGGGGGGGAGAGACATGGGGGGGGAATGAATGGGGGGGAGAGACATGGGGGGGGAATGAATGGGGGGGAGAGACATGGGGGGGGAATGATGGGGAGGGGGAGAGACATGGGGGGGGAATGATGGGGAGGGGGGAGAGACATGGGGGGGGAATGATGGGGAGGGGGGAGAGACATGGGGGGGGAATGATGGGGAGGGGGGAGAGACATGGGGGGGAATGATGGGGAGGGGGGAGAGACATGGAGGGGAATGATGGGGAGGGGGGAGAGACATGGGGGGAATGATGGGGAGGGGGGAGAGACATGGGGGGGAATGATGGGGAGGGGGGAGAGACATGGGGGGGGGAATGATGGGGGGAGAGACATGGGGGGGAATGATGGGGGGGGAATGATGGGGGGGGAGAGACATGGGGGGGAATGATGGGGAGGGGGGGAATGATGGGGAGGGGGAGAGACATAGGGGGGAATGATGGGGGGGTAGAGAGATGGCGGGGGGAATGATGTGGGGGGAGACGGGGGGGGAATGATGGGGGAGAGCGGAGGATTGGGGGGGAGGGGAGAATGGGGGGGTCGGGGAGGGGAAGGGAGGGTCGGGGTGGAGGGGAGGGTTGGGGGGGTGGTGCGAGGGGAGGAGAATGGGGGGCTGGGGAGGGAGAGAGAGGAGAATGGGGGGCTGGGGAGGGAGAGAGGGAGGAGAATGGGGGGCTGGGGAGGGAGAGAGGAGAAGGGGGGCTGGGGAGGGAGAGAGAGAGGAGAATGTGGGGCTGGGGAGGGAGAGAGAGAGGAGAATGGGGGGCTGGGGAGGGAGGGAGAGAGAGAGAGGAGAATGGGGGGCTGGGGAGGGAGGGAGAGAGAGAGAGAGAGGAGAATGGGGGGCTGGGGAGGGAGGGAGAGAGAGAGAGAGAGAGAGGAGAATGGGGGGCTGGGGAGGGAGGGAGAGAGAGAGGAGAATGGGGGCTGGGGAGGGAGGGAGAAAGAGGAGAATGGGGGGCTGGGGAGGGAGAGAGAGAGAGGAGAATGGGGGGCTGGGGGGAGAGAGAGAGCGAGAGAGAGGAGAATGGGGGGCTGAGGAGAGAGAGGAGAATGGGGGGGCTGGGGAGGGAGAGAGGAGAAGGGGGGCTGGGGAGGGAGAGAGAGAGGAGAATGGGGGGCTGGGGAGGGAGAGAGAGAGAGGAGAATGGGGGGCTGGGGAGGGAGAGAGAGAGAGGAGAATGGGGGGCTGGGGAGGGAGGGAGAGAGAGGAGAATGGGGGGCTGGGGAGGGAGGGAGAGAGAGAGAGAGGAGAATGGGGGGCTGGGAGGGAGGGAGAGAGGAGAATGGGGGGCTGGGGAGGGAGAGAGGAGAATGGAGGGCTGGGGAGGGAGAGAGAGAGGAGAATGGGGGGCTGGGGAGGGAGAGAGAGAGAGGAGATTGGGGGGCTGGGGAGGGAGGAGAGAGAGAGGGGAGAATGGGGGGGTGGGGAGGGAGAGAGAGAGAGGAGAATGGGGGGCTGGGGAGGGAGGGAGAGAGAGAGGGGAGAATGGGGGGGTGGGGAGGGAGAGAGAGAGTGGAGAATGCGGGGGTGGGGAGAGAGAGAGAGAGAGAGAGGAGAATGGGGGGGTGTGAGAGGTGGGAGTCGGAGGGGGGTCGAGAGTGAGGGAGGGTGTGAGAGGCGGGAGGGGGGCGAGAGTGAGGGAGGTGGTGAGAGGAGGGAGTGAGGGGGATGAGAGTGTGAGGGGTTGAGAGGAGGCAGGGAGGAGTGTAGAGAGTGGTGGGGAGTTGCAAGGGTGGGGGCGAGAGGAGGGAGGGAGGAGGGTAGAGAGAGTTGGGGAGTTGCGATGGGAGGGGCAGAGGGGTGAGGGAGGGGGGGAGAGTGGTGGGACAAGGTGGGAGAGAGGGAGGAGGTGGGAGGGGTGAGGGAGGGGGAGAGGTACGAGGGGTGCAGAAAGTTGCAAGGGTGGGAGGGTGGTGAGCGCAGGGGAGGGAAGGGGGGCCAGAGGCAGGGATTGGGTGGGTGAGTTTGGGGGGGAGAGAGGAGGGCGAGGGGCGAGAGAGATGGGGAGGGGGGACAGGGAGAGAGTAGAAGGGAACGGGAGGGAGGAGAAGGGGGGAGGGCTGTAAAGTGAGAAGGGGGAGAGTGGAGGTGGAAGGAGAATGGGGGAAGGGGAGTGAGGGGGAAGCCAAGCAGGGGGATGGTGGGGGGGAGAGGAGTGGATTGGGGAAGGGAACGGGGGAGAGTGGGGTGTTGAAGATTGGGGAAAGGGGACCGTGGAGTTGGGGGGGAGGGGAGAGTGGAGGGAGGGCGGAGCGGGGGGGTGGAGGGGAGGGAGGGAGGAGCAGGGGGAAGGGGAGGGAGGGCAGAGCAGGGGGGAGGGAGGGTGGAGCAGGGGGGAAGGGGAGAGTGGAGGGAGGGCAGAGCGGGGGGGAAGGGGAGAGTGGAGGGAGGGCGGAGCAGGGGGGAAGGGGAGAGTGGAGGGAGGGCGGAGCGGGGGGAAGGGGAGATTGGAGGGAGGGCGGAGCGGGGGGGAGGGAGGGCGGAGCAGGGGAGGGAGGGTGGAGTGGGGGGTTGGAGGGGAGGGGGGGCGGAGTGGGGGGAGGGAGGGCGGAGCGGGAGGGGAGGGAAGGCGGAGCGAGGGGCGAGGGAGGGCGGAGCGGGGGGGGAAGGGGACCTGGGGCGAGAGCAGGGGAAGAGGTGAGTTGGGGGGCAAGGGGAGCAGGTGAGAGTTGGGGGAAGGGGTGCAAGAGGGAGAGTGGGGGAAAGCCAAGCACTGGGTGGGGGGAGTAGGGGGAAGGGGAGCAGGGGGAAGGGGAGCAGGAGTGGAGAATGGAGAGTGGGGGGAAGCTGAGCAGTGGGACGGAGGGGGTGGGGGTGGAGTGCATTTAAGGAGTATTGTCAATCCCTCAATCATCATCACTAAATTAGAGAACTTGGGGTCTTTTTCTGTTTGCTGATTGTGGGCCCTTTCTGTGCTTAGATTGGCTTCAAGACTTCCTACTGCACTTCATAATTACTGTGTAGATTGTAAACCGCATTGATGCGTCCCAAGACCATGAATGGCATTTTGGAAATCCAAGATATTGCTGGGAAAAATGCTGGCAGGTGCTGAATGAGGATGATTTTGCGGAGGATTGGTTTCTAAGTGAAGAGCTGAACATGAGGAAGAGAAGTTGAACTGGGGGATAAGAGATTCCTCGGGCATCGTCTTCAGTTGTCCAATTTTAATAACTATCTGTTAATCCTGCAGGCTCTTCCAATGGTCACAGTGGTGGTTGGGTGTCAGAGTTCAGATGGGATCATCTCATTACTTACCACAGCAAAGGAGGCAGACGAACCAAAGCGACTGGAATTTCCTGTACCGACAGAATCAAACCCTCTGAGTCCTGGGTTACCTTGCTGGGCTAACTATGTGAAGGGAGTTATCCAACATTACAGGGGTAAGACCACACATAACACCAATGGATAGCTAATAGGCTGAGCTGCGATTTGTTTAGATTTGGGGAGTCCAAAACTCAGAGCCATCGATATAAGATAGTCATTAATAATAGGAAATTTAGGAGAAACTTCTTTACCCAGAGAGTGGTTAGAATGTTGAACTCAACTTGTTACAAGGAGTAGATGAGGCGAATATCATAGGTGCTTTCAAGAGGAAGTTAGATAGATACATGAGGGGGAAATGAATGGAAGGTTATGTTGACAGGGTGGGATGAAGAGGTTTGTATTGAGCCTAAACATGGGCTAACGGTAAAGCATGGAAATGAATTCTATAATCTGACACTCATCTCTGAAAAATTACAGTACAATTAGCACTAAAATGTCCCTTCTCTTGTTATATTTTGACCTTCACCCTTGGCACAGCTGGTGTGCGTATACAGATATGCTGGTGTTCTTACTCCTTGCCAGAGCTGTAATTTGAGAAGGCATGAACATGGACTTATGCAGCACCATGTCAAGTGTTAGCAGGCATCATGCACGATGAGTCACTCTGTGGAACAACTCGATGGTCACATAGTAAGATCCTATCAAAAGCAACAGGATGATTGACCAGTTAATCTGATCTTCATGATAATAAACGTTGGGGTTAAAAGTGCACAAAGGGCCTGAGCAAATAGTTACTGACGAAGTTCACTGGTTAGTTTAAATGTATCACAGCTTGGAAGCTGCTGGGCTCTATTTCATACAAACAGGGTTTAACTCAGGTTTAACACAGGGAGTTGAACTTATTATAAAAGCAAAATACTGTGGATGCTGGAAATCTGAAACAAAAATAGCTGGAAAAACTCAGGCGGAAGAAGAGTTCAGCATCGTGCCGAGCCCGAAATTCATTGAGGTGAGGGCGTAAGGGTATGAAACTGAGTACTTTGAGTTCCTTTGCACCTGAAAAAAGAGACAAAATTTCTTGTTAAGGCGTCAGATGAGACGAAGAATAAAATGAAACTGGTGGCAAGGACAGTTTAGAGATAGGGTGAGTCAGTGCTATTGCAGGGAGAGGTCGAGTGTGTTCATATGGTGGCGCATGGCACTGAGTGTGGATCTCAGGATGCGACGAGAACAGCAGTCTGAGGAGTAAAACAGGAAAGGTGGCCAAACCATGGCTTACAGGGGAAATTAGAGATAGTATTAGATGCAAGGAAGAGGCATACAAATTGGCCAGAAAAAACAACAGACCTGAGGATTGGGAGCAGTTTAGAATTCAGCAAAGGAGGACCAAGGGATTGATTAAGAAGGGGAAAATAGTGTACGAGAGTAAGCTTGCAGGGAACATAAAAACTTACTGTAAAGGTTTCTATAGGTATGTGAAGAGAAAAAGATTGGTGAAGACAAATGTAGGTCCCTTCCAGTCAGAAACAGGGGAATTTATAATGGGGAATAAAGAAATGGTTGACCAACTAAATAATACTTCTGTCTTCACAAAGGATGACACTAATAACATACCAGAAATGTTGGGGAACACAGGGTTTAGTAAGAGGGAGGAACTGAAAGAAATCAGTATTAGTAGGGAAATGGTGTTGGCGAAGTTGATGGGATTGAAGGCCGATAAATCCCCGGGGCCTGATAATCTACATCCCAGAGTACTTAAGGAAGTGGCCCTAGAAATAGTGTTTGCATTGGTGGTCATCTTCCGATATTCTATGGACTCTGGAACAGTTCCTACAGATTGGAGGGCAGCTGATGTAACCCCACTATTAAAAAGAGAGGAAGAGAGAAAACACGGAATTATAGACCAGTCAGCCTGACGTCGGTAGTGGGGAAAATTCTAGAGTCCATTATAAAAGATTTAATAGCTGAGCACTTGGAAAACAGTGGCAGAATCGGACAGAGTCAGCATGGATTCATGAAAGGGAAATCATGCTTGACAAATCTACTGGAATTTTTTGAGGATGTAACTAGTAGAGTTGATCAGGGGGAGCCAGTGGATGTGGTTTATCTGAACTTTCAGAAGGCTTTCGACAAAGTCCCACATAAGAGATTAGCGTGTAAAATTAAAGTGCATGGGATTGGGGGTAGTGTATTGAGATGGATAGAAAACTGGTTGGCAGACAGGAAACAAAGAGTAGGAATAAACAAGTCTTTCCTTCTACTCATTAACATTAAGTATTTACACCTCATACATTCCACCAGTGCCCACCCCCCCACCCCCCGCCAGACTCTTGCACCGGTGGCGTAAATTTCCAACTGTGTTCTCGGCTCTCTTTGAGAAAGTGTAGGATGTTTGATCTCCATATTCTTCTCCTTGGAAGGCACCGAATCTCCCCCTCCTCTCCTCCCCTACCCCCTGGTCTGCAGTATGAATGCGATGGACAGAGATTTTCATTTTTTTTCCTTTCGCTTCTTCTTGGTACTCTGTGGAAAGGCTGGACTGCTGGCTGTTCTTGCTTGAGAAAATGAATCTCGTTCAGCTCCTGCGAAGATTTGTACAGCTGTAGAAGGTCTAAAAACTTCTACTGCTGCAACGACCGAGGCGTTACGTAATGCCTCATCCATGAACGAATCACATGGACGAAGAATATTCCGGGGAAAAAGAATGATTGTCCTGCTAATACTGTAAGAAATTTTTTTTCTGTAAGCAGTGGTTCAGCTGGCCTTTAGTGTGAGTTTGTTGCTCAGTGGGCCTGAGCATCTATGGAACTTCATCAGGACATATGCCTTCACCATCATCAACAGTGAAAGAAACATGCAGAGGCAAAGAAATGACACCTTCTTGTACGCTTATGGCATTAGTGAGATCTGTAGTTCATGCACCTCTGAGTTTTGATCACCAGATTTAATTTCAGATTCAATGATAGCAGGGATTTGTTCTACAACAGTTATATTGGCAGTAGTAATAACTTCTGGTCTCGGTTTTTTCATTGCATCAGTTTGTATGTCATTGGTGTTTTCAGCAGAGTGAACAGATGGATTTGCATCTTTATCACCACCTTCAATAATATGCTGACCCCCCTCAGCAGAGATATATGAGCTATTGTCGTAATCATCTACGCTGTCCTCAAAAGTAAAACAAAGTTCAGGATCTCCTCCTGTGGCAAATCATCAATTATAAGTGGCATCTTGGTTATCATCCTCTTACATTCTTTCCCAAAAGAGAAAATTAAGGACTGAGATGTCATCTTGTGGCTAGTCACCTTCATCCTTCTCTCCCGTTTCATCTAGCCTTTCCTCGAAAGGAAATGAAAAATCTATGATGTCGTCCTGTGGTGGTAGGGATGGAATTTTGTCTATGAAGACTAATAGTGTTCTGAGTCAACTTGATTTTCTTCTGCAACAGGTGAATAAAGAAGATGCAAAGCTATACAAGCAGCTCTGCTCAACAAAGGACAGTGTTGATTAGGAATGTCGTGTAGAGTATCAGTGAGCTCTATACCATTAAAACGAAATCTAACAGTCATCTCTCCTCGCACCTTGAGTGGAATACCTCTTGCGCTGTGAAGCTGAATGGTAGACAGCTGGAGAAATTCAGACTTCAGCGAGGGAGTGGTAACAAAGAATGGACACTGCCCCTGTGTCCAGTTTAAAATTAGTCTTCTGACCATTAACCATGATATCTGCATACCAGAAAGACGCTTGCGGCTCTGCCATTTTGCTTAAGAAGAATACATCCTGTTCTTCGGTATCATCTATTTCTTGGACAGTTGCAGATTGGAATGGCCTGTCTTTAAATTTTTGACCTGAAGATGCAAGTTTCCTGCTGCTGTGGAATGCTATTTTAAAATGCTCCTCTGGGCAGGCTTTGCGCTGATGAGATTTTTTTCCACCACAATGTGGACATGGAACAATGGTGCCAACCACACCCTCTTCACACTGGCTCTGTTTTCAGGCAAGTGTGCTTTTAGCCCTATGGTTCAAGAATTGGTGAGTTGGTGGCCTTCCTCCAGAAAGGCTCCTTATCACCTTGGATGAATAGCCTGTTTTGCTTGCAAAATTAGCCTCTCTGGCTAACTGCATTGCTTTGGACAAAGGGAGAAATTCTCCGGATTGTAAGGAGCCTGACAATGCTTCATCTATTAGTTCCACTACGATGCAGCCTCTGAGGAACTCTTCTCTCCATGTCCCATATTCACAGTTATCTGCTATGCAATTACAGGTGATTTATAAAAGAATCAACATTCTCTCCAGGTTCCTGACCTTGCCGGTTGAATTTTGCCTGGTCTATTATAATATTGCGCCATAGGCAAAAGTAGGCATCAAAGGCTTTGATGACTTCTTCACTTAGCAGTTTCTTCCTCATCCCCCCCTGTCGTCTTAAAATGTTGGCCCAGCTGCCGACTGCATAAAGGAGAACACTGACTTGATCCTTACCTGGCTTCTGAGCGAGTCCAACGACACCAGTGTGCAACTTAGTCAAGGCTCTTCACAGGGTCCAGAAGTTTGGGCAGAGGTAAAACTTTCTCCATTGCTCTGTGCACTTCCAGGCGGCTGTCATGAGACTCCAGTGGCAATTAGTTGCTCTGATTGCTGCTGTGGGCGTTCCTAGAGTGTGCTCTGCCGGACCAACAGCTTTCACTTTTCCTGCCTTTTATTGGTGTCGACTGGGATCCTTAGTAAACGGCTTGCAGACCGCTGCCACCATGTATTAATATCCCACGACCAGATTCTGGATGCCTTTGATAGAAGAGAGCTGGAATAACCCGATTGCAAGCTAGTGATCATTTATTGACTATTTACAGAGCAGACTTTAACAGGACTCCATTGGAACCTTCTTTCCTCAGGTTCCAGTTACATGTGATCTAACATCACTGATGCACTTTAGCTATTAGCATAGTAGCTATTAACCCTTTGTACTACAAAACCTACCTGTTTGATCAAGATTTTCATCACCGGTCCCAAAATATTCTTACGTATCTCCAATGGCATCATTGGAGCCCTAGCAAAACTGGAGTCAATGGTGTTCGGGGGTGGAAAGCTCTCTGCTGGTTGGAGTCATACCTAGCACAAAGAAAGATGGTTGTAATTGATGGAGGTCAATCATCTCAGTTCCAGGGCATTACTGCAGGCGTTCCTCGGGGTAGTGTCCTCGGCCCAACCATCTTCAGCTGCTGCATCAGTGACCTTCCTTCCATCATAAGGTCAGGAGTGGGATGTTTGCTGATGACTGCACAATGTTCAGCACCATTTGAATTCCTCAGATACTAAAGCAATCCATGTCCAAATGCAGCAAGACCTGGACAATATCCAGGCTTGGGCTGACAAGTGGCAAGTAACATTCGTGCCACACAAGTGCCAGGCAATGACTATCTCTAACAAGAGAGAATCTAACCATCGCCCCATGACATTCAATGGCATTACCATCGCTGAATCCCCCACTATCAACATCCTGGGATGGGGGTTACCATTGACCAGAAACTGAACTGAACTAGCTATATAAATACTGTGTTTACAGGAGCAGGTCAGAGGCTAGGAATCCTGCGGCGAGTAACTCCCCTCTTGACTCCCCAAAGCCTATCCACCATCTACGAGGCATAAGTCAGGAGTGTGATGAAATACTCCCCATTTGCCTGTATGAGTGCAGCTCCAACAACACTTGAAAGTTGATATTGTCCAAGACCAAGCCCCCTGCTTGATTGGCACTCCATCCGCAATGCCCATATCAGATGAATGAATCAAAACAAAAATGTCAAATTTTGTTTTATAATGCCCCTTGGAATGTTCTAATACATTAAAAGTTCTATGTAGATGCAGGTTGCGGTTGGTGACAAAAGTCCACGTGTTTTTTGCACATTTTGGATGTGGAGGCGAGAGAGGATAAAGCTTCTCCCTTTTGGGCCTGTTGGAGAGCCAAACAGGAAGGTTTTGCTTTGCTTTCGTTGACCGTTCTGTGTGGAGGTGAAAACAATTCCACTGATCGTGTGCTGTTAACGGTCAGAATGTTCAGACCTGCAGCTTGCAGCATCTTACCACTAAGAAAATACCAGCAGATAAAGGCTATACCGGTACATTAAAAGATTGCTTCAAATTCAGTGTAGATCTGTCCCCCACTGATCTGAAATGTTACAAAGGCATGATACTCATCTACTTGTCAATCTGTCTACCACTTGTTTTCTGTTTCATTGTTTATAATTGTTGGTTAGTAGATATTTTCTGTAGAATTTTTCATCATGGAGTGTTGCCAAGTAGAATATAATTAGCATTTTGAGATAACACCAGGTTCACTGCTTGTTGTCCAATAGATTTTATTTAACTTTATGCTATAGTTCCTAGCCCCCTCCCCATAAGGATTTTTGCTCTCTCTTGTATCCCTATAGCGGGCCCACTCCCTGGGTTTAAGGCGGTGATGGCAAGTAACGTCCCATTAGGAGGAGGACTGTCCAGTTCAGCATCTTTGGAAGTGGCCATGTACACCTTCCTACAGCAGATTTGCCCAGGTGAGTGAGGTGAGCTGCTTTATAAATGAAAAATGATTGTGTCTCTGCAGTACCTCATTATCTCCTCCATTCCTACAAAGGTTTAATGATGAAAGACACTCTGTGCCACTTGGTGCTCTCCAGTCCAGCTGCTGAATTTTCACAATGGAGGTATTCAAATGGCCATGTGATGTAATAGCTCTGTGAACTTTCCTTGCTCTTTGGCTGGATGATCAGATGTGACTAATTTACCCTGTTCCATAGCAATCACAGAGCAGGAATGACGATTGCTCCAAAGTCTTGGTCTAGGTCATCCAACAACCCTGGTAGTATAGTGGGTGAGGCGGTGGCGTAGTGGTAATGTCACTGAACTAATAATCCAGATGCCCAAGCTAATGCTCTGGAGAAAAGGATTCAAATCCCACCACAGCAGCTGGTGGAATTTAAATTCAATTAATAAATCTGGAATTAAAAGTGAAATGGTGATCACAAACCCATTGTCAATTGTTGTAAAAACCCACCTGGTTCACTAATGCCCTTTATCTTAACGTCCTTATCTGGTCTGGCCTATGTACAATGTGGTTGACTCTTAACTACCCTCTGAAATGGGGCAAGCCACTCAATTGTATAAAACTGCTACATGAAAAAAAGAATGAAAAGGAAGGAAAACTGATGGATCACCCGACATCAGCCTAGGCACCGAAAATGACAATAGCACACCCAGCCCTGTCAACCCCACAAAGTCCTCCTTACTAACATCAGGGGGTTTATGCTAAAATTGGGAGACTGTCCCACAGACTAGTCGAGCAACAGCCTGACATTGTCTGTAAGTTTTGATTCCGTGAGTGTGACTATGTCCCAGATACTGATATCACCATCACCAGAGGTGGCGGCACTGTGGTATACAGTCAGGAGAGAGTTGCCCTGGGAGTCCTCAACATCGACTCCAGACCCCATGTAGTATCATGGCATCAGGTCAAACATGGGTAAGGAAACCTCCTGCTGATTACCACCTATGGTCCCCTGTCAGTTGATGAATCAGTACTTCTCCATGTTAAACACCAATTGGAGGAAACGCTGAGGATGGCAAGGGCACAGAAAGTAATCTGGGTGGAGGAAGCCTCAATATCCATCACCAAGAGTGGCTCAGTAGCACTACTACTGACCGAGATGGCTGAGTCCTAAAGGACATAGCTGCTGGACTGGTTCTTTGGCAGGTGGTGAGGGAACCAACAAGAGGGAAAACCTACCTGACCTCGTCCTCACCAATCTACTTGTCGCAGATGCATCTGTCCATGACAATTTTGGTAGGAGTGACATCCGCACAATCCTTGTGGAGACGAAGTCCCGTCTTCACATTGAGGATACCTTCTTTCATGTGTGGCATTATCACAGTTCTAGATTTCAAACAGATCTAACAACTAAAAACTAGGCATTCATGAGGCGTTGTGGGCCATCAGCAGCAGCAAAATTGTATACAACCACAATCTGTAACCTTATGGCCCGGCATATCCTTCAGTCTACCATTGCCAACAAGCTGGGGGATCAACCCTGGTGCAGTGAAGAGTGCAGGAGGGCATGCCAGGAGCAGCACCAGGCATACCTAAAAATGAGGTGTCAAGCTGTTGAAGCCACAACACAGGACTACTCGCATGTCAAACTGTGGAAGCAGCATGCAATAGACAGCTAAGCGATTGCACAACCAATGGATCAGATCTAAACTCTGCAATCCTGCTACAACCAATCGTTAATGGTGATGGACAACTAAGCAATTCTCTGGAAGAGGTTCCACAAATATCTCCAACCTCCATTAATATAAAAGCAAAATACTGCGGATGCTGGAAATCTGAAATAAAAACAGAAAATGTTGGAAAAACTGAGCAGGTCTGACAGCATATGTGGAGAGAGAAACAGAGTTAACGTTTTGAGCCCATATGACCCTTCTTCAGAGCTAAAGAGAAGTAGAAATGTGATTAAATTTATACTGTTTATAGAGGGGGTGGAGCAGGTGAAGCTGGATAGAAGGTCAGCAATAGGTGGAGGCTAAGGAGAGATTGATAAAAATGTCATGGACACAAGACAAAGGGAGTGTTAATGGCAGTGATACGGGCTAAATTGTGGCATAAAGGAAAGAAAGCAGAATGTGTGAATAGCAGAACAAGGGTCAGCACTCTGAAAGAACAACATAGAACAAGTGATGGATGGCCCTTTTGGGGTGGGTCCGGAGTGGGGTAGAGGGCGGTGATTGGGGAAAAAGGATAGAAAAGGGATAAAAAGGATGAAAAAGGGGATAAAACCATGAATAAATGAATAAAAATAAGTAAATAAAAAATAAACATAAATTTTAAAATGGGCTGAAGAGTTCATGGTCTGAAGTTGTTGAACCCAACCTTAATGATGGGGGAGCCCAGCGTATCAAATGCAAAAGACAAGGCTGAAGCATTTGCAGCCATCTTCAGCCAGGAGTGCTGAGTGGATGATCCACCTCTGCCTCCTCCTGAGGTCCCCAGCATCACAGGTACCAGTCTTCAGCCAATTCGATTCACTCCATGTGATATCAAGAAACAGCTGAAGGCACTTGATCCTGCAAAGGCTGTGGACCCTGACAACATTCCGGCATTAGTACTGAAGACTTGTGCTCCAGAACTAGCCATGCCCCTAGCCAAGTTGTTTCAGTACAGCTGCAACATTGACATCTACCTGGCAATGTGGAAAATTATCCAGATATGCTCTGTCCATAAAAAGCAAGACACATCCAATTCAGCCAATTACCGCCCCATCAGGCTACTCTTGATTATCAGCAAAGTGATGGAAGGTGTTGTTGACAGTGCTATCAAGCGGCACTTACTCAGCAATAACCTGCTCACTGACGCTCAGTTTGGGTTCCACCAGGGTCACTCAGTTCCTGACCTCATTATGTCCTCAGTCCAAACATGGACTAAAGAGCTGAACTCCAGAAGTGAGGTGTGAGTGGCTTCCCTTGACATCAAGGCAGCATTTGACTGAGTGTGGCATCAAGGAGCCCTACCAAAGTCAATGGGAATCCGGGGGGGAAACTCTCCATTGGTTGGAGTCATAGCTAGCACAAAGGAACATGGTCGTGATTATTGAAGATTGAACGTCTCAGTCCCGGGACATAACTGCAGGAGTTCTCCAGGGTAGTGTCCTAGGCCTAACCATTTAAGTGGTTTCATCAATGACCTTCCTTCCTTCCATCATAAGGTCAGGAGTGATTGCACAATGTTCAGCACTATTCGCGACGACTCATACTGAAGCAGTCCATGTCCAAATGCAGCAAGACCTGGACAACATTCAGGTTTGGGCTGATCAGTGGCAAGTCAACACTCTGGGGGTTACCATTGACCAGAAACTAAACTAGACCAGCCATATAAATACTATGGCTACATGAGCAGGTCAGAGGCTGGGAATTTTGTGGAGAATAACTCACCTCTTGACTCCCCAAAGCTTGTCCAGCATCTACAAGGCACAAGTCAGTAGTGTGATGGAATACTCTCCAATTGCCAGGATGAGTGCAGCTCCAACAACACTTGAGAAGCTTGATGCCATCCAGGACGAAGCAGCTTGATTGTGACCCCATCCATCACCTTCAACATTCATTCTCTCCACCATCGATGCACAGTGGCAGCAGTGTGTACCATCTACAAGATGCATTGCAGGAACTCATTAAGGCGCCTTCAACAGCACCTTCCAAACCTGCGACCTCCGCCACCTGCAAGTTCCCCTCAAGTCATCATTGTGGTTCATATTAGACTTTTTAAAAATAAAGGCAATTTATCTGAAAAGGAGCGCACACACCGCACGCACCCGCACTGCACACTTCAAATTACCAGGGGGCACAGATTTAAGATGATTGGTGGAAGGATTAGAGGGGACATGAGTTCTAGGTGCTCAACATCCTGACTTGGAAATATATCATCGTTCCTTCACTGTCACTGGGTCAAAATCCTGGAACTCTTCTTAACAGCACTCTGGGTGTCCCTACAACACATGGACTGCAGCAGTTTAAGAAGGCAGCATCCTACCACCTTCTTGAGGGCAATTAGGGATGGGTAATTAATGCTGGTCTAGCCAGCGATGCCCACATGCAATGAACAAATAGAAAAAATAAAGGAACTGGACTGTCAGGTCAGAGGCCATGAGTTCATATCCCACTACCACAAATTGTTAAATCTTTAGGTACGTTATCCAAAATCCGGCTGTCCGAAAACTGAAAGATTTTCTCCCGGGAGATCTGTGTGTTCCCAGAACAGAGTGAGCACAGGAATGAAGAGGCCATTCTTGGGCTGATCCCAAAGGATAGAATCAGTGAGAGTTGTGCACACACAGGACCTTAGTGCTTCAGTTGGTAAAGGCAATCAACAAATAAGCTTAGGTTCAGTTCCTGGTCTATGCTAAATCAGCTGATCTTGGAAGTCTTTGTTATTGGAATGATACGATTGGCCTCAGGATCCCTGCATTTCCAGGGAGATTCTTTTGAGGAATGAATTTAATGTTTCTGTGGTGAGAAGTAAATATCTGATGCTGTGCTTTCATGTCACGAGAAAACAAAGAACTAGCACAAAACAAATATAAATGCAAGTTCTTTCCTTTTACATCAGAGTCTGTCCAGTGAATTTACCTGACAGCGCATCAGCACATTTCTCCAAATCTCCAGTATTAGACTGTCACAACAGGTTTTTATTAGAATGATGTTTACATCCTTTTAATGTTTAATGGTAACTTCCCTGTAAACAATGCTACAATGAGAAGGGAGAGGAAAATTAATCATACACACAAGCTGCCTGTTCCACTGACGGGAAAATCCGAAATACGACACGGTCTCAGTCCTGAGGGTGCTCGATTTTGGATATCTGACTTGCAATTCAGTAAATCTGGCTGGCACCAGAAAAAATAACCATAAACAATGCAGCTGGATTGTCTTAAAAACCCAAGTGGTTCACTAATGTCCTTCAGGGAATAGACCTGCCTTCCATACCTGCTACACATGACTCTAGTCCAACGTTATAGTTGACTTTTAATGCCCTCTGACATGGCCATAGTTGTTCAGGGAGCTAGGGCTGGGCAAGTGAGATAGACTTTGCCAGTGTCACCCATATGCAAGTTTGCTGTGGGGTAGGAATCTGTTTCTTGTTGACAGTTCAAGGAGCAATGCTTTAAAGTCTAGCATTGGTTTTGGTGGTCAGGCCTGGCACTGACATGGTTTTGGAATGGGCAAGTAGGGAATTTCAGGATTGTGCAGCGACAAACGTTCTGTGAATGGGAAACATGTCTGCATGTTACAGAGGAACATAGCAGGAGTAGGCCATTCGGTCTGTCAAGCCTGCTCTGCCATTCAAACAGATCATGGCTGATCATCTAACTCTATGCCATTTTCCCCCACTATCCCCATATCCCTTGTTGTCATTAGTATCCAGGAAGAACACATCTTGGTGTAGGGAGGCACAGTGCATATTCTGCACCGCTAATGATCATGTTTCAAATTTCTGATCATCAGACAATGGGGATTTAGTGGAAAAGGCCCTGGCCTGTCAGAAAGCTGAGCATACGTTTGCCTCCATGCCCTGTGGAATCATGGACCAGTTTATCTCGGTGATGGGGAAAAAGGATCACGCCTTGCTTATCGATTGCAGGTGAGCTAAGGAAGGAATGCGCCCCTGCTGAGGGTGTTCAATGGTCTGACTCTAATCTGTGTGGCTTTGATGTTAGCTGTGGCTCAGCATTAGCACGCTCCTCTCTGAGCCAGAAGGCTGTGAGTTCAAGTCCCACTTTTTTCAAATTTTTTCTGAGGGTTGTGCGACTTGGAGCTCTCTGCCTCAGAAAGCAGTGGAGGCGGGGTCACTGAATATTTTTAAGGCAGAGATAGATAGATTCTTGTTAGGCAAGGGATTCAAAGGTTTTCGGGGTTAGATGGGAATGTGGATATCAACACAAGAAGATCAGCCATGATCTTTATTGAATGGCGGAGCAGGCTCGAGGGGCCACATGGTCTACTTCTGTTCCTATTTCTTATATTCAAACCAGGAATTCTAGCACAAAATCTAGGCTGACACTCCAGTGTAGTACCGAAGGAGCCCTGCACTGTCTGATCTCAGATAAGACATTATGGGATGGGAGAGCTGGGAAATTCTCCCTGGTAACTCAAGGTGGCTCCATGGTGCTCAGTTCCTTAGGAAATTCCTTACTGTATGTTTGTCCTTGGCTGTCCACTGCCATCCTTTTGCCATTTCTCCCCCAAGCTCCTCTTCCACTATTAAAGTTTCCCTGGCTGCAATAGTGGGTGCATTTTTGCCCTAACTAAGTTAACTAATAGTTTAAACTGCCACTGCTCATGCTGCAACCATTCCTACCCTTGGCTTTCTTCAGTGGGTGATGGATCTTTTCTCAAATTTGGTTTCCAAATTCCTGGACTTTTCTAGACACGATGACATTTCTGCATTGGACTATCCAGGGCTATGCTGTCAAACTCAGCTGCTGTCTCTCTGATTTGTGGCTGTGTTGCTTAATTTTAAACTAACTTTGATCAATTTATAGTCCTTTTCTCCCCCTATGGGACCTCTGACTTTAATTCTGGATTCCCCTCCTAGAACCATAGAACCATTCCTCTCTATTCTCTGTTAACTGTCAGGAATATGTATCACTAAAATTGCTACATAACCACGCGCACGCAACTAAGCTTTTACTGTGTTCATTCACCTGGCTGCCACTCCACACCTGATCCTACATTTTTCAGAATTATTTTTGCTAGATATCTCTCCTTTTGTCGTGCCACTTTCATTTCTCCTCCCTTGGGTACTCTGCCCTGGTAATTCCCTATCTAACGCTGTAGAATTCCTACTCATTTGTAGTTATCCCACACTTCACTCCCTCTTAGAGAAGCTTACAGCTTCCCTGTCTGCCTCAGAAGGGCCCATCAAGGTACTGTCCACTGCCTCCTTACAAGCAGTAACTCCACCTTCCCCATCCTAGTCTCTCAGCAACCTTCCTGCCTAGCCTGCCCACTGGGGCTAATCATCCAAACCTCCTTCCCACATATTGTATCCCTCTCGGTGCTGACCCAGTGAACCACGCCATCAGATCACTGCCATTCCCTGTCCCTCCTGAATCTCCATTCGTGAACAAGACCCTTGCCATCCATCACTTAAATGTGAACAATTGCACCAACATCATGGCCTTGATGGAGACGTGGCTGAGGGTGGTAACACCTCCTGTTTAAGTGAAGCCTCTCCACCTGACTGTACCTTTTACCATTTGCCCCACCTGGACCATTGATATGGTGGGATGGCTCTGATCACCAAATCACACCATGGTTTCTACCCCTACTCCACGTCATTCCAGGCCTCTCGCATCTCATTCAAAATCCTCATTAAGTGGTATAAAAATTTTATCATCAAGATATCTTCACTGCTCTTCTTCAGCCTCAGATCCAAGGTGCTTCACAGGAGCAATATCAGATGAAATTTGGTACTGAGCCACATAAGGAGTTAATAGGTCAGATGACCAAAAGCTTGGTCAACGAGGTAGGTTTTAAGGAGTGTCTTAAAGTAGGCAGTAGATCGATTTAGGGAGGGAATTTCGGAGCTGAAGGCATGATTGCCGATGCTGGAGCACTTAAAATTGGAGGAGCCCAGATATCTCTTAAGGGTTTTGGGTCTGGAGGCAATTACTGAGATGGGGAGGAGAGAAACCGTAGGGGGATTGGATGAAGGTTTCAGCAAAAGGTGAGCTCTGGCAAAGTTGGCAATGCTATGGAGGTGGGCTGAAGGAAGAATGAGAAGTGTTAGAAGCAGCTGAAGAGATTGTCATGAAGACTGAGACCAAGAAATACAACTGGTCTCAGAACAGGGCGGAGAGGAAAAATTTCATTCACTGGAGAGTCAAGCAATTATGATCAAAGTAATTTTCAAGTTTTGCAGCTAGTTAAAGTAGGAAATAAGAGATTTTCCAGTAAAGCTGTAGGAATTTTAATAAGGTATTCAGAAAGTACCACATGTGAGGCTTTTAAGAAGGTTAATGTTCCTGACTTGGTTAAGTGCGTGTTGGAGCATTGAGGTACAATGATGCAGGGGAAGTGATTTCTCTGTTTATTTATTGCACTCACTCATTTCCTTTTTGTGTTTGATCTTTAATTCCTGAAAGCTCCATCTCTATCTCATAGCAGTGCACACTTTCTTCTTGAAAACAAAAAACTACTGCGGATGCTGGAAATCCAAAACAAAAACAGAATTACCTGGAAAAACTCAGCAGGTCTGGCAGCATCGATGGAGAAGAAAAGAGTTGACGTTCGAGTCCTCATGACCCTTCAGCAGAACTGAGTATAGTTAGGAGAGGGGTGAAATATAAGCTAGTTTAAGGTGGGGGGGGGTGGGGAGAGAAATTGGGGGGGTGGTGGTTGTAGGGACAAGCAAGCGGTGATAGGAGCAGATAATCAAAAGATGTCACAGACAAAAGGAACAAAGGGGTGTTGAAGGTGGTGATATCTAAGAAAATGTGCTAATTAAGAATGGATGGCAGAACACTCAAGGTACAGCTCTAGTGGGGGTGGGGTGGAAAGGCTGACAAGGTATTACAGTTGTAGATTTAAAAATAATGGAAATAGGTGGGAAAAGAAAAATCTATATAAATTATTGAAAAAAACAAAAGGGAGGGGGAAGAAACGGGGTGGGGATGGGGGGAGGGAGTTTAAGATCTAAAGTTGTTGAATTCAATATTCAGCCCGGAAGGCTGTAAAGTGCCTAGTCGGAAGATGAGGTGTTGTTCCTCCAGTTTGCATTGGGCTTCACTGGAACAATGCAGCAAGCCAAGGACAGACATGTGGGCAAGAGAGCAGGGTGGAGTGTTAAAATGGCAAGCGACAGGGAGGTTTGGGTCTTTCTTGCGGACAGACCACAGGTGTTCTGCAAAGCGGTCGCCCAGTTTGCGTTTGGTCTCTCCAATGTAGAGGAGACTGCATTGGGAGCAACGAATGCAGTAGACTAAGTTAGGGGAAATGCAAGTGAAATGCTGCTTCACTTGAAAGGAGTGTTTGGGCCCTTGGACGGTGAGGAGAGAGGAAGTGAAGGGGCAGGTGTTGCATCTTCTGCGTGGGCATGGGGAGGTGCCATAGGTGGGGGTTGAGGAGTAGGGGGTGATTGAGGAGTGGACCAGAGTGTCCCGGAGGGAACGATCCCTACGGAATGCCGCCAGGAGGGGTGAAGGGAAGATGTGTTTGGTGGTGGCATCATGCTGGAGTTGGCGGAGGATGATCCTTTGAATGCGGAGGCTGGTGGGGTGATAAGTGAGGACAAGGGGGACCCTATCATGTTTCTGGGTGGGAGGAGAAGGCGTGAGGGCGGATGCGCGGGAGATGGGCCGGACACGGTTGAGGGCCCTGTCAACGACCGTGGGTGGAAAACCTCGGTTAAGGAAGAAGGAGGACATGTCAGAGGAACTGTTTTTGAAGGTAGCGTCATCAGAACAGATGCGACGGAGGCGAAGGAACTGAGGAACTTTCTTCTTGCAGCCTATGTTGACCCCTGGTGGCAACGGAAATTATTACAGAACAGAGATCTGGGTGTTCTTGTACATGAATCATGAAATTAACATGCAGATATGGTAAGCAATCAGGAAAGAAAATTGTATGTTAGCCTTTATTACAAAGGATTGGAGTACAAGAGTAAAAAGTCTTACAGCAATTGTACGGGGCCTAGATGAGAATCTAGTTTTGATTGTCTTTCCTAAGGAAAGATATAGTTGTCTTAGAGGGAGCACAATGAAGGTTCACCAGACTGATTACTGAGATGAGGGGATTGGCCTATGAGGAGAGATTGTGTAGACTAGGCTATAGTCCCTTGAATTTAGCAGAATGAGAGACAGGTCTCATCAAAGATACAAAATTCTTAAGGTGCCTGACAGGGTAAATGCTGGGAGGATGCTTCTCTTGGCCAATGTGCCTAGAACTAGTGGTCACAGTCTCAGAATAAGGGCTTGGCAATTTAGGACCGCGATGAGGGGAAATTCCTTCATTCAAATGGTTGTGAATTTTTGGATATTTCTGTCCCAGAGAGCTGTATTCAAGACTGGGATCGATTTAGATTTTTGGATACTAAGGGAATCAAGAGATGGAGATAGGGATAGGACGGATAGTGTAGCTGAGGTAGTAGATCAGCCATGATCTTAGGAAAAGGACATCCGGACCCATTCCATCTTCATGGATTAAATTAGCAACCTCTACCCACTTTCTCATCATATCTCTATTTCAATCTCTCTGATCTCATCCTCCCTCTGTAGTTCAGTATGACAAGCATTGGTTTTATGTGTCCCCTCAAGGGGAGGGTGTCATTAATAAAGCATTAATGATCCAGTTAAACAAAATGATAACTCGTACCTAAATTATTGTTCTATTCTTGTTTACTCTGTATCTAACCTATATTGTATCTACCCTGGGAAGGTTTGATGAAGACAGTGTAGAGGGGCTTTAATAAGTACCTAACCCATGTTTTACCTGTCCTGGGAGGGTTTGAGGACAATGCGTACCTAAATTCCCCAAAAACTGACATTGCTCAGCTTAAAGAGCTACAAAAGTCACAAAGAGAGGCCAGAAATAAGCTGGTGAGTTTTCCTTTGATCCTGATGGGCCTGTACTTATTAGCAAGGAAGGTGTGAGGTCAATTCTCTGTGCATCTTGTGACTGTTCTTTGGGATCTGTGCTTGCTTTTGCCCTCAGAGTGGAACCGTTGAATTCATGGGTTGCAGGTGTTTGACCTCATACTCTTCTAACTTCAGGTCTTTGGAAGTGACCCCTGTGCCCCTCACTGACCCCGGCCTGGTGGTCCTGATCACAAACTCCAATGTACGACACACTCTGACAGGCAGCGAGTACCCGACTCGCCGCAAGCAGTGCATGGAGGCTGCAAAGGCACTCAAGAAAGAGACTCTCCGAGATGTTTCTATGGCTGATTTGACAGGTGCGTACGAGCTTGGCTTTTGCATCTATTTTTTTTGAAGTGGGGTGGGTGGGTGCAGGGCATATAAACACTGTGGCTACAAGAGCAGGTCAGAGGCAGGGAATTCTGTGGAGAGTAACACACCTCCTGAATCCGAAAGCCTATCCAGCATCTACAAGGCACAAGTTAGGAGTGTGATGGAATACTCCCGACTTGCCTGGATGAGTGCAGCTGCAACAACACTCAAGCAGCTGGACACCATCCAGGACAAAGCAGTCCATTTGATCAGCATCCCATCCGCCACCTTTAACATTCTCTCCCTCCACCACTGATGCACAGTGGCAGCAGTTGTACCATCTACAAGATGCACTACAGCAAATCATCAAGATTCCTTCGTCATCACCTTCCAAACTCATGACTTCTTACCACCTAGAAGGACAAGGACAGAATATGCATGGGAACACCATCTCAGGCAAGTTCCCCTCAAGCCATACAGCTGTCTTGGAAATGTATTGCTGTTCCTTCTCTGTCACTGGGTCAAAACCCTGGAACTCCCTTCCTAATGACACTGGGTGTTCACTGGGTGGTTCAAGAAGGCAGCTCACCACCACCTTCTGAAGGGCAGTTAAGTAAGGGCAATAAATGCTGGTCTAGCCAGCAATGACTGCATCATATGAAGGAACAAATGTCAAAAAAGACGCAGAAGACACATAAGTGATTAGAGGAAAAGGAGTTCTGGGAAGGATTGGTTTAAAAAGGGTGAGAGTGTGATGAGTTCTATCACTGGGAAGATCATGATGCAGGGTGTATGGGTGAGGTAGTGGCATAACTCGATGTGTGTGGAGAGGCAGGGACTCATACAGTACACAATTGATCTATACTTCACCTTAGCAAGTGATTTATTTTCCTCGGATATCTAATTGGCTGTAACGTTCTTTGGGACATCCTGACATTGTGAAAGGCGGAAGTCTTTCTGTTTGGATCTGCACTCAGACTCATTGAGGGTAGCTATGACTTTAGCTCTCAATTTAGCCACCCAATTTACATCTCTCCCCATTTTCATGCTTCTTTAGCCATACTTCCCAAACCCACAGCCTCCACCTAAAAGGACAAGGGCAACACTGTCACTTCCAAGACACACACCATCCTGACTTGAAATATATCAGCCAATCCTTCATTGTTGGTGAGTCAAAATTTTAAAGCTCCCACCCTAATAGCACTTTGTTACATGAACTGCAGCAATTCAAGAAGGCGGCTCACCACCATTAAAGGGCAATTAGTCATGGGCAAGAAATGACGGCTTTGCCAGCGATCCCAAATCTTATCAATGAATTTTTTAAAAGCTCACAATTGATCAAAATTATCTGTTATTTCTATCTCTGTTCCTGAAAGTGCCCTTCAGTTGTCCCACTCAGTCGCATGCGGTACCAATTTCCAGCATATAGTCTATTCAAAGTACACAAATGAGTGGCCTAAGCTACCATTTGCTTCACTGGGTCTGGGCCTGTGCTGATACCAGCTCCACAACAGAAACCATTTCTTCCTTTCCCCATTTGCTATAATGCTGTGTTTTCCCTCAAGTGTTTATCTAATTAATTCTTAAAACTACTGACTGACACAGCTTCAGTAGCCACTTGTGGCAAAGCATTCTGTGTTCTTGTATCCCAGGTTAAAGGACAGCTGGAATTGGAAGAAAGCTAGATCTTGCCTATAGTGCCTTGCACTTTAGGCATCTTGAGGATGTGAATTACAACCAACGAATCACTTTTGAAATGCACTCGGTATTGTTTTGTGGGCATATGTGGCAGTCAGAGTGCTGGCAGTAAAATCCCACAGTCAGCAGATAAGTGAGCAGTTAATGTGGTTTTGGTGGTTATGGGATCATGGGCAACAACTGCTGATCCCTTCTCCGGAATAGTTTGACTGATTCATTTTTTTTTCAATGCCTTCATAATCTTGGTACCTTCTGTTTGATGCCATCCTATTCCCTAGTTTCCAAAGGTAACAAGCAAAGCAAGTTTATCACAATTCTGTTTGCGGGAGCTTGCTATGCACAACTTGAGTATCACGTTTCTTAAATTACAAAGTTTCAAACACATTTTATTGGCTGTAAAGTGATTTGGAACATCCTGAGGTACATTGTTGAAAGGGACTGCAGAAATGTATGTTATAATCGGTTTTTATCTCTTGCATCCGCTCTTTGACCCCCACCCCTTTCTCGTGGCCTCTCTTTCTGTAACTCTTTGCTGCTCCCTCGCCCCCTCCCTCCCTCCCTCGCTCGCCCCCTCCCTCGCTCGCCCCCTCCCTCCCTCGCTCGCCCCCTCCCTCCCTCGCTCGCCCCCTCCCTCGCTCGCCCCCTCCCTCCCTCGCTCGGCCCCTCCCTCCCTCCCTCGCCCCCTCCCTCCCTCGCTCGCCCCCTCCCTCCCTCCCTTACTCGTGCTCTCCCTGCCCTCGCCCTCCCCCTCCCCTGCCCTCGCCTGCTCACCTTTGCTTTGCCCTGCCCTCATTTGTTCTTCTGCCCCCCCATTCTTTCCCCCCTCTTTCTCTCTCTCTCTTGCCTTCAGCGGCCGAGTCACATCTGGATGCGGAGGTGTATCGTAGGGCCCGTCATGTGATCAGTGAAATCAAACGGACAACTGATGCAGCCAAAGCTTTGACTTCGAGGGATTACCGGGAATTCGGGAAGTTGATGGTGCAGAGCCACAATTCACTGAGGTAAATTGGAATATGGTACGGAGATGGAGGAACGGGAATGTGAGATGAAGGGATGAGGACACTTAAAGTGATGCTGTGAATTCATTTCTAATCACTGCCTCTGCTACCATCACCAGTGAGAGGCCTGAACCCTCCAGTACTGTAACCCAGTATTATACAGTGAGAGGCCTGAACCCTCCAGTACTGTAACCCAGTATTATACAGTGAGAGGCCTGAGCCCTCCAGTACTGTAACCCAGTATTATACAGTGAGAGGCCTGAGCCCTCCAGTACTGTAACCCAGTATTATACAGTGAGAGGCCTGAGCCCTCCAGTACCTGTAACCCAGTATTATACAGTGAGAGGTCTGAACCCTCCAGCACTGTAATCCAGTATTATACAGTGAGAGGCCTGAACCCACCAGCACTGTAACCCAGTATTATACAGTGAGAGGCCTGAGTCCTCCAGCACTGTAACCCAGTATTAAAGTGAGAGGTCTGAACCCTCCAGTACTGTAATCCAGTATTATACAGTGAGAGGCCTGAACCCTTCAGCACTGTAACCCAATATTATACAGTGAGAGGCCTGAACCCTCCAGCACTGTAACCCAGTATTATACAGTGAGAGGCCTGAACCCACCAGCACTGTAATCCACTATTATACAGTGAGAGGCCTGAACCCTCCAGCACTGTAATCCAGTATTATACAGTGAGAGGTCTGAACCCTCCAGCACTGTAACCCAGTATTACACAGTGAGAGGCCTGAACCCTCCAGTACTGTAATCCAGTATTATACAGTGACAGGCCTGAACCCTCCAGCACTGTAATCCAATATTATACAGTGAGAGGTCTGAACTCTCCAGCACTGTAATCCAATATTATGCAGTGAGAGGCCTGAACCCTCCAGTACTGTAACCCAGTATTATACAGTGAGAGGCCTGAACCCTCCAGCACTGTAATCCACTATTATATAGTGAGAGGCCTGAACCCTCCAGCACTGTAACCCAGTATTATACAGTGAGAGGCCTGAACCCACCAGCACTGTAATCCAGTATTATACAATGAGAGGCCTGAACCCTCCAGCACTGTAACCCAGTATTATACAGTGAGAGGCCTGAACCCTCCAGTACTGTAATCCAGTATTATACAGTGAGAGGCCTGAACCCACCAGCACTGTAACCCAGTATTATACAGTGAGAGGCCTGAACCCTCCAGCACTGTAATCCAGTATTATACAGTGAGCGGCCTGAACCCACCAGCACTGTAACCCAGTATTATACAGTGAGCGGCCTGAACCCTCCAGTACTGTAACCCAGTGTTATACAGTGAGAGGTCTGAACCCTCCAGTACTGTAACCCAGTATTATACAGTGAGAGGCCTGAACCCATCAGCACTGTAATCCAGTATTATACAGTGAGAGGCCTGAACCCACCAGCACTGTAACCCAGTATTATACAGTGAGAGGTCTGAATCCTCCAGCACTGTAATCCGGTATTATACAGTGAGAGGCCTGAACCCTCCAGTACTGTAGCCCAGTATTATACAGTGAGAGGCCTGAACCCTCCAGTACTGTAATCCAGTATTATACAGTGAGAGGCCTGAACCCTCCAGTACTGTAATCCAGTATTATACAGTGAGAGGCCTGAGCCCTCCAGCACTGTAACCCAGTATTATACAGTGAGAGGTCTGAACCCACCAGCACTGTAACCCAGTATTATACAGTGAGAGGCCTGAACCCTCCAGTACTGTAATCCAGTATTATACAGTGAGAGGTCTGAACCCTCCAGTACTGTAATCCAGTATTATGCAGTGAGAGGTCTGAACCCTCCAGTACTGTAACCCAGTATTAGACAGTGAGAGGCCTGAACCCTCCAGCACTGTAATCCAGTATGATACAGTGAGAGGCCTGAACCCTCCAGTACTGTAATCCAGTATTATACAGTGAGAGGCCTGAACCCTCCAGCAATGTAACCCAGTATTATACAGTGAGAGGCCTGAACCCTCCAGCACTGTAATCCAGTATTATACAGTGAGAGGTCTGAACCCACCAGCACTGTAACCCAGTATTATACAGTGAGAGGCCTGAACCCTCCAGTACTGTAACCCAGTATTATACAGTGAGAGGCCTGAACCCTCCAGCACTGTAACCCAGTATTATACAGTGAGAGGTCTGAACCCTCCAGTACTGTAACCCAGTATTATGCAGTGAGAGGCCTGAGCCCTCCAGTACTGTAACCCAGTATTATACAGTGAGAGGCCTGAACCCTCCAGTACTGTAATCCAGTATTATACAGTGAGAGGCCTGGACCCACCAGCACTGTAACCCAGTATTATACAGTGACACATCTGCACACACCAATAGTGTCCCCAGTGTTACATAGTGACATGCCTGTACCCACCAGTGCTCTACCTGGTGTTATATGGCTCAAAATATTCACTTTGAATACTGGAAGGTGTTTGAAAAGCTAGAATATATAATAGTATGGCTGGGTATTTTTCACTGCCCAGGTCATCACGATCACCAAGTGATAGAAAATTTCACTGCCATTTGTCACTGACCACAACCCGCACAGCCAATTCTGCATACATACCAAGTGCCAATCTCAGTTCATTATAGGCCTGGCATCAGATGATGTGCTGTTGGTTTCATACTGCATACAGCCATTGTACAACACTGCTGAGTGGTAAAGTCTGATATTCAGAAATAATGGGCGGGAGTGTACACTTGAGACTGGACGAGTCTGACATCATCAACTACTGACCCTGGACTATCCTCCTGTGCATATGTCAGACCTTGATATAAATCATACAGGATCCCTGGTTTAATCCATGTCTGCTGTGTATGTAGCATTTTTTAGCCTGGCTGTTTTGAGAGCTGTACAAGAAGCTTCGGCAGTCCTGGATTAATGAGGGAAAAATCAGACAGGGTCCCTGTTCCGAATCACTGTCTGGCGCACCATGGACTGAGCTGCATGTGTTTGAGGGCTCAACTGTGACTCCCTCAGTGACTGAGGATCTGAGGATAGCATTGGCGCTTGCTGTCCAGGCGTGGACGCCAAGAACAGGGGAAAGGTGTCGGCCATCAGCACCTTGGGTGGAAAGGGAAGAACGTTGGGATTAACTGGGATTGTGCCCTCCTCTCTCATGTCCTTCTGTTTTGCAGAGATGATTATGAGGTTAGTTGCCCAGAGCTGGATGAGCTGGTTGCTGCAGCGATGGATGGTGAGGGGGTCTATGGCAGTCGGATGACTGGGGGAGGTTTTGGCGGCTGTACGGTTACCTTAGTGGATGCTGCAGCTGTGGAAAATACAATCCAGCGGATTAAGGTAACAATTAAAAAGACAGAGGCACTAGTTCAGTTTGTCCACTGGGTTAGGAGCAGACTGCAATTTATCCACTGGGTTAGTTGGGAATCCAGTTGCACATTTGCAACTACAGTTGGATTTTCCTTCCCATTGGATGTATACGGGTCTAAATGTGGATGCACAAAGAGATTCAAAAGGGTAGATACAAATAACTATTTCTACGATGGGGGAAAGCAGCACAATCTTAAAATTAGAGCTAGACCATTTAATAGTGAAACCAGATTGCACTTCATCAGCACATAAGGGTAGTAGAAATCTGGAATTCTCTTGCCCCAAAAAGCTCTGGATGTTGGGGGACTACTGGAGCTTTCAGGACTTAATGGCTTTATGTAAAATGAGGCTCCATTGTCATGGGTGTGGAATGGCTCTGTTAATGAAGTTGTAGTTGCCAGGTGTGCCTCTATCGCCCTTGCTGATCCATGGGAACTGTATTCATCTGTTTCAGTTGACCAGATCACCTTGCATCTTAGGTGACTCCTCAAAATAAGCTAGTGCTTCATTAATCTTTTCTCTTGCCTCTCTAATCACCCTGGAACATAGTTAATCCATGCTGAGGGTCTTTATAAACTTTAAGTTCATTTGGAGAGACTGTTTTTCATGTCAAAGTTCTGGAGTGCACTCACTGAATATTGTATCATTGATCTGCTTTGGTTAACATTTTAACTGTCTCCAGCTTGTTGCCCTGTTTGACCTTAACAAAACCCTTGAGGTTTTTCCTCTTGCTGTTTTCCTTTTACTAATCTTACAGTATCAGAAGAAATTTTGCATCTGTGTGTGTCTCTCTCCTTGAGTCTCCTTTTGCCTCTAGTCTCCCTCTCAATTTCATTTGATATAATCTTGGATCTTGTATATAATTCTTGGCCTGGTGGTTTCCACTTCTGACAGCAAATACTAATAAGAAAGAATATGGCTTCTGCTTGTTTCCAGTCACATGGGAGGCTGTGGGGCAAAGTCCCAGTCACGTGGGGTGGGTGCTCTTTGCCCTTTTAGCTTATTCAATGCAAATATTGGCTTTCTAATCAGAAGATTCTTTGTAGAACATAAACTGCCATCTTTCATTTAACAGGACAACTACAGTGGAACTGCAACCTTCTATATCACTAAACCGTCCAGGGGTGCCCATGTACTGAAACTGTGAGGAGAGATTCTCACCACTCACCACCTCATCTCAGACACTTACCAACTTGCTGTCAAGAGAAATCAACAAAGCAACCTCGCCTGATCCCTGCTTATGAAAGAAAAATACTCAGCAACATGAGAGAGAAAACATTCCTCGGAGAAACAGCTTATCAATAGCTGACTTACGCTGGGTGATCGGAATTGAAACCAGCTCACCCCTGGACCCATTGGAGCTTCTGGTTCAGGATAGAGTACTGTACCACAGAGCCCAACACAGCCATATTGTAACTGGCTTGCAGAAGTAACCAGTCCTTAACCCAGGTCCTCTATGTTTGTACCAGGACCTGCTTGCTGCGTATTAAACTTTGGAACCAAAGCAAGTAAATGGAGCTGAGATATGGATCAGCCCTGATCCAACTGAATGCTGGGACAGGCATGAGGGGCTGAATATTCTGCTCCTGTTTCACTGTTCCTAACATTTTATACTAGTTGAGATTTCACAGTGCCTCTCACCAAGCATCGCTGCATGCCACAGTCTTTTGTGGGCAGGTTAAATGGGCTTTTTCTTGAAGAAATTGACTTCTACTGGCATATGAGTTCATGGGCATTTTAAATTTTCCCTCACCTATGATTTTATTCATGTGGCCATTCTTTGTTAAAGTTTGGGGTACGTTTCATGCAACATCATGGATATCTTGATCTGCCACTCCAATGTAGAGATTATGCTGTTGCTGTACAAATACTTCACATCGTGGTCTGAAACATTTTCTATTTTAACCCTAGTAATCCTTAATTTCACAAATGTGTTGTGCTCCTTGATGTATAAGAAGGTACTTGACTTTTTCTTAAAACATTGACTAACTTCAGCCACAGATTTCTTCAGAGAAATGGGATGACCTGCAGCTTCGATGCTGAGCCTCCATTCAATTAGATCATGGATGATCTGCATCTTAACTTCATCTACCCACCTTGGCTACATAATTATTACAACCTTAACCTAGCACCATCAATCTCGGTTTTGAAATTCAGTTACCCCATTCCCCGCACCCCCCAACAGATTTTTTTTGGGGGTTGAGATTTCCAGATTTCTACTAACCTAACAATATATTACAATCAGCTTTACCTATAATGCACCCCGTGTTATCGCACTAAGCATTCGCAACAGTTTTTCTTTTATGTCATGGTGGCCAAATTTAATTGCAGTTGTTGTTTTGGGCTGTTCTTATCCTCCCCCCGCCCCCCATTTCTTCAAAACAAGTTCCCATTGAACTAATTTTCCCCCTCTAGCTGCTGTTTCTCTCATTGACTGTGAAAACTCTACTGATGGACCAATGGACTATCAATTGAAGCATCATTGCTGCTGCTAATGGCCTGTTTACATTGATAGTGAAACAGTCACAGGTCTGTTTGTCATTTCAACCAAAATAATCATGTTCCTGCTGTTAAGTTGGGCGATGCCAGCAATGGGACTAATTTGATTGTTAGGAATGGTTAATTTGTTTTATAGGCCAACCATTATTTGGGCTCCTCAAGATGAGGGACAATAGTGCTGAGGTATGGAACACTTTCTAAATAAATACACATGTTAGCGTTGAGCTCAAATAGAGCAAGAGTTAGGTACAGAGTAAAACTCCCTCAACACTGCACCTGCACTGTAAATTGGAGATAATTGTCCAATTATGTAGGGAGTTTCACATCTTCAGATTTTAAATTAACTGTACAGAAATTGTGTATATTGCATATGTCAATTCCTGATTGTTTGCTGATGGCGGGTCAAGATTGATGAGTATAAAACGGAACGGTTAACCTTAACCTCACGACAAATAAAGACTTGGATTTAAATAGCTCATCATGCTCCCTCTCTTCTGAGTTCACTGCCCTCTTTTCCTCCCTTCATCTTTCCCCCTCAATGTAAACAGCCCAACTTATATCCATGGCCACAACCTTGATTTTGCCTTGTGTGATCTTGCTACGTCCATTATCGTATCAGTCACAGATAAGGCCATCTCTGATCACTTCCTTGTATCACTACATACCCATTTCCTCCTCCTCCATCTCTACACAAATCCTTGCTTCCTCTATTATCCATGCACTAGCTTTGAACACACATTGTTCTCTAGCTTCTCTTCTATTTCCCCTCATGCCCGCTGTGAGCTCACCTTGTCCACAAGACATACTTCCTGCTCCCTCAACCCTTTTCCCACTAAACTGTTGACCATCCAACTTCCCTTCCTGGTTCCTGTGTTAACCTATATTATTAATAGTTCTCTTTCTCCAGATACTGTCACTCTGTCTTTCAGATCTGCTGTTATCAGTCCCTCCTCATAAAGACACTGTCTTTGTAAACTACCACCTCATCTCCTACCTTTCCTGAACACATCACCTCCCAAATATGTGCCCATATTTCAAGGAATTCCATATTTGGATCCCTTTAATCAGGTTTCCACCGCTCTCACAAATGACATTCTATGTACTGTTCCTCCTTCTCAAAACTGTCTGTAGTCTTTCACATGGCTGATCACATTAACCTCTTCTGATGCCTCGCCACTGTTGTCCAGCTGGCAAGATTGCACTCATCTGGTTCCATTCTGCTCAATCTAATCAGCCATAGAAGCACCTGCAATGGCTTCTCTTCCCGCTCCCACACCATTACTGGTGGTGTCCCCCAAGGGTCTATCCTTAACCCCCTCCTATTTCTCATCTAAATGATGCCCCTCCGTAACATCTTCTGAAAACACAGCATCAGTTTCCATAAGTACACTGGCAACACCCAGATCTACCTCTCAATCACCTCTCTTGACCCCTCCTCTGTCTTTGATTTGTCACACCTACTTGTCTGACATTCAATATTGGATGAGTAGAAATTTCCTCCAATTAAATATTGGGAAGACAGAAGCCATTATCTTCGGCCCCTGCTACAAACCACATTCCCTGGCTCCATCTCTCTTCCTGGCAACTGTCTGAGGCTTGGTGTCATAATTTGATCCTGGGATGATCTTTGGCTCTCTCAACCATGCCGTCACTAAGACGCCTTACCTGCCATAAGTCCCATTCACCCATCACCCCTGTGCTTCTTGGCGCAGACTGTCTTCTGGTTAGACAGTGCCTCAATTGCATTCCTTGTTTTCAAATCCTTCCATGGCCTTGCCCCTCCCTATCTCGATAACCTCCTCTAGCCCCACAAACAACTCCCCTCTAAGCTGTGCGGGTGCATTGTCATGCAGGGGATGAACAGGCTGCGCACAAGATGAACAGGCTGCGCACAAGCAGCAGTTCCTTTAAGATGCATGTATGCATGGCCAAATGGTAATCTTAAAAGGACTGCACAGTGAAACAAACAGTGCATGGCCAAGGAGAATTAGAAGGAACGCTTCCCACAACTCTGAGATATCTCTTCCTGTATTTCAGGCTTCTTGAGGATCTTGCTAATTGCTCCACTGTTGGTGGACGTGCCTGAGCTCTGGAATTGGCTTCCTAAACCTCTTTTCTCTTTTAAAACGGTCCTTAGTGCCTAGCTTTTTGACTAAGCTTTTACCCATCTGCCCTAATATTGCCTTATGTGTTTTGGTGTCAAATTTTGTTTACAACTAAGTGCTTTTGGACGTTTCATTTCATTAGAGGTACTATATAAAGTTAAACGTTTTCATCATTTATCTCAATTGCCGATCTTACTTTGGCTAAAAGTACTGCGGTGGCCAATTGAGAGCATCCTAAGTATCTGCCAAAGCTCTATATAAATAAAATTTCCTCAATTTTGTCAGGTAAGTGAATCAAGGTATTATGGAGTTGAGGTGCGGACCAGCCATGATCTAATTGAATGGTCGAGCAGGATCGTGGGGCTGAATTCTCATAGAAACTCCTGTTCCTATGTTTATCCTGTAAACATTTGTGCACTTGGTGAGACTGCAGCTCATAGGAAGTGCAAATTTGCCATATTGGAACAGTGCTTACCTTTTGGAGAAAGTTTCAGAGAAGCTGGCACATGAGAAGCTTTTCTGCTGGTATTTGAGTTGGATCTGTTGGATTGATGCTGTATGCTGGGTGTAGCAGCAGCTCCTGAGCTCAAGGGCACCAAGAGTTAAATGCTTGTGTTAGAAAACGTAAGGCAATAAACCCGGTGATGCAGGAGAAAGCTAAAGGTCAATGTGGAGAAAAATATTATGTGAAAGAAAAGAAAATTGAGACCAGACTATATGAGAGAGTTATATAAGTGCAGAAGCATTTCATTACATGTACAAAAAACCATACCATTGTTTACAGGTAGTGGTACACTGGAAACATAAAGAGCAACCTAAGGCCACCTCCAGCCCAGACACCCCCGTTCTTCCATTTTTATTGAATTTTGTGTCAGCCCTCTTCTAACAGTGCTGACTCTTGGCTGGGGTACTGTTCCACTGGTGGCTGGTACCCAAAGGTACCTTGACCCAGGTGACCAATCTTGGGCCCTATTCCGATCACAACCAGCATCCACAGTATATATGAGATAGCAATCAGGAACAGAATCACTGATTGATTCCTCCTTTCCCCCAATACAGACTGTAGCTGCAGTTCCCAACATCAGGGCTGCCCCAGATGAGATTAGACTGGGCACTAAATCTGGATCTGTCAGGCTCTGTGCAATACAATCTTAACTAAATGAATCTTTGAGGGAACCAGGTGGTACAGCTCTCTACCAGCTGCAATATGGGGCAGTTGAACCCAAATCTATGGCATTTGGATAGCGTACAGTACTGTAGCAAGATTCTAAAAATATAACCATGGAAAATAAAATATAAATACATGTTTAGTATCTAAAATAAGATTTTTAAGAGCTGCTGTTGCATTTTGGTCGCATAATATAAAAAATTGGCAATGGGAGGCAGTGCAGTAGATTTGGTATGTTTCTATCCAATATGGAGGATACAAGAAGCATGAGTCTCAGTTCTGCACCTGAGTGAGCAGGTGAGATAACAAAACTGGAAGAAGTATCCTGCTTTCTGGATCAAGAAGCTCAGTCTCCACAGATGCAGCACATTCTGTGTAAATTCCTACATTCTGTACATTCCTTAACCCCAAACCTTCACTTGTTCTCTGTGAATCCCGATGCATGGGGCAAGTGTCTTCATGGTAATTGGGAGTTACTGGAGCTTGCTGCCAAGTGGGACAAATCCAGAGTTCACCAGTGATAAATGTTCTGAGTTATGGGGACCTTTTACACAAGTGGGAATTCAGCACCAGAAGTGGGATGAATAAACAGTGCTTGATGAGAGTTAAGTAATTGAAATGAAAACAGCAGAGAAACAATGTGGGCACCTATAGCTAGAATAAGTGTTACCCTCATAACCAGACAGCACTTGAGTTACACCCAGAGAATGCAGGAAATTGCTCACACTCATAGATCAGTATTACTCCAAAACATGTAGAACCCAGAAGATTGCTCTCACACCCACAGAGCTGAATTACTCATTACAACTTGGATCAAATAAACATTGAAAGTTTTCTACACATTCTACAAGGACTAGTTGCTTAAACCTGGATGGTAAAATAAGTACAATGAATGTTTGGTCTTGGTACATGTGACCCACAGTGTGAAACAAGTGATGCAATGGCCAAGGGAGGTTTCTGTTGGTGATGACAAGCCTCTGCAACTATAGAAAGAGTGGAGAAAGAACACAAGGATCTCCTGTGTCCTGGGAGGCCTGGATTTGGGGCAAGTCAAATGATTTGGGAGAGAAGTAAAGTTTTAGGCAGTATAAAATTTGGACATTTCAAGATAAGGCGAATGCACAGTCTCTGTTGATTGAAGTTCGTTACCAACACATCAGAAAACCATTACAATGATATTGTAACAATGCCAAGTGGTGCCAACCCAATGTACAAATAGGAGCAAGTAGCCATTATAACTGTCTAGCTGAAAGGCCTCCTTTATATAAGGTGCTGACAAGCTGAGAGGCAAACAGAGATCAGGGCTGCTTCAAAGATCACTCATTGGTGTGATTCAACAAAGAATCTGCAATGGTCAGTACAGAGAGCAGAACTTTGCAGGAGTTAATCCATGGATCAGGCCTCGTAGAACTTCCTCTCCATCTGTTTGGTGATTGTTCCGCCCGTCATCATTGTTCGAGTGACCTGTTGAGTGATTGATGTTCCACTTTCCATTCGTTGTGTCATGACAGTCATTCCATCTGGAACCAAACCAAGTTAATTAGAGTTTCAGAGCAGAGCTGGAGACCTAGATATTCAATATCAGTAGTCACTGAGCCAGTGAAAAAGGGTAGTGCATCAGGCAGAGTACCACTCTTGGCTCAGTACCAAGCTGAGTGTTGCAGCAGATGGTGTACTGCAGCAGATGGTGCACTGCCGCAGACTGAGTACTGCAGCAAACCAAGTGCTTTTATTCATTAGGCCAACAGGGAATTCACTAGCCCAGCAGAGAATTGGGTTTTGATGATGTTTGGGTGATTACAGCAAATGTGGTCAGGACGTACCTGAGAACATGGGGTGGTTGGCGGAATCCAGCAAACTAGCCTGTGTGCTCATATTTCCAGGTGCCGTGTACCCCTCATGCCTCATTATCATCTGCTTACTGTACTCAGAGAGGTTCGCTAGGGAACAAAGATGAGAACATGGTTATTACAACATGAGATAAGAAAAGACCACTGGAAACCATCAATATCCTTCATAGGTACAGTTGCATAAGCATTCTCACATATCCTTCAGCTCTTTCTCACGAGGTTCCTCAGTCCCTTCTCACCTGGTCCCTCACTCCCTCTTCACCAGGTTTCCCATCTTTCACCATTTTCCATCTCAATTTATCCCTTAATTCCCTCTTTACCATTTTCCTTCTCAATTTATCCCTCAATTACCTCTTTACAATACATAAACTGTCTAGTACATTGTTCTCACCTGATAGCTTAAATGTTCTTTGGGTGAAATATGTTTTCCACAATTCCCCTTTTTACTCTCTTTTCTAAAATTTCAAATTTTTAATGTTATCTCTTCATGTTCAATATGTCAAGAACTGAAACACTGCACAACCCCTCCACCATTGTAATCATACGTATGTATGGTACAGTAAGTCCTCACTTTAAGTTGCCCCACTTAACATTGTTTTATTTTAATGAAGTTTGTTCTTTAGGGACTTTTCCTGATTTGCATCACCGCTTTTGCTTTTACGTCATTTGCACTGTGGCCCTACCTCCTGCGCACTGCACTCTGGACCAGCCATCGCCATGTTCTGATGGCAGAGCCACCGCTGCTATCACCAGAGGCCAAGGCTGTGGGGAGAGAGTGAGGCCTGAGATTCAAGAGCAGGTGTGCTGGGCCCAGACTCAAACTGTGCACCCCGCCCCTCCCCCAACTCAATCCGCAGTGCGGCCCACCCCCCACCCCCCCCGATTCAATCTGTGGCTCCCCCCCGACTCAATTCACACTCCCCTGCCCCCCGACTCAATCTGTGCCCCTTCCCCCAACTCAATCCCCAGCAGCCCCCCCACCCCCACACGGCTCAATCAGTGGCCCAGGACAGGGGCTCAGCCCCCTTCAGACTGGAAGGGGTTCAGGCTCCCGGCCCAAGTGCAGCCTTGGACTGGGAATTGGCCAGGGAGTGAAAAGGGAGAGAGACAGAGATAGGGTGGGAAAGGGGAGGGAGGGAGACAGAGTCGGAAAGTAAAGGAAACAAAAAGTTGAGCTGAGTTTCAGGAGCACTGTGGATGAGACACAAGCTGTGCTATTCAGGGCTTGTTTGGGTGATCTTGTGTTAATTTGAATTTATGTAGTATTTCTGTTTTCTTCAGTGATACATTTTATTTTGCAAGTTACTCCAGTTAGGCATGCACAGTGCTGCACATATAGTGTACAGTATTTCAACTTGTACCAAAAACAGAAAATGCTGGAAAAACTCAGCAGGTCTAACAGCATCTGTGGAGAGAAAAACAGAGTTAATGTTTTGAGTCCGTATGACTCTTCTTCAGAGCTAAAGAGAAGTAAAATGTGATGATATTCTTATGTTTAAGGGGGGTGGAGCAGGTGAAGCTGGATAGAAGGCCAGCGATAGCTAGGGGCAAAGGAGAGATTGACAAAGATGTCATGAACAAAAGGACAAAGGGGTGTTAATGGTAGTGGTATGGGCTAAAGGAGGTGCTGATAGTGGCATAAAGGTAAGAAAGCAGAATGTGATAATAGCAGGATAAGGGTAAGCATCCTGAAAAGAACATGAACAAGTGACAGATGGCCCTTGTGGGGGTGGGGTGGGGAGATGGGACAGTGGTAGGGAAAGAAGATCGAAAATAGGATAAAAGGTGGGGATAAAACAATAAACCAGTAAAAATAAAAATAAGTGGATAAAAATAATAAAAAAATAAAAATGAATATTGAAAAAAGGGGTAAGGATGGAGGAGTGAGCTCATGGTCTGAAGTTGTTGAACTCAATTTTAAGTCTGGAAGGCTGTAGATGAGGTGCTGTTCCTCCAGTTTGCACTGAGCTTCTCTGGAACATTGCACCAGGCCAAGGATGGACAAGTGGGCATGAGAGCAGGGTGGTGTGTTGAAATGGCAAGCGACAGGAAGGTCAGGGTCATGCTTATGGACAGACCGAAGGTATTCCGCAAAGCGGTCACCCAGTCTGTGTCTGGTCTCTCCAATGTAGAGGAGAGCGCATTGGGAGCAGCGGATGCAGCAGACCAAATTGAAGGAGGTTTAAGTGCTGCTTCATCTGAAAGGAGTGTTTGGGCCCTTGGACATTGAGGAGGGAAGATGTAAAGGGGCAGGTGTTGTACCTTCTGCGATTGCATGGGAAGGTGCCGTGGGACAGGGATGAGGTGTATGGGGTGATGGAGGAGTGGACCAGGGTGTCCTGGAGGGAATGGTCCCTACAGAATGCTGACAGTGGGGGTGAGGGGAAGATGCGTTTGGTGGTAGCATCATGTTGGAGTTGGCGGAAATGGCAGAGGTGCAACACCTGCTCCTTTATCTCCTCTCTCAGTATCCAAGGGTGACCGCTTTGTGGAACAACTTCAGACCATAAACCCCTCTATCGTTAATTCTTTTATTATCCCTTTTTTCAATATTCATTTTTATTTTTTATTATTTTTATCCACTTATTTTAATTTATTTTCATTTTTATTGATTTATTCATAGTTTTATCCCCACCTTTTATCCTATTTTCTATCTTTGTTCCCCACCCCACCCCCACAAGGGCCATCTGTCACTTGTTCATGTTGTTCTCGTCAGAATGCTTACCCTTATCCTGCTATTATCACACTCTGCTTTCTTACCTTAATGCCACTGTCAGCACCTCCTTTAGCCCATACCACTACCATTAACACCCCCTTTGTCCTTTTGTTCATGACATCTTTGTCAATCTCTCCTTTGCCCCCAGCTATCGCTGGCCTTCTATCCAGCTTCACCTGCTCCACCCCCATTAAACAGTATAAATTTCATCACATTTTACTTCTCTTTAGCTCTAAAGAAGAGTCATACGGACTTGAAACGTTAACTGTTTTTCTCTCCACAGATGCTGTCAGACCTGCTGAGTTTTTCCAGCATTTTCTGTTTTTGTTTCAGATTTCCAGCATCCGCAGTATTTTGCTTTTATTTTAACTTGTACATAGGTTCCTTCGGACATTTCTTGCCCAGAAAAACCAAACTCTGGCTTTAACACAACGATTCAATTAAAGTTGGTTCGCATAAAGTCACGATTTTCAGGAATGCAACCACAACTTTAAGTGAGGGATTACTGTTTGGAAGGAAGAAAGTTAGGAGGGAAGGTTGGTAGCTGGATGGATAGATCGATCAATCAATCACCAATCAAGCTGATTGGCTGCCCAAGCCTCTGCTCTTTAAGGCAGTGACTGACAGACTTATTTGGCGTTTAAGAGACAGTTGTATGTGATGTGTTTGTTGTTACCTGCTGATTCCTTACTTACTGTGCTGGCTCCTACCTCCATCCTGTGACTCGATGGTGATGATCCCTTCGCGCTCTGGACCATAACCTTGTGTTGTCTTTGCTTGAACCTTGAACTTGTATGGAATATTTTCACTGAGGTGAGGTACCATCAGTGTCATATCTGCATCATCACCCTCCACTTGATAAGTCTTGATCTCACCTGTTGAAGGCATTGAGGTACAGTGTGGAAAAAGTTGATGAGGTATTTTTGCTGATCGCTGTCTTAGTGATATCTACAGGACCATACTGCAGGGGGTGGGGGGTGGAAATCACAGGAACAGACTGGGGTAATCATAGTGAATAATACCTACAGGACCATACTGGGGTCACAAAGAGTGATACCTAGAGGGACAGACTTTAGTTTAAAGCAGATAGCCGCGTGTGACATGGATTGGAAGTTGTTGTGAGGCAGAAGATAGATTGTAGGAATAGAGGGTGCAGACTCTGATGAGCAATGTGATCCCCAGTGATCTGGACTGAGGTGTTAGAATTATACCACATTTTTCTGGGTGAAGGAATAGAGATTTGGATATTTGTTTGTTCACAACACTAAGTTAGGTGGAACAGCATGTTGTGTAGATAGAGTCAAAAAATTACAGAAAGAGATATACAGATAGAGTGGGCAATACGATGGCAGATAGAGTTCCTCATGTGAAGTGTGAGCTCATCTGCTTCGTATCCAAGAAAAACAAGTTGGAATATTTTCTTAATGGCTAGTTACTTGGATCTTTGGAGGAGCAGAGAGATTTAGAGTTCATGTATACAAATCACTAAAAGCTGGAGGGCAGGTACAAAATACAATCAGAAAAGGCTAATGGAATGTTGTCCTTCATCTCAAAGGGGCTGGAAGACAAAGGGGAGGAGGTTATGCTTCAGTTGTACAGAGCGTTGGTCAGACACCATCTAAAGTATTGCATTCAACTCTGGGCACTGCACCTCAGGAAGAATATACTGGCCTTGGAGGTGATGTAACATAGACTTACCAAAATTATACTAGGGCGCAAAGTATTAAACATGAAGAGAATTTGCATAAACTTGGTTTCTATACCTTGAGTTTTGAAGATTGAGGGGTAATTGAATCAAGGGGTTTAAAATTATAAAAGAATTCAATATGACAGAATGAGAGAAACTATTTCCTTTATTGGGAAAGTCCCGAGGGGGCTTAAACTTTAACCTAGACCATTTAGGAATGAAATCAGGAAGCATGTCTTTACACTAAGGGTAGTGGATATTTGGAATTCACTCCCCCAAAAGTATATGGATGCTGGAGTCAATTGGAGCTTTCAAGAGTGATGTCAATAGATTTTTGTTGGGTGAGTGGGTGAGGTTATCAAGGGATATGGAGCAAAGGCAGTTGATGGAGTTAAGATACAGATCAGCCATGATCTAATATAATGCTGGAGCAGGCTTGATGAATTGAATGGCCTCCTCCCTTTCCTATGCGGAACTTTCATCCATTAGTGAAACCAATATTAGAATCCAGGGTAAAAGGATGATTTTGAACCAAACTGCAGTTGAAAATTCATGGGAGAGACATCCTCGCATATGTGAATGTCCAATACCTATTATTACTGACCCCGTCAAAGGTTGCCAGGTCATGGGGAAGGGCACTTGATTTTGATGGCCAAAACTAAACTAAAAATAAAACTAAACCAGACTGTTCACATCATGGTGTCGTATTTGACCCCGAGGTGAGCTATTGACCACGTATTTGCTGCAACATCAAGATTGCCTGCCTTCACATCCGTAACAGTGTCAGCTCATCTGCTGATGAAACCCTCAAGACTTAACCATTGCAGTGTTCTCCTGGCCAACCTCCCATCTTCCACCTGACAAACTAGAGCTCATACAAAACTCTGCAGCCCATATCTTTCACACCATGAGGGGGTTGCTTTTATGGTACCCACCCTTACCCCATAGGCTGTAAATTATGACCTGTCTGGATCCCAACAGCCCCCTTTATAAAGGCAGCTGTGCTTAAATATAATAAAAAAAACAACTTAACCCCTCACCTTTTGGAGGTCCTTGCCACAATCCCAGCCTGGACCCCACTTGTTAATTTGTGATCTGTGCTCACCAGGCATTTCTCTGCCAATATTACACTGGGCAGCCGATATCACAGGAGCCTTTGACATAGGGAGGCTCTGTCCTTCTTCACTTGCTCCAGTGGCATTGTTTGTGGTGGTAAAGGTTCCTCCCCTACAGGTCATCACAGTCCCTCCCACATTAGGCTGGCTATGACTGGATTTGGCTTAATTTCCAGACCTTCCCACATGAATAGGCAGCACGTTCCCCCAATCAGCACCCTTACTTCATTGTTGCGTGGTGATGTGCAGGTGACCTTGGAATGAGGTGTAACCACAGACTGAGGAAGCAGTCACTTTGGGCATTAAGCACAGCTAAACAGTAAGACCATCGACAACCTTCTTCATAGGCACTGTTACAAATTCAGCCTTTGGTGAAGCAGCGTCATTTGATACAGTATGTGTCCACACAGCTGAGGGTGACAGGAGATCTAACCTGGAATCTTGCTGTGCTAGCACCATGTCTTACACACATCTTGACTTACCTTCAGGTCCAGGTCAACGCCTCTGCTTCTCTACACGGATACAGGAGAAACTGCAGTAACACCCCAAGGAACCTCACATACTGTGAAGTGCAGTCACTGTTGATATCTGGGTAAATGGAGCAGCTAATTTTTTATTCAGTTAAGTCCCACAGGCAATGATCGGTGAATTTGTGGTGTTGGGTGATGGAAAAGCGTGGGCTGGGATACCGGGAATACTCCTTGCTTTTCTTCAAATGGTGTCACAGAATCTTTTCTTTCCACCTGCAAGGGCAGGCAATGCTTCAGTTTAATGTCTGATCCAAAGGGCGGCACCTCCAAAGGTGCTGCAGTCCCTCAGTGTTAACCTGGATTTTGTGCTCAGATCTGTGCAGTGAGTCTTGAACCCACAGCCTATTGACTCAGAGGTAAGGGTGCTGCCAACTTAGCTAAACTAGTAACTTCCTGCAGGAAGAAATGGGTGCTTATTAAAAATTGTTTTGGTGCTTACCTTGACCGTCCAATGGTTCACAAGTTACCAGGTAGCCCATGATGTCTCCATTTGGTTTACGGGGTTTCTCCCAGCTTAGTTTGAGCAACTCAGAGTTAATGGCAGTAAATACCAGGGGCCCTGGAGCACTGGGTGTGCTCAGTGTGAAAGGAGAGCCTGTAGCACAAAAAATAGGGGGGATTCAGGATGTATTCAATTCCTCCAACAGTGCAGGACTGCACTCACCATTCCGTTATGCAATAAATTAACAACCACCACATCAAGATCTAAACTCTTCGCAGGAGATTGCCAATAGCGCAGTTGATACATACAGAACAAAGCAGAGTCACACAGGCCTACATGGTGCCAGGTGGTCCATGCTGAGTTATTTTCTCTCAGCTAGGATGGACTTTGGCCATTAAAAATGTCCTGGACACTTCTGGGTTAGAATTTAGGCCGTAGTTCTCTTTCCTGATCCTCACTGCCTGGAGCATGGGGATGGACAATGACTGATGTCAGGATCAGTTGTGCTTGAACCCATGACCTTCTAACTCAAAGGTGAGTGTATTACCAAACTGAGCAAAGCTGGACCTCTCACCCTTCTTCCTACTTGTTTTTAAAACCAAAGCTTGACATTATCTAATCACTACTTTCTGATGTACTTAGTTTTTTCTCTTAATCCTTTTCAACTTTACTGGTGTCCTGCACTATGGTTCTTGGCCCTTCATGTGGACTTCTTGTGGACCTGTCAGTCGACAATGCTTACCAAACTTTAAGGAGTTAACACTAGGGAGCCAAGCTTGTGGCTAATGGTTTTGGTGCTTACTTAGTGATCCAGATTCTGTATAATTAAATCCCATCAGGGCAAGTTGTCAAACTGAATTGATTAACATATTCTACTAATGACTATTGTACAAACCTACCTGGTTCACTAGAGTTTTCTACATGGTTGATACTTAATGCCATTTGGACAGTTTGGCAAGTTACTCCAGTTGCAAAGACAACAATGCCGGTACTTAAGGTCTACCATCACCTCAGAACGAAGAATAGCAATACATGCTGCCTTTCCCACAACACAAAAGCAAATACAAAAAACACAGATTTTGGGGAAACAGTCCATTACTCCGGAGTCATTGACAAACTGGGGACTGTTAAATTAATTGATAAGAATCAGGGAACAGGCTCATTCAGCAATCTGCAGGAACAGTCCTACTACCCTGCAATATATGTGACACAAGGTGGGTCTCTCCACTCTGTGACTTGATCAAAAAGCAGAATGAATGAACACCATCCAAGAGAGCACAGTTATTTGCATGGTTCTCAGACAGAGTTTGGGCCATCGGGACATGAAATGATGGACATAAAAGAAAAGAAATAAAGGACTTGTATACTTGTATTTATCCACTCCCACACCGTTATCTCTGGTGTACCACAAGGATCTATCCTTGGCTGCACCCCTACCATTTCTCATCTACATGCTGCCCATTGGTGACATCATCTGAGCGTCAGGTTCCATGTATTTGCTAATGACAATCAACTCTACCTCACTATGCTCTCTCTTGACCTATTCACTGTCCCTGATCTATCACATTGCTTGTCAGAATCCAGTGCTGGATGAGTTGAAGTCTCCTTCAACTAAATATTGGGAAGACTGAAGACTGGTCCTTGCCACAAATTCTGTTCCCCCACTAACAACTCCAGCCATCTCTCCGGCAACTGTCTGCGCCTAAACCAGACTGTTCACATCTTGGTGTCATATTTGACCCTGAGATGAGCTATTGACCACGTATTCGCTACAACATCAAGATTGCCTGCCTTCACATCCGTAACAGTATCAGCTCATCTGCTGATGAAACCCTCAAGGCTTAACCATTGCAGTGTTCTCCTGGCCAGCCTCCCATCTTCCACCTGACAAACTAGAGCTCATACAAAACTCTGCAGCCCATATCTTTCACACCAATTTCCGTTCACCCATCACTGCTGTGCTTGCTGACCTATACTGGCTCCCTGCCCTGCAATGCCTCAACTTGAAAATTCTCATCCATTTTCCAATCCCGCCACAGCCTCACCTCTCCCTTGCTCTGTAATCTTCCCCATCCTTATTAAGCTTTTGAGATCTCTATAATTCTCCAATTCTGACATCTTCCACATCCTTGATTTTCGAGCTCTAGAATTCCCTCCCTAAACCTCTCCACCTCTCTATGTCTCTTTCCTGCTTTAAGATGCTGTTTCAAACCTGCCTCCTTGACCAAGCTTTTGGTTATCTGACCTCTAACTCCCTCTGTGACTTGCTGTGAAATTTGGATGAAGCAGATTGGGACATTCTGCCATGTTAGAGATGCCATATAAATGCAAATTTTTGTTGTAGTACTGTAGGGAATGCAGCAGTCAATCAGTGCACAATAAGGTCCCACAAACAGCAGTATAATAATGACATTAGTTGAGGGATAAATAAAGATAACCATCCATTAGGAAAGTCAAACAAATTTTACAATTGCTCTTCTCCAATCCTTGCTTACTTTAGTTTCTTGAATTGGCCCAATTTCTTGTCATATGGCACACAACACACAAAGTTATTTTAGGAGTTCACACTCCAGCCAGGTATTCAAAATGATAATTTGGCTTTTCTCATGGAATTATATTTAACTCTAAGAGCAAATCTAAGTGTTTGTGTGGATTACAGAGAATCTTCCAGGATTCCAGATTGAACTCCTTACCCGCTGTGACCTTGCAACGCCTCATTCCAGACTAACAGCAACATACAGAAATATATCCAGGACAGGTACCTCAAGGTGGTCAGTCCAACAATTACCTGGAACTGGACTCAGAGGGCTCAGTGGGTCCACCTTCGATTCAATTGTGATGACTCCTTCTCGCTCTGGACCCCACCCCTTATCACTCATTGCCTTGACCTTGAAGATGTAGGAGTAGTTGGGCAGAAGATCATTGATGATCAGGGAGTTTTCATTGGCGTCTGAGATGTCAATTGTTTTCATCTCATCTGAAACATCACAAGATAAATCACAAAGTTCAATTTAATCACATCATGGATAGATCAGAATCAAAGGGTTTTAAACTAAATAGTGGGGGCAAGGGATTAAATGTGGAAAGATGCGGTATGTCAAAGAGTAGAGACAAGGTAAGAGAGGAAACTAGTAATATGGGAAATGAGGGTCAAAGGATCAAGACTAGATGTCACAAAGATAACAAAAAGACTAAACTAAAGGCTCTTTATCTGAATGCGGGTATCTTTCATAACAAAGTAAATGAATTGATAGCACACATTGAAGTAAATAAATATGATCTGATAGCCTTTACAGAGACCTGGCTGCAAATGACAAGGATTGGGTCCTGAATATTGAGGGGTGTATGACCTTCAAGAATAGGAAGCTAGGTAAAGGCGGCGGGGTAGCACTGTTAATCAAGGATGGCATTTGTGCAACAGTTAGAGATGACCTTGGTTCAGATCAGGATATAGAATTGGCTTGGCTGGAGATGAGGAATGTTAAGGGAAAGAAGCCACTAGTGAGAGTGGTCTACAGGCCCCCTAACAGTAACTACAATGTAGGACAAAGTATACCAAGCAGAAATATTGGGTGCTTGTGATAAGGGGGTGGCAATAATCATGGGTGGCTTTAATCTATATATAAACAGGAAAAATCAGATTGGCAATAATAGCCCGGATGAGGAGTTCATAGGATGCTTTCCAGATAGTTTCTTAGAGCAGCACATTCTGGGACCAACCAGAGAGCAGGTTATATTAGATTTGGTATTGTGTACTTTGACAGGATTAATTAATGACCCCAGAGTAAAGGCAACCCTAGGTAGCAGCGACCATAATATGATTGAATTTTACATCCAGTTTGAAAGAGAGAAGAGTGGGTCTAAGACTAGTATTTTAAACTTAAATAAGGGCAACTATGTGGGCTTGAAAGCTGAGCTAGCTGAAGTGAACTGGAATACTAGGCTAGGGGATAGATCAATAGAGAAGCAGTGGCAGGCATTTAAGGGGATATTTCAGAGTATTCCTAGTAGTATATTCCTACTATAAAGAAAAATTCTAAAGGGAGGACCCACCATCCATGGTTAACTAAAGAAGTTAAGGAAAGCATCAAACTTAAAGAAAAAGCATATATCTGCTCAAGGATGAGTGGCGGGTCAGATGATTGGTCAGAATACAAAGAACAGCAGAGAATGTCTAAAAGATTAATCAGGAGAACGAAATTAGAGGATGAGAGGAAGCTAGCTGGAAATGCAAAAACAGATAGCAAGAGTTTCTATAGTTATTTAAACAGGAAAAGACAGGAAAACAGGTAAAGTGAGTGTTGGTCCTCTAGAGAGTGAGAATGGGGAGTTTAATAGTAGATAATAAGGAAATGGCGGATGAAATGAACAAATATTTTACTTCGTCTTCACTGTAGAGGATACAAAATAAATTCTAGTAATAGCTGTAAATTGGGAGGTGGAGGGGAGAAAGAAGCTTGGTGAAATTACAATCACTGGGGAAGTGGTACTGAGCAAACTGACGGGCCTGGCGGGCTGACAAGTCTCGGGTCCAGATGGACTTCAGCCTAAGGTCCTAAACAGACTAATGAGGTGGTAGATGCATTGGTGTTAATTTTCCAAAATTCGCTGGATGTAGGGAATAGGTACAGGGGACAACATATTAGCATGGATAGGAGATTGACTGGCTGGCAGAAAATGGAGAGTATGCATAAATGGGTCTTTGTCTGATTGGCAGGATGTGACGAGTGGAGTCCTGCATGGGCCTGTGCTGGGGCCTCACCATTTTACAATTTACATCAATGACTTAGATGAGGGGAGCTTAATTTGCAGATGACACAAAGATACGTAGGTAAGTATGTTGTGAAGAAATATAATGAGTTTGCAGATGGATATAGATAAACGGAGTTGGCAAACGTCTGGCAGATGGAGTATAGTGTGGGAAAATGTGAAAATTGTTCACTTTGGCAGGAAGAATAAAAAAGCAGAGTATTACTTAAACAGAGAACGACTGCAGAATTCCGAGGTGCAGAGGGATCGAGGTGTTCTTGTGCATGAGTCACAAAAAGTTAGTATGCAGGTACAGCAAGTAATCAAGAAGACTAATAGAATGCTATAGTTTATTATGAGAGGAATTGAACATAAATGTAAGGATGTTATGCTTCAGTTATACAGGGCATTGGTGAGACCGCATCTTAAATACTGTGTGCAGTTTTGGTCTCCTTATTTAAGAAAAGATGTAACTGCGTTGGAGGTGGTTCAGTGGAGGCTTACTAGATTGATACCTGGAATGAGCGGGTTGTCTTATTAGGATAGGTTGGATGGGCTTGGCTTGTTTCCACTGGAGTGTAGAAGTCTGAGGGGTGACTTGAATGAAGTATATAAGATCCTGAATGGTCTTGACAAGGTGGACGTGGAAAGGATGTTTCCTCTTGTGGGTGATTCCAGATCTAGGGGGCACTGTTTTAAAATTAGGGGTTGCCCTTATAGGACAGAAATGAGGAGAAATTTTTTTCTCTGAGAGGGTTATGCAACTTTGGGAATCTCTGCCTCAGAAGGCGGTGGAGGCGGGGTCTCTGAATATTTTTAAGGCAGAGGTAGCTAGATTCTTGTTGGGCATGGGAATCAAAGGTTATCGGGATAGATGGGAATGTGGAACTCGAAACACAAAGAGATCAACCATGATCTTATTGAATGGCGGAGCAGGCTCGAGGGGCTGAATGGCCTTCTTTTGCTCCTATTTCGTATGTTCATATGTTTGTATGTTCCTATCACCCTTTCTCTTCTCATATGTTCTTTCAACATGTGTAGTATTGCTGATAGCTTTTGCATTTACTTGTCAGTTACACTAATTCCTCTCTGTTCTGGTTTGTCCAAAATACTTCTTACTTCAGATTTCAGCTTGCCTTGGATTTACATGGTGTCACCTTGGGATTGAGAGTCCTCTCAGTCCTAAACACACAGGGCCAGCCAGGGGCAGTTGCGGGCATCATCTCCTGAGAATGTGAATGTCTGCCTCTGGTTATATGCTGATCTCTGTCTATGTATATCTCTGTTTCCTCCTGTATACTGGTCCTTCTCTACATGTGTATGTCTGCCTCTGCCTATATACCAGTCACTCTGAAATAAAAACAGAAAAGGCTAGAAATATTCAGCAAGCCTCACATCAGAGATAGACAGGGTTAACGTTTCAGGTCAAGGACCTGTCTTTAGTCACTCTGTTGTCTATATCTCATTTTCTACAAACACACTGGATTATTTTTCATTTCTAATCGTTACATTAGCAAGTTAAGAAACGGCCGCCTGCTTATCAAACCGTAGTGGGAACTGGCTCAGACACTGAGAGGATAGATGAGGCATGGAGCTCCCTGTGATGGCTGTGGTTCATGGAGTGCAGGGACTCAGCACTGACCTCCTAGAAGAGGCTGGTATGTGACGCGATAGCCCATGACCTCTCGATCACATTGAGGTTTCTGCCAGCTGACTTTCAATGAGGTTGCTCCGAGCGCAGAGAACACAAGGCGAGTTGGAGTTTCTGGGATCCCAGGAGATCGGTTTTCTGCAGGGAAGGAGACAGAGAAACAAATGCATAAAATCGAGAAAGTCTTTGATTAAATGAACATTAAAACACAGGCCAAAGTTCTGCACAGGCAACAATCCCCTTTCCTGCATTTTGTCTAATGTCCTAAAATATTTAGCCAGTTGACCAAAGCCAGAATTTCTGTAGCTTCATGTCTGAAAAAGTGACGCCACGTCGGAATATGGGGATGTAAACCCTTTTACAATTCCCACCCTTCATCGATCAAACTGTCTAGCGGTCATGAGTCTGGGCACAGAATAAGCTGTTCCTGATGTCATGCAAATGGGCAAGGCATCATCCAAAGTATTCCCTCCATTTGCACTGGATATCATGGTTGACCCCTGGAATCTGGCATTGGTAAGTGCACGGGTTAGCTCTTTGTTGCTTTGATGGAAGGTCAGCAGAGAACACTGTCAGGATTGACAGGAATGACCCCTATGTTCAATAATGTGTCACTGCCGGCAAGGACTCAATAGGCCAAATGGCCTCCTTCTGTGTCATAATGACTCTATGACATTTCAAGTCTGTGAAGAATGACCATGTGGGCAAAACAATCATGACGTATGAACTAGAACCCAGCAGAATTCAGTGCCTTCAGGATGCACGGGACTGAGTGAGTGAGATAAAAAAGTAAAATAGGAGATAAACCAACTACACTGAGACAAAAGAGTGAACTCCCCCATAATAAGTCTCACCAGATCCTGAGCTCTCCTGCTTCTGACTAAAACTATCTCAGGGTATAGTAATTATGAGTAAGAAAGAAAGTTTATGGAAATGTATTTGAAAAGGTCTAACCATGTAGAACCATCTCCAGGTTCTCAAGAGCAGCATTTACATCCTCGGATTCAGTGCGTCTCCTCCCTCCAATCATCTGCTGTGTGATTGTGTAGTTGACTCCTTTCTTTCCATACATTGATGTGTCTGCATAAACAAATGTCCATCAGGAATTCAGAAAACAGTACTGGAGCAGTCAGCATGTTTATCACAGATACTCAAGATTTCTAATCCTCGTCTCCTGAAGATGCTGCCGTTGTCTGGGATCCAGTTTCACCATCCCTATCTCATGTTTGCATGTTTGTGAAACTGATTGCCCAACAGACACCCAGCTGTATGTAAAAGCAAAATACTGAAGATGCTGGAATTCTGAAATAGAAACAGAAAATGCTGGAAAAACTCGAACAGGTCTGACAGCATCTGTGGAGAGAGAAAGAGAGTTAACGGTTCGAATCCGTATGACCCTTCTTCAGAGTTGGAAGAAAGGTCATACAGACTCGAAACTTTAACTCTGTTTCTCTGTCCGCAGATGCTGTAAGACCTGCTGAGCTTTTCCAGAATTTTCTGTTTCTATTTCAGACACTCAGCTGTAACTTTTTACTAGCTGCCAATCAGGGTTTTGCCCCTCCCTAAACCGGGTCAATCATGGTCACCCTAATTCTGCCAACCTGAGATTAACTAACTCAGCACAGACTGTGAGTGAAATCTGCGATCTTACAGGAACACAAGAACGGGAGGAGGCCATTCAGCCCCTCGAACCTGTTCTGCTATGCAATTAGATCATGGCTGATCTGTATCTCAATTCCATTTACCTGCCATGGTTCCATAACCCTTAAACCCTTGCCTAAGAAAACTCTATCAATATCAGTTTTGAAAATTTCAATTGATCCCCAGCCTCAACATCTTTCTGGGGGAAGGAGTTGCAGATTGCCACTACCCTTTGTGTGAAGTGCTTCCTGACATCACCTCTGGGAGGTCTAGCCCCATGTTCTGGATTGTATGGCTCCATTCCACAATGGCCAAAACCTTAGCAGGAATCCAATGGGGAATCTGTCCTGTAGAATTTCTGGCGTCACTTTAAAGATTCTAGTTTTAGATATTTTAGATGGGAGGGTTAACAATATGTCACACTTGGAGAATAATCAAAATCAAACCTCATATCAAAAAAGTTACCTGGAGAGCAATTTGACTTGCCCTCTAATCGATTGCTTTGTGTGCCAGCCCAACATGGTCTGAGGCCTGAGCTGAAGTCAGTGTCCAGCCTCCTTTGAATTGATGTGCCAGTCAGGGCCTTTCCAATTCCATCTGGCTCCAGTGCTAAGCCAACCTGCGGTTAGGACCAGTGTGTGGGTGCAGAAGTGGATGGAAGGGAGGGGCAAAGCTGAGAGGAGAGTGACAAGACAAGGGAGGGTGAGAAGATGAGGGGAGGGGTGAAGACGAGGGGCAGTCAACAGTGACTCACAATATTTGGTTGGAGCCAATCCTGCTTCTTCTGACTTCACAAAATTGCAACTTTGAAACATTTTGTTGGCCATTGTTTGGAACAGGATGAATCGCTACAGATATGGAATGGTACAAAATGTGCTGAGAGAACGGGAGTGAGGGTGGGGCGGGGAAGAATCTTCTGAAAAGCCAAAGGTCAAACCATTAAGTGAAAGTGTGAAGTGATGCCTCACGCTCATTTTGCAGGTAGTGACTGATACTAACACCTCACACTGGGGGCAGCGTAGAGGAGGGAAGGGGATCACAGACCAAAGGAAATTCAGGACTGTGACAGGTTGAAGTGACTGTTAAATGTTGTCCATCTCTGTGAGTCAGACGCAAGAGGCAACAGGTTTTCAAAACACAGTGGATCACACATTGATTGGCTCATACTGACCCAGTCCTGACATCATGGTAGTGCGGGTCTCCAAGGAGCCACCCATCATCCTAGAGTACTGTCCGCTGTGAGTGGTGGTGGTGCTCCGATTCAGGGTGCTGTTGGCACTTCCAGGGAATAGAGAGTTCATCTCCCAGTTCCCATTCATCTGCATGTCTGTGGGGGAGAAGGAATGAAATGTGTTCAGTAAACCAACCCATAAATTCTGTCCAGCAGAGGGCATCAGCAACATCCATCCAGCACTGGGCATCAAAGCCACACCACTGAGGTATCGGCACCACTCCACTCATTTACAAGCACTGCTCCACTCGGATACTCTCACTTCCACCCAGCAACACTCCACCAAATTACCATCCACCCTTGCCGGGTACCAGCAAACCTTGACCCATTAACATTCAACATACTTTGGGCATCAGCACTATGATGCAAATTGAGAATTACCAGTTGATTTGGCAAACTGCACCAACCCCTTTTCTAAACTTAGTGAAAACTTATTCTCATGAAAGCATCTGTAGTTTGGGGTTTCAGAATCAGGATCTGTTGTTGCATTGGAGGATGGTGGCATCAGGCTCTTGTGTTTTGGGAGGATGGCTTCTGTTGGCTTTGGCAGGTAAGGAGTAGGAGACACAGTGGAGATGGAGAGTGGGAAGCATGGACCTTCTGATTTTGAGGATAGTTGTTCATGGGTTGGGAGTGCGAACACAATGACGAGAGTGGGCAAATGCCAATCAAAGCGACTATCTGGCATCACAGTTCTCCTTGCAGTCAGTAGAAGGGAAAGAAAGGAAAGAAAATTCAACAACTAGGATCATTTTCTGCTGGATTGATGAGCAGAGCAATTGGTTCACAGTCCATATGGGCTGAGGCTGGGAATCATGCTGGGTGAAGTGCTTAACATACAAACTGCTCAAGATCACTCCGTGCAGCTCCCAGCCCCGTCCTTCTCTGCCTGTCCTACACTTTTTTAATTTGTTCACAGATGTGGGCGTTGTTGGCAAATCTAACTTTTATTGTCCATCCTAGTTGCCCTTGAGAAGGTGGTGGTGAGCTGCCTTCTTGAACCGCTGCAGTCCATGTGGTGTGGGTACACCCACAGTGCTGTTAGGGAGGGAATTCCAGGATTTTGACCCAGCATCTGAAGGAACGGTGATATATTTCCAAGTCAGGATATTGTGGCTTGGAGGGGAACTTGCAAGTGGTGGTGTTCCCATGCGCCTGCTGACCTTGCCCTTCTAAGATGGTAGAGATTGTAGGTTTCGAAGATGCTGGCAAAGAAACCTCACCAACATCTGCCACCACTGGGACCTGAGGTGGAGCCTTCATCATCAGGAAGAAAAGTAAAGAAAGAGAGACCTCGCATTTATATAGCCCCTTTTACAGCCTCAGGACTTCCCAAAGCGCTTTAAGCCAATGAAGCACTTGTGAAATGTAGTCACTGTTTAATGTAGGAAGTGCATGACATCGTAAACAAGGAGACAGCGTAACCACTACACAAATCCCTGTAGTCTGGCAAAACATATCTGAATGATAGAGTAAGAGGCCTACAGAGAGGAGAAGGTATGATCATCACAGGGCATTGATTATTGAAATACATTCCTGGTAGCAAACTTTCACTTCACATTTTATTAAATGTTTTACAAATGTCTTGAGCTGGTAGCATTGAGGGAATAAAGTTACACGTATTATCAAGTATGTATTCAGAGGACAGGACCCACTTGAATCTCAAATTCTTTCAGGTGAATTTGACCGATCCCGCTGGTTCCCCATTTTTCTCGACAGATGACATACATGGGTCTCCTGCACGTACCGTCTGCACCGTCAGGAAAAAACAGTTGGAAGCTCCAAGGCAAAAGGGGTGGGAGTGCTCCTCTGTGCACCACAAGCAGAGTCTGGAAATCTGCAGTCCTGGGTTAGCCCACTGCTATACAGCTACAGGATCCTCGCAACAGTTTCCCCCACCCTACTGACTTACCTTGCTGCCATTAGATCATCACCTGCCTCTCCTCTGGCTGGTTAGACAGCTGTGGCTTTCCACCTGAGACAGATAAGCAGCTGACTGGTGGCAGTTAAAGATTACCAACCAAGGCCCTTCATGTGGGATTGCCATCCAGGAGTTGAAGTCAGCCCTTTCGTCTCACACTTTTCATTCAGATGAGGATTCAGTTCCTACCTCCCAGAAATTCTGTATGTAGCTTACACTCTGTAAGCAGCAGTAGCAAGGATGAGGTGCAGCACTTGTATTTTCTCAATTAATACTAACTGACCACTGACTCTGTCTGCATGCATGAAGTGCTAACAGACTCTTGACCCTTTCTGACCGCATCTCTATTCAGTTAATAGGTGTGTACTCAGCAAGGGCGGGAGGCTACTCAGAGGCAGAAGCTTTCTCAGATCCCTGAGGAGATTTCCCAGAAACACAAGTATGTTAATGAAAGAAGCATTGTGAGATCTTCACCTTGACCTTCCCGTGGTTGGGGTGTAGCCCTCCTTCTCATGGTGTCTGAATACTCAGTGTCTTCGGAGAGGAGGCTCTCAATGTCTGAGGAAGCACGTGTCAGGGAAGAACTAGAGGAAAGGCGGGGTATCACTTCCACCGGTAGTTTCCACGTTACCTTCCGCCCATCGAAATCATCGCCCAGCAGTTGGATATGCTGCCATTTGGAGCCTTTCAGAACAAGTTAATGACTCGTGTTGGTATTTAGTGCCAGAAAACGGTTCAGCATCAGCCGAGCACGGCCACACCCACAAACCCTAACCTACCTATTTCCGATGGGAGGCACTCAAGGATACAGCTTGAACAGAGGGAGGCAGCCTACCCACTACACAGGGCTGCATGCATGGCCTGCATACATACATGTATCTACACACAAACAAATGCATATAAACACCTGGGCACATGCATGTACACCCTTTCACACACATATGACCCAAAATATGCAGATTTATAAAGGATTTATATTTATTATGACAGAGTTAAAGATGACTGAGGAAATTCCTATACTTTACATCTAGGGTAATATGTTGTCCATTTTCAAAAAGGACAAAACAAAACCAGGTAACTACTGATGCAGCAAAGGCAAATGCTGGAAATACTCAACAGGTCTGGCAGCATCTGTTGAGAGAGAAACAAAGAGAGATGAACGGTCATCAACCTGAAAAGTTAATAGTGCTTCTCTCTCCTCAGATGCTGCCAGACCTCCGATTGAGTTTCTGCAGCATTTTCTGTTTTTAGCTCAGATTTCCAGCATTCAAAGTCTTGCTTCACTATAGTGCATATTAATAATCAATTATCAGGAATTAAAGCTCAATATTCACTGCAATGACAAACAGGAGTCAGCATAGATTCAGAACCTACTTAACCAGCCACCTTGGATTTTTTGAGACAGTGACATCCCAATTAGATTGTTCACTTCCAAAATCATGTGACAAAACTTTGCACCAAAGCCTACTATTTAAACTTAAAGTTGTGGTGATTCAGGAGGTAATAAAACCAGGGATTGGGTAAGGAAATGGCTGACAGGTGGAAAGTTGAAGGGAATTTTTTTAGAGAGTTCAATTAGAGCAAAGATCTGAGTGGGGAGCCCCAAGCCTCAGTGTTTACACTGTTGTTTCAATAACTCAGACGCTCAATGCAAACTGATCAAGTTTATAGATGGTGACAAACTAAGAGTCAATTCTGCAGCACATACAGCATACAGACACTATAGACAGTGTGGAAGCAGCCAGGGATGAGATTGAAAGCGATCTCACGGGTTTTTACATGACTCAATTTCTAGGGTTCAATGGCTATGATGGGCAATTGGTCTAGCCATCCAAGACCATATCTGGTTGGACCGCATAAAACACTATGTGGTCCTACTCTCCATTGCTAAAAATGCTCACTGTTCCAGGATTATCCTGGAATGCAAGAATAACCCCTGACTTCACTTCTCTACCAAAACCGTCTTCTTAAACCAACCTCCCCTGCCTCCCCCTCCCTCACGTCCAATAATAAATGCAAGGAACTCACAAACTTTTTTTTTGTCACAAAGATGAAGACCTTCCATTCAGCTACCTCTCGCATTTACTTTCTCCTAGCTCAGTGAGCCAAACTTTTTCTAGTGTTCATAGCCCTAGCATTGAACTCCTGTCTTTCTCTGCATTCTATCCCATCTTCTATCAGGCTCTCTGAGCTCATCATATCAATAAATCCTATCTCTTGCTCCCTTGACCTTATTCCCACCACACTTTTGACCATACAACTTCCCTTCCTAGCCCCCATGATGTTGTTAATGTTTCCCTCTCCTTAAGTATTGTCCCCTCCCCTTCAAATTGGACATCCTCACCCTTTCCTAATGTTTTCATCTACCAACACCCTAAAATCTGGAATTCCTTCCCTAAACCTCTTGTTCACTCTGATCTCCTTTAAGGTACTCCTTAAACTCTACATTTCTGATCAAGCTTTTGGACATCCATCCTGGTATCTCATTTTGTGGCTCAGTGATGCATTTTAATTGATAACTTTCTGTGAGGTGCCTTGGGAAGTTCTGCTATGTTAAAGCGCTATATAAATACAAGTAATAGTAATAGTTGTTGTTGTGTCCAATCCCTTTGCCATATCTAACAAAACAAACAAGGTGCTGAACCATATAGTCAAAACAGTAGTGTGCTAACCAGGGAAGGTCCTGATCAAACTGTCCGTGGCTCTGATCAGACCGCACCTTGAGTACTGTATCCATTTCTGGTCATCAAAATCCAAAGGAGATATTGAAGTGCCAGAAGTAATTCAAAGCAGAACCGTGGCCCTAACCCTGAGTGTCAGAGGAATAAACTTCTCCGTTTCACCCTTGAAAGAAGGAAACCGAGAGGTGACCTTGTAGAAAACATAGTAAACAGCATAGGAAAAGTAAATACAAACATGATTTCAAACTAAAACTATGAGAGCAGGATAGGCTCAAACTAGAACATTGCAAATTTAGGATTGATGTTAGGAGGTTCCACATCAAACATAGAGTAGGGAGCCATCAAGATACAAGTCTTTAAAATAGAAAGATCATAAAGTTGAAAACAGCAAACAACTTAATTTTAACAATGAGCATAAGATCAGAGGAACAAAAACAAAAATAGCTGGAAAAACTCAGCAGGTCTGACAGCATCTGCGGAGAGGAACACAGTTAACGTTTCGAGTCCGTATGACTCTTCATCAGAACTCGATTCATGCGGACTTGAAACGTTAATTGTATTCCTCTCCGCAGATGCTGTCAGTCCTGCTGAGTTTTTCCAGCTATTTTTGTTTTTGTTTCAGATTTCCAGCATCTACAGTATTTTGCTTTTATCATAAGATCAGAGGATATGTATTAATTATCATAAGCTCCAAACAAGGCCTATCTCCATTGGATATTAGAGCAAACTGCCAGAGAAGGTCACCAGAAAGGATCAGAAAGACAAAAGCACCATACATCATAGCACTTTATCATTTCCTTAGGCCATCCTAGGACACATCACACCCAACTAATTACTTTTGAAGTGTTCTCATGTTGACAAATACAGCCAATTAGCGCACAGCTTGGAACATGCTGCTGTATGATTTGTTGTTGGTGAAGTTGTTGTTGTTGTTGATGCAGCAAATGAGGTGCATGAGCAGGAAATGAATCAGTTTTCATGGCATTGATTAAAGGAGGAATGTTGGCAAGGACACCAGGAAACGTCTTTGCTCTTTGCATTACAGAATCTTTCATATTCATGTAAACCTCTAAAGAGGCAGATGGGGCCTCATTTAACATCTCTTCTGAAAACTGGCACCTATGTCACCTCTAGAAGGGAGCTTGACTTATATCTATTGAGAGTAAGATCCAGAGTTGTGGGAACATTAACAGCACTACTTGATTTTCCACTGGGACTCAGGAAAAGAATGTAGTGGTCTTTAAAGTTGGGGATCACATGCAGCGATGAGGACGATGCCAATAACTTTATCATCATCATCAACAATCCAATCTTCAACAGGAGCATCAGCATAAACATCAGAATCATCAACAATATCATCAACAGATCATACAGCAAAATGTTCCAACACTTGGCGGGGGTGGGGGGTGCGCGAATGGTGTTGGTAGGATGGAAGCAGGGTAAGTAGTGAATGATAGATAATGTGGTAAGTTTTAAGGATGCTTTTGAGGGTAGAAGGGATACAGAAAGTTGGAGGAGTTTAAGAGAGAATTCCAACATGGTTAGGAGTTCTATCACCAGTAATAAAGCAGGAAGTGTGGAGACACACATTAGACCATAGCTGGAAGAGTGGAGGGACCAATCGGAGTCATAGAGCTGGAGGAATTTACAGCAGGGGAATGAAGCAAGGCTGTGGAAGGTTTTATTGATAAGGGCAAGGATTTTGGAGTCAATGTGCTCAGAGTTAAGGGGAGGTGATGGCATAGTAGTATTGTCACTGGGTTAGTATTCCAGAGGCCCAGATCTGGTTCACTAATGTGCTTTAGGGAAGGAAATCTGCTGTCCTCACCTGGTCTGCGTCTCCAGGCCCACAGCAATGTGGTTGGGCAATAAATGCTGGCCTAGCCACCTACATCCCATAAACGAATTAAAAAGAAGATGGAGTGGGCTTTCATCATGTTCTTATGCAAAAGAAGCACTAAAAAAAAGGTATAAATCACAGACAGACCTAAAGGAGTTCTAAAATTGTTAACAACAGAAGACGGTCAAAGAACAGGTGGGTCTGTTGACGATAAATTGGGTAAAATGCTCCAGACTGTCAGGCCCTGGACAGGGATATAGATTAGATTCTTCCCATCAGTTTTCACAAAAGACTGGATACAAATCCCAGAGTAAATCAACTGAGGGATCCTGAGCCCATGTAGAAGTTAATAAAGAACGTGTGAAATAGAAACAAGAAGCATTAAACACACAAAACTGCTGGGCGAGTAAGAATACAGCCTAGAACCCTTGATAGATTAGAGTTCTGGTGATGTTTTAGCTCCATTAGACTCACATCCAGAGTGGTGAAATTCTGGAGGGCTTTCTAAAGCAAGCTATCAATGAAGATTCAAAAAGCAAAGATGTTATCGGGAGCAACTGGGTATGGGAGCAATGGATCGTGTCATTCAAACTTACAGGAATTCTTGGAGAGAGAAAGTGAGCTCATAGGGAGGGTAATTAATATTAGCTTATGTAGATTTTGACAAAGCATTTGACAAAGTTCTTCACGTGACCAGGAACAGTTGAGGCTCATGAAATAGATGGCAGTTGTTTAAATGGATTGAGAATTGGTTTAGCATACACAATATAATAAGTGACCACGCTTCAAAAATGAATACCTCGGACATGAAATGCTTTGGGATGTCCTGAGAGAGGTGAGTTTTAACAGCAGAAGAGGAAGAATAATGATAAAGGAAGATGCTTATACTGAGAAACAGTACTGAATGGCATTCTTTGGGGATCTGTTCTGGGAGCTCTGATTCTCAAACTTTTTATGAATGATATAAGAATATGGAATCTGTAGCAATGATTAAATTTTCATAATGCTCAAACCTCTGTACACAAGTAATGAGTAGGAAAAGAGACCATTATCTTTGGAGAGATTTGGACCTATATATAAATGGAACTTAGATCTAGCTGTTAGGATTCTAAATTGGAGAAATGCAATGTATTAACAGTAAAATCTAACAATGAAGAATATTCCTGACATGTGAAAAAGGAGATGGATTTATTACTGCTTAAAGTAGGTGAGGTACAAATGCCAAGTGGTGGGGGATGTCCATGATAAAACAGTCATATATGGACTAGATTTGATGGGCTGAATGGCATTTTCCTTCTGTGGTTTTACTTATGCCCTTGTGCAGCTAAGGCCCCATTCTTGTCACTTCAAGTTCAATATTATTGATTAAAAAAATCAATCAGCACCTCTTTGATGTAATGTGGTGGCAGCCAAGCCAGTGATTGCTGTTAAAGTACATAAGAGCTGGCAATGTAGAGTCATACCTGTGTCATCAGAAGTGCTGGGTCTGGGCGATCGCATTACATCTGAGCTGTACATCAGGAAATTCTCATACTCATCATGTGCCTCCGCATCAATAATGGGAACATCTGGGATGATAGGAACTGCAGATGGCACAGAGACACAATTAAATGCTGCACTCTGGCAGAAACATTCAATATTATGGCCAGTACTACAAGCTGTTAGAACAATTTCGCAGTTTTTTCTTAAAAACAGACATACTGGTAAACAGCTCTGAATCTTAAAAAGTATTTTCAGAGCTAACGGTGCCAGACAATTCAGTGCATAACATTACATAGCATCACATAGAATTACAGCCCAGAAATAAGCCATTTGGCTCAACTGGCTCTATGCAGTGTTTATTCTCCACATGAGCCTCCTCCCACCTTATTTCATTGCACTCTACAGCATAACCTTCTATACCTTTCTCCCTTCTGTACTGATCTATTGGTGTGAAGCTTCCAATCCTGAGGCATGTTTAAAAGTGGAAATCTGAGTTTGTCATTGGGCTGAAGATGCAGCCAGAAGGTTCTCAACTCCTAATGAGTTCTCATCTCATGCTTCCGATTCTCTTTCTTCTTTTCTCCCTGTCTATGGAATTTGAAAGTTGTTTCTTGTAGCTCATCGTAACAAGACTATCCAATATCCGAATTCATAGTGAAAGGCCTGTATTAAAATGATAGGCCGTGTCATTTAATTGGAAGCCTTTTACAGGTGCCAAGAAGGCTGGCACAGCCCCAATCTCTGTATAATCCCTTGCTGCAGAGCCACGGAATGAATGCTAGCTTGATGAGTACTCACTAAAGGGAGCTGGATAATTCCTGACTGTGGTGATATCCATATATCTAGCAGGCAGGTGCATGCACATCTCCCAGACATTGGCACTTATTTAAAGGAGGAAAACTTCCTTGGAACTTCTTATGCTGTGACATAGGCAGAAACTCCATTAGCATATATAAAGAGGGTTTCCACCGAACTGCTAAAGAGAGCACTAAGGAAATTCACACCCACAAATCAAATTTAAATGAAAAAGGACAATTAAAACAAAAGTTCACAAATAGGATAACTAAAATTGTGAAAGCCTTTAGACAGCCTCAGAAGGAATCTCAACCTATCAGCGGCAAGTGCTGAATGGCAAAGAAACTGGGAAGATGCAGGCAAAAAGGATAGGAGTAGGTGCTCAAGGGGGAGGCATGACTTTGCAGGCAAGTAATGGAATAGTCCTACACCTCGTTGATGGATGCTGAAATCAAAGTGGTGCTGCACAGATCATTGCAAGAACAGTGGTCCTCGGTCTTCTGTTGCACTCTGCAGTACCATCCCCTACAAGGAGGTGCACACTTTGTCATTGTTTATGCCAGCATATTCTGTATGGTAGCCGCAGTGGTCCTTGCATCAGATGACACAGCTCTGCATTAGATTCTGAGAAGACAGCTACCAATTTTCAAGTGGATGCCAGGAGCTGAAGAATTGGTCGTGGTATCTTGTAGGATATGGTTAATCAACCAATGCTTGCTCCTGACCATCCTGGCATGACCTTACTCACACAGTACCATGTAGAGCAAATATACTGTGACTAGATTGCTTCCAAGGAAGTTTTCAAAATTACTCAGTTGGACATTCACATTTCTTAATGGTGCCATTGAGGTCTATTGTTCCTGCTCCCTTTTGGCTTGAGAACTTCCAACTGCCCTCATTACCTGGCAACATGAAAGATATTTACCTCTTTCTGCAGATGTGAATGTGCAGGTACAGAGGGTTGGGTGAAGAGCAGCTCATACAAACTACCAAGGGATCTCCTTCCAGAGATATAAGATGGGGGAGTTTCCACTGGGAAACCCATTGATATTAATAGGGGGAATCAGGAATAAATTATTTACATCATTTGGTACAATGATTATGAGAACCTAAGTGTTAACAAGAAAATAGATGTTAAAGCAGTTAAAATATCATTCATTTTATATTAGTGACCTTTCCATGACTTCCAGGCTACCAAATATTGCCTAGCAGCTTTAGATGGTCAGTTGACATCCTACCAAACAATCTGCAGGGTGGCAGAACATAAGAACAGCTAGACGCCTTTCAGCACCTCGAGTCTATTCCACCGCTCAATTAGGTCACAGTTGATCTGTATATTCCGTGCCTGAACTACTTCCCAACTCCCATCTGTTAACACTAAAATGGGGTGCCTGCCAGTTTGAGGCAGATATTTCTATGCTGTTCCTGCCCACCAAAAAAAGACACGGGGGTTGTAACCATTGCAACCTCACAGGGAGAACTTCTGCACGTGTCCAGCATTGGATCATCACAGCCAGAGCATGTGGTAGGAAGATACAACTCGATGGTGCTTCACTCACTAGACATTGGGCGTTTTGGCTGCGTGGAGAGGTTCATTGTGGCTTCACGGACAGGTCCCCAGCCAGCACCATTCTTGGCTCGCACCGTGTACCGATATGGCTGCTCTTCTTTCAGATTCTCGATCATTACCATCCTCTTCTTTGGTTTGTTGATTTTCACCACTTTTTTGGGTCCAATGGGTTCTGTCAGAACGTGCACAGCAAACAAAACAATCAGAAACACAAACATTAGCCTGTCTTCTTGCTCAGGGGCACAGCAGATAGGAACTCTCAGTTAACATTGATAAAAGTGTGCAAAGCTCAGACCTACGCATCACTAAGCACCTAGAAATTTGGACATGTATCCACTTTTGGGTATGTGCAGGGGGAGAGCACATCATCCATGGCCAGGATGGTGAGGCCTGAGCTTCCCCCCACCGATTTTGGACCTTGGGCAGAAACTGCTTTCCAGCTAAGAGGAGACCAAAACTGGACCACTGTTAGTGTTAGAGTGGTCCTTGGGTAAGTGAAGGCAGGGAGTGGGATGGAGGGGAGGTCAGTAGAAGTGGGGGTTTCAGATAGACAGCTAATGAGAGAGAGCATGTAGCGATTTCTGTTCAGAGATTCTCTGCTTTGAGAGGTACTTACTATTCTCATCAGTCACAACTGCATATGTGACTTCATACTCAGTGATCTCCCCGTTGGTTTCTGAAGGTTCGGCCCAGCTCAGTTGTGTCACAGTTGGTGAAATGACATTGAACGCCAATCGTCCAGGCTCATTTGGTACTAAGAGGAGAAAATAAGAACATTGGTATTAGTTTTCCTTATATTATATTGTGGGGGTTGACAGAAAATTGCCTGTTGACAGATAATCTGCCCAAGCTGATATTAACAGATCACCAGAAAAGCAAAAACAGAATTACCTGGAAAAACTCAGCAGGTCTGGCAGCACCGGTGGAGAAGAAATCAGTTAACGTTTCGAGTCTTCATGGCCCTTCGGCAGAACTTCGGCAGTTCTGCCGAAGGGTCATGAAGACTCGAAACGTTAACTGATTTCTTCTCCACCGATGCTGCCAGACCTGCTGAGTTTTTCCAGGTAATTCTGTTTTTGTTTTGGATTTCCAGCATCCGCAGTAGCTTTTAGCTTTTTGTTTTTATCACCAGAAAAGCAGCCCATTCCAATACAAAATTCCAGGCTCAATACCACCAACACTCTGGCTGAAATACTATACATGGGAGTTCCTCAATAGAAAGATAGGACATTTATGTTTCAGAAGAAGACCATTCGGCCCATCATAAAAAAGCTACCGAGCCTAATTCCACTTTCCAGCTCTTAGTCCATACCCCTGAAAGTTACAGCATTTCAAATGCATGACCTAGTGCTTTTTAAATATGATAAAGGCTCCTGTCCCTATCACTTTTTCAGGTAGTAAGTTTCAGACCACAGCCAGTCTCTGGGTGAAAAACTTTCTCCTCAATTCCCCTCTAATCCTTCTACCAATTACTTTAAATGTATGCCCCTTGGTTAATGGTTAATGACCTCTCGGCTAAGGAAAATGGGTCATAGAGTCATAGACCTTCCTATCCACTCTACCTACGCCCCTCATAATTTTATACACCTCAATTAAATCTCTCCTCAGCCTCCTCTGCTCCAAAAAAAGCAACACCAGCCTACCCAATCTTTGCGCAGAGATAAGTAGGCATACACTCCAAGGTCTCTCTGTTCTTCTACATCTGTTCATCTACACTTCTCAGTATTTATGTATCCATTGCCTTGTTTGTCCTCCTTAAATACATTACCTCACACTTCTCCAGATTAAATTCCATTTGCCAATTTTCTGACCAGTGCATTGACATCTTCCTCACTCTGAACCACACTGCCATTTTTTGTATCATTTATAAACCTTTTAATCACATGCCCCACATTTAAGTCTAAATTGATTTAGATCACAAAAACAAAGTACCCAGTACTGAGGCCAGCAGAACCCCACTGGAAATAGCCCTCCAGTCACATAAAACATTCATCGACCATTGCCTTTTGCTTCTAGCCACTGAGCGAATATTGGATCCAACTTGCCAGTTTTCCTGGGATCCCATGGGCTGTTGCTTTCCATCCAGTCTGCCATGTGAGACCTTGTCAAAGGTGAAGTTACAATACAGGTCTGCATGCATGCTAAACAGCAGAAGCAGCAATTGAAAAAGCTAAGTGATCCCACAATCAATGGATCATATCAAAGTTCTGCTATCCTGCCACATCCAGTAATGAATGGTGGTGGCAATAAACAGCCAACTGGAGGAGGACACTCTACAAACATTGTTATCCTCGATGGCAGAGCCTAGCACATAAGTGCAAAAGACAAGGCTGAAGCATTTGCAACCATTTTTAGACAGAAGTATTGAGTGGATTCAGCCTTCTCCTGAGGTCTCCAACATCACAGCTGCCAGTCTTCAGCCAATTCGATTTATTCCATTTGATGTCAAGAAACAGCTAAAGGAACTGGATATAGAAAAGGCCCTGACAATATCCTGGCAGTAGTACTGAAGACTTGTGCTCCAGAACTAGCCATGCTTCTAGTCAAGCTGTTCCAGTACAGCTACAACATTGGTATCTACCCAGCAATGTGACAATTGCTGAGGTATGTCCTATCCACAGAAAGCAGGTAAATCCACTCTGGCCAAGAGGTGCATGGTCAGTGAGGGGAGACTTCGGCCTGAGTGAGACAGAGACTGAGTGAGCATATTTGGTTCAAAGTGGGAGTTCGGTGCATGGGGGGAAAGAGGTGTTTTAGGTAATGTTTACTGCAAGAAGTAAAGCGTGTTGAGTGGGGAGTTCGGTGAAGGGTGGGGAGGAGGTACTTTTCCTCTACTCTTTTTCAGCCTCCGGTATTTGATTTCCACTTTGGTGCAGCAGAAGGAGCAGGTAAATCAGTAACTGGTATTATTAGTTTTATCAGTATTGTAAGTACTGTATTGTTTTATCAGTATTGTAAAGTTTACTGGCAGTGCCAAAACCTATTGAGAAGTGTAAGCTTTATTAATTATAATTAATTAGCAATTATTTGACTGCAAGTGAGGCAGGTAAGGGGACCCAGAGGGCAGGAGTGCAGGAGCCTCAGCCCTTGCAATTCTCCGATGGGTTAGAGGTTTCTCAGCTTGTTTGGATCAGAGTGGGGCATCAGGGTGGATGAGCTAAATGGCCATGGTACTGTGGCACAGGAAGCCATTCAAGTGCGGGGGAGGGAGTTACAAGGAATGTACTGGCAATAGACAGTATAGTCAGAGGGATTGACACTGTTTTCTGCAGCAAAGAGCGTGAGTCCAGACGGCTGTGTTGCCTGCCCAGTGCCAGGGTTCGGGACATCTGCTCGGGGCTGAAGAGGAACTTACAGTGGGAGACCCAGTTGTCGTGATCCATGTTGGTGCCAACGGCATTGGCAGGACAAAGAAGGAGGCACTGCATAGTCAGTATGAGGAGCTTGGCATCAAATTAAGAAGCCGAATCTCAAAGGTTATAATCTCTATTATTACCATAGAACCATAGAACACTACAGCACAGAAAACAGGCCATTCGGCCCTTCTAGTCTGTGCCAAAATATTATTCCGCTAGTCCCATTGACCTGCACCTTGTCCATAACCCTCCAGACCTCTCCCATCCATGTATCTATCTAATTTATTCTTAAAACTTAAGAGTGAGCCCACATTTACCACGTCAGATGGTAGCTCGTTCCACACTCTCACCACTCTCTGAGTGAAGAAGTTCCCCCTAAACCTTTCCCCTTTCACCCTAAAGCCACGTCCTCTCATGTTTATTTCTCCTAATCTAAGTGGAAAGAGCCTACTCGCATTTACTCTGTCTATACCCCTCACAATTTTGTAAACTTCTATCAAATCTCCCCTCATTCTTCTACGCTCCAAGGAATAAAGTCCTAACCTGTTTAATCTTTCCCTGTAACTCAACTCCTTAAGACCCGGCAACATCCTAGTAAATCTTCTCTGCACTCTCTCAATCTTACTGATATCCTTCCTGTAGTTAGGCGACCAGAACTGCACACAATACTCCAAAGTTGGCCTCACCAATGTCTTATACAACCTCACCTGAGCCATGTGAAAATTGGCATAGAACAAACCAGATTAGAGAGATGAAAGAATGGCTCAAAGCCTGGTGTGAGAGAAGTGGGTTCCAGTTTGTGGGGCACTGGCACCTATACTGGGGAAAATGGGACCTGTACCATTGGGACAGTCTACACCTGAATCATGCTGGGACTGGTGTTCTTGCAAGCTGCATAACCCGGGAAGTAGAGAGGGTTTTAAACTAAGTAGTGGGGGCAAGGCTACAAATTTAGGAAGATGTGATAAATCAAAGAGTAGAGACAAGGCAAAAGAGAAAGGTATTATTATAGGAAATGAAAGCAGACATGACAGGAAGGGATAGAGAGTACACATTTAACAGTAAATCAACAGATGAGACTAGAGGTTATAAAAAGAATAAAAGGATAAAACTAAAGGTTCCGTATCTGAATGCACGAAGCAGTCGATCCAAAACAGATAAACTGAGAGTGCACATAGAGATAAATAAGTACGATTTGATAGCCATTACAGAGACATGGCTGCATGAGAACATGGATTGGGACCTGAATATTAAAGGGTATAGGACATTTAGGAAGGACAGGAAGTGAGGAAAAGGTGGAGGGGTGGTCCTAGTAGTTAATGATGTTATTAGCACAATAGAGAGGGATGGCCTAAGTTCAGGAAACCAGGATGTGGAAACAGTTTGGGTAGAGATGAGAAATGGTAAAGGCAAAAAGTCACTTATGGGAGTCGTGTACAGGCCCCCTAATAGTAACCACATGTTAGAATGGAGCATAAAGGAAGAAATAAAGGAAGCTTGTCAGAAAGGCATGGTGATAATCATGGGAGATTTTAATCTACATATAGACTGGGAAAGTCAGATGGGCAAAGGTAGTCTAGGTGAGGAATACACAGAATGTTTCCGGGATAGTTTCTTAGAACAGCATGTTCTGGAGTCAACCAGAGATCAAACAATACTAGACCTAGTATTGTGCAATGAGATGGGATTAATTAATAATCTTATAGTGAAGGCGGCCCTAAGTAGCAGCGACCATAATATGCTTGAATTTTATATTCAGTTTGAGGGAGAGAGGAGTGGGTCCGAGGCTAGGTTTGTTAAACTTAAATAAGGGCAATTATGAGGGCATTTAAGCAGAGCTGGCTAAATTGAATTGGCAAATTAGGTTAATGGATATGTCAATAGAGATGCAGTGGCAAACATTTAAGGGGATATTTCAGAATACACAGAATAGATACATTCCAATGAGTAAGAAAAAGTCCAATCCATGGTTAACTAGAAAGGTTAAAGATAGTGTCAAATTTAAAGAAAAAGTATATAATTGTGCAAAGATAGGTGAAAGACCAGAAGATTGGATAGAATATAAGGAACAGCAAAGGATGACTAAAAGTTAATAAGTAGGGAAAAATTAGAATATGAGAGAAAGCTAGCCAGAAATATAAGAACAAATAGTAAGAGTTTCTATAAATATTTTGTTGCGTTGGTCCTATAGAAAATGAGTCTAGAGAATTGATAATGGAAAACAAGGAACTAGCAGATGAATTGAACAGGTATTTTGTACCAGTCTTCGCTATAGAGGATAAAAGTAACATCCAAGAAGCAGCTATAAATCAGGAAATGGAAGAGAGGGAGGAACTCAGGAAAATTACAATCACCACAGAAGTGATACTGAGTAAATTGTTGGAGCTGTGGGCTGACAAGTGCCCGAGTCCTGATGGACTTTATCCTAGCGCCTTAAAAGAAGTGGCTAGTGAGATAGTTGATGCATTGGTTTTAATTTTCCGAAATTCTCTAGATTCGGAGAAGGTCCCATTAGATTGGAAGATAGCATATGTAACTCCTTGATTCAAAAGGGGAGGGAGACAGAAATCAGGAAGCTCCAGGCCAGTTAGCTTAACATCTGTCATAGGGAAAATATTATAAGCTATTATTAAAGAAGTTATAGCAGGGCACTTGGATAAGTCCAAGGTAACCAGGCAGAGTCAACATGGTTTTGTGAAAGGGAAATCATGTTTAACCCACTTATTGGTGTTCTTTGAGAAAGTAACATGTGCTGTGGATAAAGGGGAACTGGTGGATGTACTGTACTTAGATTGTCAGATGGCATTTGATAAAGTGCCACATCAAAGGTTATTGCGGAAAATAAAAACTCATGGTATAGGGGGTAACATATTGGCATGGATAGAAGATTGGCTAGCTAACAGGAAGCAGAGAGTTAGCATAAATGGGTCTTTTTTGGGTTGGCAAGATGTAACGTGTGGTATGCCACAGAGATCAGTGCTGGGACCTTAACTGTTTACAATTTATATAAATGATTTGGATGAAGGGATGGATGGGATGGTTGCCAAATTTGTTGATGACACAAAGATAGGTAGGAAAGTAATTTGTGAAGAGGACATAAGGAGACTACAAAAAGATATGGATGGGTTAAGTGACTGGTCAAAGATCTGGCAATTGGAGTATAATGTGGGGAAATGTGAAATTGTCAATTTTGGCAAGAAGAATAAAGAGAGGCATATTATCTAAATGGTGAGAGATTGCAGAGCTCTGAGATGCAGAGGGATATGGGTGTCTTAGTGCATGAATCGCAAAAGGTTAGCGTGCAGGTACAACAAGTGAATAGGAAAGCTAATAGAATATTATCATTTATTGTGAGGGAAATTGAATACAAAAGTCAGGAGATTATGCTTCAGTTATATATAGCACTAGTGAGACCACATCTGGAGTACTGTGTTCAGTATTGGTCGCCATATTTAAGGAATGATGTAAATGTGTTGGAAGCAGTTCAGTTCAAGCCAATACCTGGAAAGGGCGGGTTGTCTTATAAGGAAAGGTTGAATAGGCTAGGCTTGTATCCGCTGGAGTTTAGAAGAGCAAGGGGCGACTTGATTGAAACATGTAAGATCCTGAGGGGACTTGACAGCGTGGATGTGGAGAGGATGTTCCCTCCTGTGGGAGAATCTAGGGGTTGCTGTTTAAAAATAAGGGGTTGCCCATTTAAAATGGAAACTAGGCAAAATTTTTTCTCCCAGAGGGTTGAGAGCCTTTGGAACTCTCTTCTTGAAAAGGCAGTGGAAGTAGAGTGTTTGAATATTTTTATGGCAGAGGTAGATAGATTCTTGGTAAGCAAGAGGGTGATAGGTTATCGGGGGTAGGCGGGATACAGATTTGGGGTCACTATCTGATCAGCCATGGTGGAGCAGGCTTGAGGGGCTGAATGGCCTACTGCTCCTTGTTCATATGTTCATATGTCCATAAGTCTATCCTCTATCATCAGAATAGCAATGGAAGGTGTCAAACTATCAAACAGCATTTCCTCAACTATAACCTGCTCACCAATGCTCAGTTTGAGTTTTGCCAGACTTGGCTTCAGACTTCATTACAGCCTTGGTCCAAACATGGCAAACAGCTGAATTCAAGGGGTGAAGTGAGAGTGACTGCCCTTGACATGAGTGTAGCATTAAAGAACTCTGGTGTGTTACAATTCTAGTTTATCTACATAATTTTAATGTTATCTAGAAAGGCAAAACTGAAGTCAATGGGAATCAGTAGGGAAATGTTTCACAGGCTTGAGTCATACCTAGCACAAAGGAAGATAATTGTGGCCAATCATTTCAGCTCCAGGATATCACTGCAGGAGCTCCTCAGGGTATTGTCCTAGGCCCAACCATCTTCAGTTGCTTCATCAATGACCTTCTCTTCAACATATGGTCAGTAGTGAGAATGTGTGCTGATGATTGCAACTCCTCAGATACTGAAACAGTCCGTGCCCATATGCAGCAAGACCTGGACAACATTCAGCTTAGGCTGGTAAATGGCACCTCTCCTTGACATTCAATGGCATTACCAACACTGAATCCCCCCACTATCAACATTCTGGTGGGTTAACATTGACCAGAAACTGAACTGGGTCAGTCAGACAAATATTGTGACTACACAAGCAGGCCAGAGGCTGGGATTTCTACGGAGAGTAACTCACTTCTTGACTCCCCAAAGCCTGTCCACCATCTACAAGCTACATGTCAGGAGTGTGATAGAGTAGTCTCCACCTGGCTAGATGAGTGCAGCTCCAACAACAGCTCACCAAGCTTGATACCATCCAGGACAAAGCAGCCTGCCAGGTCTACACCCCATCTATCACCTTAAATATTCGCTCCCTCCACCACTGATGAGCTCAAAAACTCATCAAGGCTTTTTTGACAGCACCTTCCAAACACGTGGCCTCTACCACCTAGAAGAACAAGGACAGTAGACACATGGGAACATCATTACCTGCGAGTTCTCCTCTAAGTCACACACCATCTTGATGTGCAACTGTATTGCTGTTTCTTCATCGTTCCTGGGTCAAAATCCTGGAACTCCCTCCCTAACAGCATATTGGGTGTGCCTACATCACATGGACTGCAGCAATTCAAAAGGCAGCTCACCAGTTTCTCAAGGGTAATTAAGGATGGGCGATAAATGCTGGCCTATTGCCAGTGACTCTCACTTTCCATGAGTAAATAAAATAAAAATAGGATCCCAATTACAAAGCAAGAGTTGCCAAGGCAGATTGGTTTCCAGACTGTGACCTAAGCAGCTGAAAGCGCAACCAACATTGGTCGATAGAGGCAACAGAGAGGTTGAGGATGGCTTTTTGAGGTGGTGATGCCAATTATTTTGAAAGGAAACATACAATAGCTGGGGAGGAAAAACTATTTATAATTGGCGGGCGGGATAGTTAGAGGATTTCCACTGGGTGGTGGGGCGGATGAACATGCGCAATTTTCCACTTTTGAGTTCATTTATTATGCATCCGCGAGTAGCTCGGCGAATTTCAATGTGGGCAGGCAGGAAGTCGTCCACCTCGCCGTTACCTCATGGGGTTGAAGGTCCTGGCACCATATTTAAATAGTGCCCAGACATACATTCACTCATGGCAGGCCAGGAGCTAAGGATTACTCCTCCAGAGTCCTTGCAGCTGCAGCTCGTACCGGAGAAGCTTGCAGATGTGAACAACCACATCCCAGGACGTGTGAGGGCACCTCTGGCATTGCCTTTCACTCACCATTAGCTAAGAGCAGCACAGGCAATACACCCATGTCAGGCCAGTGTTCGCTGTTGTATGGTCCATGTTCACCAGTCTCTTGACCTTATAGAGGCCCCACTGTCCCTGCCCTCATCCCTTGGTCCTCATAGCCCTGTGCCAACCAATGCTGGGCCCTTTTCCTCCTCATGTGGATGAGAGCCATTATCAAGGCCTGCAGCCTACATCATCAACACTTCAGTGTGGATGTTTGAAGCTATACATTAAGTGAACATGTCCTTTACAGGTTTCCCTCCATCTCAAAGCCAGCAGGGCCTTCGTCTAGACATGGCATCCCCACCCCACTGCTTCCAGGTTAAGGATATCCTGGAGGACCAGAGATAGGTGAACCTCCCATTCGTACATGAATACATGTGAGACATTGCTTTTTGACCAGGGTGATGGAGTCATTTGCAAGAAGCCTCATGTGGAGAGTTTTCTGCTTGTCTCCACTATCCTCGAAAATCGATAGAGAGACCATTGCCCTGGCAGAATAGAATTCTAATCACATGATTCCTTGTCAACCAATACCATTCGCCCATGAGGATGGAGGTTTGGAATCAGGAGTTGGCTGTCCTCCACCAGCCGTGCCCCTTGGAGGCATTCCACCTCCCTCCCTCCCTTTATTCCTGCCTATGACTTCAGCCAATGGAAATGGCACAGAATGAACAGCAGCTCCACATCTTGCTGGGTTCTCAGTGTTGAGACCCAGGAGTTGAGTACAAACCTGGTGCACTCCAGACTTCACCATAGAGAGAACACAACTGAGCATCTTTGACATTCAGTTGCCTCATAGTTATTAGGGTGTCCCTTTAGTCAGCTACTTGTGCTGATCTTGAATTCCACTCACCTGAGAAGACCCACCTCAAGGGGCCTCACTGACTAACTGCATTGTCAAGGTCGGTTTGGAAAAATGATGCTCGTCACTTTTCAAACTTGCTCCACCGCCTTCTACCCTCCCCCTGTTACCCACCAATTTTCCCCCATCACCTTGGCTCAGCCAATATCACCACTCCTCTCCCCGCTGTGAGCCTTGAACCTCCACCCATTATCCTGGACCCTATCACGATCCACCTCCATATGCCTTCCCTCCCCTCAGAGCTGACACCCGTTACCATCCCCATGCCCACCCTGACCGTGCCCCCTCCCATTATCTGAGCCACCTGTCTTGCTACACAAACACAGGGTGGCCTTTGGAGAAGGAGCAGTAACTCCATTGTAGGGAGACCTGACACATCGCATGTCAGGGGTCCTGTTCTGCCCCTACCAGGTCAATGTGGAAACTCCCATAAACTCAATCATCACTTGCCCCCTGCAGAACCCCTGTGTAATCTCCATTTGGGTGGTAAATAAGAGCTGTGTCAAGACCTAATTTTACCTTTTGGACGAGATGTTACACCTATCTCCTATCTGCCCTCTTAGGTGCCATGGAAGATCCCTTGGCCACTATTTGGAAAAAGAGCAGGGTCCTGGCCAATATTTATTCCTCAACCAATATCACTAAAATAGATTAACTGGCTATTATCACATTGCTGTTTGTGGGAGCACAGTTGGCTGCTGCATTTCCTGCATTACAACAGTGGCTACATTTCATTGGCTTCAAAGCACTTTAAAATGTCCTGAGATCATGAAATGCGCAGTAGAAATGCAAGCTCTTTCTCTTTTAATGCTGTTCAGAAGCAACTTACAGTCTTCCGGTGTGCGACACCTAACAATCTCGGAGCAGGGACCAGCACCTAGTGCATTGTAGGCAAAGACGTTCATCTCGTAGTCACAGTATGGGTAGAGATTGGGGAGATCAGCAGAGGGCGCAGTTGTGTTTATGACCTGAGAAGAATTCTCATCCCCATCAATCCAATAGGTCACCTGTGCAAGAAAGAGTCCTAGTTAATTCACCTGATCCATCCAGCTTCCCTGGGATGACAGCATTGACCATTAGATAGAATTGCATAGAATATACAGCACAGAAACAGGCCAATCAGCCAAACTAGTTTGTGCTGGTGTTTATACTCCACACCAGTCTCCTCCCATCCCATCTGTGGCATCTCAGCTTTTTAACATATTTTTCTATTCCCTATCCTCTCATGTACTTGTCTACTTTCCTTTTGACAGTTTCCATTTGCCTCAGCCACTTCCTGTGGCAGCATGATCCACATTCTAACCACTCGCTGTGTAAAGGAACTTCTCCTTCATACCCTACTGGATTCATTAGTTTTGGATTCTCCCACAAATGGGAACATTCTCTCCATATCCACCCTGTCCAGTCCATTCATAATTTTAAATACCACTATAAGATCACTTCTAAACCTTCCCTTTTCTAAAGAAAAAATTGGTCTTTCACGATAGCTGCAGGCTCTCAGATGTGGTATCATTCTTTTGTCCCTTTCACTTTCTCCAGTCCTTCTATGTTCTTTTTATAGTGTTGACACCACATCTGTGCACAGTGCTGTAAGTCTAACCTGACCAGGGTCCTTTTTAGGTGAGCATAGTTTCACTTCTTTTGAACTCTGTACCCACAGAAATAAATCCCAGTGTTTTGTTACCATTTTTAAGTGTTTTGCGGACCTACATTGGTATTTTGAATAATTTGTTCACTGTATCCCTACATCCCTTTGCTCTTCCATCCCTTTCATTTTATTATGTATCATTTCTATTTACCTACCAAAGTGCAACACTTCACCTTTATATATATCAAAGTTCATTTGCCATTTAACTTCCCAGTTTGCAAGTTTTCTAATGTTATATTGCTTTATGTTGCATTTTACCTCACTGTTAGCTCTATCCCCAGTTTGGTATCATCAGCAAATTTTGATATTGAGTTACTTATTATTGAGTCAAGTTCAAATCTTTAATGTAAGTTATGAATAACAGTGGTCCCTGTACAGATTCTTTTGGAACAGCACATTCTACCTTCTTCTATTCTGAATAACTACCCTTTATCTATGCTGTCTGCCTTCTACTTTTTAACCAATTTATGATCCACTCAGCTATTTGCCTCCGACTCCACGTGCCCTGACCTTTGTCATGATCTTGCTGTGTGGTACCTTTTGAAAATGTTGGCCGTTGTTATCATTCAAATGGCCACAGCATCAAACTGTTCACACAATCAGGGGAAAGCCATAGGGCGGAATGGTCCGGTTCCATTGGCGGCGATCATCATGGCGGGTCAGGGGGGACAATTCAGCATGAGGGACAGAAATCTATATCACACCGGCATGAAATCACATCCGGATCATCCGATGGTGTCCACCATGGTGGAACGCGAATCCCGCTGCAGGCTGGCATGAATCCGATTTGCATCATGGTAATGGATGCAAGTAAGGCCCGGCCAGAATCAGCCCACCACACCAGATTTACCATTACACCAACGGGAAAACATGCCGGCCCAGAACACGTCTGGACAAGTGTGACATGCAGGAGTTGGGACTTATCGTTAGGGACTTGCTCAGATTGCGGACATCCGAGGAGAAGTAGTTGCTGGAGCCTTACTGCTACCGGACCCTGGAGGAACACATGCATCGCATGCTGGGTGAATCCTCAATGCGCATGGCTCTACCTCGAAGCAGCTCCCAGAAGGTGAGGGACTCAGTTGTTGCTTCAGGTCTGCTTCGGAACATCACGGTCTTGGCCATGGGCTACTACGGATGATCGGCGAATGGCAGGGGGAGGGAAGGTCCAGCTGTGCGTGGGACAGGAAGGTGTTCCCTAGGGGTGGGAGAGCAAGGTCTAGGTGTGAGTGGGAGGGGAAGGTGTATCGGGGGTGGGGTGAGGTTGGGAGAGGGGGAACAAAGATGTCGGTGGGGTGAGGTTGGGAGGGGAGAGGAAGGATTACAGAGCGGAAGAGGGAGTACGGAGGGAGGAGGGAGTACAGGGAGGAGGGAGTACAGGGGGGAGGAGGGAGTATGGGGGGAGGAGGGAGTATGGAGGGAGGAGGGTGCAATGGAGGAAAATGCTACAAGTGGGGATGTAGGTGTAAGGTGGGAGGAAAGTGTAAGGGAGAGAGTTCAGAGGGAGGAAGGTGTCCAGGGGAAGGAGCGAGTTCAGAGGGGGGGAGGGGGGGAAGGTGTCTGGGGGGAGGAGGTAGTAAGGGTGGAGAAGTAAATAAAGAGGGGGAAATGACCAGGAAAACGTGCAAGGGAGGGGTCTGTGGAGTCAATGACTGCCTCCTGGAGACCAAACAGAGGGTGGGCGTGGTAGGAGGGAGTGGTGATTGTGAGAGGGGGCAGAGGGAGCCGGTAGGGTGGGAGGGTGAGGGTGCATTGGTAACAGTAGAAGGGATAGTGAGGGTGGTTGGTGGGACACGGATGCAGACATGGACCCTGGGGGTGGGAAGGAGGAGGTTGGAGGTCAATGTGGATGGGGATGGGATTCTCAGGAAGGTAGGGAATGTGTACTTCCACCTGGATATCCTGGAATGACAAGGGTTTGGGTTGATAGGTGACGTTGGGGAGGTGGAAAGTGATGCCAGCAGGTGTCGACAGTGACGGGGGAAAGGACATGGGTGACTGTGGGAGGGGAAAGGACAGGGGAGCTGACGAGATACTTGACTTCGACCATTGTTTTCAAATCAAAAGGAAGAAGATCCTCATGTTGGACGGGCACAGATGCTGCATTGGAGAGTGATCAGTGGGTGGGTGGAGATGCAGGTCAGCTCAGATGGACAACAGAAAGAGAACCCCAGTTGGTAGCATTGAAAATGCTCGGGACAGTGAGATGAGTGTGATGGATGAAGGCTCCATATACGTGGGAGAGAGCTTGCACGAGGCTCTGAAAGACCCTGCCACACTTCTCCCTCCAGAATCACTCATGGTCCAGCTGCAGGCAGCTGGACTGCTAGTGTGGGGGTGGGGTGGGAGGACATGCAAAGCCTATCAATGAAGCTGAAAGACACCATTACACATTATTCAGTGAAAGTGAATATATTTTCAGATTATAAAGTGACAAAAGGTGTTCATCCATGCAACCAGTTGTGATCAGAATTTCTTAACTTTTCTAGGCCTTCCACTTCTTCTAGGTGTTGCCCTGACATTCGCAGCAAGGGTGGAGACAGCCTGTGCAATGGTTGGGCCCTATTGCCTCTGATGACTTCAGCGTCCATCTTCTGGAGAGCCAAGGCTTAGAGGGCCCCAACTTGCTTCGGCAGACCTCCTGTGGGCCAGCTGCTCCCTCTGTGGTGACAGAGGACAAGGCTGAGGGGGTCACAGGTAAAGGGGACTTGAAGGGAGCACACAGCCTCTGAGATTCCCGAGTGGATGACCCAGATGTGTCCAGCCGCTGCTCCTCCTCCCTTCAGGTGTCTGGGGACCCCAGCCTGACTCCTTGAGGGGTAGGAGCACCTTGGGGGGATGTCAAGGTACCCCTTTTCCCTCTCATGTTGCCAATGCTGGAACTCACCCATGGCTACTGCAATGGAGTGCAGGTCTGCGCACATCTCCGCATTCTGCTGGACCAGGATCTCCATGGCATCCGACATCCTTCCTATGGAAACCTCCATATGCACACACGTGGGCGCCACTTTATCAGAGGGCGGGTGGAGGCACTCCTACAACTCACTTCCAATAGCTCTGTTTGATGTTCCCCCACCTTTTGCTGACTCCCCACAGTGAGTTGGAAGGCCAAATCCAGAGGCTCATCAACTAACTCAGACCTCATAGATGCCCCTTCCCCAGCAGTCCTCCGAGTGCCAGGGAGGTTGGCTGGACCTGCCTCCTCCTACTGCAGACACGTGTCCGTGTGGTGACCACCAGATTGTGAACCCGAGCCTGCTCTAGATCTAGGTCCCACTGAGGTGTGTGTATCTCTGCGCTGATGGAGGATGAGGGTAAGTGCTGTGACAGGTCTTCCAGGCTGTTTATTTCCAGCTCTTCAATGGAGGAGGTGTCCACTTGGCTGGAGGTGAGGACCTGGATGGAGCTGAGGGACTGGCTTGGCAGAGCTCCCTGTGAACCAAAATAGAGATAATTAATGCAAGGCAGCAGAGTCAAAAGCAGGAGAGAGAGCACTCATAGTTGCATTGGGAGAGGGATGATGTGGTGCTGAATCCTCACGTGGGTGTTCGCTGCCGACCTCAGTGTCGCCGCAGGCACAGTCCATGTCCTCATCAGTCAGAATGATGGCACGCTCCTCAAAGTGAGTGAGGGACCTAATATGGTCCACTTCACCCCTCACCCTGCTGTTGTGAGCAAGCTTCTCCTGCATGAAAACAGGTAGAGAGTGTGAGCAGGACACATGGCACTGCGTGGAATGTTTGTGTGGTGAGCGGAGCCATGGACGGGGTGAGGACGCGAGCTCCAGAGGATATGAGCCTGACGGAGATGTGAGGGTGTGTGTGAGAGTTAGTTGTGTTGTCCCTTGAGGTGTGAGATCCCTGTGGATGTGTGATGGGTTTGTGAATGTGCGAGTTGAGAGTGATGAGGTGGTTGACTTAACCTGGCGGAACGGATGAGAGCATTCATCCTCTTCCTGCACTGGATGGCTGACCTCCTCTGTGCTCCGGTGGCACTGACCGCTGCTGTCACCGCCTCCCAGGTCAGATTGGTGACTCTGGTGGAGCTCCTGGGTCAGGGTAGGGGTAGAGGACATCGCGATGGCCTTCCACTGTGTCCAGCAGGCGCCCCAGAGAGGTGTCACTGAATTTGGGGACTGCTGTCTTCTTTGCATTCTGAGCCGTTTGTCACATGGAGCAGTCCTGGTCTGTAGACATGAAATAGGCTGCGCTCAGGTGCGCTTTAAATATGGCAGCTGGAGCGAGGAAGCACTGAGATCATGGCATTGAGGGCAAACCTGAGCCTGCCTGCCAGCGGTCCGGAGTGTTTCCCATGAATATTATTAATGAGGTGGGATGTGGGCGAGAATGGGACAATACGGTGTGATAACCTGCCATTGCGGCCAGTGGGTAAAATATCTTTTTTCACGCCCACTACCATACTTAGTGCAAATCTGGGACGATTCCTCCCACAGAATCATACAGGAGACCACCATTTGGCCCATTGTGCCTGCACTGACTGTTTGAAAGAACCATCCAATTAATGTCATCCCCTAGCTCTTCCCTGCATTTTTTTTCTTTTTCAAGTATTCATCCAATTCTCTTTTGAAGGCTATTATTCATTCTGCTCATGTCACCCTTTCAGGCACCAGGTCATAACATCTGAATGTGTAAAAAGAATTCTTATCATGCCTCCCTGGAGTTTTTTTGTCAGTTATCTTAAATTGGTATTCTTTGTTTACTGATTCATCTGCCAGTGGAACTGGTTTCTCCCTATCTGCCTTGTCGGAACCTTCATGATCTTAAACACCTCCATTAAATCTCCGCTTAATGTTCTCTGCTCTAAGGAGAATAATCCTTTGGTAAAGGGGGCAGATACCTTACTATGACCCATTAGTTCTTAAACATTATATACCGACACTGAGCGGGCACCAGTGTTTGAAAGAGAAAAATTGCTGGAATTCAAGAAACTTCAAGCTATTCATATGGGATATACCATGGAACCTCAGGGGATGGGGTGGGGGGGATTGGGTGGAGAAACTACCTGGGATGTAACATGGAACTTCAATGGGTGGGACCAGAAGGAGAGTACCATGCAACTTCAGAGGGGCCAGACAGATGTGACATAGAACGTTACGGAAGGCACAGAAGATACACCATGAAACTTTGAGGGCCATGCATGAAATTGAAATCCCTTTTCCTGTTAATTTGCATTTATTCCAAGTTGTTGATAGGTTTGGGTATTCTAATTTAGGATTTAGCACAAAGGTTGGTCCTTTCCAAACTTCCCACTTTGGTGAGCAAGGAACATTAAGTGCAAATAATGCTGTGTTCCCTGGGCTTCGAAGCCTAAGAGCACCAGGGTCCAGGTGTGGCACATGGAAATGTCTGGAGTCACCATTACTCCACTAGAAGAGCAACCATTGGTGGAAATATCCTCGGAGCGTCTCCTTCTCCAATACTCTAACTTTGGCGAAAATGCGGCCTAAAGGAGGATTCCACCAAAATAATGGATCCATAGCGGAAGGAGCCCAGTGACATTCCTTGTTAGAGAAGCTGCTTTACATGAGGCTGTGTCTGGAGTCCATTTTGTATTGTGAAACCCATTCTGTTGTTAAAACAAGCAGCACTGAGAAATGTCAACAAATGTTGAGACTGTCAAGGTCCCAGGCACTGACTGGTGTCATTAAAGGTAGTTTTCTGTTCTGCAAATATATGGGAAGGTATTAAATTGGTTATGTTACTCAACCAGTAATATAGGGAAGGTGGGTTCAAATTCCACCATCGCAGTCTGGGAACTTGAATTCAGTTTGAAAAAGCCCTTGCTCTGTGGAACAGGAGTTTTCTTAATTTAATAGCTGTCTGGGCTCTCAGATGGAAACATTGTTTGATCAACAGCTCAGGCTTTCTGATCTCTGTGGTCAATTGTAAAATGTTTGTTGACATAAGTCAAGTAGTTTCAAGTATTTGTGGTTTATGGTTTTTGAATCTTCAAAGGGCCTGGATTTTTAATAGCTTGGCATGCAGACTTCTTTTTACACAGGAGAAATTTATCAATGGATTACATTTTTTCATTTTTTTAATATCTGCCACTGTACAATATGGTGTTTATTGGTTCTAGAAAGTGTACAGTGGGTCAATGGGCATGGAAGTGCCAGTGCTTGGCATAGGGGGCACGAGGGGTCTGAGGGGATGGGTGGAAGAGCAGAGCACTTGGCATGGGGGCATGAGGGGACATGGAGGGTGGGTGGAAAGGCAGAACATGGCAGAGTGGGCATTGGCAGATATAGGGGTTACTTGAGGTCATGAGGTGGCATGGATTGGGCATGGGGAGTGTTTGGAAGATGAAGGGGGTGTGAGGGGTGAGGGCTGTAGGGCCTTTGTTCTTTCATTGGGAAAATGTCCCATGGCACGGGGGCTGGGCCTTTTGAGCAGTCCACATTGGCACCCAGCAGCCCCTCTGGCTGCCTCCACATTTCTCATCGGGTCAGCTGGCTCAACTCCAGCAATGAACATTTTGCCTTGGCGGGCACTTTCTCTTGAGGTGGGAGGGCTGAGCCGGGACTTTTCCCAACTCCCCCTACCCACCTCCAGGATGAAAATCCAGGCCTCTGTGTCTAGAACTCTCATTCCTGACACAGGAGGTCAACAGCCCTGCTGCTGCTGCTGCTGCTGTGTCTGGTACTTCTCACACGCACCAGAACAAATAGCCTTGCTGCTCACATCTAAATAATAAGCTTTTCTGTCAATGGCCAATGACCCATTACCTTATATCCTGTTGGTCGGCCTGGCGGTGGGATCCAATTCATGCGGATTCTTTTGCTGTCAATTGGCTGAGCTTTGACATTGGTGGGTGGGGAGTTGATGGAGATGGCACTTTGCTCGAGGGGGATTGTTGCTTGATTTTCTGTAATATCAGACAGCAGGACAAGTTAATGAAAGATCTTGGATTTTTTTTTACTGACTATGGAAGGATGGCTCAGTAGGGAGCAAACCTTTCCTGCTACATTGGAGAGAAAAATAAGCATGTGAGTAAAACATTAAAGCAGAAGGACAGGTAAGGATGTGTGGCTTAAAATAAATGTTCTTTATATAAGCACACAGAATATATGGAGCGAATTGAATAAATTGCAGGTGCAAACTCAATTTGTAGGTTATGACGTGGTAGCCATCACGTGGTTGCAAGATGATCAGGTTTGGGAACTAAATATACCAAGTTAGAAGGTCCGCAAGAAAGTAAGGGAAAATGGTAGAAAGGGAGAGGAATAGTCTTAGTGAATGAAATCACTTCAAAGATAAGAGGATGTAATGAGAAGCAGGCAGTGGGTAGAATTAAGAAATAGAAAAGGATTTAAGACTGTAGTGGGAGTAATGTATAGGCCCCTTGGTAGCAGCTGTGAGGTGATAGGTTGTATAAATGCATAGATTAGACAAGCATGAAGCAAAAGCAGGTTGGCTTTGATCTGGAGTTTTAGCTTTCACATACTGTAGGTTGGGATAAGAAGACTACCATAATGTCAAAAAGGTAGTGAATTTCTTGAGTGTGTTCAGGATAATTTAGTGCAACAATATGTCCTAGAACCAAGTAGGCATGCCATGTTAGATTTAGTAACACATAATGAACCAGATTTAGCGAACAGCTTAACAAAGTGTGAATTTTTTTCTAAAGGCAACCATAATATGATCAAATTCAACCCAATGTTTGAAAGGGAGAAACACAAAACAATTACTAAGATTCAAGATTTATGTCAGGGCCTTCACTGAGATGAGACAGAAAATGCCCACAGTAAACTGGATAAATCTGTTAATGGATAAAACGACAGAAGGTCAGTGGATAGAGTTCAGAATCACAGAATCACACAGTGCAGAAGAGGCCCTTCGGCCCATCGTGTCTGCACCAACATGTGAGAAACACCTGACCTACCTACCTAATCCCATTTACCAGCACTTGGCCCATAGCCTCGAATGTTATGACATGCCAAGTGCTCATCCAAGTACTTTTTAAAGGATGTGAGGCAACCCACCTCCACCACCCTCCTAGGTAGCGCATTCCAGACCATCACCACCCTCTGGGTAAAAAAGCTTTTCCTCACATCCCCCCTAAACCTCCTGCCCCTCACCTTGAACTTGTGTCCCCTCGTATCTGACCCTTCAACTAAGGGGAACAGCTGCTCCCTATCCACCCTGTCCATGCCCCTCATAATCTTGTACACCTCGATCAGGTTGCCCCTCAGTCTTCTCTGCTCCAATAAAAACAACCCAAGTCTATCCAACCTCTCTTCATAACTTAAATGTTTCATCCCAGGCAACATCCTGGTGAATCTCCTCTACACCCCCTCCAGTGCAATCACATCCTTCCTATAATGTGGCGACCAGAACTGCATACAGTGCTCCAGCTGTGGCCTCACCAAGGTTCCATACAACTCCAACTCCCTACTTTTGTAATCTATGTCTCGATTGATAAAGGCAAGTGTCCCATATGCCTTTTTCACCATCCAACTAACATGCCCCCCCTTTTTGAAACTTGTCTATTTCTTTGTCCATAACAAGCTTAAACTGTACCATGTTGTGGTCGCTATCACTAAAATGCTCCCCCACCACCACCTCAGCCACCTGTCTGACTTCTTTCCCCAGAATTAGGTCCCACACTGCGCCGTCCCTTGTTGGACCCTCTACATATTGACCTAAAAAGTTCTCCTGTACACATTTCAAGAAATCCACTCCATCCAAGCCCTTAACACCATGTCTATCCCAATTAATGTTCAAAAATAATTTGTGATGCAGAACCAGTTTATACTCCTAAGGGGAAAAAGCTCTACTTGTCAAAAAACAGCTATGGATGACTAATGTGGTGAGAGACAATATAAAATTAGAAGAAAAAGCACACAAATTACAAAAGTAGCATAGATCCTGGTGTCTGGGAGAGGTACAAAGAACAGCAAAGGATTACAAAACAAGAAATTATAACTGCAAAAAGGAAGTATCAAAAGAAACTTGCAAAGTATATAAAAATCAACACAAAAAGTTTTATTATTATGTTAGGAAAAAGAAAGTGGTCAGAAGTAACGTCCTCTCCTTGATAACTGATAATAGTGATATTGTCACTAAAAATAAGGAAATGGCGGACGTGCTGAATAATTACACGTTGCATCAGTATTTATTGTAGAGGGACAGTTCAGCATGCCAGACATCCAAAGGAAACTAATACTGTATTGAATCAGGGAAGGGGACTCACCAAGATTAACAGTAATGAACATTTATATAGTGTTTTTAATGTAAAAAAAAAGTTCCAAAACGCTTTACTGGAGCATCATGGAACAGAATTTGATCCTGAGCCACATAAGGAGATATTAGGCTATATGACTGAAAACTTGGTTAAGGAGGCAGGATTTAAGGAGCATCGTAAAGGAGGAAAGGGAGGTGGAGAGAAATAGGGGACAGGGTCTTGGCAGCTGAAAGCACGGCTGCCAGTGGTGGAATGATTAAAATTGTGAATGCTCAAGAGGCCAGAATTGGCAGAGCACAGAGATCTAAGGGGGTGTTGTAGGGCTGAAGGAGAAATAAAAAATACTAGACCTCGCTGTATTAGGACAGGAGGGGCTAGTTTCCCAGTTGTCACATGGTCCATGCACTGAAATAACAAGACCTTAATGTTGTTTATGTTACTATGTCCATGAACACTACACTACCAAATCACAAAAAAACAGAAAGTGAATCTTCCACAGGAGGCAGGGAGGTTGAGACTATCAACAGAGAAAAAAGTGACTAAAGGAAAGAATCACAAGATCAGAGGTTGGTTGCCTAATGAGAAACATGTGGTTTAAAGTATAGGTTGCATACAAAAAATAGTGTTTAGTCATTAGTGATTTTAGCCTCATGTTACAGAAAAAATCTTAAAATGTGAAATCATGTTGTGCCATTCTTTCAGCAATTTGCAGGAAGTTCAAATTTCTTTTTTTTAAACGTTATTTTAAATGGTCACTAATCATAACAGTTGTGAATTTGTGGAATTGTCTAACCCAGAGAGATGTAGAAACTCAGTTGTTGAGTAATTTCAGGCAGAAATTGATAGACTTTTGGGTACTAAGGGAGTCGAGGGAAATGGGGAAAGTGTGGGAAGGTAGAATTGAGGGCAAAGGTCAGCCATGATCTTATTGGATGGTGGATCAGGCTCAAGGGGCCATATGATCTACAACTACACCTATTTCTTATGTCCACCTGCACACACACCCATTCACATTCGGGTAGACGCAAACATGGACATGGACACACGTGAACATTTACAGACACATACATAAACACACAAGTCCATCACTCCGAGCAGCAGTAAAACTTTCATCAAAAGGATTCAATAAATTGAAATACAATGATTATGTGGCCCTTCTGCTTCTGTACTGCTTCTGTGCTGTGGTCACCCACCCATTCCTGATTAGTTTTGTGTAGTGACAATCTGAGGAAAACTCGTCAGGTCTTCGATGGGGAAGATCCCGAACTGGACTCCTCAGCCACTGGCTGTGACACATTTGTGAAATTTACCCTGGTTTACAGCTCACTGCAAGAGGGACAAAAGCCAGTGCAATATAGAAATATTCCAAGAAAGGGCATTGCTCTTCTAAGTCTCCTTAGATTCGCTCTGAATTGGTACAATATTATGGCAATGTAGTTAGTTTGAGTCACGAATTACTTGCTGTTAGTGTAATAAAAAGTGGAGTTCAGCCAACTTCCCTTGACAATCGCTGAGGTGGTTAAGTCTGGTATTAGCGTGAAGAAGCTCCCAGGTTCAGTTCCAGACCAAGGTGCTATTAGGAGCGTGGTAGTTTGCCACAGCACCATTGGGCTATGAAAGGAGTGAGTGACCTCTGATAGAAAAAGAGTAAGCTTATGCATACATGCTCATGTGTGCTCTTTGCAGACATGTGGCATGTGCATGTGTGAGCTTGCATGTGGGAGTGTGCCCACATGGTCAAGGATGTGCCCCCATGTCTTTGTAAATGTGGGTGTGCAAGGGTGGTGCTGCGTGTGTTTGTGTGTGTGTGTGTGTGTGTGTGGGATGGGTGGGGGCCGCATGTATGTGTGGGTGGGTGTGTGGGTTGGTGTGTGTGGGTGGGGATGAGTGTGTGCGTGGGGATGAGTGTGTGTGTGTATGTGTGTGTGTGTGCGTGCGTGTGTGTTTTTGGGGGTGGCACAGTATGGGTGCAGCTGCATGTAGGTGTGGGTGGGTGCGTGGGTTGGTGTGCATGTATGCGTGCGTGTTTGTGGGGTGGTGCAGGATGCACGATTGTGTGGGTGGATGTGTGTGGATGGGGATGGATGTGTGTGTGTGTGTGTGTGTATACATGTATATTTGTTAAAAGAGGACAGATTTGGACTCACTTGCAGCGATGCACCTCTCGGTTAAACAGCCTTTTAGCACACACTGTTTGCAGTTCACACAAAAGAGCAGTTGCATGGGCACGGTCACTAATGGCCTGTACCTGGGCCAATGCAACCAGGAAGAGTTAGCTGTATTGGCGGAATGTAGTGGTGGGTGGGGGGCAGGTGGGTGGTAGTGACCAAGAGTGGTAAACAAAAGATGCAGGGAGCAGAAAGTGTTAACTGAAGAACGAGGCAAAGGTTGAACACACCATTATCATTGGCGATGATGACGTTGGTTTCAGGAAATTTCCCCAGCTTTGCTCCATTTTGGGGCTTGTACAGTTCCATGCGGAATTGTTTGAGCTGCCCATTTTGCAGGAGTGTGTCAATCTCTGTTTGCTCCAGGAGTGAGACGGGTATCTCCTTGCGAGTCTCTCCAGGGTAGAATATGACCTCGCTCTCCGTTGATATGTAATCCTGCAAGAGACAAAAAGCAAGATGTGTGAAGTGATATATTTTGGTGCCAGGAATGAGGAGGGGCAATGGCTGAGATTTTCCAGCCCCGCTATTGACTTTCAGTGAGACTGGACGATCCCAGCAGGGTTGGAAAATCCCGGCCAATATACAATAAATGGTGCAATTCTAGAGGGGGTGCAAAAACAGAGAGCACTGGGTGCAGATGTACATAATTTTTTAAAGGTGGCAAGACAAGTTCAGAAGGGTCCTCAAGCATATGCTTTTCTTAGCTTTATTAATAGAGGAATAGAATTTAATAGCAGGAAAGTTATGCCAAACCTTTATTAATAATTGATTAGACCTCAGTTGGAGTACTGTATCCATTTCTGGGCACCACACTTTAGGAAGGATGTGAAGGCTTTACAGAGGATGCAGAGAGGTGTTCTCCTTCGAGCAGAGGAGATTAAGAGTTTTGATAGAAGTGTTAAAAATTACGAAGGAGTAATTGAATAAATGAGGAGAAACTGTTTCCAATGGCAGAAGGTTAGCAAACCTTGAAACAATTGGCAAAAGAACTAGAGGTGACACAAGATGAGAATGGCTGCTAAAAACAAAAAGCTAAAAGCTACTGCGGATGCTGGAAATCCAAAGGGACATCAAGGCAGCATTTGACTGTGTGTGGCATCAAGGAGCCCTAGCAAAAATGGGGTCAGTGGGAATTAGGGGGAAAACTCTTCACTGGTTGGAAGCACAAAGGAAGATGGCTGTGGTTGTTGGAGGTCAGTCATCTCAGCTCCAGGATATCACTGCAGGAGTTCCTCAAGGTAGTGTCCTAGGCCCAACCATCTTCAGCTGCTTTATCAATGACCTTCCTTCCGTCATAAGGTCAGAAGTGGGGATGTTCACTGATGATTGCACAATGTTCAGTACCATTCACAGCTTCTCAGATACTGATGTAGACCATGTTCAAATGCAGCAAGACCTGGACAATATCTAGGCTTGGGCTGACAAGTGGCAAGTAACATTTGTGCCACACAAGTGCCAGGCAATGACAATCTCAAACAAGAGAGAATCTAACCATCTGCTGTTGACATTCAATGGCATTACCATCGCTGAATTCCCCCACTAACTGGGGGTTACCATTGACCAGAAACTGAGCTGGACTAGCCATATAAATACTGTGGCTCAAGGTCATGTCAGAGGCTAGGGATCCTGCAGCGAGTAACTCACCTCCTGACTCCCCAAAACCTGTCCACCATCCACAAGGCACAAGTCAGGAGTGTGATGGAATATTCTCCACTTGCCTGGATGAGTGCAGCTTCAACAACACTCAAGAAGCTTTACACCACCTAAGACAAAGCAGCCCACTTGATTGGCACCCCTTCGACAAACATTCACTCCCTCCACCACCAATGCACAGTGGCAGCAGCGTGCACCATCTACAAGATGCACTACAGGAACTCACCAAGGCTCCTTAGAAAGCATCTTCCAAACCCACGGCCACTACCCTCTAGAAGGACAAGGACAGCAGTCACAGGGGAACACCACCACCTGGTAGTTCCACTCCAAGCCACTCACCATCCTGACTTGGAAATATATCACCGTTCCTTCACCGCCGCTGGGTCAAAATCCTGGAGCTCCCTTCCTAACAGCTCCCTTCCTACCTACACCACATGGACTGCAGCGGTTCAAGAAGGCCGCTCACCACCACCTTCTCAAGGGCAATTAGGGATGGGCAATAAATGCTGGTCTAGCCAGCAATGCCCAGATCCCATGAATGAATTTTTTAAAAGTTGATAGGTATCTGGAATGCATTGCCTGAAGGGAAGCAGATTCAGTAATATCTTTAAAAGAGATATGGGTAAATACTCAAAGGGAAATATTTACAGAGCGATGAGGAAAAAGCAGGGAAAGTTTGGATAACTCTTTGAAAGAGCAGGCATAGGCACAATGGGCTGAACGACCACCTGTGTTGTATCATTCTATGATTCTAAGATGACAGAGAGTGGATACCCGGGTGACAGGGAATTATCCACGGGTGGGATGAGGTTTCCTAAAGCTAATAAAAATAAAAAATTTAAAATTTAATTAATAACATGTCCCCGCTCATGTGACAGTTATTACATTTTTCATATCTTCATTTTTTTTGAAAATTCTTCATCTCCCTAAGACAGCTTTGAGCTGCAGGGAGATTCTCAAGCGTGCATGTGCGAAGTTCACGCTCGCCCCGCTCCCCCTACCCGCACAGGCAGTGCTGAGCGCTGTTGCTCACGTTTCGTGTTGGATGGGCCTTAATTGGCCCACCAGCGTGAATTCACAGTCGGGCCCCGATCGCGGGCGGTGGTCGTGTTCCCGCCGGACAGGGGCAAAATTCTGCCCATGGTCATCATTAGACTTTTAATTCCAGAATTTTTACAGAATTCAAATTTCACCATTTGATGTGGTGGGATTCAAACCCAGGTCCCCAGAGCATTACCCTGGGTATATGGAATACTAGCCCAGTGACAATACCACTATGCCACCACCTCCCCTGCCCAATTATGAATGCTCAGCTGAGTTTCAAAAGCTACAATTATCACATCAGGGGTTTCTGAGTTTACAGTTTTATTGACAATTTAAAGGTGCTATTAAAGGATTGGATGTCTTTGATGTGGAGCCTAAATAGAAGTTTGTTTTTATAAGGGATTAACCACTTGAGGAGATTTAAAAGCATTGAATGGATTTTATGGAGGGGAGTTTTTTCATTATAAGTGTGTAGGAATGAAAGCTGTATTAGATTGTTAGAAGTTTTTTAAATCTCCATATGGCTCCTGAGGTCTGTCCATGGTGGGTACAGGATGAGTGGCTATTGAGGCCTCATGAAGAGTCTGAGAGGCCATGAGGGTGAGTGAGGTGGTATGAATTGGCACAGAGGGTACGAGGGGTCATGGGACATGGGTGGGGAGGATGAGGGTGTTTAAGGGGTGAGGCCGAGAGGGCCAATAGCTTCTGAAACAACTGGGATGAAGTCCTGGAGAACCAAGGCGGGCCTTCCAACTGGCACAACTTGGCACTTGCCTGCCCCCGTGGCTGCCTGTGCTCTGTTTCTAGGATCAGCAGGCCCAGCTTGATCCCACACCTGCTCCCCTGGAGCGAAAATTGAGTTATTTGTGGTACTTTTTACTGAGGAGAGTCCGGCAAGTTGGGAAATTTCTAGACTCAAGCTACCCTCCTCGATAGTGAAAATCCATCCTGTGATCTCACTGAAAAATATAAGATTCTGAAGGGGCTTGACAGGTTGAAAGGTTGTTTCCCCTGGCTGGGGAATCTAGAACACAGGGGGCACAATCTCAGGATAAGGGATGGATCATTTACAACACGGAAATTCCTTCACTCAGACAGTTGTGAATCTTTGGAATTCTCTATCCTGGAGGGTTGTGGATGTTCCATAGTTGGGTATATTTAAGGCTGAGATAGATTGTTCATCTCTCAGGAAATCAAGGGATATGAGGAGAGGGAAGTGGAGTTGAGGCAGAAGAGCAGCCATGATTGTGTCTGAACAGTGGAGCAGGCTCAAGGGGTCATATGGTCTATTCCTGCTCCTAATTCTTAGGTTCTTATGTAATACATATTGAGATCAGAGAGGCAATAAGGCATCCTGAGGCCTGGGCCCCTTGAATATTCTGGGCTCTGCCATTACAGACAGTTACAGACAATGAAGCACTTCCTGAAGAGTAGACAGTGTTGTAATTGCAGGAGATGCAGCAGCCAATTTGTGTACAGGAAACTTCTGAAAAAAACAGCAATGTGATAATGACCAAATCTCTGTTTTTTTTTTATTATGTTGTTTGCGGGATAAATTTTAGCCAGGACACCAGAAGAATACCCCAACTCTTCTTTGAACAATGCCTAAGGGATCTTTTACATCCAGTGGAGAGGGCAGATGGGGCCTTCATTTAATCACATCAGAAACATGGCACCTTTGGAATTAAAATGTAGAATTTACAACACAGAAAGAGGTCTTTCAGCCCAACAGCTCTATGCTGGTGTTTATGCTCCAAATGACCCTCCTCCCACCCTACTTTATCTAACCCTATCAGGATATCCTTCTATTCCATGCTCCCTCATGTGTTTATCTATCTTCACCTTAAAGCTGTCTTTATGCTATTCACTCTCAATTACTCAATGTAGTGGCAGGCACTCACTGGATGAAGATGTTCTTCCTAAATTCTCTATTGTATTTATTAGTGACCATCTTATATTTATTGCCCCAAATTTTGGATTCCCCCATAGGTGGAAACATGAACCAATTTACGATTTTAAAAACCTTAATCAGCACTCCCCAGTCTTCTCTTTTCTAGAGAAAAGAGCCCCAGCCTGTTCAATATATTCTGATATGCATAGTCTCTCAGTTTTGGTATCATTCTAATCAACCATTTTTGCACTTTCCCCACTGCCTCTACATCACTTTGTAATAGGGAGATCAGGACCCTGATTTTTGATTCAGGCTGGGAAAACTTTAGTGTGGCTTTTGCAGCTTCTGAAACTCAAGCTCACTTTCGAACCCCATTCCTGTCATATTCTTGTCTCTGAGAGATGTGGGGAGGAGTGCAGAGTGCAGGTGTGAAGGCGGGTTGGTTAGAAGGCCTGTCTCAGTTCTCAGAGACAGCAGGTCCCAACATTGTTCTTATGTCTCCTAAACCTCACTCCTCATCCCTCACCCAAATTCAGGCCACCCCCATATCTCTATGCCCCATCATGGCCCTCATACTCCCAATGCCCTCTATGCCCCTTCATATTGATCCTGCCCTTTCATACTCCCCATGCCTCCTCAAGGAGAGCTCCATACCCCCACATAGAGGGCACCATGCCCTCTCATATCCCCATGCCACCCATTCTACTTCCTCATGCCCCTTTTGTGCCCCTCATATCTCCTCATATACTCCATGCCAATCCATGACCCCTTCCATGACCCCTCATAGTCCAAATGCTCCCTCACAGACCCCCACAACCCCTACATGCCATTCTCCCAGTATCTGCTATGGACACACCTCATGTGTCTTTGATATGGGGATTAAAAAAATAAACTTCTAACAATCTAACAGTGCTGTTATTCAAAAACACGTCATACTGAAAAAAACCCTAATTCATAAAAGCTATTAAAAAAATGTAAATCTCTACAAGTGGTCAATCTGTTGTAAAAATCATTTAGCCACTTACCACATCAAAGATAATCTTTTAATCACCTTGTAAAACTGTCACTCAAATGCGAGCATAGCCCCTGCTGAGATAAGTAGTTCTGGAGCTTTTGAAACTCAGCCAAGCACTCACAACAGCCCCAGCTATCAAAACAAACCCTGAAAAATGTAAACAATGGAGTGCATTGAAACTGAAAAACCAGGTGGCCTTTTTTAAGCTGCCAGTGGTGTTTCATTTCCATTTCAAAGCAGATTGCCAGCAATCAATGGGGCAGGGCTTCCAAAACCCACACCACAATACAGATATAGCAGAAACAAAGTTAACGTTTCGAGTCCATATGAGCCTTCTTCAGAGCTAAATAGAACTTCTACTTAGCTCTGAAGAAGGGCTGTTTCTCTGTCCACAGATGCTGTCAGGCATGTTGCGTTTTCCCAGCATTTTCTGTTTTTATTTCAGGTTTCCAGCATCTACAGTATTTTGCTTTATTATACAGAAATAGCAAGGCTGATTTGGTTGTGGGGGGGGTGTGTGGGGTGAACCACAGGGACTTGGGAGGGGTGGTGGAAGGGAATTCAAATTTCCCACGATCCTCACAATGGTGACTCTGACCTCAGAAAAGGTGCATGGGCATTTGCAGCCAAGGCCTTCCCAACCTACAAAAAGATGACACAAAAATAGTGCAAAGTCAAGAAGGTAGAGGAAATTTGTTTTAGCAGCCAGAAACATCCAAACTTCAGATTTCCTGACCTGATTCCTGCCTCCATTGGGAGACAAAAATCCAGCCCTTGCAAAACTGTGCATAGCACTCCAAGTGTAATGTGGAGACTATAGTCACCATATGTAGAAAAGGCCATTGGTTGTAGCTTGCTCAAAATAGATAGCATCCAGTGAGAACTGGACTTATATAGGACACCCCAAATTACTTGTGTCAGTCATACCTTGCCATCCCTGGCGGTGAGATCTCTCGTCCTGTAGGAGACCTGTGTGCGTCCATCCTCCATTATCTCCCGGAACAGGGGTATTTTAGCCACTTTGTCCTGCCGCTGGTATGTGTAGGATGGTTGCAGGAAGGTGATAATGCTTTTGGCTGCTGGAAAGAGCAGAAACACACACATGTCAAATAGTGGAGGGAAAGACAAGCACTGGGAGTTCACTCACCAGTCACAATGCTTTCGTGATCTCCTACTGGAGTTACATCAGCCAATTGGCAGAAGCCAGTGGAGTTCCCAGAATGACTGCTAGGAAGAGAGAGTGGGCGAGGATGTCGGAGTGGGCACATGCGCAGGCTCAGCTGCAATGCCTTCCATGATCGAATGTCCTTTTGGCACTTGCTGCCTAAATTCATCGATTGTAAATGGCCACTTGAGTGAGGGGCAACTTCTGTTGGTAAACCCATAGCCCGGATTGAGGAAAAAGAGGGATAAGGTGGCTAACTCAACAGCTAGACTCTGTGATGGCTCATTTGATAATTACACTCAGTAGCCTGGCGCTGAGATATCCAGGCCAGAAGAAGCACCATTCATCCCCAGGCTTGCAAATATAACTGATAATTGGGAGCACCACAAACGGCCTCAGTACTCCTGGTCACAATCCACCAGCTCCTGTCAGACAGCACATACATGCACCCTCGGGCAAGGACTGAACTCTGCCAGGCTGTGATGCCTCTCACAGTTGAACTGAGCGCCATCCAGCCTCAGTCATAAAGAATGGCCATGCAGTGAAGTACTGGCCTTTTAGCACTTCAGAAGCAAATAGTGAGGAAAATAATCTCGAGAGAAGTATGTCAATATGAAGACGAATGGACAGAACTGAGAGAACTAGAATGGGGCTTGGCTGAATGAGCTGAACGACAGGGGGCCAAGGCGAACTGTGGAACTATCTAGGCCGAGGCAAGTTTCCCATAGACGTACAGGCTTCTTTGATGATGGTGATGTACACAAATCGCTGGTCGATCTCTGCATTCCCCTTTGGAACATCCACAGCCTCCACTTGCAAATGCTTTTCATCATCATCTTCATCCTTTACAAAGAGTGGAACCCGTACATCAATGGATTCGACCCCATCCTGGAACTCCACCTGCCCATGAGCATCTGCAAGGGGCCAAGGAACATAGATGATGACTATCAGACATGCTCCTTACACTCAAACACTTGCTCTTAAATCATTAAATCCCTATAGGTATAGGGACAGACCTGAGAATCCATTTAGGTTACACAGCTCTCTCTATCATTGTCACAGTCATGGAATAATAAGTTTATAGATATCTAGAGATCCAGTCCACACATTCAACCCTAGTCCTAGTGATCCACACCATACAGTCAATCCCAGTCATATGAACATACGAATTAGGAGTAGGTCATTTAGCCCCTCGAGCCTGCTCCACCGTTCAATAAGATCAGGCTGATCTGATTGTGGCCTCTCTCAACTCCACATTCCGCCTACCCCCGATAACGTTTGACTCCGTTGTTAGTCAAGAATCTATCTATCTGTGCCTTAAAAATATTCAATGATCCTTCCTCCACCGCTCTCTGGGGAAAAGAGTTCCAAAGATCGTTCCAGTCCTGGTGATTAACTCCATATGGTCAATCCCAGTCCTAGTGATCCACTCCGCAGTCAATCCCAGTTCTAGTGATCCACTCCATACAGTCAACTTCCAGTCCTAGTGATCCACTCCATACACCCTGCCCCCAATTTTCCCAGTGATCTACTCCATAGATCCCATTCCCAAATTTTCCTGAAGGAAAAAATCCCATGAACAGTTGGGCAAGCTATGTTTCCCTGCTTTAATCTCACCTCGATCAGTTGCCACCGTGTAGTAGCCGGGGCAAACTTTCAGACTGTTGAAGGCTTCCAAGTTAACCTTTTCTTCAGTTATATTCATGATCTGCTTCTCTGCTGAACGAAAGGCAGGTAATTGTGTGTCGATGATAGTCAGGTCCTGCCTGTGGTGAAAAATAGTCAGAATTATCAAGCACACACTTCAGTTCTGTAGAGGGACTGGAGAAGCTGGGATTGTTCTCCTTAGAACAGAGAAGGTTAGGTGGCGGGGGTTTGGGGGATTTGATAGAGGCTTTCAAAATTCTGAGGGGTTTTACCAGAGTTGATGTGGGGGGTGGAATCTGTTCCCATTGGCAGGAGGGTTGATAAAAAGACCACAAATAGAAGATCATTGGCAAAAGAACCAGAGGGGAAATGAAGAGAATTTTTTTACACGGCAATTTATGATCTGGAATCTACTACCTGAAAGGATGGTAGCAGCAGTTTGAATAGTAACTTTCAAAAGGGAAATTGGATAAATATTTGAAAAGGAAACCAAAATGCCAGGCTATGGGGTAAGAGTGGTGGGTGGATGGAGGGGGGGAGGGGGGGGTGGGGTGGGTTACTGTTGGTGTAATTGGTTATTTCATATAGCTGGAACAGATACTATGGCCAAATGGCCTCCTTCTGTTCTTTAGGATTCTATGTAAATATTGACCCCATAACCCTGAAGCTACTGCATCACTGCCTGCTCTTGAGGTAGGGCTGTATAACAAATGTTAATAAGGCCCAATACCTCTCAAAATATACTGGGAAGCACAAAATATCAAAGAATCAACAGCTTTTTGCAGCCTTGATAACCTGTCCAGCACCTTCAGTTTATCAAAGGATGGTACATTTTGTATTTAATCCTTCTCGATGTCCTTGTGGGTAAAAGCAGAGATCATGAAGGTACTGTGTTATACTCACTGACAGGCTGCGGATTCAGATCTGGCTCAACAATAGCACTGTAGCTACAACAGGATGATATGCTCAAGGTTCCCACTCTAGAGCTTTGAGCACACGATCCAGGCTGACAGACCCAGGGCAGTACTGAGGGGAGTGCTGCACTGTCGGAGGATTCGTCCTTCAGGTGAGATGCTAAACCTCTCAGGTGGATATAAATACTCCTTGGCATCATTTCAAAGAAGAGCAAGGGGAGTTATCCCTGGTATCCTGGCCAATATTTATACCTCAACCAAAATTAAAATAGACGATCTGGTAGTTTATTGCATTTACTGTTCGTGGGAGTTTGTTGTGCGCAAACTGGCTGCTGTGTTTCCTACATTTCAGCAGTGACTACACTTCAAAAAGGCACAATACAAATGCAAGTCTTTCTTTTCTTTTGTTTTTTATTTTGATGTTTGATGATTTCAGGTGATTTGGTGATTCCTGATGGTAGGTGAGAACAGGATCAAGCAGAGTTATGATAGGTTCTATATTCAAATCGCCAGTGACACTCAAGAACGGCACATGCTTGAAGTACCAAAGGTCAACTGGCGCGTGTGGATCAGGCCCACTGTGATACATCAGCACTTTAAATAGAGAAAAGGTGATTTTAAAAAGTTTGTGTTTCAGAGTGAGCCACACAAGAGAGGCCACGGTTGTGAATATCAGCTTAGAACTGGAGTGCAGGTTGGTGGATGGACAGTAATAATTCATAAATGACAGGGCAAGAGCAGTCTGAGGGTGCAATATGACCACTGGCTAGGTCGAGGATGTCAAGAAATTACTTACCTCTTTCCAGCATTTGGTTGAAGTCTAAAAAACACAAAAATAATTTTAAGTGTTGAATCAGATAAATTCTCAGTTCTCAGTGTTCACAACCACTGCCAAACTATAATATATGACATGACGGAGAGAGAAGCACAGGGAGATAGAGAGGGGGAGAAAGAATGCACAGAGAGGGGAGAGAGAGGCACAGAGAGAAAGGAAAGAGAGTAGTTATGCCATCTCTCAATTTGATTGGCATAAACATGCATCTCAGACAAATCTAGTCTCATTAACAATCTTGTGAAATTTGAAACCTCTTGATTTTTCTGCTGTTGATTTGTTTGGGGAGCTAGTTCATTTTCCCAATTCATACTGACACTTTCACCCTCCTCCTGTTCCATATCTTGCCAATGTGTTTCTCTCTGATTCTATTCTGGGGTTGGTGCTTGATACATCCTGTGAACAGGAGATCTTGCAAAATTAGCATGAGAATTTCCAACTGCAGCAGTGATGGGGGATGGATCTAATGGCAACTTTTGATCACAAATGTGGGTGGGGAATCCACAATATTGACTGTAAAATATGGCTGGTTGGCATATATGGTTTCCTAATACTGACAATGACTTAAATTGTTAAGAGCAGAACTTGCAGTGTTCTTGTCTGAGTGATTATACAGTAACTTAAAGGTATCCCAACACCTGCAAATTGAAATGGGTTTCCTTCTCCCAATTCAAGTTTGTAGTTTTGAAATAAAACACAGGAAGGAAAGACTGGCTAATAGGAAAGAAAATGTGATTAAGTTAGAGAATCAAATTATTACTGATGGTGTTTAACTCAATGATCTAGTTTGCATGACCTTATGGTGAAAGGGAACATTTGCAAATACTGTCAGCTAAAAAACAGAATTGTTTGCGTAGATTGGATGTGAATGTGAGACAGGAATTGGGATCAAAATTAAACACAGCAAGTGTTTTTACCCCTAAAGGACACTGGTAAACCAGTTGGGTTTTTACAACATTCATGGTCACTTTAAATAATTCCAAATTTTACAACAAAATTGAAATTCTCAAATTGCCGCGATGGGTTTAAACTCACGTACTCTGGATTATTAGTCCAGGTCTCTGGAACACTACTGCAGTAATATAACGATGATACTAACATACACTCAATTTACAGAATTACCTGGAAAAACTCAGCAGGTCTGGCAGCATCGGTGGAGAAGAAATCAGTTAACGTTTCGAGCCTTCACGACCCTTCAGTGGCTCGAAAAGGCTCGAAACGTTAACTGATTTCTTCTCCACCGATGCTGCCAGACCTGCTGAGTTTTTCCAGGTAATTCTGTTTTTGTTTTGGATTTCCAGCATCCGCAGTAGCTTTTAGCTTTTTGTTTTTACACTCAATTTACACTAGCACTAAACTAATCAAACTTATTACTTGGGTAATTCATACTATGATTGTGATTGCAGAATGTCAGGTGACTTCATAACCAAAAACAATTGCTCAAAGCCCGTATTTACAATCTTGAACTCACTCCCTGCTTGTTGTTATTTTTTCAAATATATGTGAGAAAAAGACTAGGGGAGAAACAGAAAGAGAGAGGATGGGCAGAAAGAATTAAAGTGGGAAGCAACAAGCAGTTACAGGCCAGAAAAAAAGAGGCAATCTAAACAAAAAAAAATGTATTCAAAGTCACAGTGGATCAACTATATAGGGTGTATCTATTGAATCTTCACCTGTGATGTGATGGCTGGCGTGCTATGAGGGAAGAGTCGAAAATTGTAGGTGCACTGCCTGTCACCTTCCAATCAATTCTTGGTTGGATTTCTGACTCTGTCTGTTAATCACTGATTAGATTAAAGCTGCTGCTGGCTGTTTCAAAAAGAGGTATCCTGTGGCGGAAAGTCTGGAGACTAGGTGAGTGGTGGGGTGGGTGTGTATTGCTAGTGCTGTCTTTCTCTCTCTCGGCCTCACTGAGGAAGTCCTAGGGAGCTGACTTAAATTTTTGGCCTAATTTTCAAATTCCTGCAGATCCCTCCTACTCCTCTAAGACCAAACTTCTTAAAATTTTCATCATTATTGATGGCCCCTCATTTAATCATTACATTCCTGCCTGTTCCAATCCAGGTGATGAAGCTTACAACTGGAGTCTAATTTTTCTACAGTCTATAAGCTTTTGTTTACAGGGATATACATTACAAACAGACACCTCTAAACCCAACAACCACAATTTTACTGGGAGCACAAGTGAATCTCCAGTTAATTACCACCACCTGAATACAATTAATCACTCAATTAATATAAAATTAATATTAACCTCTTTATTCAGTTTTCTCCATCCTCTGCTTTTAAAAAGCTCTCAAAATAAATGTTTCCTCTATTGTACCTTTCATTTGGCAGCTTAATCATTATTGTTAAACTTATCTCCTGTTTAGCATCCACTGTTTTGCACTCTTCAATGTAAAGCAATTTGAGATGTGCCCCTGCGTATGCAGCTCTGTAGAATTATAAATTGTTGTCTATTGGTACTAAAAAAGCAGCACAGCTGTTCACTAAGTATTTATTATTCTGCATGTCTATGTTCATTTCTTATATTAACTAATTTCAAGATATTGCAAATGAAAATAATTATTAAAATTGATTATTGAAATTGATAATTGAAACCTTTACATTTTGTGGATGGAAAGTGTATACATAGCCATACACAAGGTATCACAATTGTGAGGGACAGGGTGGATGGATCAGAGGATCCTGACCTGTCAGTTATGTTCATATGTTTGTATTAACTTAACTGCCACTATCATAGTTTGAATAACTCAAATTTGGAGGTGATAATGGTGACTCCACTGTAGATTAATGTATTTTAATATATTAATACATGAAGCTTTGACTTGTGGATTAGGTTTCATTCTATAAGGAGGCAGCTGTTTCAGCCAATAGTGTGAGGGCGGATCCATCTTTAACACGTGAGGATAACTAGTAGGATTTTTAAAAAGTTTTTTTTATAAAGCATTTTCAGATGCAGGGATATAATTTTTGTGAAGAGCTCTAGTCTGTTAGAGATTAAATAAGCCACTAACAAGGTTTATAAACGAACTGTCGATCTACATTGGGCTATGTTCGATAAAAATAATGGCTCATGATTTTTATACCAAACCTAGATGGTGTGGTTGACGTTATTGAGAGAAGCACAGGGAGAACGGAAAGAGAGAGAGATGCACACACACAATAACTGGGAGACTCGAGATTTAAGGAAGAGTCCTTACCTAAATTTGGTTTTTCGCACTGGCTGGAAACCTGGGACAGATTTGTATGCTTCATTGAGCTAAAGTCACATAGATCAGAAGTCAGTCATAATATGAAACATTCATTGAATTACACAGTATTTACAGCACAAAAACAGGCCACTATCCAACTGGCTTGTGCCAGTGTTTATGCTCCCCACAACCTTCTTCATCTCATCCTATCAGCCTATCCTCCTATTCCTTTATTCCTCATGTACTTTCTAGCTTGCCTTTTGAATGCAATATGAACTGTTACACCAGCTTGTCAATGTCACTCCAGAACACTGACAATGAATGTGATATGCATGGACAAGTCACCTCCCCCTGCACAAATCCAACTGCACACCAGCACCAATACCACAGAACCTAGGGAGGGAGCTGCAGTTGGAGAGTTGAAAAAACAGAGGGAGGGTTTGTGATGAGTTGAATTGCCATTTCTCACCCCTGATTTTCCTTATATTCTTGTACAACATCTTGGTTACTTACAGCACCTACATAGCCATTCAGAAAACCTGGACTGTGGATGCTGTCTGATTGTCGTGAATCCTCCTGGTGATGTAGTGTGTGGCTATGTATTCAGCTAGCTGTAGGTCTTGGTAGAATCAGCCATCGCTATTGTACAGCAGTGTTTTCTGGGGGTTCTAATGCATTGGCCAAACATTGTAAGTCATGTCCCACAGAAAAATTTAATTTTGCTCTATATTTCCACCTCCTAATTCTCCGGTTCACTCTCACAGACAGATAGCAGTACCTCAACCAAATGCTCATTCTTCACATGAGTGTCCCAAACTGTTTGGTCGCAGTGGGCATCCCAGCTGAGCCCAATCCTGTCCTCACCGTTAACAAAACTCAATGGAGGGAGATCAGGAAACAGAATCCCGGCTAGTTATTTCTTACCCCAAGAAGGGCAAATTGAACTGCCTCCAGTAACTGCATTTGGATCTACAACCTCAGTCTTTCTGTTCTATACAACTTAGTGTCACGCTTGGCACTACCATTACACATTAAAGGTGGAGTTCACATTCAAAAGAGTTTTTAATGCTGTTAAGATAATATATAAAGTGAACACAATATTAAAAATCATGCATCTGTGCAAACTCTTGTAAACCTTTTTCATTATAAATTATGATGCCCACAGTTACAATGGAAACTGCCCATGTAAACATGTCACGCTACCATGGATGAAAGTTTGCATAGGCAGTTTTCACTATAAATTGGGACACTGGGATTTATGATGAATAATAAAATTGAAGACAGATTGTACAATTCTGAAATGGGGATTGAATCATCGTGAATAAGGCCACAGGAGATTGACTAATGTTAGGGATAAAACTGAATTTTAATATATTGCGAGAAACTTTGATAAAAGATTACTTGCTGCGTTTGGATTAACTGCAATAAAGAAATTAGTTTTTAAACCGGAGAAAGTATATGTTGGATGGGCAGTTAAAAAAAAACTGAGATGGCAAAATGAAAAGAGGCAATGGGTGAGGGCACACACTCCATAGAGTCCTGGTGAATACACTGTCACACATCCGTACATACTTACATTCTCCTCCACCATATGCCGCTGTTGATTAAACTCTGGTGAGTCCGGTTTTCTCAGCTCATCATTGAATATTCGGGCTGCTCGCAGTGACAGATTGTACAGAACTAAGAGCAAAAAGTGGAACGGGATCAGAAAATACTGGTAAAGTTTCAAAGTTCAACAAGGAAAGCAAATTGGGCAGAATTATCTGTTGCTATTTTAGAAGTCTTGCAATTAGTGTCACTTTCTTAAGTGTCACACTTTATCCCTGTCACACTTCCCTAACAGAACAGAATGGTGACTTGGTAGGCTAACTTTTTGTCCCTAATTCTCATCAATTTGCGGACAATACCAGGATGGGCATGGTGAGTGATCAATGCAGTCAATTAAGAAATTTTCCTCTAGAAGTGATGGGCAAACATGGAACATTCATGCCCATATTTGGGTGAGTTTGTTCAAATGGCAAGGCGATGAAGGAAATATACCTTCCTTTTTGCCATAGCAATGCTGAGTGTTAGGAGCTCTGTTGTGTTGAGGTGCTCATTGTTACTAAGGAGGTGGTGATATTAAGCGGCCGTGAGTTCAGTCATTTGTTGTCATACTCCAAACAACAATGGGATAAATTAACACAGTCCAGGGATTGAACCTGGGTCCTGCTTGGTCTTGTATCAGGCTCATTCAGAATGGGAATGTGCATTGACTTTTAAAAAAAAATTCATTCACAGTATGTGGGCTTTGCTGGCTAGGCCAGCATTTATTGCCCATCCCAAGTTGCCCTTGAGAAGGTGGTGGTGAGCTGCCTTCTTGAACCGCTGCAGTCCATGTGGTGTAGGTACACCCACAGTACTGTTAGGAAGGGAGTTCCAGGATTTTGACCCAGTGACAGTGAAGGAACGGCGATATATTTCCAAGTCAGGATGGTTAGTGATTTGGAGAGGAACTTCCAGGTGGTGGTGTTCCCATCTATCTGCTGTCCTTGACCTTCTAGATGGTAGTGGTCGTGGGTTTGGAAGGTGCTGTCTAAGGAGCCTTGGTGAATTCCTGCAGTGCATCTTGTAGATGGTACACACTGCTGCCACTGTGCGTTGGTGGTGGAGGGTCTGAATGTTCGTGGATGTGGTGCCAATCAAGCATGCTGCTTTGTCCTGGATGGTGTCAAACTTCTTGAGTGTTGTGGGAGCTGCACTCATCCAGGCAAGTGGGGAGTATTCCATCACACTCCTGGCTTGTGCCTTGTAGATGGTGGACAGGCTTTGAGGAGTCAGGCGGTGAGTTACTCGTCGCAGGATTCCTAGCCTCTGACATGCTCTTGTAGCCACAGTATTTATATGGCTAGTCCAGTTCAGTTTCTGGTCAATGATAAACCCCAGGATATTGATGGTGGAGGATTCAGTGATGGTAATGCCGTTGAATGCCAAGGGACGGTGGTTTGATTCTTTCTTGTTTGAGATGGTCGTTGCCTGGCACTTGTGTTGCGCGAATGTTACTTACCACTTGTCAGCCCAAGACTGGATATTGTCCAGGTCTTGCTGCATTTGGACATGGACTGCTTCAATATCGGAGGAGTTGCGAATAGTGCTGAACATTGTGCAATCATCAGCAAACATCCCCACTTCTGACCTTATGATGGAAGGAAGGTCATTGATGAAGCAGCTGAAGATGGTTGGGCCGAGGACACTACCCTGAGGAACTCCTACAGTGTTGTTCTGGAGCTGAGATGACTGACCTCCAACAACCACAACCATCTTCCTTTGTGCTAGGTATGATTCCAACAAGTGGAGAGTTTTCCCCCGATTCCCATTGACTCCAGTTTTGCCAGGGCTCCTTGATTCCACATTTGGTCAAATGCGGCCTTGATATCAAGGGCAGTCAATTTCACCTCACCTCTGGAGTTCAGCTCTTTTGTCCATGTTTGAACCAAGGCTGTAATGAGGTCAGGAGCTGAGTGGCCTTGGCGGAATCTAAACTGGGTGTCAGTGAGCAGGTTATTGTTAAGCAAGTGCCGCTTGATAGGTGTTGATGACCCCTCTCATTACTTTACTGATGATCGAGAGTAGGTTGATGGGCAGTAATTAGCCAGGTTGGATTTGTCCTGCTTTTTGTGTACAGATCATACCTGGGCAATTTTCCACATAGTCAGGTAGATGCCAGTGTTGTAGCTGCATTGGAACAGTTTGGCTAGGGGCGCGGCAAGTTCAGGAGCACAAGTCTTCAGGACTATTGCCGGAATATTGCCAGAGCCCATAGCCTTTGCATTCTCTAGTGCCTTCAGCCGTTTCTTCATGTCACGTGGAGTGAATTGAATTGGCTGAAGACTGGCATCTGCGATGCTGGAGGCCAAGATGGATCATCCACTCGGCACTTCTGGCTGAAGGTTGTAGCATATGCTTCGGCCTTACCTTTTGCACTGATGTGCTGGGCTCCCCCATCATTGACGATGGGGGTATTTGTGGAGCCTCTTCCTCCAGTGAGTTGTTTAATTGTTCACCACCATTCACCACTGGATGTGGCAGGACTGCAGATCTTAGATCTGATCTGCTGATTGTGCTTAACTTTTGTCTATCACTTGCTGCTTGTGCTGTTGGCATGCAAGTATTGCTGTGTTATAGCTTCACCAGGTTGACATCTCATTTTTAGGTATGCCTGATGCTGCTCCTGGCATGCCTCCTGCACTCTTCATTGAACAAGGTTGATTCTCTGGCTTGATAGTAATGGTAGAGTGGGGGATATGCTGGGCCATGAGGCTACAGATTGTGTTCAAGCACAATTCTGCTGCTGCTGATGGCCCACAGCGTCTCATGGATGTCCAGTCTTGAGTTGCTAGATCTGTTCAAAATTTATTCCATTTAGCATGGTGGTAGTGCCACACAACATGATGGAGGGTATCCTCAATGTGAAGGCAGGACTTTGTCTCTACAACGACTGTGTGGTGGTCACTCCTACCGATACTGTCATGGACAATCTGCAGCAGGCAGGTTGGTGAGGATGAGGTCAAGTATGTTTTTCCTTCTTGTTGGTTCCCTCACTACCTGCTGCAGACCCAGACCAGCAGCTATGTCCTTTAGGACCCGGCCAGTTCGGTCAGTAGTGGTGCTACTGAGCCATTGAAGTCCCCCACCCAGAGTACATTTTGCACCCTTGCCACCCTCAGTGCTTCCTCCAAGTGGTGTTCAACAAGGAGGAGCACCGTTTTGTCATCTGAGGGACGGCAGTATGTGATAATCAGCGGGAGCTTTCTTTGTCCATGTTTAACCTGATGCCATGAGACTTCATGGGGTCTGGAATCAATGTTGAGGACTCCCAGGGCAACTCCCTCTTGACTAAATATCACTGTGCCGCCACCCCTGCTGGGGGGACAGGACATACCCAGGGATGGTGATGTTGGTGTCTGGGAAATTATCTGTAAGATATGATTCCATGAGTATTACTATGTCAGGCTGTTGCTTGACTAGTCTATGTGACAGCTCTCCCAATTTTGGCACTAGCCCCCAGATATTAGTAAGGAGGACTTTGCAGGGTCAACAGGGCTGAGTTTGCCACTGTCATTTCTGGTGCCCTAGGTCGATGCCGGGTGGTCTGTCCGGTTTCATTCCTTTTTTGAGACTTTGTAGCGGTTTTGATACAACTGCTCGGCCATTTCAGAGGGCATTTAAGAGTCAACCATATTGTTGGAGTCACATGTAGGCCAGGCCAGGTAAGGGATGACAGGTTTCCTTCCCTAAAGGACATTAGTGAACCAGGCAGTCGTCTGGTTCGTCGATTACAACAATCGACTATGGTTTCATGGTCATCATTAGACTTTTAATTCCAGATTTTTATTGAATTCAAATTCCACCATCTGCCGTGGTGGATTTGAACCCGAGTCCTCAGAGCATTACCATAAATCTCTGGATGACTAGTCCAGCGACAATACCACTACTATTGCCTTTCCTAGCTTAGATAGGCTAGCACAAAAATTCCAATGCTCAGCATGTCTGCACCAAGGTTGAAGACTCCTTCTTCTAATAGAGATATTGTAGTTTTCCATATTGTATGAGGTTGGATTTCGGACCTTTCTCTTGTGCTGTTGAACCAGTGTATTGCTGGGCATGAAACGGGTAAGACACAAAGCCACACATAAAAGTGGCCATTTGTTTTTTTCCTCTATGACTGTAAACGTTCCAATAGTGTTTTAAGATAGGATTCAATACAAGTTAAAAATCTACTCTTGTTGGGAGATTAAAAATGGGGAAACTACAAAACAAAAATGGTGGTTCATGACAGTGGCATACATCGCGTAGCTCTCACATTCCTGGCTTTTGGAATTCCATTGGCTGCGCAACATTGAAAGATCTTTACCTATCCTGATCCATTACTCCTCCTGTGCTCCTCTAATTTGGCCTCTTGTTCCATTATTGGTGGCTGTGCTTTCAGCATCTAGGCTCTAAGCTCTCCACCTCTCTATCTCTCTTTCTCTCTCTCCTCTATTAAGATGGTCCTTAAAACCTAAGTCTTTGACTAAACTTTTGATGATGGCTTTTGTGACTTGATGTCAATTTTTAACTGATTATGCTCCAGGGAAGCATTTTGAGACATTTTACTGTGTTAAAGGCGCTATATAAATGTAAGTAATTGTTGCTGGATGACACAGACTAACACAGATATCCCAAAGGGCTGTTTTAACAGAGAAAACACTCAAATGCCACTTTAAAAACCATTATGTAGCTTTACCACCCCTTCCCATTCTGAAATGCCTAGAGCTTCCTCAATACTCACTAGTATCATTGGGGTTGGTTGCCTGATACTGTTTAGTCGATTCTTTGTGCACATTGTCTGTCACCTTCCACCTTACTATGTCTGTTCCAACTGGCTTGTTTGTCCGAACCATTGGCGTGTCCAGGGAGTTGAGGTTGCTTTGGCGAAGCATGTAGCGGTCTTCCTGAAACCCAACCTTGGTACCTGCAAATGAAACCAAGGACATAAAAGTTGAAGCTGAACTTTGAAGATTAAGGGGTGATCCAAACAAAATGTTTAATATCATTAAAGGAATTGATAGGATAGAATTACACAGAAACAGGCCATTCAACCCAACCAGCCCACGCCCATGAGCTACAGAGAAACAATTTCATTTAATAGAGAATTAAAGGACAAGGGGAAATAAACTAAAAATCTGAGCCAAGCTGTTCAGGAATGCTGTCAAGAAGCATTTCTTCACAAAAGGGGTAGTGGAAATCTGGAGCTATCTCCTCCCAAAAGGCTACAAGGGTCAATTGGAGCTTTCAAGGTTGAGACTAATAGATTTTTGTGGGTAAGGGTTTCAAGGGATAAGGAGCAAATGCAGTTAAGTGGAATTGAAATACAGATCGCTCAGGATCTACTTGAATGGTGGAACAAATTTGAGGGGCTGAATGGCCTCCTTTAAATTAATCCATGAAAACGTACTAAAAGATCATTCTGAGTGGATGACATACTGAGTTTGGTTTACACGGTGCTTACTGCAGTCCATTACGATCCAATATTGGATCAAGGCCTGAACTGGCTCCAGGTTTGAATATCCACCTTTTCCAGAGGGAAAGCTATACTCTACTAGAGTGGTAGGCCACTCTAACCAATATAGTCTGTTGTAGTGTGGCATGAACGTATACATGTCATGCACCATGTTGAACCCTTCAGCACCTTCAGTTTTGTGCCTGATCCAATTTCTAGGCCTAAGATTCTTCACAACCTGATTGATTTAAGAAATCAAATTCATCACAGTGATTACACGAGACTTGAGATTACCTGCAGCACAACATGGCAGCATCGCACAGCATGGCAGCCTTGCACAGCAAGCCTGTGAAGACAGAGAGTCAACATTAGTCACACCAGGCTTTAATAAATCAGACTCTTGTTCACAACACTTTTAACTTGGTAACAATAAGAAAAGAAAGCAACCTATGTCATGAATTTAACAAACAGAACAGGATTGAAACGAATACAAAGTCCAGTCTGGAACAATCCCAACCTGATCTCTGGGATAGAAACCAACTCCATCTGATACCCAATCCCCAATTCTGAAGCCCTATCTCCAAACCTGAGCTTTCTTAACCATCTCAACTTGATCCGAGGTCCAAACCTAATTCTAACTCCCAACCCCCAATGTGACAATTCATGATCAAGGCCATTCAGCAACTCATTTCCTCAAGATGGTTTGTCCCAATTCTACCTAGTCTGTTGCAATCCCAAATGAGAGTCAATTCTTCTGAGACTGCAGTCAACCAGATACAGCATGTATCAAAATATGTGGCACCTATGCTGAGGCTCTCAAAATTTCATTCAAATAACCAGTGGTAGCTGGCCCATAACAAGCCAGATTGGTGCAGTTTATACCCAAAGGCTCAGTCTTCTCCTCTCTGTACAATAGTCCCATTGGGAGATGATCACTCACCCGAAAGCAGGCACAGTATTTCCAGCAGAGCAACAACAGCAGACCCAGCAACAGCATCAGGAATATGATAAGTGGAATGAGCCAGAGGAAGCCTCCTGGGGGACAATCTAGAGGAGGAGGAGAATAAAATCATCAAACCAGACATTAGGGATAATCTACTCCCCTGACAGCACTTCCTAAACCTGCGGCCTTCAACAGCTAGAAGGACAAGGGCAGCAGATGCACAGGAACATCATCATCTTCAAGTTCCCCTCCAAGACACACACCATCCTGACTTGGGACTATATCTCCGTTCCTTCACTGTTCCTGGGTCAAAATCCTGGAACTCCCTCCCTAAAAGCACTGTTAGGATACCTACACCTGATGGGCTACAGCAGTTCAAGAAGGTGGCTCACCACCGCCTTCTCAAGGGTAGTTAGGGATGGATAACAAATGCTGGCTTTGCCAGAGATGCTCACATCCCATGAATGAATCAAAAAATAACAGACTAGGTAGGGTGATGTATCAATACTAGCCTAAATATGCATCAAAAACTCTCTCTCTCTCACACACACACACACACCCTGGGGAAAAGTGGAGGAAATCAACTGAGGCTCTATATGCTCCTAGCCAGACGAACCACTTATTGCAAAGAGTATATCAGATGAGGACAGTTCTAGGTTGTGATGCCCCCAACCATGGTTGATCAGCCTTCTGACACTCATTGCCCTGAAGATTAGCTATCAGAAGGCCACTGTTGGCTGTGGAATCATACCTACCCTGTAAAATCAGTGCCTTCAGAAGATGGGGAAGAAACATTTACAAAGCAGATGAGGGGGCAGTCTCTGAAATTAGTCCGCCCACCCTGCCCCACACGGTCATTTGGTCAGTATCAGGAATGGCACAGAGTTCATACCCTCATCAATTGATTTGCTAGAATTATTGTTGAGATTTTTGAAATCACATTGCTCTGCCACATGTATCAACTGGCCTGACAAGTGGCAAGTAACATACAAGTGCCAGGCAATGACCATTTCAAACAAGAGAGAATCTAACCATCTGCTGTTGACATTACCATCGCTGAATCCTCCACCATCAACATCCTGGGGGTTACCATTGACCAGAAAATGAACTGGACTAGCCATGTAAATACTGTGGCTACAAGAGCATGTCAGAGGCTAGGGTGAGTAACTCACCTCCTGACTCCCCAAAGCCTGTCCACCATCTACAAGGCACAAGTCAGGAGTGTGATGGAATATTCTCCACTTGCCTGGATGAATGCAGCTCCAACAACACTCAAGAAGCTTGACACCACCTAGGACAAAGCAGCCCGCTTGATTGGCACCACATCCACAAACATTCACTCCCTCCACCACCAACACACAGTGGCAGCAGTGTGTACTATCTACAAGATGCACCACAGGAACTCACTAAGGCTCCTTAGACAGCAGCTTCCAAAACCATGGCCACTACCATCTAGAAGGACAAGGGCAGCAGACACATGGAAACACCACCAATTGGAAGTTCCCCTCTAAGCCACTCACCATCCTGACTTGGAAATATATCACCGTTCCTTCACCGCCGCTGAGTCAAAATCCTGGAACTCCCTTCCTAACAGCACTGTGTGTGTACCTACACCACATGGACTGCAGCGGTTCAAGAAGGCAGCTCGCCACTGCCTTCTCAAGGGCAATTAGCGATGGGCAATAAATGCTGGCCTAGCCAGCGATGCCCACATCCCATGAATGAAAAGAAACTAAATCTCCAAGAACGAGTTGGCTGGTAATGCCTACCACCAATTCTTGCAAAAGTTTCACTCTTATTTCCTTCAGAAAAACATCGTTTGAGAGGAATCCTGTTGAAGGTATTCTGATCATGAAAGGAATTGGACAGAACATCCCCTCTGGTGGAAGGCTCAAATCCCAGGGAGTGCAAACTAAAATGAGGACATTGACAGTAAGAAGGGAAATTGGGAGAATTCTTTCACCCAATGAGGAACTGAGTTACAAATGAAAGACACGGAGGATGGAGCAGTGTATACAGGGGTTAATTGGAGAGGTTTCTAGAGTGAGAATGGAATTTGTCGAGAATGGAGTGGGGTTATGGTGGGATGGGACTGGGGCCTGGGATGGGACTGGATGGGACTGGGGTTGTGATGGGATGGGACTGGATGAATCTTTCAGAGTACTAGCACAGACATGATGGGCCAAATTGTTTCCTTTGCCACAAACCTTGATGATTTGATGAAAAATGACCTGTTCTTCTTCCTGCATCTTTTCATCAGAAAGTAGGAATTGTTAGACAAGAATAGATCAAGGTCCATCTACTTCGCCTTTACCAGCCTGGTAGTCACATGATACAATGATAATGGAGATGTTGACTAATCAGAGCAATTGATCTCTATCAATGAGTCTACAACAGACCCAGACATGAGGTGAGGAAGTGGTGAAGAACTTTGGAAACCATTGATTCCAAACCGAAACACTCACCACACATCATGTGTCCAACTACTCAGCTACTTTTGCCCTTTATTCTCAATTTATAGAGGCATTAAGTCAATAACCAAATGTCAAAATTCCAATTTTAGTTCCTACGTACCTTTCTTTTTTAGCACCTCTACATAAGTATTGTTGCCACTTGGGTGCTTTTCCAGTGTGTAATAAAATGTGCAGTCATCTTCCTCATCACGGAATTCACAATGTTCCAACACCTCCTCTCCTGTAGCGACAAAATAAGGCTCTTTTTAAGTGTCAGGGTGCCTCACGTGGCAGGACTTGCGCTTGGCAGTTTGTGGATTCAAACCCCATTCCAGAGACTTGAGTCTACAATCTAAGCCGTGCCGGATGAGACATTAAACCAAAGCTCCATCCGCCCTCTAAGGTGGATGTTAAAGATTCCACGGTAATATGGGAAGAAGAGGTTCCTTCACTGCCTTGGCAGCATTCATCCCTGTAAATGCAGAGTCATTAGTCAGTCATCTCACTTGGTGTTTGTGGGATTGTGCTGTGTGTAAATGTGGTTGCATCCTTTTCCCACATGACAACATTGAGCACAGTTCACAGTGTATGTGAAGTACTTTAGGATGTAGTCAAATTGAAGATTAAAAAGGGAAATGGCAAAACTGATTGGGGAATATCATCCACTGTGAGGACAACTCTAAATCCAAAGAGCACAAGTTTAAAAAATGTGTAGAAAGGAAATTTGAGAGAACTTCCTCAAGTTAAGGGTGATCATGAAACAGAATACAGGAAGGCCGTCTAAGTGGATAGTACAGATGGGTTCAAAAGACAATTTCTAGAGAAGAGTGGGACCGTAAATTTTGGGGAGGGTGAACAGCCAGAGGTCGTGGTCCACACTGGGACCAATGACATAGGTAGGAAAAGGGAAGAAGTCCTGAAAGCAGATTTTAGAGAGTGGAAGGGAACTAAAAAGCAGGCCCCCAAGAATAGTAATCTCAGGATTACTCCCTGTGCCATGTGCTAGTGAGCATAAGGATAGGAAGACTAAACAGTTCAACACGTGGCTGGAGAAATGGAGTAGGAGGGAGGGCATTAGATTTCTGAGACATTGGGACCGGTTCTAGTGCAAGTGGGACCTGTACAAGATGGACAGGTTACACCTTAACAGGATTAGGACTAATGTCCTCGCAAGGAGGTTTGCTAGTTCTGACAGGGAGGGTTTAAACTAGATTGGCGGAAGGGTGGGAACCTGAGAAGAAATTCAGAGTGGAGAGGAGAGAAACTGGCAGTGGGAAGTATAGAAATATAAACTGACAAGGACGATATACCAGAGTAGTATCAAGCTAAATAGAATACTTGGAGAGTTTGACAGAATTAGAGTAGGCAATAGTATGCTATTAGATGGGGTCAGAGTAAGGGGAAAAGTACAAAAGCCTAAATCAGGGTTAATGTGCAGCACTGTATGTGAATGCACGAAGTGTGATTATTAAGATTGGTGAACTACAGGCACAGGTTGACAAATGGAATTATGATATTAAACAAAATAAAAATTGCAGGAAAAATTCAATAGGCCTGACAGCATCTGTGGAGAGAAAGACAGAGTTAACGTTTTGAGTCCGTATGACTCTTCATCAGATGAAGAGTCATATGGACTTGAAACGTTAACTCTGTCTTCCTCTCCACAGATGCTGTCAGACCTGCTGAGTTTTTCCTGCAATTTTTGTTTTTGTTTCAGGTTTCCAGCATGCGCAGTATTTTGCTTTTATCTAGGAATTATGATATTATTGCTATAACAGAGACCTGGTTCAAAGAAGGACAGGACTGGGTGTTAAATATTCCTGGGTACAAGGTGTTTCGGAGAGACAGGAAAGGAAGAAAAGGGGTGTGGGGGGTTGGGGGGAGTGCAGTGTCGGTATTGATTAAGGATGGCATTACATACTGCAGAGAGAGGATGTTCCAGAGGGGTCAAGGATGGAATCTCTCTGGCTAGAGGTAAGGAATGAAAAGGGTGTAATAACATTGACCAACGTAGTATATAGACCGCCAACTAGTGGCAGAGAAAAAAATTTGCAAAGAAATTACAGAGAAGTGCAAGAATTATAGAGTACCTATAATGGGGGACTTCAATTATCCAAATATAGACTGGGATAGGAATAGTGCAAAGGGGCAAGAGGAGTGAGAGTTCCTGGAATGTGTTCAAGATAATTTTCTGCAGCAGTATGTTTCTGGTCCAGTGAGTGGGTAGGCACTGCCCAACCTGGCTCTGGGGAATTAGTTGGCCTAAGTGGATCAAATATAAGTGGGAGAGCATTTAGGGGGCAGTGCCCATTGTATCATAAGGTTTAGGTTGGCCATAGAAAGATACAAGGAGCAATCCAGAGCAGGGATAATTAATTGGGGGAAAGCCAACTTTGGTGGGATGAGAATGCATCTGAGTTGAGTGAGTTGGAATCAAATGTTGACAGAAAAGACGGTGGCTGAACAATGGGCCACCTTCAAAGAAAAAGTATTGTAGGCAGTGTCAAGGTATATTCCCTTGATGTGGAAAGGTAGGACAAATAAATCCAGAGCGCCCTGGATGACAAGAGAGATAGGGGTGAAGATGAAAAGGAAAAAGTGTTTGTGGACAACAGATGTCAGGTAAAAAATACAATGGAGTATCAGGCTGAATATAGAAGGACCAGAGGGGAAGTGCAAAAGTGAATAAGAAAAGCAAGGCGAGAGCATGAAAAGAGAATGGCAGCAACTCAAGGTCTCCTATAGCATATAAATAATAAAAGGGTGGTAAAAGAAAGAGTAGGGCTGATTAGGGATAAAAAGTGGACTTGCACATGGAGGCAGGAGAAGTAGTGGAGATATTAAACAAGCACTTTGCATCTGTCTTTACAAAGGAAGTGGATGCTGCCCAGGCCGAGGTGAGAGAGGAGGTAACTGGTACACTAGAAGAATTTACAATTGAGAAGGAGGAGGTGTTAGAAAGGCCATCTTTACTTAAAACTGATAAGGTACCAGGACCGGCTGAGATGCATCCGAAGATACTGAGGGAAGTGAGATTGGAAATTGCAGGGGCACTAGTGATAATCTTCCAGTCTTCCTTCGACACGAGAGATGCCAGAGGACTGGAAAATTGTGAATGTTGCATCCTTGTTCAAAAAGGGGTGCAAGGATAAAGCCGGCAACTACAGACCAGTCAGTTTGACTTCAGTGGTAGGGAAACTTATGGAAACCATAGTTCGGGACAAAATCAGTAGTCACTTAGACAAGTGCAGGATAATTAAGGAAAGCCAGAATGGATTAATTGAGGGAAAATCATGTTTAACTAACTTGCTGGAGTGTTTTGAGGAGGTAACAGAGAAGGTTGATAAGGGCAATGCTGTTGATGTGGTGTATATGGATTTTCATGATATTTGATACAGTGCCACACAACAGACTTGTGAGCAAAATTCTAGCTCATGGAGTAAAAGGGAAAGTAGGCACTTGGATAAGAAATTGGCTGAGTGACAGGAAACAGAGAACAGTGATAAATGGTTGTTTTTCAATTTGGAGGAAGGTTTGTAGTGGAGTTCCCCTGGGGACCTTTGCTCTTCCTGATATATCTTAATGACCTAGACTGTGGTGTGCAGGGCATGATTTCAAAAAGTGCAGATGATATGAAGATTGGAAACATTGTCAACTGTGATGAGGATAATCTTGAACTTCCAAAGGACATAGACATGTTGGTGGATTGGGCAGACAAGAGGCAGATGAAGTTCAATGCAAAGAGGTGTGAGGTGATCCATTCTGGCAGGACGAATATAAAGAGAGAGTATAAAATAAATGGAGAGACTTTAAAGGAGGTGCAGGAACAGAGGGACCTTGGTGTATATGCACATAAGTCATTGAAGATGGCAGGGCATGTTGAGAGAGCAGTTAATAAAGCATATAGTATCTTAGGCTTTATTACTAGGGACATTGAGTACAAGAGTAAGGAGGTCATGTTGAACTTGTATAAGACACTAGTTAGGCTTCATTTGGAGTACTGCATCCAGTTCTGGGTGCCATACTTGAGGAAGGATGTGAAGGCATTGGAGAGAGTACAGAGGAGCTTTACAGGAATGATTCCAGGGATAAAGAACTGTTGCTATGAGGATAGATTGGAGAGGTTAGGACTGTTTTCCTTGGAGAAAAGAAGGCTGAGAGGAGACTTGATAGAGATAGTCAAGATCCTAAGGAGAATGGACAGGGTAAATAGTGAGAAACCGTTCCCACTCAAGAAAGCATCAAGAACTAGAGGACATAGATTCAAAATAATTTACAAAAGGAGTAAAAATGATGCGAGGAAAAATTTTTTCACACAGAGGGCTGTTGGAGTCTGGAACAAACTTCCTGAGAGCGTGGTGGAGGTAGGTTCGATCGAGGTATTCAAAAGGAAATTGGAATGCTATTTGAAATGAAAGAATGTGCAAGGTTACAGGGATAAGGCAGAGGAATGGGACCAGGTAAAATGCTCTTTCAGAGAGTCAGTGCAGACTCAGTGGCCTCCTTCTGCACTGTAAAGGCTCTGTGATTCTGGGTCCTTTTCCAATATTTCAGTGTTGCTTTAACTGACCTGGTTTCAGTTCATCCACAAACTTGAACTCGTGAGTGCACTTTTCGCAGCGCTTTCCCTTCTTGTCCCCAGTATTCCAGGCTTTGCATTGGACACAGGTGCGAACGTCCTCACAAAGCCCTAGCTGCAAGAGACAGAGAAGGAGAAAGGAACAGCCTCTATTAGAGAGGGACATAAACCTGTTTCGGAATCTCTGGGAAGTTGCTGGGTGGAAAATTCATGAAGCCTGGAACCCTAATTTTAACTCCCAATCCATAATGAGAAGGGAGCGGGCAGTGGGATGCAGGGGAGGGTTTAAATCAGGAACAACATCCATACCTCTTTGTTCCCCATACGCTCCTGCCTGCTGCCATTGTAACTCATTGGAGGAAGACGAGGGACTCATAAAAATGCAAAAGTCAGGTGTCTGATACCATCATTCGAACCCTGAAGTAATTTTCACTCAGGGTGTTATATCTGGTGCTTGAAACCTGATGACAGGTAGGGTTAGGGCTTGAAAAATCATTTAAAGGTTTCCTCATGGGCCAAGAAGGACCTGAATTCTCCTCCAGACCTCAAGGAAATTTTGAGCCTCCCCTGCCCAGGATTCTGAAACAACATTGGTTTTCTAAGGACAACATTGGATTTTCTCTTCCTGTTGTCTGTTGGTGAGCTTTCACTTGAGGACCTGCTTCCCACTGGAAGCCTGCCATGCACAAATAATGTCCCCGTTATCCAGGAAACCAGACCAGGCTTACAGTATATTCATAATACAGGGAGAAATCTAATGAAAATTCAGCACCGGCAGACAACTTAAAATCATCACCTATTATCACTGGGGTTTCACTCCTCGAACTATCATGTCTACAAAAGTAACCTGCTATTCACCTATAGTCGACCCCATATTTTCATCATTTTCACTCCTTAAAACCAGATAACTAACATAATGCAATGTATAGGAATGGACATGGAAGGGTAGCTTACTAACTGAGTGAATTGAAGAATGATAATGAAAAAGTGACAGGGATGTGCATTAGCCATGGCTCAGTGATTATACTTTCCAATATCAACCAGGGGTTCAAGCCCCACTCCAGAAACTTGAGTCCAAAATCCAGGCTGATACTCCATTGCAGTGCTGAGGGAGGGCTGCACTGTTGGAGGTGCTGTCTTTCAGATAAGATCTTAAACCTATTGCCTTCTCAGCTGAATGCAAAATATCCCATGACACTATTCAAAGAAGAGCAGGGAGTCCTCCTGACATGCTGGACTCAACCACTATCACAAAACAAATAACCTGGTCATTATCACATTGCTGTTTGTGGGAGCTTGCTGTGTGTAAATTGTCTGCCGTGGTTCTGACATTACAACAGTGACTACACTTCAAAAGAAATTATTGGCTGTCAAGCACTTTGGGATGTCTTGAAATCATGAAAGAAATGGTATAAATATTTATACCGTTAAGTATCTTCACTTACTGAATATTTGAGGGGGCCACAGACTGAATCAACACTCGCATCAGTTGGGTCACACATACATCTTCCACATACGCAGCTACCTTTACCATGACAGAGTACCTGAAATCGGGAAAATACAGGTGAATACCTGGAAACTCTAAGACAAAAACAAAATACTGTGGATGCTGGAAATCTGAAATAAAAACAGAAAATGCTGGAAAAACTCAGCAGGTCTGACAGCATCTGTGGAGAAAGAAGCAAAGTTAATGTTTCGAGTCTGTATGACCCTTCTTCAGAGCTAAAGAGAGATAGAAATGTGATTAAATTTATCCTGTTTGAGGGGGTGGAGCAGGTGAAGCTGGATAGGCGGCCAGCGATAGGTGGGGGCTAAGGAGAAATTGATAAAGATGTCATGGACAAAAAGACAAAGGGAGTGTTAATGGCAGGGTAAGGGTTAAAGGAGGTGCTGATAGTGGCACAAAGGTAAGAATGCAGAATGTGTTAATAGCAGAACAAGAGTGAGCACTCTGTGAAAGAACATCATGGAACAAGTAACAGGTGGCATTTTTGGGGGTGGGATGAGGCAGTGGTTGGGGAAAAAGGATGAAAAAGGGATAAAACAATGAATAAAAATGAAAATATGTGGATAAAAAATAAATTTTAAAAAAAAAGGGGGTTAAAAAGGGGTGAATATAGAGGAGATAGTTCATGATCTGAAGTTGTTGAACTCAATGTTAAGTCCAGCAGGCTGTAAAGTGCCTAATCGGAAGATGAGGTGCTGTTCGTCCAGTTTGTGTTGGGCTTCACTGGAACAATGCAGCAGGCCAAGGACGGACATGTGGGCATGAGAGTAGGATGGTGTGTTGAAATGGCAAGTGACAGGAAGGTCTGGGTCATGCTTGTGGACAGACCAAAGTTGTTCCGCAAAGTGGTCACCCAGCCTACATCTCTCCAATGTAGAGGCGACAGCATTGGGAGCAGTGAATGCAGTAAACCAAATTGAAGGAGGTGCAAGTGAAATGCTGCTTCACCTGGAAGGAGTGTTTGGGCCCTTGGACGGTGAGGAGAGAGGAGGTAAAGGGGCAGGTGTTGCACCTTCTGCAATTGCATGGAAAGGTGCTGTGGGAAGGGGATGGGGAGTAGGGAGTGATGAAGGAGTGGACCAGGGTGTCACAGAGAGAATGGTCCCTATGGAATGCTGACAGGTGGGTGAGGGGAAGATGTGTTTGGTGGTGGCATCATGCTGGAGTTGGCGGAAATGGTGGAGGATGATCCTTTGAATGTGGAGGCTGGCGGGGTGAAAAGTGAGGACAAGGGGGACCCTATCATGTTTCTAGGAGGGAGGGGAAGGTGTGAGGGGAGAGGCGCGGGAGATGGTCCGGACACAGTTGAGGGCCCTGTCAACCACCATGGGGGGTAAACCTCGGTTAAGGAAGAAGGAAGACATGTCAGAAGTGCTGTTTTGGGAAGTGGCATCATCAGAACAGATGCGACGGAGGCGAAGGAACTGAGAGAATGGGATGGAGCTCCTTACAGGAAGCGGGGTGTGAGGAGCTGTAGTCGAGGTAGCTGTGGGAGTCGGTGGGCTTGTAATGAATATTGGTGGACAGTCTGTCACCAGAAATGGAGGCAGAGAGGTAAGGAGGGAAAGGGAAATATCGGAGATGGATCATGTGAAGGTGATGGAGGGGTGGAGATTGGAAGCAAGATCAATTTTTCCAGGTCCAGGCAAGAGCATGAAGTGGCACCGAAACAGTTGTCAATGTATCGAAAAAGAGTTGTGGGAGGGGCCTGAGTTGGTCTGGAACAAGGAATGTTCCACATACCCCATAAAGAGACAGGCATAACTGGGGCCCATGCAGGTACCCATAGCCACACCTTTTATTTGGAGGAAGGACACAGAGCAAATTCTACTTTCTTACCTTTATGCCATCATCAGCACCTCCTTTAGCCCTTACCACTACCATTTACACTCCCTTTGTCTTTTCGTCCATGACATCTTTGTCAATTATCCTTAACCTCCACCTATCGCCGGCCTTCTATCCAGCTTCACCTGCTCCACCCCCTTAAACAGTGTAAATTTCATCACATTTCCACTTCTCTTTAGCTCTGAAGAAGGATCATAAAGACTCGAAACATTAACTCTGTTTCTCTCTCCACAGATGCTGTCAGACCTGCTGAGTTTTTCTAGCATTTTCTGTTTTTATTACCTGGAAACTCTAGCTTACAGAGAGTCCTTGCACTCAACTCCTCCCAGTGCCCATCATTTGTTTTGTTTGGGTGGGTGAGCGGAGAGGAATGTTCCCCTCCAAAGAAGGCAATCAGGAAACTCCTAAGCCAGAATTTTTCTCTCGTGTGCCCGACCTGAACAAGTGTAAAATGATGCGCAATGATGTCGAGCGAGCGCCCTGACGTCATCCCGCGTTTATGCAATATTTCGGTCGGCCGGCATGCATGGGAGTTGGCAGCACGCCTGCCAACAATTAAGTGGCCAGTAAGGCCCTTAATCAATTAATTGAGTAGAATTTTTTGCTGCCCGTCCAACTGTTCGGTTGGCGGGCAGGCGAAAAGGCCAAGTGGCCTTTGCATTTTTGCGATTAAAAAAAAACCCATTTATGCTCCTATTTAACATGTCCCTGATCATGTGATAGAGTCACATGAGGGGACATGTTTTCATTATTTTATATACCTTTATTTTTATTGTTAAAAATCTTCAGCTCCGAGGCAGGGAGTTTTTACTGCGCGCACCCGCGTACTTCAGCACTCGCGCTCCTCCCACCCCGCACCCCGGCAGCACTGAGGGCTGCAGTGCATGTTTCGCGCTGGGTGGCCTTTAATTGGCCAGTCAGCGTGAAATTGTGGTGAGGGCCCCATCGCAGGCTGCGGTTGGCTCTGCAACCACTCCCAGGCCCACCCGCCGCGCTCGCCCGAGGAGGGCAAAATTCTGCCCCAAGAGAAAGTCCTGGCAGAACACTGAGGAATTTTGATGGCCTAACAATTTTTTGTGTGACAGCAGAGGGAGCTCTAACACAAACTATCACCTCCCAGGTCGATTCCAGCCAGAAACCAGGGTAACATTCCTGATCTGTATGGATATCCCCAAGTGTAACATTCTACAATGTGACAAATTGGATATTTTATGGATATTTTAGCACACAATGCCATTTCTATAAATTCCTCCCTCTTATTAACTTCTGAGGGTTTTCTGGGCTAAATTGAAACTGGGACCACACATTGGAACAGGAGTAGGCCATTCAGTCAAAGAACAAAGAACAAAGAAAAGTACAGCACAGGAACAGGCCCTTCGGCCCTCCAAGCCTGCGCCGATCATATTGCCCATCAACTAAAACATTTTGCACTTCCGGGGTCCGTATCCCTCTATTCCCATCCTATTCATGTATTTGTCAAGCTGCCTCTTAAACATCACTATCATACCTGCTTCCACCACCTCCTCTGGCAGCGAATTCCAGACACTCACTACCCTCTGCGTAAAAAACTTGCCCCGCACATCTCCTCTATAGTTTTCTCCTCTTACCTTAAATCTATGTCCCCTAGTAATTGACTCTTCCACCCTGGGAAAAAGCTTCTGACTATCTACTCTGTCCATGCCACTCATAATTTTGTAAACTTCTATCAAGTCGCCCCTCAATCTCCATCACTTTAGTGAGAACAATCCGAGTTTCTCCATCCTCTCCTCATAGCTAATAACCTCCAGACCAAGCAGCATCCTGGTAAACCTCCTCTGCACCCTCTCCAATGCCTCCATATCCTTCTGGTAATGTGGTGACCAGAATTGCACGCAATATTCCAAGTGTGGCCTAACCAAGGTTCTATACAGCTGCAGCATGACTTCCCAACTTTTATACTCAATACCCCTGCCAATGAAGGCAAGCATGCCATATGCCTTCCTGACTACCTTATCCACCTGTGTTGCCACTTTCAGTGACCTGTGGACCTGTACACCCAGATCCCTCTGCCCATTGATGCACTTAAGGGTTCTGCCATTTACTGTGTAGTCCTTTGAGTCTACTTCACCATGGTTGCTTTGTATCTCAACTCCTTCTACCCACCTTTGCTTCATATCTGTTGATATCCTTATCCAACAAAAATCAATTGACCTCTGTTTTTAAAATTTCAGTTGACCCCAACATCGAGCTTGTTGGTGGAGATAGTTCCTTTCACCCCTGAGTGACCGTAGCTCATTAGGTTATACCCCCTTGTCCTGGACGCTCTCACCAAGGGAAATATTTTCTCTCAATCTACCTTATCAATTCTTCATAATTAACCATTTAAGCCTGAGTATCATTTGATGAAAATCACACACCAGATCCATGGATTAAATTTGATCTGAAAAATGACAGCGTGTACATTTTTGACAATAGCACAAACAATGGTTAGTTAGTATTCCAGTTTACACGCTCTTTTCAAAAGAAACCCAGGCGTTTGTAGTCACCATCACCCGTGTCCAACTACTGCCTAAATGTGTCTGTGGTGCTGTAATGTAATTCCAGTCTTACCCCATTGGCGTCAATGCATGTGGCATTGCTTTTAGGGCATTCACATGTGTCACCTTCCCATCCCTCTCCACATACGCACTTTTCCTTAAAACATTCACCATGATCTGTGGAAAAACCATAACAGAAACTGAATCAAACACAAAGTTTAAACTCTGGGCACCAAGGTCAATTCACCAAACCGCAGTGAAAGAGAGCCCATCAAATCAGTATAGTTCATACTGCCAATCCCATTGGTCAGTGCAATTCATACTGCCAACCCTATTAGTCGGTGCAACTCATTTCTAGCAACCCCATTGATCAATGCAAATTGAATCCATTTGTAGTTTTGACCAAATAAACACAGACATTGCTGGAAGCACAGATCCTTTGTCAGCATCTGAAAGGGAAAAGGCAGGTTTAGCTCAAAGTTCTGGCAATGGATCTCCAAATATTGACCCCATCTTTATTCTTTCAAATGCTGATCACTATGTTGGGTATTTCCATCATCATACATTGGTAGCCGTGGTCACACCAGCCTACCTTTAATGAGGCTTGGGCTTAAAGTAGCAGAGGGGGAGAAATCCTTAGGAAGTTCACCCCTGCAATGTCCTCACAGCCGCAGAGGTTTTTATCCCTGAATCTGAACAGGATCCCAGGAATTCTTCACCTTCCTTTTTTAAGGAATTTTAGGTCATTAAGCTCAATATTACAATATTCACCACCAGCCCCATCCACAGCTCTTGGCTCACCTTCCTTGAAGGTGCTTTCACAAGTTGAGAGGCTGCCCCATAAATCACCGACAGTTGTGCAATGACCATGGCCAGCTGTCAATCCCATCAGGAGTGACCAACCTGCACAACTATCTTCATCGCCATCCCTAGGTGCTGAAACCAATTGTGGTAATGGAATGGCAACCTGACAGAACAGACTGAGAATTGAAGCTTGCACCTCCTGGTGTTTCAAGCTCCATCAAACCTTGATATTCTGTGATTTATTTTTCCCACTGGTCAGAATTTCATACACTGAGCATTTCCTAGTCCAAACATCATGGGTCCAAGCACAACTCCAGAGATGGGAGCACACAATTTAAGCTTGTCATTCCCAAAGCAATACTGAGAGAGTGCTGCATTGTCAGAGGCTCAATTTTTCAGATGAGAAGTTAAACCGCTTTCCCTCTGTCTGACTATTGGAAGACAGAGAGTGTGTTCTCCCCAGTGTCCTGGCCAACATTTATCCCTCAAATAACAACTGCGGAAAAAACAGATTTGCTCATTTTTTGCTCTTTGTGAGATCCTGCTGTGCACAAAATGGCTGCCACATTTAATTTGCAAGACAACACGAGCCTCCTTTAAAAGATGCCTGTTGGTCGGAAAGAGCTTTGGATCATTTCAAAGATGTGAGATAGTGATTATATAAATCCTAGTGATCTTTTTTCTTGATTCCATGGAAAAATATGCTTTGTGGCCTCATTTTTATACTGCCACCCCTACTCTTTACAGCAAGGGCCACAGTGTCACTCACCATTACACATAAAGCCAGCAAATCGTGGGCAAAGCAGGTTGCTATATTCACAATAGTCTCCCTCAAATCTTTCCAGATGGCGCTCTGATGGAACACAGTGACAAACACCACAGTAACAATCGCCGCGACCGGAGCAAATCTGGGAGGTATCTTTGGGATTCTTGCAGGCTGCAACATCTCCCTGAGAATTTGAGTTACAGTCACATTGTTCTCCCCGCCTGAAGAAGGAAAGGTAGAATGTTAACATCAGTAAAATAACAGCCCTCACGCGTCAGCTGTCATGTTTTGTTTTAAAAAAGGAAAGAAAAAGGCTATTTTTTCTGACTCTTAAATGAGATTAGAAAGAGGAGGCCATTTAGTCTCCTCAGTCTGTTCTACTATTCACAATTTGTATCTCAACTTGATTCCATATCCCTAAATAAATATAAGTACGTAACAAAAATCTATGTCTCAGCCTTGAAAGCTCCAATTGACCTCCAACCTCGACAGCTTGGTGAGGGAGAATGTTTGGGTTTGAAATGCAATAAGTTCTACCTGGCACACCTTGCTCGCCATAGTCATGTGGCTATGCCATGAGTCAGTCTCTCTGGAGGCTGCCACCTTGACATCAATAAAGACCTCTCAATAAGAAGACACTGAGAAGCTCTGCAGTCTTTAAACATGAAACATGGTGTCAGGAAGTGAAGCTAAAATAGAGATTTAAAAGCCTGGAAATTCTGCAGAGAAGACACAGAACCCAGGCGCACACAAATGTTCAAATCTGCTAAAAGCTGCTAACAAAAAGGACAAGGAAAAGCAAACAAACCAAAGGCTGCCAGTAGGATACTGAGTGAGTGAACATGGCTGCTGTAAATTTCCCCCTCCCAGCTCCTGTCAAATTGAAAATCGATACATGGCAGAATTGGCAGTTTTTCCACTTGCAGTGGCAAAACTACAAACTAGCAACAGACTTAATTAACAAGCCACAACCCCCGATAAGAGTAGCCACATTCCTAACACTGCTGGGGAAGGAATGCGAGAAATTGTATAACACCTTAAATCTATCCGACGAACAAAGAAAACGTAAAACAGAAATTGTGAAAGCCTTGAATGAATGCTTTGAACCCCAAGTGAACATTATGTATGAATGCCATGTCTTCAACACTAGAGCATGAGGCGAAAATGAGACCATTGAACAGTGTATGACTGCAGTAACACAGCTTGCAGAATCATGCAAAAAGACGATCTGATTAAAGATCGAATATTCTTAGGCATATGAGACCCCCTCGGTGAGAGAAAGTCTACTGAAATATGAGAAACTGATGCTCAAGAAAGCGATAGATGTGTGCAGAAACAGAAATACGGAAATTGTGAAACACCAGCTAGAGCACATGTATGGCAGAGCAGATCAGGAGATACATTAAGTTAAGAGACATTCCAGGCTGGAAGAGCAGAACAATTGCGGACAAAGGGCAGGATGCAAATACTGTGGTCGGCATCATACTAAGGAAAAGAGGGATTGTCCAGGGTGGAAAAAACAGTGGTTTAACTGCAAGAAACCAAATCATTTCACACACAAGTGTTTGCCTAGGAAGAAGCAAAACAAGCCTATACAGATGGCCATGGGAGCGAAATCAACAGAGGAGTCTGATGAAGAGCTGTACACGATCCCACAGGTTGGTTCCATCAAGTCTATAGGTGATAAGTGGTTTGTGTCTGTTAGAATGAAGACTGCAGAAGAAGAGCATCAAGTGAATATGAAGTGTCAGATAGACGCTGGTGCATTATGCAACATCATGACCTTCACAGGCCTGTGCAAAGTGGCTCAACATGGCGATCCAAAAATGAACCCCTTAAAAGTAAGGCTAAGTCAATATGATGGCATAATACTCATACTGAGAGGACAAAATAATCTGAGGCCCTAATGGAATGGAAAGAAGGAAGATCTAGAGTTCCAGATCATAGATGGGACACAATGGCCACTCATTTCAGCTGAAGCAAGTGGAAAGCTTGGACTGGTAACTCTGATGGTACCAACAGAGGTTTGCAACGTGTCACAGCACACAAAACCATTGTCGGCAGAACAGATCCTAGAGGAGTACAAGGATGTGTTTACAGGGTTGGCATGTCAGGAGAATATCATCTCAAAGTAGATGAGAGTGTAAGACCAATTCAGCATCTGCCAAGAAGAGTTCCAGCTGCCCTGAAGTCTAGCCTAAAAAACAAGATAGAAGAGCTGGAAAAGAGGGGAGTAATCAAAAAAGTGACAACTCCTGCAGACTGGATTAGCAGCATGGTAGCAGTGAGACAACCTGGAAAACTATGAGTATGATTAGACCCAAAGGATTGAAATAAAGCGCTGAAGAAATCTCACTACCACATTGAAAGAATTTTGCCACAACTTGCCAAGGCAAAGATCTTTACTACACTGGCAAGTGAAGCTGGATAAAAGCAGCAGCTTTCTAACGACATTTTGGATGCTGTTCGGGAGATACAGATGGTTGTCCATGCTGTTTGGCATTTCCACAGCTCGAGAAGAGTATCAATGAAGACAGTGTGAGATATTCAGTGATCTTCCCAGAGTGGAAGTCATAGTGGATGACCTTACAGACTATGGATGTGGAGACAGAATGGAAGAAGCAATAGCGGACCGTGGTCAGAATTTAAAACGACTGCTGGAGAGAGCTCGCCAGATGAACCTGAAGCTGAACAAGTAAAGGTTGCAACTGAAGATGCCTGAAGTCACATATTTGGTCATGTATTGACAGTAAAAGGTTTTCGCCTGGATCCTGACAAGGTGAGAGTTGTAGCAGCGATGCAGCGACTGACAGACGTGGAAGCAATGCAATGATTTGTTGGATTCGTGAACCTATTTAGCAAAATTTTTTGCCTAATTTGTCACCAGAGTGTGAACCATTATGCAAGCTCACTGCCAAGGAGGTGCAGCGGTATTAGGGAACAGAACAAGAAGCAGTGTTCACTAAAATCAAACAACTAGTGACGACAACGCCAGTGATGAAGTGCTATGATATCAATGATGAAGTTACTTTACAGTGTGATGCCAGTGAGACAGGTCTGGGAGCAATCCTCATGCAGCAAGGGAAACCGGTCGCATTTGCATCCAGGCCATTAACACAAATGGAACAATGCTACACAAAGATTGAGAAAGAGTGCCTGGTATTGTTTTTACCTGTGAGCATTTTTTATCAATACCTGCTTGAGAGAGACAAGGTAACAGTGGAGTCTGACTACAAGCCTCAAACTTCAAAGCGTCTTTCTCAAACCATTACTATCTGCTCCAAAGCATCTGCAAAGAAGGTTACTGCGTTTACAGAGATATCATCTGGACATGACATACAATCAAGGGAAACAGATGGACATCACAGATATGCTGTTGAGAGCAGCGCTCCCCGTGAGGAAAGTTGAGTAGGCTACAACAGAATGCAAAATCTTCCAGGTACAACGTGAAGCAGTAGCTAGACATGCTCTGGAAGTCATCAACCCAGCACAGAAATTGAATCTGACAGACAAGCGCCTTGCTCAAATCAAGCAAATTACCCAACAAAATGCAACTCTACAAGCGCTACAAGGCGTAGCGATGAAAGTATGGCCTGAGAGCATCAAGAACACACCTGTGGTCACAAGAGTATATTTGAGCATACTGAGATGAATTGACAGCTCAAGAAAGCATCTGGGCTGGGTTGATGGAGCTAGGTACCAAATTAAGAAGCAGAACCTCAAAGGTAATAATCTCTGGATTATTACCTGAGCCACATGCAAATTGGCATAGGACAAATAAGATTAGAGAGACAGATGCATGGCTCAAAGACTGGTGTGGGAGACGTGGGTTCCGGTTTGTGAGGCACAAGCATCAGTACTGGGGAAAGTGGGGGCTGTACCGTTGGGACGGTTTACACCTGAACCGTGCTGGGATGAGTGTCCTCGCAAATCGCATAATTAGGGAAGTAGAGAGGGGTTTTAAACTAAACAAGAGGGGTGAGGGATCAAGCTTGGGTAGAGGTAGCATTTCAAGGTGTAGAGTCAAGACAGAGAGCAAAATAGTAATATGAGAAATGAGGGTCAGTGAATGGCAGGGAGGGACAGAGGGAAGAAAAAATCTAAGAATGCATCAACAGTCAAGACTAGATGTTACAAAGGTAACAAAAAGACAAAACTGAAGGCTCTCTATTTGAATGCATGTAGCATTCATAACAAAGAAAATGAACTGATGGCTGACATTGAAGTAAATAAATATGATCTGATAGCAATTACGGAGACTTGGCTGCAGGATGACAAAGATTGGGTCCTTAATATTGAGGGGTACATGACATTCAAGAAGAATAGGAAGCTAGGTAAAAGTGGAGGGGTAGCACTTAATCAAAGAGGGCATTGGTGCAATAGTTAGAGATGATCTTGGTTCAGGAGATTAGGACGTAGAATTGGTTTGGGTGGAGATCAGGAATAGTAGGGGGAAAAAGTCATCAGTGGGAGTGGTGTACAGGCCCCCTAACAGTAGCCATAGTGTAGGACAAAGTATTCAAGAGAAAATATTGTGTGCTTGTGATAAAGGGACGGCAATAATCATGGGTGATTTTAACCTACACATAAACTGGAAAAATCAGATTGGCCGAGATGAGGAGTTCTTAGAATGCTTTTGAGATAGTTTCTTAGAGCAGCATGACCTGGAACCAACCAGAGAGCAGGTTATATTAGACTTGGTATTGTGTAATGTGACAGGATTAATTAATGACCTCAGAGTAAAGGCACTGCTAGGTAGCAGCAACCACAATATGATTGAATTTTACATCCAGTTTGAAAGGAGGAAGAGTGGGTCCAAGACCCACTTAAACTTAAATAAGGGCAACTATATGGGGATGAAAGCTGAGCTAGCTAAAGTGAACTGGGAAATTAGGCTTGAGGATAGATCAATAGAGAAGCAGTGGCAGACATTTAAGGGGATATTTCAGAGTATTCAGAATAAGTACATTCCTACTATAAAGAAGAGCACCCACCATCTGTGGTTAACTAAAGAAGTTAAGGAAAGCAAAGATGAGTGGCAGGACAGATGATTGGACAGAATATAAAGAACGGCAGAGAATGGCTAAAAGGTTAATCAGGAGAAAGAAATTAGAGTATGAGAGGAAGCTAGCTAGAAATGTACAAATGGATAGCAAGAGTTTCTATGGGTACTTAAAAGGAAGAGTAAGTAAAGTGAGTGTTGGTCCTCTAGAGAGTGAGGAGTTAATAGTAGATAATAAGGAAATGGTGGAAGAAATGAACAAATATTTTGTTTCTGTGCTCACTATAGAGGATACAAAATACATTCCAGTATTAGCTGCAAATCAGGAGGTGAACGGGAGAAAGGAACTTGGTGAAATTGAAATCACTAGGGAAATGGTACTGAGCAAATTGGAGCTGGGGGTTGGCAAGTCTCCAGGTCCTGATGGACTACATCCTTGGGTCTTAAAAGAGGTGGCTAATGAGGTAGTCGATGCGCTGGTGTTAATTTTCCAAAATTTGCTAGGTTCTGGAAAGGTTCCAACAGATTGGAAAATTGCAAATATAACCCCTCTATTCAAGAAGGGAGGGAGGCAGAAAACAGGAAACTATAGGCCAGTTAGCTTGACTTCTGTTGTGGGGGAGTTATTAGAATCGATCATTAAGAAGGTTATAGCTGGGCACTTAGAAGAGCTCAAGGCAATCGGGAAGTGTCAGCATGGTTTTGTGAAAGAAAAATCATGTTTAACCAATTTATCGGAGTTTTTTGAACATGCGCAGTGGATAAAGGGGAACCTATAGACATACTGTACTTGGATTTCCAGAAGGCATTTGATAAGGTGCCACAATGAAGATTATTATGGAAAATAAAAGTACATGGTGTAGGGAGTAACATATTAGCATGGATAGAATGATTGGCTTGCTGGCAGAAAGCAGAGAGTATGCATAAATGGGTCTTTTTCTGATTGGCAGGATGTGACAAGTGGAGTCCCGCAGGGGTCTGTACTGGGGCCTCAACTTTTTACGATTTACATCAATGACTTAGATGAGGGAAGTGAAGACATGGTAGCTAAATTTGCAGATGACACAAAGATAGGTAGGAAAGTATGTTGTGAAACATAGAAATAGAAGCAGGAGTAGGCCATTCGGCCCTTCGAGCCTGCTCCACCATTCATTATGACCATGACTGATCATCCAATTCAATAGCCTGCTCCCGCCTTCTCCCCATATCCTTTGATCCCTTTCATCCCAAGAGCTATATCTAACTCCTTCTTGAAAACATACAATGTTTTGGCCTCAACTACTTTTTGTGGTATCGAATTCCACAGGCTCACCACTCTCTGGATGAAGAAATTTCTCCTCATCTCAGTCCTAAATGGTCTACCCCATATCCTCAGACTGTGATCCCTGGTTCTGGACTCCCCCACCATCGGGAACATCCTTCCTGCATCTACCCTGTCTAGTCCTGTTAGAATTTTATATGTTTCTATGAGATTCCCCTCATTCTTCTGAACTCCAGCGAATATAATCCTAACCGACTCAATCTCTCCTCATATATCAGTCCCGCCATCCCAAGAATCAGTCGGGTAAACCTTCGCTGCACTCCCTCGATAGTAAGTACATCCTTCCTCAGATAAGGAGACCAAAACTGCACACAATATTCCAGGTGTGGTCTCACCAAGGCCCTGTACAATTGCAGCAAGACATCCCTGCTCCTGTACTCGAATCCTCTCGCTATGAAGGCCAACAAACCATTTGCCTTCTTCACCACTGGCTCCCTCTCATCAACTCTACTAGTTACATCCTCAAAAAATTCCAGTAGATTTGTCAAGCATGATTTCCTTTTCAGAAATCCATGCTGACTCTGTCCGATTCTGCCACTGTTTTCCAAGTGCTCAGCTATTAAATCTTTTATAATGGACTCTAGAATTTTTCCCACTACCGACGTCAGGCTGACTGGTCTATAATTCCCTGTTTTCTCTCTACCTTCTTTTTTATATAGTGGGGTTACATTAGCTACCCTCCAATCTGTAGGAACTGTTCCAGAATCTATAGAATCTCAGAAGATGACCACCAATGCATCCACTATTTCTAGGGCCACTTCCTTAAGTACTCTGTGATGTAGATTATCAGGTCCTGGGGATTTATCGGCCTTCAATCCCATCAATTACTCCAGCACCATTTCCCTACTAATATTGATTTCTTTCAGTTCCTCCCTCTCACTAAACCCTGTGTTCCCCAATATTTCTGGTATGTTATTTGTGTCTTTCTTTGTGAAGACAGAACCAAAGTATGTGTTTAGTTGGTCAGTCATTTCTTTGTTCCCCATTATACATTCCCCTGTTTCTGACTGTAAGGGATCTACATTTGTCTTCACCAATCCTTTTCTCTTCACATACCTATAGAAACTTTTACAGTCAGTTTTTATGTTCCCCGCAAGCTTACTCTCGTACTCTTTTCTTAATCAATCCCTTGGTCCTCCTTTGCTGAATTCTAAATTGCTCCCAATCCTCAGGTCTGTTGTTTTTTCTGGCCAATTTGTATGCCTCTTCCTTGGATCTAATACTATCTCTAATTTCCCTTGTAAGCCATGCTTTGGCCACCTTTCCTGTTTTACTTTTGCGCCAGACAGGAATAAACAATTGTTGCAGTTCATCCATGCACACTTTGAATGTTTGACATTGCCTATCCACCATCATCCCTTTAAGTAACGTTTCTCAATCCATCATAGCCAACTCATGCCTCATACCGTCATGGTTTCCGTTATTAAGATTCAGGACCCTAGTCTCAGAGTCAACTACGTCACTCTCCATCTTGATGAAGAATTCTATCATGGTTGCTCATCCCCAAGGGCCTCGCACAACTAGATTGCCAATTATTCCTTTCTCATTACACAATACCCAGTCTAGGATGGCCTGTTCTCTAGTTGGTTCCTCAACATGTTGGTCCAGAAAAGCATCCCGTATAAACTCCAGGAATTCCTCCTCCACGGTATTATTACTAATTTGATTTGCCCAATCTATATGCAGATTAAAGTCACCCATAATTACAGATGTTCCTTTGTTGCATGCGTCTCTAATTTCCTGTTTAAAGCCACTCCCAACATCACCACTACAGTTTGGGGGTCTATATATAACCCCCACTAACGTTTTTTGCCCCTTAGTGTTTCTCAGCTTTACCCATACAGATTCCACATCGTCGGAGCTAATATCTTTCCTCACTATTGCGCTAATTTCCTCTTTAACCATTTCCTCTTTTTCCTTTTTGTTTGTCCTTCCTAAATACTGAATACCCCTGGATGTTCAGTTCCCATCCTTGGTCACCCTGCAGCCATGTCTCTGTAATCCCGACTATATCATACCTGCTTACATCTATTTGCGCGGTTAATTCATCCGCTTTATTGCGAATGCTCCTGGCGTTAAGGCACAAAGCCTTAAGGCTTGTCTTTTTAACATTACTTGTCCCGTTCCCACTATTTTTCACTGAGGCCCTGTTTGATTCTTGCCCTTGATTTCTCTGCCTATCACTTTTCTTATTCCCCTTTCTGTCTTTTGTTCTTGTCCTTGATTCCCCCTCCTCTGACTCCTTGCATAGGTTCCCATCCCCCTGCCATTTTATTTTAAACCCTCCCCAACCACTCTAGCAAATATTCCCCCTCGGACATCAGACCCGTCCAGTTTGTACTGGTCCCACCTCCCCCAGAACCGGTCCCAATGTCCCAGGAATCTGAAACCCTCTCCCTCACACCATCTCTTCAGCCACACATTCATCCAATATATCATGCAATTTCTACTCTGACTAGCACGTGGCACTGGTAGTAATCCTGAGATTACTATCTTTGAGGTCCTACTTTTCAACTTACTTCCTAACTCCCTATATTCTGCTTTTAGGACCTCATCCCTGTTTTTACCTATGTTATTTGTACCAATGTGTACCACGACCACTGGCTGTTCACCCTCCCCCTTCAGAATGTCCTGTAGCCGCTCTGAGACATCCTTGACCCTAGCATCAGGGAGGCAACATACCATCCTGGAGTCTCATTTGCGGCCACAGAAACGCCTATCTATTCCTCTTACAATTGAATCCCCTATAACTATTGCATTCCCACATTTTTTACTCCTCCCCTGTGCAGCAGAGCAACCATGGTACAAGGAATTTGGCTGTTGCTGCTTTCCCCTGAGAGGCCATTCCCCCCAACGGTATCCAAAGCGGTATATCTGTTTTGCAGGGGAATAGCCACAGGAGATTCCTGCACTGCCTGCCTAGTCCTCTTGCTCTGCCTGGTGGTCACCCATTCCCTCCCTGCCTGTGGCGTGACCACCTCTCTGTACGTGCTATCCACGATGCTCTCTGCCTTGCGGATGCTCCACAGTGTCCCCAGCCGCCGCTCCAGCTCTGAAACCCGGGCCTTCAGGACCTGCAGCTGCGGACACTTCCCTCACACATGCTGGACCCGGGCACTGGAAATGTTCCCGGCTTCCCACATAGAGCAGGAGGAGCATACAATGGCTTTGAGCTCTCCTGCCATGATGTACCCCTTTAAATTAAATTAAACTTTTTGGAAGATACTTAATATTAAATAATATCAATTACTCTAGAGCCATTCATCCCTGCTCCTTGTTGTTACAGAATATAGCCCTTACAAATGATGAACCACAAAATAAGAACTTAAGAACAATAAGTGAAGAGGACATGAGAAGGTGGTGGGGTGGGGGGTCATTGAATATTTTTAAGGCAGAGGTAGATAGATTCTTGTTAGGCAAGGCAATCAAAGGTTATTGGGGTTAGATGGGAATGTGGAAATCGAAACACAAGAAGGCCAGGTATGATCTTATTGAATGGCGGAGCAGGCTCGAAGGGCCGAATGGGGCCTATTTCTTATGTTCTTATTATCCCTAAGGAGATTAAAGGAGAAATGCTGAAGTGCATTCATGCAAGCCATCAAGGAATTGAATCAACTCTGCAAAAGGGAAGAGAAGTGCTCTACTGGTCAAACATGAGCAATGAAATTAAAGACCACGTCAGCCAGTGCGGTGCTTGTATCGAGTACCAAGTGAAACAAGCTAGAGAGCCATTGGTGACACATGGCATCCCATTCAGGCTATGGATGAAGCTGGAAGTACACCTCTTCACTGTAGCAGGAACTGATTATCTTGTCACTGTAGACTACTGTTCTGACTACTGGGAGGTAGACCAGCTGACTTCAATGACAACAGCAGAAATAGTAGAATGCCTGAAAGCACACTTCAGTCAGTATGGCATTCCAGATAATATGATGAGTGACAATGATCCTTAGTTCATGAGTGAAGAATTCAGCCAATTCGCAAAGGACTGGGAAATTCAGCACTACACATCATCTCCACACTATCCCATCAAATGGAAAGGCTGAGGCGGCAGTGAAAATAGCCAAAGGAATCATCAAGAAATTGAGCAAATATAGCACTGACAAGGCAGTCCTCAATCCTCAGTGTGGAAAAACATGCTGACTGAAGGCATGGAAAGCAGTCCAGTCCAGTCATGCTGCATGCAAACTACTCTTCCAATAGCAAAAAAGCTACTGAAACCAGAAGTAGTAACAGGCATGAGTGAAAAGATCAAGGTGAAACTGCAGAAAGCCAAATTTCAGTTTGACAAGACTGCCAAAGCATTACCAGTGCTGAACATTGGGGAGCCAGTCAAGGTACAAACCTTCAATGCTCTCAACAGGAGTGAGCCCATGTGGAAACCTGGCACATGTGTTGAGAAATTGTCACCTCGACTGTACCCGTTGGAAGTGAATGACCAAATATACTGGGCATAAACGCAAGTATTTCCAAATAACTAGCAAAGCTGCTCCTTCACAGTGTGAAGATGCTCCTTCACAGCATTCAGCCGGTGAGGAAGAAGGAATCTTACCAGCTGTACTGAGTATAGAACTACCACCAATCCCAAAAGTGCATGTGTCCCCAACAATCGCAATGGAACAACAAGTTACCACAGCAAAAAGTGCCATGAGAACGACACTCCCCGGAGAAAGACATCATCCAGATGAACAGCCAATGTCAATGTACATGTGTACCATTAAGAGACCTGCACGATTTAAAGACTATATATGCAATCAGGTGCAGAGACTGACTGGTAGAACAAACTGTTGTTAATACATGAGAACAGTGGGTGAATAGTGGGTAACTTGGGTAACTCAGTTACACATGATAATGCATGCAAGCATGTCTTTTGTTCGCTAGGAAAAGGGGGATGTTTGTATCTTTGTTCAAACTGAAAAGGTGGATGTTTATGTCTTTCTTTGGTGTGAAAGGGGGGATGTTTGGGTTTGAAACGCAGTCAGTTGTGCATTGCATACCTGGCTTGCTGTAGTCATATGACTATGCCATGAGGCAGCCTCTCTGGAGGCTGCTATCTTGAGATCTGTTCAATAAACACCTCTCATTCTGACAGATAATGAGAAGCTCTGCTGTCTTTAAACACAAAACAGAGTTCCAGATTTCCACTACCTTTTGTGAGAAGAAGTGCTTCCTGACATCGCTCCTGAATGGCCCAGCTCTAATTTTACGATTATTCCTCCTTGTTCTTGATTCCCCCCATCAGAAGAAACAGTTTCCTGTATCCAGTACTGAATGAGCAGAAATTGCCTCCAATTAAATACTGGAAAGACTGATGCCATTGTTTTTGGTACCTGCTCAAAATCCATCCCCTAGCTACTGACTCCATCCCTCTGCTTGACAACAATATGAATCTGAGCCAGATTCAAATACCTGGGGCGGAATAATACGGTGGTGGGTGGGGGCAGGGCAGTCAGACCCCTGGAAACCACGTCGGTGTGGAGCATGCTGCACTGCAACAATAAAGCACGGGGGGGGTCATTAACGAGAGCCAAGTGGGACTTCCAACCCTCACTGTAGCAGAAGTCCCGACCTCTGGAGCTGCCAGCCAATCAGGTTGGTCAGTAGTGCCCTCAGTCCCAACAACACCAGGAAGATGTCAATGACAGTTGCCGGGACTGCAAGTGAAGAGTGCAGCCTAAGTCCTAGGATCCCTGGAGCAGGTAAGTCCGGGGTCTTGGCCTAGGAGGGTTAGGGAGCGAGCCTGTCGGGGGGAGGATGCGGGAGGAAGAGGGCGTTCAGTCTAAGGGGAGACCTCCTGCAATCGGCAAATGGCATCCCCCAAAGAACAACCCCCACCCTCCTTCACGCACTTTAACCATTTCAGGTTAAAAGCCGGGCTTCCCGTTCCCGTCCTGCTGCCCATATCAAATGTATTATGGCATAGGCAGCATATTATCAGGGTCAATAGGTTTGATAACAAACTTAATTGACCCTTAATCAATGATTTCATTATGGCGGGCGGGCTCTTTGCCGCTGCCCACCCCCATATTATGGGGTGAGCTCGGGAGTGGGTGGGAAGATGGTAGGATGGGCGTTCACCGATTTTACCTGTCTCCCCACAGGAAACATGCTACCTGGGACACATGAAATTCAGCTCCGTGAACATGAAGTCATCCAAAACTCATCCTTGTTTTCAAATCCCTCTATGGCCTCGCCACCCTCAATCTCTGTAATCTCCTCCAGCCCTACAATCCTGTGAGATATCTATCCTTCTCCAATTCTACCTCTTGCCCATCCCCAATTTTAATCACCCCAGGAATGACACACAGGTAAGGAGATGTTAGGATTTATAACCATAGAAGCATACAACAGTTACAGTTTAGAAAGAAGCCTTTCGGCCCATTATAAGCATGCTGGCTTACTACAAGATCAGCTCTGTTAGTGCCACTCCCCCTCCTTTTCCCCATAGCCCTGCAAATTTGTTTTTTTAAAATTCATTCATGGGATGAATGTTGCTGGCTGGGCCAGCATTTTTTGCCCAACTCTAATTGCCCTTGAGAAGGTGGTGGTGCGCTGCCTTCTTGAGCCGCTGCAGTCCATGTGGTGTAGGTACACCCACAATGCTGGGAGAGAGGGAGATCCAGAATTTTGACCCAGTGACAGTGAAAGAACAGTGATATATTTCCAAGTCAGGATGGTGAGTGGCTTGGAGGGGAACTTCCAGGTGGTGGTGTTCCCATGCATCTGCTGCCCTTGCCTTTAAGATAGTAGCAGTTGTAGGTTTGGAAGATGCTGTCTAAGGAGTGTTGGTGAGTTCCTGCAGTGCACACACTGTAGATGGCACACACTGCTGCCACTATGCATCGGTGGTGGAAGGTATGAATATTTGTGGATAGGGTACCAATCAAGCGGGCTGTTTTGTCCTGGATGGTATCAAAATTCTTGAGTGTTGTTGGAGCTACATTCATCCAGGCAAGTGGGGAGTATTCCATCACACTCCTGACTTGTGCCTTGTAGATGGTAGACAGGCTTTGGGGAGCCAGGAGGTGAGTTACTCTCCACAGTATTCCTAGCCTCTGACCTGCTCTTGTAGCCACAATATTCATATGGCTAGTCCAATTCAGTTTCTGGTCAAGGGTAACCCCCTAGGATGCTGATAGTGGGGAGATTCAACAATGATAATGCCATTGAATGTCAAAAGGTGATGGTTCTCCAACTTCTCCAGTTTGTCCATATAGCTGAAGTCCCTCATTCCTGGAACTATTCTTGTGAAACTTTTCAGCACCCTCTTCAATGCCTTCACATTTTTCCTTAAAGTGTCGTGCCCAGAACTGGAAGTAATACTCCAGTTGAAGCCAAACCAATGTTTTATAGAAGTTCATCATAACTTCCATGCCTTTGTACTCTATGCCTCTATTTATAAAACAGGATCCTATATGCCTTATGAACCACTTTCTCAACCTGCCTTGCCAATTTCAAAAGTTTGTGCACATTTACCCCCAGATCTCTTTACCCTTACACTCCCTTTCAATTTGTACCTTTAACTTCATTCTTCTGACCAAAATGTATCACTTCACAGTTCTCTGATTGAAATTTCATCTGCCATGTGTCTGCCCATTTCGCCAGCCTATCTATGTTCTCTTGAAGCCTAGCACTATCCTCACAGTTCACAATACTTTGTGTCATCTGCAAATTTTGATATTGTGCCCTGTACATCTAAATCTAGGTCATTAACTTACATCAAGAAAAGCAGTGGTCCTAACACTGACCTCTGGGGAACTCCACTGTATACCTTCGTCAAGTCTGAAAAGCTGCCATTTACAACTACTCCCTGTTCCTGTCACTCAGCCAACTTTGTTTCCATGCTGTCGCTGTCTCTTTTATTCCTTGGGCTTCAACTTTGTTGACAAGCCTGTTATGTGGCACTTTATCAAATGGCTCTTTAAGTCCATGTACACTGCATGTACCACATCACCCTCATCCACCCTTTCTGTAAACTCATCAAAACACTCAATCAAATTAGTTAAACAGGATTTGCCTTTAAGAAATCCGTGCTTTCCTTAATTAATCCACACTTTCCCAACCTGGTGAAGCTACAACACAGAACTACCTGCATGCTAAACAGCAGAAACAGCATTCTATAGATAGAGCTAAGCGATCCCACAACCAATGGATCGGAGCTAAGCTCTGCAGTCCTGCCATATCCAGCCGTGAATGGTGGTGGACAAATAAACAACTCACTGGAGGAGGAGGTTCCACAAATATCCCCATCATCAATGATGGAGGAGCCCAGCACATCAAATGCAAAAGATAAAGCATTTGTTAACATCTTCAACCAGAACTACTACATGGTGATCTAGAGCAGGCCAAGACAAATCATCCACTTAGCAGTTCTGACTAGTTTTTCAGTTTAAGATTTATTAATGAATTGAATTTAAATTCGCCAGGTGGCATTTGAGCTCATGTCTCCAGAGCATTAGTGTAGGCCTCTGGATTACCAGTCTACATTACTTACATTACTACCATGCTACCAATTCCCCACATTACAAGAGTGACTGCACTTCAAAAGTACTTCATTAGCTCAAAAGCTTTTTGGGATGGCCTGAAGTTGTGGAAGGTACTCTGGAAATGCGACTTCCTCTCCTGTTCTTTCATGGTCAGTCCTACACAGCTATATCCATGTGTTTTCTAATCAAAATGTAAAAGTGCTCTTTCTTCTTACCAATCATCCTTGCACACGCAGTGCCCACAAGCAAAGTCACCATGACCGCTACATTTGGAAGAATCCACCTCCGCATTCTGTTGATGAATCAGATGGGAAAAACGGATGAGAATGTGAAATACCAATTGCAATTTTCGAAGTAACTAAGTAATAATTGGACCTTACCAATTCACAGGAACATTTGTCACACAGCAGGGAGGCATCTAATGACAAAGCATCTGTGAAAGTGCTGGGTTTGACAATTAGGTATTTTTTCTGTTGCTCCTTGTAGTCACACACGTGAGTTTCACCAATGTAATCCAAAGCTTTCACGTTAAGCTTGAACTCTTTCTGGTTATGAACAGAAAAAAAAATTAACACTTTACAGGTTGACGTGGAGGGACCTTCATCCCTGAAGACAAAGTCAGCTCGGCATTTCAACCCACACCAACCACGTGTAATCCTGAGTTTGTGACAAATACACAAGCTCCCTCAGATTTTCAATATTTCTCCATTCCCATGAGGTCTCTTTCCCATTATGGGAGCCTATGAGTCCCCCATCTCTGTAACCTCCTCCTATGACCTGGACTATAAGGGTCTGGCATGTAGAGGGTTCAAATGGGACTGAGTACAGTACCGCCCACACAGTGATGTAAGAGAGCATATGACCCACACCCAGGGTCAATCTAGGGTTGGACAAAGCCGTTTGTAGCAACAAGTATGGAGACTGTTCCTAGCTTGTACCCTTTACTGTATATTTGTCAATAGTTTGAAAAATCAATAAAAACTTACAGTTAACCTTTGTATGACTACTAAGACTCCTTCAGGCCTACCGAACTGTAACCAACAACCTCCAACATGACCTTCTCTATCTCTGTAGCCTCCTCCAGCCCTACAACCCTTTCCATTTCTGTAACGTCCTCCAATCCTACAACTCTCCCACGATAACTGCACACCGTGCCTTCAGCTACCTGGGCTGTGAGCTCTGGAATTCCCTCCCTCAACCTCTTTCCCCCTTGAAGACATTTCTCCAAACTTACCAAGTTTTTGATTGCCAGTTCAAGTGTCTCCTTATCTGCTTTGTGTCATATCTTATTTGATAATGTTCCTCTGAAGCATCTTGGAACTTTTTTCCACATTAAAAGAGAGCTATATAAATGCAAGTTGTTGTTTTGTGTCCACCTATTGGGACTTTTCATTCCACAGAAAGAATTGGAATTATTTTTAAATGTTGGATTTGTTAAAGAAAGTGTATTCACAAAATTTGAAGGTGATGGTGGGGGAATTCACTGAAACAATAGGTAGTTAAAATACAGATGATTGAAGTTTCAGTTTTGGTTCTCCATAGCCTGTAAATAATTTGCAGTCTGCTGCCCTGCCTTGGCAATCACAGAATAGTTACAGCACAGAAAGCACATTGTGTCTGTGCCACCTCGCCATAAGATTCGCCGAAGGCCACTCTCCACCTTCTCCCCTTAGCCCTGCACATTCATCCTTCTCAGATAACAATCCAATTCCCTTTTGAATGCCTCGATTGAATCTGCCTCCACCACACTCTCAGGTAGTGCATGCCAGATCCTAACCAATTTTGGGCGATAAATGTTGGCCTAGTCATTGATGCAAACATCCTAAGAACGAATAAAAAAAAACTGGCAACGTGAAAATAATTTCCCTCAAGTCACCACTGCTTCTGTTGCCAATTATCTTAAATTGGTGCCCTCTGGTTCTCGATCCTTCCACCAATGGGAACATTTTTTTCCTATTTACTCTGCATAGACTCCTCATAATTTTGAATACTTCCATCAAATCTGCTCCCAAACTTCTCAGCTCCAAGGAAAACAATCCAAACTTCTCCAATCTAGGTTCATAACTTAAGTTTCTCATTCTTGGGACCATTCTCATGAAATCTTTTCTACACCTTCTCTAATGCCTTCACATCCTTCCTAAAGTGTGGCACCCAGAACTGGACACAATATTCCAGTTGAAACCAAACCAGTGTTCTACATAAGTTCAACATCACCTCCTTGCTCTTGTATTCTATGCCCCCATCAATAAAGCCTAGGATACTGTATGCTTTATTAACTGCGTTCTCAACCTGTCCTGCCAGCTTCAATGATTTATGCACATTTACACCCAAGTCCCTCTGCTCCAGCACTCATTTTAGAATTGTACCATTTATTTTATATATTCTCTCCCAGTTCTTCCTACCAAAATGAGCCACTTCACATTTCTCGGCATTAAATTTCACCTGTCACTTGTCCAACCTGTCTATATGCTTTTGAGGTTCTACACTATCCTCCTCACTATTCACAATGTTTCCAAGTTTTGTATCATCCGCAAATTTTGAAATTATGCCCTGTACACCAAGGTCTAAGTCATTGGGAAGAGCAAGGATCCCAATACCTACCCAGGGAACTCCGCTACAAAACTTCTTCCAGCCCGAAAAACATCCAAAACACTCTGTTTCCTGTCACTCAGTCAATTTTGTAACCATGGTACTACTGTCCCTTTTATTCGATGAGCTAATACTTTTCTCATAAGTCTTGTTGTGCGGTAATTTATCAAATGCCTTCTGGAGGTCCACGTACACCACATCAACAGCATTACCCTTATCAACCCTCTCTGTTACCTCATCAAAAAATTCCATTAAGTTAGTTAAACACGATTTGCCCTTAACAAATTTGTGCCGGATTTCCTTAATTAACTGGTATTTGCCCAAGTGACTATTAATTTTGTCCCAAATGATCATTTCTAGAGGCTTCCCCACCACCAAAGTTAAACTGACTGGCCTGTAGTTACTGGGCTTACATTTACACCCTTTTCTGAACGAAGATGTAACATCTGCAATCCTCCACCCTTGAGTCTAAGGAAGACTGAAAATTTATGACTAGTGCCTCCGCAATTTCCACTCTCACTTCCCTCAGTATCTTTGGATGCCTCCCATCAGGTCCTGGTGCCTTCTGAACTACAAGTACAGACAACCTACCCAATACTTCCTCCATGTCAATTTTAAACCCTTCAAGTGTCCTGTTTCACCATGACCTGCACAGCATCTTGTTCCTTGGTAAAGACAAATGTAAAATATTCATTTAATACCTCACTATGCCCCCTGCCTCATGTGTAAATCCCCTTTTTGGTCCCTAATTGGCCCACTCCTCCTTTTACCACCCTTTTACTACTTATATACCTATAGAAGATATTGGGATCCCCTTTTTTGTTAGCTGTCAGTCTCTTTTCATACGCTCTCTTTGCTTTTCTTATAAACTTTTTAACTTCACCTCTGAACCTTCTATATTCAGCCTACTTCTCACTTGTGTGTCCACATGCCATCTGTCATAAGCACATTTTTTCTTCACCTCAATTTCTGTCCCTTTCATCATCCAGGGAACACTGCATTTATTTGCCCTGCTTTTCCACTTCTTGGGAATATACCTTGCCTGTTAACAAACTCTCTCTTATCTAAAGGCAGCCCATTGTTCAGTTACAGTTTTGCCTGCCAATCTTTGATTCCAATTTAACTAGAGCAGATCCATTTTCACCTCATTGCAGTTGTCTTTCCCCCAGTTAATTATTCTTACTCTGGATTGCTCCTTGTCCTTTTCCATAGCCAACCGAAACCTGATGTTACAATGATCACTGTCCCCTAAATGTTCTCCTACTGACACTTGATCCACTTGGTCCACCTCATACCCAAGACCAGATCCAGCAATGCCTCCTTTTTCATTGGACTGGAAACATACCATTGTAGAAAATTCTCCTGAACACACTCTAGGTACTCTTGTCCCTCTCTGCCTTTTACGCTACTACTATCCCAGTATAAATTTGGATAATTAAAGCCTCCCATTATAACTACTCTATAAATCTTGCACTTTTCCATAATTTACTTGCAAATTTGTTTCTTTACATCTTTATCAATGGTTGGTGGCCTACAGACGACACCAAGCAATGCGATTGCAACTTTTTTGTTTCTTAGTTCTAGCCAAATAGATCCTTGACTCCTCTGGGACATCCTCTCTCTTCAGCATGGCAATATGATCCATAATCAATACTGCCCCTCCCCCATACTTCCCTTTCCTATCTTTCCTGAACACCTTGTATCCAGGAATATTTAATGCCCAGGTCTGCCTTTCTTTGAGCCAGGTCTCTGTTCTAGCCACAACACCAAGGCCAGAATTTTTAGCTTGTCGGGCGGGCATGCCTGCCCCACCCAACCGAACGTAAAATGATGTGCAATGACATCGGGCGAGCGTCCCGATGTCATCGTGCACTCACGTGATATTTCAGTCGGCAGGCACAGGCTGGAGTTGGCAGCGTGCCCACCGACAATTAAAAAGCCTTTTATGGCCATTAAAAAGGTAAATGAAATCAATTTTTTGCTGCCCACCCAACCTTATGGTTGGTGCGCAGGCAAAAAGGCCAAGTGGCCTTTGGACTTTTTCGGAAACCTCATCCACGGGCAAATAAAAATAAAATAAAAATTTTAACATTTCATCTGTAACATGCCCCTGCTCATGTGACACATGAGGGGACATGTTTTATAACATTTTTAAAATCTTTATTTTTATGTTTAAAACTCTTCATATCCCTGAGGCAGCTCTGTGCCTCAGGGAGTTTTTCCAGCGCACACCCATGTGCATGCGCATGTGCAAAGTTCACGCTCGCCCTCCCCACCCCCCGACACAGGCAGCGCTGAGCTGCCCCTGCCGAGCCCACCCGACGAGGGAAAAATCCTCTCCCACATTTTCACATGGCGTCTACGCTTGTGACTCACCAATTTTATTTACCACACTCCACACATTCGCATCCATGCACAGTAACCCTAATTTAGACTTTATGGGCAGAATTTTGCCCTTGGCAGGCAGGCTTGGTGAGGGCGGGCAGGGGTGGTCGGGAAGCTGACCGTCACCCGCAATTGGGACTCCCACCGCGATTTCATGCTGGCGGGCCAATTAAGGCCTGACCAGCATGAAACGCGAGCAGCAGCGCTGAGTGCTGCCTGTGCGGGGGGGAAGTGGGGGGGGGGCGGGTGGTGGGGGAGTGCGAGCGGGGCAAGCGCGAACTTTGTGCATGCAAGCTAGTGAGCACTTCATAATCTCCCTGAGGCACAGAGCTGCCTCAGGGAGATGAAGCACCGTTAAAAAAAGAAAATTAAGAAAATAAAAATGTAATAAACATTAAAACATGTCCTTGCTCATGTGACTCTGTCACATGAGCAGGGACATGTTATTAATCCAATTGTAAAACTTTTATTTTATCTTTGTTTGCTTTTCGAAACCTCATTCTGCCCGTGGATGAGGTTTCCAAAAAAATGCAAAGGCCACTCGGCCTTTTCGCCTGCCCTCCAACAGTTAGGTTGGACGGACAGCAAAAAATTTTGGTTAACTGATTACTTAATGGCCTTAACAGGCCCTTTAATTGTCGGCGGGTGTGCTGCTGACTCTGGCGCATGCCCGCTAACCGGACTATTGCACAACTGCGCGTTGACGTCGGCACGCTCGGTTGACATCAACGTGTCATTTCTCGCTCGAGCGGGTCGGGCACGCACCTGCCCGCTGAGCGAAAATTTCTGCCCTATGACTTTCTCCCATACTCTGAACCCACTGAATTAATAATTTACTATTTCTTCTACGTCCGCTCCTATCTAATATAGAACTGTTCCCTTTTCTAGCATTGCCTAGTATTCTAATCTTAAGCACCTTATTCCTCTTTTCTACTTATGTGCTGGTGCTGTGAATTTAATTTAAACCCTTCCCAACCATATTAATGAACCTCCCCATGAGGATACTAGTCCCACTCCTGTTGAGATGCAATCTGCCCCTTTTGAATAGGTGCCTTTAGCCCAGAACTGGTTCCAATGCCCCAAGAACCTGAAAGCCCTCCCTCCTGCACCTTGCTTCAAGCTGCGCATTGATCCTCACTATCTTCCTTACTTTTTAACTTCCTCCCTAGTTCCTGAAAATATCACCATAGAAATCTTAATACCTGCCCTCTCTATGTTATTGGTACCAATGTGAACCACAAGTTCTGGCTCACTCCTTTTGCCCCTGCAAAATATTCTGCACCCTCTCCGTGAGGTCCTTTACCCTGGCACCAGGGAGGCAGCACACCATGCAGGACTCGTGATGACGTTACTGAAATGCCTATGTGTCCTCCTGACTATGGAATCTCCTATAACAACTGCACTTCTACACTTTGTTTGTCCCATCTGTACAGTTCCTCGTCCATTGGTGCTATGGTCTGGACCGCACTCCTTCAGTGAATTCAGTAAACACCTCACATTCATTATGTTTGTAAAATTTCTGATCCCTTCTAGGTGTGAAAGCAGAGTAACAAAAGGGAAGCAAGGGGTAGGGACACATGCCATGGTTGCAAAGTCAGTCAGAAAATAAACAGAAAGCTGTCAGGGTAAGCTTTGCCCAGGATCAGAAAGACACTGGGGGTTATTGGAGTGTACTTTCACTCATTATAAGGTAGAAAACGTATGGTTAATATTCAGCTGCCCCTACATTGCACCCGATTCCTGCTTCTGTTGACTATAATACAACAGCCACAAATTACCAGCTTTAACCATAGAATGATAGAATGATTACAGCACAGAAGGCCATTTGGCCTGACATGTCTCTGCTAGCTCTCTGAAGGAGCAAGATCCAATTCAATTTTAAAAATTGCTAAGGTGGGATTTGATCTCACAGACTGTGGGTTGTCTGCCCAGTACAACAACAATATGCATTTATATAAGCACCTTTAGTGTAGGAGGAGGTAATGTAGGTACATGGCTACCTTACCCACTACCTAAGCTCACATCTGAGGAATGGGCACTTGCATAAGCTTTCAAGAGATGTTTGGTGCATGGAACTCCAGGAATCACTTCTCAGGAGAGAAATTAAAAAGAAGCATTTCTGGAGTTTGATGGCATTTTATTAAAAAAAAAGCTTTTCCAAACATGTGTTGAGGTTCACAGCATGAACAAGATCGTGAATAATGAGCCATGGCTCACAATATAGGACAACACCAAAGCTGAAAGAGTGTAGTGGTAATATCGCTAAACCTGCAATCCAGAAGTTCAGGCTATAAACCCTGAGGATATGGGTTCAAGTCCCACCATGGTAGCTGGTAGAATTTAAATTCAATTATTTAATAAAAATCTGGAATTGAAAGCTAGTCTCACTAATGGTGACTATGAAACTACCATCGATTGTCATAAAAACCTATCTGTTCACTTATGTCCTTCAGGGAAAGAAATCTGTAATCTTACCTGGTCTGGCTACATGCAAGTCCAGACCAACAGCAATGTGGTTGACCCTTAACTGCCCTGTGATGGCCTACAGTTCAAGGACAATTGGGGCTGGGCAACAAATGCTGGTCTTGCCTTGTGACTCCCAGATCCCATGAAATAAAAATAGCCTGAAACTTGTAATGAAAAGGGAAAACAAATAAAAGGAATTTTGGGAAGAATGCATTAAATAGATGATACTGTTGTTTGGGTTGATTTTAACTTTGAATGTTAGTGAGCCCTTAATACATCCCTTCTGACTAAAGTCAGTGGATAAGAATATCAAAGGGGAGGTTATAAAAGCCACTGACCCACTATCATTATTGTACTCTATACCACAAAGGGAAGATGAGTGGTGAATTTTGATTTGAACACAGTTGGGATATAGGGTGGAGGTTGTGTCAGAGAAAGTTTCTAGAGTTTAGGAGGAACCAGAATCATATTCGAAGAGTGTGGGGTACTGATAGCATTTGATGGCTCACCACAGATATCTGCAGGCTCGCCAATATCGAGGAATTGTTAGAGTGATATTGATCTGCAAGAGTGACCAAATTGGAGACCAGTTCAATTGGAAGCAATAGTTTTCCTTCCCCCTTTTCTATCCTCCTCTAACTCCTGCTGCAACACTATTCCATGAGCAATGGCTTTCCTTTGGTAGATCACCTTGCCTCAATGGAGGGGCCTTGACTATGGAAAGTCGATAGGGTTAGAGCCAAGTCACATCTAGTCACATTCAATTTCCATACACACACATGCACACATAAACACGTACCCACAGTTTTCTGCACAAGGTACTGGGTAGCAATCAAGAACAAGAGCATTCTATGATTTCTCCCTACTCCCTAGACTTTGGCTGTAAAGCTCAGGCCAGCTAACATAGCACAGGCCAGGTTGTGAGCCTCAGGACTTCTGATCCACACACTCAATGCTGCACTTGATAGGGACCTCAGTCAGTCTTCAGGTCCTAGCCTTGGATTTCTTACCACCTTTCCTGGGATCACAGTGAAGATCGAAGAGTCACTCTGAGACATGACACTCGACAATGATGAGACTTTGGACCTCATTGTTTTGGGGGTATGCTCAGGTCGGATTTCCATCTTTGAGCGGATGTTCTAGAGAAGGAAGGACACACAATGATCAGGAACAAAACCTGGAGGCACTGCTCTGCTATTGTAGGAGATCACAGATCAACAGTTACATAAAAATGCAGCAAGATACATATGATGCTATGTGATGTTACAACCTGGTGCAAACACCAGGCATGCAACATCTGTTCTGAAGATGAGTAATATTGGTCATGAAATGTCTGTTTTTCTCTCCATAGATGCTGCCAGACCTGCTGAGTTTTTCCAGCACTTTCTGTTTTTATTTCAAATTTCCAGCATCCCCAGTATTTTGCTTTTATTTTATGTAACATTACAATGTGCTATGTTCAATGGGCGAGTTTATTTTCACAGAAACAGTATTGGGAAGATGTTTTACCTCAAATGCAGTCCGTAACAGCTCAATTATATTGGAGGAGTCTTCCTGAAGCCGGCCAATAGCAGACACAGGGAAATACTTGCTCAATTTCTGTAGGAAAAGAAGGTGCATATTAGAGTTGGCATCTCCGTGTGCATTGTGAATGAAAGGAACATTGCCTGAAGGCAGTGACCATTGGAAAAGTTTCATTTGTAGGTTTGGAATAAGCTGTGAAGTTAAATACTATGCTGTGTCACACCCCATGTAATAAACACTGTCACAACCCCTGTAATAAACACTGTATCACACCCACCGTAATAAACACTGCATCACACTCCATCTGATAAACACTGGTTCACACCCCCTGTAATAAACACTGTATCATACCCCCTGAAATATACTGTATCACACCTCCTGTAATATACACTGTATCAAACTCCCTGTAAGATACACCATAACAAACCAACTGTAATGTACACTGTAATACAACATCTATAATATACACTGCATCACACCCTATAATGTACACTAAGTGACTGACTCTATTATAAACTGTATCAAACTCCTTGTAATATACACTGTATCAAACCAATTGTAATATAAACTGTAACAACCCCCTACAATGCATCACACATTCTGTATGATACAGCATATCACAATCTATAATATATAATATATTACACCCTGTAACATACACTGTATCACACCCCCATGACCACACCCCCTGTAAAGTACATTGTATTACGCTCTGTAATATACAATGGGCAGAATTTTCTGGCTGTTGGGGGGGTGGAGTGGAAGCAGGTGCAGGTGGGCACGGACCCAATCGCCACCCGTGATCGGGTCCGTGCCGCCATTTTACGCAGGTGGACCAATTAAGGCCCGCCCAGCATGAATCGTGGCTCCCGATGACAGCGGGAGTGGGCAGCAGCGGGACTGCCATGACCGCCGGGTCCAATGGCGACCCGGCAGCCTGTTCTAAAAAGTTGCTACAGCCTTTCAAAGGCTGCGAATTATGGCCAGTGGAGGGGCTCCCCAGAGCGCTGCTGTTAAGCAGGCCAGGCAAGAGGGTAGGGCAGGGGGGCACTGTGCCCCTTGTTTTTCTGATGATTGCTTTGCTGCCCTCGAGGAGGTGGTAACACGATGGGAGGTCCTCGTACCCCAGGACAGGAAGAGGCGGCCCCCACAATGACCAAACGTGCCTGGGAGGAGGTGACGAGCTCCCGCGACGTGGTACGGCGCACCTGGATCCAGTGTCGCAAGCGCTTCAATGACCTGTTGCAGGAAGGATGAGTACCATGTTGGCATTGGTCATTTAAACCAGCAGGTAGGCTTTCCCCCCAGTTCCCCCTGCCAAGCCTGAGTGTAGTGACTGCATTGAATTGTTGACGGCATGTGTCCTTCGCTGGGTGGGCCAGCAGATATTGTCCATGCCGAGGTCACTCTGAGAGGGTGGTGAAGAGATGGGTTCTGCCCCCGCAGCATGTATTACACTGAGACCCAACATTTCTGTTTTGGGGGGAACCTGGAGGAGCTACACCTAGGCGCAGTGCTGAAACTCCAGGACATGTCAAAGTCAGGGTGATGACATGCTGGGAGGGAAGCTTCAAGGTGGCCTGGCACCGATCGATCTGTTATCCTCTGCGCTCCACATGCTTGCACCTCCTTGCTATGGGAGGTTAGGCCATGTGGTGCCTAATATGTCAGCAGCATTTGGCCAAGGGAGTGGTGGGGGGGGGGCAGAGACAGGCCCAGCATCTTTGTGTGAGTGTTCGGCAGCAGCGGGGTGAGAAGACACTGGAGCCCTGCAATGTCCCACTCTGGTTGGGGGGCGCCATCCACGAAGAGAGTCCAGATACAATTAGCACTGATCAATGCTCTTCTCTCCTTTTCAGGAGAATGCACATAATGCAGCTGATCGGGTGATGACTGGTGGCGGGCTGGCACAGTTAGCAATTCTCAGCCGTTTTGAGCAGGAGGCCCTAGATTTGGAGAGGTGCCATGCACCCAGGCCCACTGGTGTCGGTGAGGCTGGGGTGCCACAGGCAGGTATTTTGCCCAGCAGTGAGGTCACCATTGTTCTCCCAGCAGCCATGGCAGTGCTGAATGTTCAGTGATTGAAGTTTGCAACATGGCTTGACCATTGCTTATGGAAGGATGAGCACATAATGATCCGGGGGACAGGGATGCACATTGACATTTTACGCGCCCGCCCCCACATGCCAGCGGGAAAATTCTGCCCAAAGTATCTGACTTCCTGTAATGCATTATATTACACACTCTGAATATACACTGTATCTGAGTCCTTGTAGTACATTATATCACGCACTATCCAACGGACAGACACACCATCTGTGGTTAACTAGAAAGGTTAAAGATAGTATCAAACTTAAAGAAAAAGTATATAATTATGCAAAGGTAGGTGGAAGGCCAGAAGATTGGACAAAATATAAGGAACAGCAAAGGATGACTAAAAGATTAATAAGGAGGCAAAAATAAGAGTACGAGAGAAAGCTAGCCAGAAATATAAAAACAGATAGTAAGAGTTTCTATAAATATTTTAAAAAGAAACAAGTTAACAAAGTGTTGAAGAGTCATACGGACTCGAAATGTTAACTGTATTCCTCTCCGCAGATGCAGTCAGACCTGCTGAGTTTTTCCAGGTATTTTTATTTTTGATTTGGATTTCCAGCATCCGCAGTTTTTTGCTTTTAACAAAGTGAGCGTTGGTCCTATAGAAAGTGAGTCTGGAGAATTGATAATGGAAAACAAGGAAATGGCAGATGAATTGAATAGGTATTTTGCATCAGTCTTCACTATAGACGATACAAGTAACATCCCAGAAGCAGCTATAAATCAGGAAATGGAAGGGAGGGAGGAACTCAGGAAAATTACAATCACCACAGAAGTGGCAGAGTAAATTGTTGGAGCTGTGGACTGACAAGTGCCCAAGTCCTGATGGACTTCATCCTAGGGTCTTTAAATAAGTGGCTAGTGAGATAGTTAATGCATTGGTTTTAATTTTCCGAAACTCCCTAGATTCAGGGAAGGTCCCATTAGAATGGAAGATAGCAAACGTAAAGAGAGGGAGACAGAAATCAGGAAACTACAGGCCAGTTAGCATAACATCTGTCATAGGGAAAATGTTAGAAGCTATAGCAGGGCACTTGGATAAGTCCAAGGTAATCAGGCAGAGTCAGCATGGTTTTGTGAAAGGGAAATCATGTTTTATCAACTTATTGGAATTCTTTGAGGAAGTAACATGTGCTGTGGATAAAGAGGAACCAGTGGATGTACTGTACTTAGATTTCCAGGAGGCATTTGATAAAGTGTGACATCAAAGGTTATTGCAGAAAATAAAAGCTCATGGTATAGGGGGTAACATATTGGCATGGAAAGAAGATTGGCTGGCTATCAGGAAACACAATCGGCATAAATGGGTCTTTTTCAGGTTGGCAAGATGTAATGAGTGGTGTGTCACAGAGATTAGTGCTAAGACCTCAACTGTTTACAATTTATATGAATGACTTGGATGAAGGGATGGATGGGATGGTTGCCAATTTGCTGATGGCACAAAGTTAGATAGGAAAGTAAGTGGGAAGAGGACATAAGGAGGCTACCAAAAGATACAGATAGGTTAAGTGAGTGGGCAAAGATCTGGCAAATGGAGTATAATGTGGGAAAATGTGAAATTATCCATTTGAGCAGGAAGAATAAAAGAGAAAGATATAAGGTGCAGAGGGATCTCGGTGTCTTAGTGCAAGAATCGCAAAAGGTTAATATGCAGGTACAGCAAGTGATTAGGAAAGCTAATAGAATGTTATAATTTATTGCGAGGGGAATTGAATAAAAAAGTAGGGAGGTTATGCTTCAGTTATACAGAGCACTAGTGAGACCACATCTGGAGTAGTGTATACAGTATTAGTAACCTTATTTAAGGAAGGATGGCAATGTGTTGAAAGCAGTTCAGAGAAGGCTTATCAGACTAATACCTGGAATGGGCGGGTTGTCTTTTAAGGAAAGGTTGGACAGGCTAGGCTTGTATCCACTCGAGTTTAGAAGAGTAAGAGGTGACTTGATTGAAACATATAAGATCCTGAAGGGTCTTGACAGGGTGGATGCGGAAAGGATGTTTCCTCTTGTGGGAGAATCTAGAACTAGGGGTCACTGTTTAAAAAAAGGTAAGACAAATTTTTCTCTCTCATAAGGGTCATAAGTCTTTGAAACTCTCTCCCTAAAAATTCAGTAGAAGCAGCATCTTTGAGTATTTTTAAGGCAGAGATTCTTTGTAAGCAAGAGGGTGATAGGTTATCGGAGGTAGGTGGGATGCAGATTTGAGGTTACTATCAGATCAGCCATGATCTTATTGAATGGTGGAGCAGGCTCGAGGGGCCAAATGACCTAATCCTGCTCCTTGTTCGTATGCTCGTTTGTACACTGTATCTGACTCCCTGTGTGGTGTGTTATATAAGTATATATGGTGTTAACCTCTAAAATGTGTATGATGCATATTATATGAAGGATATTGTGGGGTGTGATAGTGTGTATTACATGGTGTGTGATACAGTTTACATTGTTGGGAGTGTGATGCAATATGTATGTCAGTGTGTAATACAGTGTATATTACAAGGAATGTGATACAGTGTACATACATGGAGTGCGATGCAGTGTATATGACAGTGTGTGATACAGTGTATATTACAAGGGATGTGATACAAAATAAATTACAGGGAATGTGAACAATGCATATTACAGGGTGTATGATACAGTGCATATTACTGAGTGCAATACAACTTATAATACAGAGCCCATGATGCAGCGTATATTACAGGGTGTGTGATACAGTGCATATCACTGAGTGCAATACAACTTACAATACAGAGCCCATGACGCAGCATATATTACAGGGTGTGTGATACAGTGTATATTACATAAGGCATAATAAAAGTGTATATTAAAGAGTGTGTGTGATACAAAGTAAATTACACGGAATGTGAACAGTATTATTACAGCATTTTTTGATACAGTGTATCTTACATGGAGTCAGATACAGTGTATATTACAGGGTTTGATACAATCTATATTATGGGGGTGTGAAGCAGTGTATATTACAGAGGTGATATAGTGTATATTATAGGCCAGGATTTTCTTATAATGAAAACTGTACCACATGCTAATAATGCATAGTTTCCGAACACTAAATCTTTAATACAGACTATAAATGCACTGTAATGCAAATTCTTTAGAGAGTGAGCCTTTAATTCTCAGTGTTTCACATCTAGCTCTTTAAAAAACAAGATGTTTTATAATAAACAACATGTTCTGCAATATCCGACATATCCCATAGTTTGCATGTCCTGTAACTTATGTTGTAAATATCTAGACCATAATTTATATATTTTAGAATATAACTTAGCTTTAGGAATTAAAGCTTTAACCAAAGACAATTAGCTGGCGCAATTGGTTGAGAAACTAGTAAACACAACTTTGATGTAAATGCAACTCAAACAAGCCTGGGTTTATTACATTTAAAAGGTAGTTTTGATTTATAAGGTCAGAGGTGACAGTGGGAACACTTGAACAATGGATGACCTATCGTTAGGCTTGTAGGAGAGCCAGAGGGTCCCCACTTACTTCAATTAAATATTTAAATTATGTATGTAGCTCCCAGATAAAAAGAGGTTGGGGCAGTTGATCAACAAGGGAACTCCTTGATAAGGACAGAAATTCTGGAGAAAGGGTCATAAACTCCATTAGCAATGTAAGTTATTCTTATTGGTTATGGAATCAAAGAGTTGTATTGAAGTTAAACTAATTAGTTTGCATTTAGGGTTAGGAGAATGGGCAAATAAGTGGCAGATGGAATACAACGTGGGAAGTGTGAGGTCATGCACTTTGGTAGGAAGGATAGAGGCATAGACTATTTTCTAAATGGGGAGAGAATTCAGAAATCTGGAGTGCAAAGGGACTTGGGAGTCCTAGTCCAGGATTCTTGTAAGGTTAACTTGTAGGTTGAGTCGGTAGTTAGGAAGGCAAATGCAATGTTGGTATTTATTTCGAGAGGACTAAAATATAAAAGCAGGGATGTGCTTCTGAGGCTTTATAAGGCTCTGGTCAGACCACATTTAGAATATTCTGAGCAATTTTGGGCCCCATATCTCAGGAAGGATGTACTGGCCCTGGAGAGGGTCCAGAGGAGGTTCATGAGAATGATCCCAGGGATGAAAGGCTTAACATATGAGGAGCGTTTGAGGACTCTGGGTCTATACTCGATGGAGTTTAGAAGGATGAGGGGGGATCTGATTGAAACTTACAGAATACTGAAAGGCCTGGATAGAGTGGACGTGGGGATGATGTTTCCATTAGTAGGAGAGACTAGGACCCGAGGGCACAGCCTCAGAGTAAAGGAAAGACCTTTAGAACAGAGATGAGGAGAAACTTCTTTAGCCAGAGAGTGGTGAATCTATGGAATTCATTGCCACAGAAGGCTGTGGAGGCCAGGTCATTGAGTGTATTTGAGACCGAGATAGATAGGTTCTTGATTGGTGAGGGGATCAAAGGTTACGGGGAGAAGGCGGGAGAATGGGGTTGAGAAACTTATCAGCCATGATTGAATGGCGGAGCAGACTCGATGGGCCGAATGGCCTAATTTCTGCTCCTATGTCTTATGGTCTTATGGCTGCGGAGGTTAAACGGTTCTTTTGTTTCAGCTATCTGGGTGTTTTGCCACAGAAAGCAGTTGCAGTTTTGGTTTGGTATAAACTGCAGCTCACTGGGTTGGGAGAGCCAAAAGTGATGAATGTTAGTCAGGCCTGCACTTAAGAGAGAACATACTAACTTCATCATTTGCCCTGCAGAATGCGGATGGGGTCTTGAGCTCAGTTTGGAATTCATGAGGTGGAAAGAAGTTGGAACATTTGCCTAGTTTGAAGCTAGGGGAAGAAATCTACAGTAGTCTTCACAGAGCTTTATGGCAGAAAGCAATCAGCAGGGTCAGCTTGGAAGGCTGTGAGAAAACAGTTGGGTATCTGCAACAGCCAGGACAAGGAGCTGAAGATTCCACAGCTGTGAAGTCTTTAAAACAAATTGGAGGGTCACTCAGCAAAAAGCTAATGGAAGATCTCAATAAAATATTGGACCTTGGGGAAAAGCGGGAATACTGAGAAGAATTAAAGTAATTTCCAGAAGGCTGTGGCATACCTTTAGGTTGGTCCCTAAAGAAGTGAATGAACCTTCAAGGTTCCATAAGATAAGGCAACTCTTGGTGGGAGGGGTAAAAGGAAAACTGGTTTCATGGCGTATAGTTATTCATATAGTTATAAACTACAGTGTTAAGTTAGTGGTGCTTGCTTTGTTCACTTTATTTTTCTATACAACAACGTTTGTTTTTGTTTAAAAGCAAGAAATCCCGTGGCAGAATTTTGTCAGTTAATTACATGGTGTTCAGGTTTCTCTTTAAATGTTAACAGTCCTTATCTGGACCGTAACATGTAAATGTAATGTAATGTATAATATGCCCTGTAAAATACAACATGTCCTGTGGAAAGTGTTTAATGAAGTTTACCCTGTTTTCTCCTGGTAAACATCTTACCTCATAATAAGAATAAGAGTAGTTGGTAACTGCAAAGATTGGGATAATGCTTTGCTCCCCGAGGAGACGAATCAGAGTTGGAATTGACGGGTAATCTTGCAAAGTATGCTTAGTATAGGTGCCTGTCAAGTCTAAATGGCAGCCCTCATCATTCCGTGTTAGGATCCCAGAGAGGACATTGGAGCCATCAGCCTCATAATGAAAGGCGGATTCAGTGGAAAAGACCAGCAGGTGGGTACTCTGATTCCTCCAACCAATGTTTTCCTGCAAACATTAGAATACTCTGCTCAGGATAGGAATGAGTCAAACAGAAATGAGTGTCATTACATAGAGACAGTGCAATATATGAAGCCTTGAAACAGGTTAGACTATCCAATAATGCACCTTGAGGACAACAGGACATGAATAAATACTCCAGGCAACATTGTAAGAGGTTCATGGTAGGTTCAGTGTTGCCATAATGCAAAGCATTAACATTAGAACAGGACATAGGCTCCTGTAATCCACAGAAAAACATGGATTATGTAGAGTAAATCCCCATGTGAGCAGACTGATCCAGGAGTACAATCTCACTGTGCACTGAAAACTTAATATACATTGACAAAAAATACATTCCCATAATGTGGATTCTGCACTCTTCATATGCTCACCACTACTCTCAGGCTCAGTAAAGTGAAGCTTTTTAAGCTGTCAGCCTGAGCCAGATCCTGTGATATCTGCAGAGCAGTGTTTACAGTTTCTGGGAGTGCATGTTAATGAAAGAATGACCTTACATCCAGCAGTGGGCTGCACGGAAACCTACATGTCCACATTTATAGCAGGGTATCAGCAAATGTCATTGGCGGTACAGATATTTCAAAGCCATCTCCACAGCCACAGGTTGAATGGATCTGACAATAATGGCCTGTAACTTCTGAGCTCCCCAGCGGCGTATTTGTGGGGCATCCCAAAGATGCACTGGGGAATTCCCATTGGAGGTTCCCAGGTAAGATTTGCATGGCAATAGTCCAGAAGTGCAAACTTCCCCTGGGCAAGTGCATTGCACTGGGAACGATCGAAAATGCAAAAATGCAATTTAAATCGCAAACTTCAGATAGTTCCCACTGGGTTACACCAATAGTTACCCATAAAAAGTTAGAAGGATTAAAACCATTTCTAACTCTGGGTGACAATTGTACACCCCACATTGGGACCTCCTCCCAACATGACTCCCCCCACACCCACGACCCATCAGGGGATTCCCCCCACACCCCTGACTGCCTTCCCCCCCAACAGGACTCCCCCAGCCCTGACCCACCCAGGTGTCTCCTCCCACCCTGACTACACCACTCACGGGAGTCCCCCCAACCCACAAACCCTCCAGGGGACTCCTCACAACCTCCAACTACCTATCTCCCCACGGGACTCCCCCCACCCTCTAGGGGACTCTTCCGCACCACCCCCACCCCATGAACGCCATGCCCGACCTGACCTGAAACCAGACCCCACCCGAGGCCCGACTCTCCCATGCCCCAGAACCAGAGACATGACCCTCACCCTCTGAGGCAGGAGATCCAACTTCCCATCCTCCAAGGCCCAACCCCACCCCCCAACAAAGCCTGAGACCGGACCCCTACCCCCGAGGCCCGAGATCCTACCTGCAAACCCCCCCACCCAAGCCAAGGCCTGAGACCTGAACCCCCTCCCTGGGGAACAAGACCCAACCCCCACCCCTTGAAGCCTGGGACCTGGCACCCTTCCAAGACCTGACCCCCCAAAAGCCCTGACCCCACCACATCCCAATCAATTCCCACTTACCGACTACCCCAATGTGTTCCGAACCCCTGACAACTCCAACCTCCGACCACCCCACTGATCACACCCCGACCTCCAACAACCCACCGACCAACTCCCCCACCTCCCAAACTATCCACTTACCTTAGTCATTTACCTTCCCCGTGGCCTGTCAAGGACCTTTAAATTTCAATGGACCTTTAACTTACCTGATTTACAGCAGCCAGTGCCCTAAATAAAGGGGCGTGGCCTCCTTCTCTTCGATGGAGCTGGACTTTGACGCTGGGCCTTGGAGGTGCGCAGCGCTACCTGGATCTCGCCTGGCCTGAGTCGGAAGATCGGGCGAGATAGCATTGGAAAAAAATTGACATAAGTAATTGGGCATAGAGTGGCAATCCGACACTGACTGCCACTCTGTGGAAGTTATGGCCCAATATTTGAGCTGCTTAACCCTGGTGTACAGTACTGGTATGTCAAGGTTGGTCACTTTATAATACTCAGGTACCATACTGTCACTATATGGGGGCATAGATCTGTCACTGTCCAACACTGGGGTACAGTACTAATGCTGGGTAAAACCATGCAAAAATTACAACATACTTTCATAAAAACTACCAAAAGTGGGAGGCATTTCCGGGAACCCAATTTCATCTCAAATGCTCCCAGGACATCTACAGCTTTGGTTAGATACAGCATAAAACAGTTCATGTCGTGTTAGCTTGAGATTTTGGGAATTTTGACTCCATTTTGCACTGTTTATCCCTGCACATACTGACAGGGAATGACCAGCTTTGTTTATATAAGACCTTTCTGACCATCGTTCAACCCACTGAGACTCCTCAAGTGGAAACATTTAAATATTTCCCCAATGGCCACAATGGCTCACATTTAATATATTTAAATGTATCCACCTGTTTACCAGAATGGTACCAGGGCTGAGGAATTTTAGTTACAAGGTTAGGTCGGAGAAGCTGGGGTTATTCTCCCAGGGTTCTAGGGATGAGGAACTTCAGTTACATAGATAGATTGGTGAAGTTGGAACTGTCTTCCTTGGAGACTATAAGGTTGAGAGGAGATTTGATAGAAGCATTCAAAATCATGAGGGGCCTGGACAGAGTAGATAGAGAGAAACTGTTCCCATTGGTGGAAGGATCGAGAACCAGACAGCACAGATTTAAGATAATTGGCAAAAGAAATGGCGACATGAGGGAAAACATCTTTGTGCAGCGAGTGATTAGGATCTGGAATGCACTGCCTGAGAGTGTGGTGGAGGCAGATTCAATCGAGGCATTCAAAAGGGAGCATGTGCAGGGCAATGGGGAGAAGGTGGGGGAATAGCAGTTGGTGAATTGTTCCTTCAGATAGCCAGCACAGACATGATGGGCCAATTGATCTCCTTCTGTGTTGGAATGACTCTGACAAGATCAAAACATAGTGGATCCCAGAGCGAGTGGACTCACCTTACAAACAGCAACCTGCAGAATCGCATCAAATCCACCTTCAGGTGCATCTACATTTCCCGAAATTCTCTCTTTCTTCAGCTTCTGGATGAAATAACTGGCATCTGGTGTAAGAGTAATAACGTTCTTGAAGGAGAATGGGGGGTCACTGTTTTGCCAGGGTGTCTTGAGCCTGGAGCAGGTGAAAAGCCGACAGGAGTGTGACACAGTTGGCTACAACAAATTCCACCATCCACGACACAAACTAAAGCAGAATCCCAGATGGGATTTGGGGATTTGAACCCAGGTCTAACAGGTAACCCCAGTCCCAAAGGAAACATGCATCCTAACCTGGCAGGGGAGGGGAGAGGGGCTAACTTCTACCTGTCTCACTTACAGAATGATACAGCACAGAAGGAGGCCAATCTGCCCATTGTGCCTGTGCCGGCTCTTTCCTGGAGATATCCAATCAGTGATACTTTCTGACTCCTTTCCACATTAGCCCTGAAAGTTATGCTCTTCAGGTATTTATCTAAATCTCTTCTGAAAGCTCCTATTGAATCTGCTTCCACCACCCTTTCAGGCAGTGCCTTCCAATCAGAATGGCTCACTATGTAGAAAGAAATTCCCCTCATCACCCTCTGGTTATTCTGCCAGTCACCTTAAATTTGAGTCATTTGTTTACTGACCCTCCTGCCATTGGAAACTGTTTCACCTTAATTACTCAATCAAAACCCTTCATGATTTTGAATACTATTTTAAATCTCTCTTAAACTTTCTCTGCCCCAAAAAGAACAATCCCAGTCTCTCTAGTCTCACCAACCATTATCTGGCCCAGCTTCCCTGTTTGATTCCTTTTCGTGTACAAATCCTCAATCACCCCCAAGGTGTTAGATTGAGTTCAGCGTAGACTGGTTGAAAATGTATCTGAGTGTTATTAAACTAATTTTTCATAGAATCTGAATTTTGATCAAACAGTTTGTAGATGTTCTGCTTAATAAAGAGACCAGTGTCAGTTATCGCCTTCTGATGTGTTACTCAACAATACCTCAGTTTCAAACTTGGAACTTGGTTTGGTGAATCAATTAGGCCAATCAGAAGTGAGGAGCTCACTTTCTCAAAGTAAGTATAAGAAGGCACTTCGCTGCCCTCCATTTCCATCAGAGTCAACCCTGGGGCTTGACCTCATGATGGATGATCCTCTGATCATGACTCAGTTGAGGTTACGCTATAACAGCCTCATTGAACAAATGCAGCAGTTTTTTATTTAATATTGTCCTTTAAGAAAATGTGTTCATGTAGAGAGGGACATAAATGGAGAGTGTGAGAGAAATTTCCAAGACAGGCAGAAAGAGAAAGTGACAGGCAGAGTGTGGGAGGCATTGGGATAAAGAGAGACACAGAGGGAAAGATGAGACAGAAACATTTCTAACTGTAGATAGAGGGAAACATGGAGAGAGAGGGACGGAGAGAGAGGAACGGATAGAGGGATGGAGGGAGAGAGAATAAAAACCAGGACAGACAGATATAGAGAGGGGGACAGAGGGAGAGATATGAAGAAAGACAGAGCAAGAGAGCCTCTGAGAATAGGCAGTCACTGCAAGTCTTTCAATGATAAATATATGGATAAACGATTAATTCCAGCCTCTCATGAGCATGAAAGGAGACTCTGAACTCTTGCTCAATGAATTTGTTCTGTGTCCCATGGATCTGTGACTCACTGTCTCCACTGTATGTGAATCAAACAATACTCCCATTCATCCCGGTTCACCCTGCTTGGCTTTGGTCTGCTACTCTATTGGACTATATCGATGATAATAAACTTATTTGTATTCAGATATGACTGGAAACTTTCAGGTGTGACCTTCTGAAGCAAAGAGGCAGCAAGGTTTCCTTATCTTTAGGTTGATGGTGTGTTTTGGTCACACCTAGTGTCAATGGTTTTTACTGCTGTCTGTCTTCGATAAATAAGTAACTCATACAAACAGACAGCTGCCTGGAATCATAAAATTATCCTTTGACTGAAGTCACCCGAAATAATTCCCATTTATTATATTTTCCTGTGAGCCTCTATGTTCCCTCTCCTGTGGATTTTGTCATTTCTCTGTCAACGGTCACTTGCTGACTTGAATTTCCAAACACTCCTACCAATCTCCCCTATTCCAGCCTCTCTCCTGAGGTCCCCCTCTTCCCTGTTCTCCCCACCTCCCCTGCTCTCCCCTTGCTGTACTCTCTACCCTGACTCTCCCCAATGTGTTCTCTCCCCTCTTTCCCCTCCCACTCAGTAGTGCAGTCTTTCAATATATTAATCCAAATATTTTCAGCTCCCTCTGAATGCCTCTCCCAACATCCCTTCTTCAGAAACCTCCACAAAGTCCAGCTCTTTATAAACACACAGTGCAGAATGAGGCCATTTGGCCCATCATGTCTGCACCAGCTCTCCAAATGAGCAACTCACCCAGTACCATTCCCCTGCCTTCTCCCCTTAACCCTGCACACTCTTCCTTTTCAGATAACAGTCTAATTACTCTTTTGAAGCTTCAGTTGAACCTGCCTCCACCACACTGTCAGGTTAACATGCTCAGCCCTCAGGTGGGTAAGTGTATTCCAAACCCTAATCAATCTCTACCTAAAAAATTTTCTCCTCATATCACTTTTTCTTCTTTTACTAATTACTTTAAATCTGTGTCCTCTCATTCTTGATCCTTTCATGAGTGGGAACATTTTCCCCCTATTGACTCTGTCCAGACTCCTCATGATTTTGAATATCTCTATCAAATCTCTTCTCAACCTTGTTTTCTCCAAGGAAAACAGTTCTAACTGCTCCATTGTATCTTCATAACTGAAGTTCCTCATCCCTGGAACATTTCTCACAAATCTTTTCTGCCCTCTTTAATCCTTCCGAAAGTGTGACACCCAGAACTGGACTCTAGCTGAGGCCGAACAAGTGACTTATACAAATTCAACATTGCCTTCTCACTCTTGTACTCTATACCCCTATTCCAGCCCATTTATAAAGTCCAGGATACTCTATGCTTTATTAACTGCTCTCTCAACCTGTCCTGCCACCTTCAATGATTTATGTACATACACACGCAAGTTTCTCCGCTCCTGCACTCCCTTTAGAGCAGTACCTTCTATTTCATGTCATCTCTCCATATTCTTCCTACCAATATGAATCACCTCACACTTCTCTGCATTGGACCTCATCTGCCACCTGTCCATCAATTCCACCAACTTGTCTATGTCCCTTAGAAGTTCTGCGCTATCCTCCTCACCACTCACAATTCTTCCAAGTTTTGTATCATCCACAAACTTTGAAATCATGCCCTGTACACCAAGGTCTAGGCCATTAATATATATCAGGAAAAGCATGAGTTCCAACACTGACCATTGTGCAACTCCACTACAAATCTTCATCCAGCATGAAAAACATCCTACTCTTTTGTTTCCTGCTGTTCAGCCAATTCATATATATGTTGCTACTGCCTTTTATTCCATGAGCTATAACTTTGCTCAGATGTCTGTTGTGCAGCACTGTATCAAATGCTTTTTGGAAGTCCATGTACACCACATCAACAGCATTGCCCTCATCAACCCTCTCTGTTACCTTTTCAAAAACTCCTGCAAGTTAGTTAAAAATGATTTTCCCTTAAGAACTCCATGCTGGCTTTCCTTAATTAACCTGCATTTGTTTGTGTGACTATTAATTTTGACCTGAATTATTGTCTCTAGAAGTTAAACTGACTGGTTTGTGATTGCTTAGTTGATCTTTCCACCATTTTTGAACAAGGGCATAATGCTTGCAATTCTCCAGTCCTCTGGGACCACCCTGAGTCTAAGGATGACTGAAAAATTATGGCCAGTGCCTCTGCATTTTCCACTTTCACTTCCCTCAGTTTCCTTTGACTTCAATTTATTTGGCCCAGGTCCATTCTTATTCTTTTGAAGTTGGTATTTCCCTAGTTAATTATTCTTACTTCAGATTGTTCTTTGTCCTTTTTCATAGTCAGCCTAAACCTTACAAAGATCACTGTCTGTTCTTTCCCCATAGCCTATAAAATACACGTCGATCATGAGGAGAATCCTGCACATTTCTCCCCCCACTATCACTTGCAACAGTTTTGATGTTGGTCCCCTGTTTCTGTCTCACAGGGCCGGATTTTTTTGATGGCGGGGTTTCCAGCCTCACTGCCAAAAAAATCAGCAGGGATGTCTGCTGTGCAGCATTAATTGTCTGGAGGCAGAACATCCTCCCCTATCTGGAGAGGAAGTCCCACCTCTCTAGTCCTGGTAGCATCACTGGGAGAGATAGTCACAGCTGGGGCTGCACCCAGTCCCACGGATCCAAGTGCTGGGAGCCTAGGACAAAGGTAAGTACGTAGGGCTCATGGTGGAGACAGCTTGAGAGGCCCGGGTGAGGGGGTACAGGTCATGTTGGAAAGGCCAGGGGCAGGAGCATCATGGGGGTGGGGGGGAAATGCTCCAATCAGGAAAGGGGCCAATGATGGAGGCACCTCCCTTCCCCGCCTGAGGGCTGAGCATGTTAACCTGCCTGCCTGTCCCTGACCTCCTCCCGCTGGCCTCAAAATTATGGCTGCGCAGGAAGCAGCCCTTAAATGCTCAATAATTGGCCACTTAAGGTCGTCAACTGGGGTGAGAGTGGATGACTGCCCTAGGCCTCACCTGCCTCCCTGTAAAATTTCTGACAGGTCAGGGTGGGTGGATAGGCAGTAGGAAGGCCATCAGTGAATTTTACGGGACCCCCACTGGCAAGTCCGCTGGCAAAAGCCTGTAAAATTCTGCTCATTATTTCTCACGGAAAGGTCTTTGGCAAAACTCAAGCATTTTTGTTTATGGGAATAGCACAATATCACACCCATTATCTCCCCGTATCGCAGTGTAGAATAAACACAGAGTAGACCCACAGATTAGTGGCAGCAGCTCACCGAATCATGCCTTACAAAAACATCCCAAAATCTTCCATCACCATCAGAGGTGGTGGCACAGTGGTAAACAGCCAGGAGTGAACCTGGCAGTCCTCAACATTGACTCCCGGCTCCATGAGGTTTCATGGCATCAAGTCAAACACAGGCAAGGAAACCTCCTGCTGATTACCAAGTACCACCCTCCCTCAGCTGCTCCATGTTGAACACCACTTGGAGGAAGCACTGAAGGTGGCAAGGGTGCAGAATGTACTCTGGGTGGGGGACTTCAATCACCAAGAGTAGCTCGGTAGCACCACTACTGACCGAGCTGGCCGAGTCCTAAAGGACACAGCTACTCAACATGGTCTGCGGCAGGTCGTGAGGGAACCAACAAGAGGGAAAAACATACTTGACCTCATCCTCACCAATCTATCTGTGGTAGGTGCATCTATCCATGATAGTATCAGTAGAATGGCCACTGCACAGTCCTTGTGGAGATGAAGTCCCATCTTCACACTGAGGGCAAGGGCGGCTGCGAAACGGATTGCTGTCTGCAATCGGGCTCCAACCGCGATTTCATGCTGGCAGGCCAACTAAGGCCCACCCAGCATGAAACGTGACTCCGCATTGGACGGGAAGGGCCGAGCGGGGGCGGGGGCCTGTTGGCCACCGGGTCCAATGGTCACCCGGCGGCTGCTTTGAAAACAGCCCAGGCAGCCCCTGGAAGGCTGCCATAGAGGACATTCCCTGAGCTGACACTATGGACCCGAGTGCAGCTGGACACAGCAGGCGGGAGGGCAGGTCAGGTGGGCACTTGGCCCCCGGCTTCTCTGATTGAGTGCCTCACAGGAGGACACCTGGCGGAGGTGGCTGCCAGGAGGGACACCCTTGTCCCAGGGATGGGAGGAGGAGGCCACTGCACCTCACCAAGAGGGCATGGGAGGAGGTGGCAACAATGGTCAGCAGCCATGATGTGGTGCAGCGCACCTGGGTGCAGTGCTGGAAGCGCTTCAATGACCTGCTGTGCTCAGGAAAGGTGAGTACCATGTTGGCGTGGGTCAGTGTGCAAATACTTTAAGGTGTGGCCATACCCCTGTGGACCTCAGCAGTGCTAGAGTCTGAGTGCTAACTGTCAGTCATGCCGGAGCTGGCCAAGGGGTGATCCCTGGCTGCTTTGGCTGATTGTCTAACAGCTCAAGGGCCACAACTTTGATGTGCCCTGTGAGGTGCACCTCAACTGGGGTTGGCCAGGCTGCAATGGTGCTTCAGGTACAGAGTGGACTAATCAATGCTCCTCTGTTGTTTCAGGAGAAGATGGCCCACAACAATATAAAAAGGTCACGGACAGCTGGAGACACCACTAGCCTCCTAATCCTCTCGAGACATGAGCAAGATGCCCTGGAGCTCGAGAGCCAGCACACCCCATGTGCAACCAGGCACGGAGAGGCAGGGGTGCCAGACGAAGGTAAGAGCACAGTGTACAGAGGTGAGAATTTAGCTTGTGCAACCTTTCTAGTGCAGTCTTTTCATTGATGTGAGCCTTGAACCTGGAGTCCCCATTGATCATTGGAAGACAAGGGCACCGTGATGCAGACCTCCATTGTCTCACCAGGGTGCCTGGCATGCACAATGACAGCGTGATGACTTTAACTAATGACATGTCCTTTTTCTCCCTTTTAGGTTCACCAGCAGGCGTTTGCTCTCTGGACCCCGAAGGGCCACCCCTGACACCAGAGGACTGCTGGGCATCATTTGCACCTGTGTCACACCCACTCTGAAGCAGGCACCAGTACAGATACCAGCACCTCAGTGAGCATTAGAGCAGCGGCTAGTATCTCGGTGCACATTGGTGAGGGCACTTCACAATTGCTTGAGGTGCAGGTGGAGGCAGAGAGTGCTTAGGGCACCAGCAGTCAGTGGACTGCTGGGGACCAGGATGATGCTCAGTTGAAGGCTGATGATGAGCCTCTGGTGTCGTCCATTAGGTAGCAGATACTGAATGTCCAACAAGATGTGTGGGAGGATCTGGCGGAGATCCATGAGGGTGTGCGTGCCATGGTCTCTGTGATGGAGGAGAATTGCGGAGCATGAGCACTGCATTGACTGTCATGGCTGAGTGCACTGCCTCCTCCTTAGAGGGAGTGGCAACTCGCATGGAGAGGCAGCTCCAGGGACAGAATGAGGGTTCCTGGGGATGCGCTCGGACTTGCAAGCCCTCACACAGGCACTGACCTCAGGTGATCAGTGTCAGTGTGGGAGATGGATGAGGCACCCAGTATCCCAGCTAGGTGCCTGTCAATTAATGGTGTGCAGGGAGGTCCAGAGCGACCTAATGCTGGCACAGGAACTGTCTGTTATCTCTGTGGGCTCCTCTCAGGGCGCTCTGGATGACGGCAGCACCTCCACCGCCCCTCCGCCAGTGACCATGGCAACTAATGAGGCTGCGGTGACTGGGGAGATGCCAGCTGGCCACACCCTCCCAGAAGGGGTCAGCACAGGCTCCACTGGCCAGAGGACGACCGCCAAGGTCATCAAGACCAACAAGACAGCAGGGTCAGCAGGCTGTCCCCAATGCTGGTGCCAGCGAGGAGGGAGCACCTAGACGTAGCACTCGCAAACATAAGTTAAAGGCACCATGGGCACAAGAGGGACAGGTCACGGGTGATTTTATGTTTATTTTTGTTTACTTTATCTATAATGGCTCAATGTTGAATACCAGAAATGTTTCTGTTAAGATTATTGAACTGTCTGAATAACATAAATTGTGTTTTTGTAATCATGGCCTGAGATGCTTCACCTTTTTATTTCATTGATACAGGGAATGCTAGTGTGTAATGTAGGTGGCTCTGAACTTTATTGCACAGGCACTGAGTGTTCTTTGGGTTCAAATGAAAAGGTCCTTTCAGACATCCGGGATGGAGGCAGCAGCCCTGGCATGCGTTTGAAGCTGATCTTTGATAGCCTAGCTGAAGGAGCATTAGATCAAGGCATCCCTGGTATCCCTGCCTCCCTGCAGGTTACTGAGGTCTGCCTCCATGCCCCCAGTGTTCTCCTCATCATGCTCCTCTTCAGACTCACTACTAGACTCATCATCTGTGGCCTGTGGAGCTGTGTCAAGATCCTCTTCCTCCAATGGGTTCCCCCTTGCCAGTGACTGATTGTGGAGAGCGCAGCATGCAACCACGATCAATGACACTTGCTCTGGGGGGTATTGTAGTGCCCCCGCTGAATGGTCCAGGCATCGGAAGCACAACTTGAGAAGACCTATGGTGGAGGCCTGACTCATATTGTCATGCTTCTCTGCCTCTGTTCTTGGGTGGCGGAGAGGTGTCATGAGCCACGTCTTCAATGGATAGCCCTTGTCACCCAGCAGCGATGAGCCTCAGCACCTGGGAGTGTCTGAGGATGTAAGCGTCGTGGGAACTGCCAGGGTACCTTACACAGACTTGCATAATCTGCATCCTGTGGTGACACACTATCTGTACATTCATCGAGTGGAATCCATCCATTCCTGTTGGTGAAGACGCTGCCTGACCCGCTGGCACCTTGATGACCACATGTGTACAGTCGATTGCACCTGGATGCGAAGGAACCCAGCAATCGCTGCAAAGCCTCTGGCTCGCTCAGCCTGGCTGGCCTCATCCATTTGGTGAAGAATAGAGGTCAGTACCCACCTGAACAGAGCTTCTGTCACCAGCTTGACACAACTGTGGACAGCTGATTGGGAGACTCCACACAGATCACCCACTGACCCCTGGAAAATGCCAGAGGCATAGACATTGAGGGCCACTGTGACCTTCAGAGCCATTGGCATGGGGTGTCCACCCACACAGTCGGTGCTGATCTCAGGCCCAATAATATGGCAAATGTAGGTCATGCTCTCCCTGGAGAGGTGGAGCCTCCTTTGGCATTGCACTTCAGACATATTGAGGTAGCTGCATCGCCACCTGTAAACCCTGGCAGCAGGATAATGGCGTCTTCTGCGGCCCCTTCCGCCTTGGGCTACCTGCTGGCCCTGCGCCAAATGTATCTTCACCTCTCCTCCCACAGGTCCCTACCCTGGAAGCTGCATAGGGACACGTGGCCTCCTCTCCCTTCTGCCCCTCTCTTCCTCCTCAGAGGAGGTGCCTCTAGCAGAGACCACAATCCCCATGATCGGGGTAACGGAAGGCTGTCTGATACCTGGAAGGGTCCACACAGCCTGAATCCTCCGGGGGCCTGACAGACAGCAATGAATCCTGAAAATGAAGTCGGGAAATGCTAAGAATGAAGCCCCGAACAGAGATGAAGCTGCCAAGTACCAATAAGCAACCAGCAGCAAACTATCTCCAAAACTCCTCACTACTCACACTGACAATGCTGCTGACCCTTTTTATCCTGCCCTTGGATGAGGTTTGTGAAAATGTCGCCTGGCTGCCTGCCCGTTTTGTCTGTGCGACGAGCATAAAATCGCACGGGCAAGTAAAAAAATCACAGTCAGTTGGACTGTTAAGGGCTTTAAGTGGCCACTTAATTAATGGTGGATGCTGTTCTGGCACCTGCGCAAACTTGCCGAGCGAAATATCATGCAAGTGCGCAATGACGTTGGGACGCTCGCCCAATGTCATCGCGCACTATTTTACTCCTGATCGGGTCAGGCGACACCCACCCGCGGGACGAAAAATTCTGCCCTAAGAGATTGTGTAAGGAGATATATCAACACAAGTCTACATATACCTCAAAAACTCTCTCTCTCACATACACACACACACACATACACATATACATATACACACACAGAATGTAGAAGAAGAAACAGTCACTGTCTATACATCACTCCCCTTGGGTCTCTGATAACTGTGAAATTCTGCTTACCTTGCAGGCCTCATATCTGTCTGTGGAACGGTTACTTTGTCAACAAATTTCCCAAAGCCAATGGTGTAGTCACTTGACATGTTCCGCACAACATCAGCTGCCAAATACAAGCAATGAGAATTTGGGACATATAATTGTTCATTCTGATATCAAAGACTTGCATCTATAAAGCACCTTTCATGACCTCAGGATTTCCCAAAATGCTTTACAGCCAATGAAGTGCATTTGAAGCATAGTCACTGTTATAATGTAGGAAACACAGCAGCAAATTTGCTCCCAAAAAAGAGCAATGTGATAATGACCAGATTATGCTTTTTGGTGAGGTTGGTTGAAGGGTAAATATTGGCCAGCATATTAGGAAGAATTCCCCTGCACTTCTTCAAAACAGTGCCATAGAATCTTTACAACCATCTGAGAGGGCAGGTGGGCTCTCAGATCAACAGCTCAGCTTAAAGACACCCTCAGTACTGCACTGGAGTTTCAGCTTGGATATTGTACTGTGGTCAAGTCTCTGGAATAGGACTTGACTCACAACCTGCTGCTTCAGAGACTCATGTGCTACCACTGGTCCACAGCTGACAATTAACATCTACAGTGTACCAATCCATGCTGTAAAACCCCTCCAATTAGAATTGTTTGTTCTTTCCGTAACTAATAACAAGCTAACAGCCCTGTGACTCCAAAGCTTAACAATATTATGGCTGGTGCAATGGGTGAAGTATTGAAACAATATTGGACTAAAGGCTCTGGTGCTTACCCAGATTAAGGCCCAGTTTCTTCAGGTTGTCCAAATCGTCCTTCATCGAGTTGGAGAAATCCATGAGGAAATAAAGATCAACTGGAGCTTCCAGTGGCTGAAAGACTTTGAATTTCACTGACTTCTCCTCTCCTGCTCGCAGTGTCATGGACACCTCCTGCGGTGAGATCTGGTTCTGTTTCCTGCGCGTATTGATTTCCACATTCTGAGAAAGAAAGGATTGCACCACTATCATGCGTTTCACAGCCTCAGAATGTCTCAATGCGCTTTACAGACAATGAAGCAGTTTTGAATGTAGTTACTGTTAAAATGGCAACCAATTTGTACACAGCAAGATTCCACAACCAGTAATATGATCATTTTTTTTCAATGGAGTCATAGAGCAGCTACCCAAGCAAATTATACCAAACCTATACCAATCAATGGTTAAGACCCAGCGAGAGTATTTTGTATTTGGTTCTGTGCACCACACTTTGGGAAGAATGCTATAGAGGAAATTAGAGATGTTCCAAATTGTGAAGGTTTTTGATAGGAAGAATCTGTTTCCATTTGCAAATGATAGCTAGAGGGGATACAACTCAAGGGTTTCATATTCCAGCAGAAAAAAACCCAACAGAACCACACCGCAAGAGAACCACACACCAGCAGAGCCACACCCCAACAGAACCCACCAGCAGAACCAGAGCCACATGCCAATAGAGCCAAGCTCCATCAGAACCAAACCCCAACAAAAACACAGCCCAGCAGAACCACATCCCAACAAAACCGTAGCCCAACGGAATCACACCCCAGCAGAACCACAGCCCAGCAGAACCACAGCCCCAACAGAACCACAGCCCCAACAGAACCACAGCCCAGCAAAACCACATCCCAACAAAACCGAAGCCCAACAGAATCACACCCCAGCAGAACCACAGCCCAACAGAATCACACCCCAGCAGAACCACAGCCCAACAGAATCACACCCCAGCAGAACCACAACCCAACAGAATCACACCCCAGCAGAACCACAGCCCTAACAGAACCACAGTCCAGCAGAATCACAGCCCAGCAGAACCACAGCCCAGCAGAACTACAACCCCAACGAAACCACAGCCCAGCAGAACGACAACCCCAACAGAACTATGTTCCAACAGAACTACACCATAACAGGACAACACTCCAACAGAACCACACCCCAACAGAACAACATCACAGCTAAATCATATTCCAACAGAATCATAAACCAACAGAGCCGTATCACAACATAATCATAAATAACAGCACCACACCGCAACAGAACCACACCGCAACAGAACCATACCCCAACAGAACCACACCCAACGGCACCACACCCCAACAGAACCACAGCCCAACAGAGCCACATATCATCAGAACCACACTCCAACAGAACCACAGCCCAACAGAACCACAGCCCAACAGAGCCACGTATCATCAGAACCACACTCCAACAGAACCACTGCCCAGCAGAACCACATCGGAGCAGAACCACACCCCAACAGAACCAGAACCCACCAGGACCACAGACCAACAGAACCACACTGCAACAGAAACCTATCACAACAGAACGACTACCCAACTGAAATACAGCCCAACAGAATCACACCACATCAAAACCACCCCCCAACAGAACCACACCGCAACAGAGCCACACACCAACAGAACCACACACCAACAGAACCAGACTGCATCAGAGCCACGATCCAACAGAACCACACCCCAGCAGGACCACACACCAGCAGAACTACAGCCCAACAGAACCACACATCAACAGAACCCTCTCACAACAGAACCACACACCAACAGGGCCATATCACAACAGAACCAGTGCAACAGAACCACACCAGAACCACACTCCCACAGAACCAAACCCCAGCAGAACCACAGCCCAGCACAATCACAGACCAACAGAACCACACCCATCAGAGCCACAGACCAACAGAACCACACCCCAACAGAACCACACCCCATTAGGACCATAACCCAACAAAACCACACCCCAATAGACTAATGCCCAGCACAACCACAGTCCAGCACAACCACAGCCCAACAGAACCATGCACCAACAGAACCATAACCCAGCATACCAATGCCCAACAGAACCACATCCCAACAGAACCACACCCCACCAGGACCACAGACTGCAACAGAAACCTATCACAACAGAACCACACCCCCGCAGAATGACACCCCAACTGAACCACGGCCCAACAGAAGCACACCGCAACAGAAGCACACCGCAACAGAAGCACACCCCAACAGAACCACACCCCACCAGGACCACAGCCCAGCAGAAACACAGCCCAGCAAAAACACAGCCCAATAAGACAACAGTGCTTCAGAACCACACTCCAACAGAACCAGACCCCACCAGGACCACAGACCAACAGAACCACACTGCAACAGAAACCTACACCACAAAACGACAACCCAACTGAAACACAGCCCAACAGAATCACACCACAAAGAACCACCCCCCAACAGAACCACCCCGCAACAGAACCACACCCCAACAGAGCCACACCCCAACAGAACCACACACCAACAGAGCCACACCCCAACAGAACCACACCCCGACAGAGCCACACCCCAACAGAGCCACACACCAACAGAGCCATATCACAACAGAACTACTGTGCAACAGAACCACACCACACCAGAACCACGTTCCCACAGAACCAAACCCCAGCAGAACCACACCCCAACAGAACAACAGCCCAGCACAACCACAGACCAACAGAACGATACACCGACAGAACCACAATCCAACTGAACAACACACCATCAGAAACACACCCCAACAGAACCACACCTGAACAGTAAAACAGTCTAACAGAACCACACCCCAGTTGAACAACAGTCCAGCCGAAGCACATCCCAACAGAACCTCACCCATCAGAGCCACGGTCCAACAGAACCACACCACAACAGAGCCAAATCCCAACAGAACCATGCCCTATCAAACCCACAGTCCAAATGAACCACACCCCAGCAGAACCACAATCCAACAGAACCACACTACATTAGGACCACACCCGAGTAAAACCATGCCCCAACAGAACCACACCCCGGCAGAACCACAACCCAACAGAACCACAACCGAGTAAAACCACACCCCAACAGAACCACATCCCAACAGAACCACAGTCCAACAGAACCACAACCCAACAGATCAACACCCGATTAGGGCCATAATCCAACTAAGCCACACCCAACAGACCAATGCCCAGCAGCAGCACAGCCCAGCAGAACCACAGGCCAACAGAACAAAAGCCCAACAGAACCACACCCCAACAGAACCACACCCCAACAGAACCACACCCCAACAGAAACACAGCCCAACAGAACCACAACCCAACAGAAACACATCCCAACAGAACCACAGCCCAACAGAAACACAGCCCAACAGAACCACACCCCAACAGAACTACAACCCAACAGAAACACAGCCTAACAGAACCACAACCCAACAGAAACACAGCCCAACAGAACCACACCCCAACAGAACCACAACCCAACAGCAACACAGCCCAACAGAACCACAACCCAACAGAAACACAGCCTAACAGAACCACAGCCCAATAGAATCAGAGCCCAACAGAAACACATCCCAACAGAACGACACCCTAACCGATCCACACGCCAACAGAACCATACCACAACTGAACCATATCAGAACAGAACAATATCAGAACAGAAGCACATCCCAACAGAAGCATATCCCAACAGAACCACATCTCAACAGAACCACGTCCAAACAGAACCACAGTCCAACAGAACCACACCCCAACAGAACCACAGCCCAACAGAGCCACGTATCATCAGAACCACACTTCAACAGAACCACAGCCCAACAGAACCACAGCCCAACAGAGCCACATATAATCAGAACCACACTCCAACAGAACCACTGCCCAGCAGAACCACATCGGAGCAGAACCACACCCCAACAGAACCAGAACCCACCAGGACCACAGACCAACAGAACCACACTGCAACAGAAACCTATCACAACAGAACGACTACCCAACTGAAATACAGCCCAACAGAATCACACCACATCAAAACCACCCCCCAACAGAACCACACCGCAACAGAGCCACACACCAACAGAACCACACACCAACAGAACCAGACTGCATCAGAGCCACGATCCAACAGAACCACACCCCAGCAGGACCACACACCAGCAGAACTACAGCCCAACAGAACCACACATCAACAGAACCCTCTCACAACAGAACCACACACCAACAGGGCCATATCACAACAGAACCAGTGCAACAGAACCACACCAGAACCACACTCCCACAGAACCAAACCCCAGCAGAACCACGGCCCAGCAGAACCACGGCCCAGCAGAACCACAGTCCAACAGAACCACGGCCCAGCAGAACCATGGCCCAGCAGAACCACGGCCCAGCGGAACCACAGTCCAACAGAACCACAGCCCAGCAGAACCACAGCCCAGCAGAACCACAGCTCAGCAGAACCACAGCCCAGCAGAACCACGGCCCAGCAGAACCACGGCCCAGCAGAACCATGGCCCAGCAGAACCACAGCCCAACAAAACCACAGCCCAGCAGAACCATGGCCCAGCAGAACCACGGCCCAGTAGAACCACGGCCCAGTAGAACCACGGCCCAGCAGAACCACGGCCCAGCAGAACCACGGCCCAGCAGAATCACAGCCCAACAGAACCACACCCAACAGACCAATGCCCAGCAGCACCACAGCTCAGCAGAACCACTGCCCAGCAGAACCACTGCCCAGCAGAACCATGGCCCAGCAGAACCACGGCCCAGCAGAACCATGGCCCAGCAGAACCACGGCCCAACAGAATCACAGCCCAACAGAACCACACCCAACAGACCAATGCCCAGCAGCACCACAGCTCAGCAGAACCACTGCCCAGCAGAACCACTGCCCAGCAGAACCACGGCCCAGCAGAACCACGGCCCAGCAGAACCACGGCCCAACAGAACCACGGCCCAGCAGGACCACAGCCCAGCAGAACCAGGGCCCAGCAGAACCACGGCCCAGCAGAACCACAGTCCAACAGAACCGCAGCCCAACAGATCAATATCACAACAGAACCACAACCCAACAGATCAATATCACAACAGAACCACAGCCCAACAGAACCATATACCAACCGATCAAAACCCTTCGAGAACCACACCCCAGCAGACACACAATCCAAAACAACCACGCCTGAACCAAACCACACCTGAAAAAATCACACCCCAACAGAACCACACCCCAACAGAAACACAACCCAACTAAGCCACACACAACAGACCAATGCCCAGCAGCACCACAGCTCAGCAGAACCACAGCCCAACAGAACCACAGCCCAACAGAACGAAAGCCCAACAGAACCACGCCCCAACAGAACCACACCACAACAGAACAATATCGCAACAGAACCACATCCCAGCGGAGCCACATCCCAACAGAACCACCACATCCCAACAGAAACACACCACAACAGAGCCACATCCCAACAGAACCACCACGCCCCAACAGAAACACGCCCCAACAGAGCCACATCCCAACAGAACCACATCCCAACAGAAACACACCACAACAGAAACACACCCCAACAGAACCACATCCCAACAGAAACACACCACAACAGAAACACACCCCAACAGAACTACACCCCAACAGAAACACACCCCAACAGAAACACACCCCAACAGAACAGTATCACAACAAAACCACAGCCCGACAGAACCACATTCCAACTGAACCAAATACCAACAGATAAAAACCCCTTTAGAACCACACCCCACCAGAAACACACCCAAACAAAACCACACCCAAAAAATACACACCCCAACAGAACCAGAGCCCAACAGAACAAAAGCCCAACAGAATCACAGCCCAAAAGAACCACATCGCAACAGAACAAAAGCACAACTGAACCACAACCCAACAGAACCACGGCCCAACAGAACCACAGCCCAACAGAACCAGAACCCAACATGAAACACAACCCAAAAGAACCACACCCGAACAGAAGCAGAACCCAACATAATCACAGCCCAACAGAAGCACAGTCCAACAGAACCATAGCCCAACAGAACCACACCCAAACAGAACCACACCCCAGCAGAACAAAAGCCCAACAGCACCACGCCCCTAACAGAACGACATCCCAACAGAAACACACCCCAACAGAAACATACCACAACAGAACAATATCACCTCAGAACCACATCCCAACAGAAGCACACCCCATGAGAACCACAGCCCAACAGAACCACATTTCAACAGAACCAAATACCAACAGATCAAAACCCCTTCAGAACCACGTCCCAGCAGAAACACAGCACAAAAGAACCACACCCGAACAGAACTACATCCCAAAAAAGCACACCGCAACAGAACCAGAACCCAACAGAACAAAACCCACCAGAATCACGGCCCAAAAGATCCACATCCCAACAGAACAAAAGCCCAACTGAACCACAACCCAACAGATCAAACCCCTTCAGAACAACACCCCAGCAGAAACACAGCTCAAAATAACCACACCCAAAAAAAACACACCCCAACAGAACCAGAACCCAACAAAAGCTCAACAGAACCACAACCCAACAGAACCACAAACTAACAGAACAAAAGGCCAACAGAACCACAGTCCAACAGAACCACAGTCCATCAGAACCACAGCCCCACAGAACCACAGTCCAGCAGAAACATACCCCAACAGAACAATATCACCTCAGAACCACATCCCAACAGAAGCACACCCCATGAGAACCACAGCCCAACAGAACCACTTCCAACAGAACCAAATGCCAACGGATCAAAGCCCCATCAGAACCACAGCCCAGCAGAACCACTCCAGAACAGAACTACACACCAAAAGAACCACATCCCAACAGAACCACGCCTGAACAGAAACACATCCCAAAACAACCACACCCCAAAAGACCAAAATCCCAGCAGAAACACAGCCCAACTGAAACACACCCCAACAGAACAATATCACAACAGAACCACATCCCAACGGAGCCACATCCCAACAGAACCACATCCCAACAGAACCACATCCCAACAGAAACACACCCCACCAGAAACACACCCCAACAGAACAGTATCACGACAGAACCACAGCCCAACAGAACCACATTCCAACTGAACTAAATACCAACAGATAAAAACCCCTTCAGAACCACACCCCACCAGAAACACACCTGAACAAAACCACACCCGAAAAAAACACACCCCAACAGAACCAGAGCCCAACAGAACAAAAGCCCAACAGAATCACAGCCCAAAAGAACCACATCCCAACAGAACAAAAGCACAACTGAACCACAACCCAACAGAACCACAGCCCTAAAGAACCAGATCCCAACAGAACCACACCCCAACAGAACCACGGCCCAACATGAAAAACAACCCAAAAGAACCACACCCGAACAGAAGCAGAACCCAACATAACCACAGCCCAACAGAAGCACAGTCCAACAGAACCACACCCAAACAGAACCACACCCCAGCAGAACAAAAGCCCAACAGAACCACACCCCAACAGAACCACGCCCCAACACAACCTCATCCCAACAGAAAAACACCCCAACAGAACAATATCACAACAGAACCACATCCCAACAGAAGCACACCCCATCAGGACCACAGCCCAACAGAACCACATTCCAACAGAATCAAATACCAACAGATCAAAGACCCTTCAGAACCACATCTCAGCAGAAACACAGCACAAAAGAACCATACCCGAACAGAACTACACCCCAAAAAACCACACCGCAACGGAACAAGAACCCAACAGAACAAAACCCAACAGAATCACGGCCCAAAAGAACCACATCCCAACAGAACAAGAGCCCAACTGAACCACAACCCAACAGATCAAAACCCCTTCAGAACCACACCCTAGCAGGAACACAGCCCAAAAGAACCACACCCGAAAAAACCACACCCCAACAGAACAAAAGCCCAACAGAACCAAAACCCAACAGAACCACACCCCAAAAGAACCACACCCCAACAAAACAAAAGCCCAACAGTACCACACCTCAACAGAACCACACCCCAACAGAACCATACCCTAACAGCACCACAGCCCAACTGAACAAAAACCCACAGAACTGCAGCCCAACAGAACCACATCCCAACAGAAGCACACGCCATCAGAACCACAGCCCAACAGAACCACATTTCAACAGAACCAAATACCAACAGATCAAAACCCCTTCAGAACCACATCCCAGCAGAAACATAGTACAAAAGAACCACACCCGAGCAGAACTACACCCCAAAAAACCACACCACAACAGAACCAGAACCCAACAAAAGCTCAACAGAACCACAACTCAACAGAACCACAAACTAACAGAACAAAAGGCCAACAGAACCACAGTCCAACAGAACCACAGTCCATCAGAACCATAGCCCCACAGAACCACAGTCCAGCAGAAACATACCCCAACAGAACAATATCACCTCAGAACCACACCCCAACAGAAGCACAGCCCAACAGAACCACAACCCAACAGAACCACAGCCCAACAGAACCACATTCCAACATAACCACAACCCAACAGAAGCACACCCCATCAGAACCACAACCCAACAGAACCACATTCCAACATAACCACAGCCCAACAGAAGCACACCCCATCAGAACCACAACCCAACAGAACCACATTCCAACAGAACCAAATACCAACAGATCAAAACCCCTTCAGAACCACACCCCAGCAGAAACACAGCCCAAAATAACCACACCCGAAAAAACCACACCGCAACAGAGCCAGAACCCAACAAAAGCTCAACAGAACCACAACCCAACAGAACCACAAACTAACAGAACAAAAGGCCAACAGAACCACAACCCAACAGAACCACAAACTAACAGAACAAAAGGCCAACAGAACCACAACCCAACAGAACCACAAACTAACAGAACAAAAGGCCAACAGAACCACAGTCCATCAGAACCACAGCCCCATAGAACCACAGTCCAGCAGAAATATACCCCAACAGAACAATATCACCTCAGAACCACATCCCAACAGAAGCACACCCCATGAGAACCACAGCCCAACAGAACCACATTCCAACAGAACCAAATACCAACAGATCAAAGCCCCGTCAGAACCACAGCCCAGCAGAGCCACTCCAGAACAGAACTACACACCAGCAGAACTACATCCCAACAGAACCACGCCTGAACAGAAACACATCCCAAAACAACCACACTCCAACAGACCAAAATCCCAGCAGAAACACAGCCCAACAGAAATACACCCCTTCAGAACCACAGCCCAACAGAACAAAAGCCCAACAGAACCACAGCCAAACAGAACCACACCCCAACAGAGCCAAAGCCCAACAAAACCAAAGCCCAACAGAACCACATCCCAACAGAACCACACCCCAACAAAAGCACATCCCAACAGAACCACATCCCAAAAGAACCACATCCGAACAGAACCACAGTCCAGCAGAAACACACCCCAACAGAACAATATCACAACAGAACCACAACCCAACAGAACCACATCACAACAGAACCACAGTCCAACAGAACCACAACCCAACAGATCCACAATGCAACAGAACCACAACCGAATAGAGCCACACCCCAACAGAACCACAGCCCAGTAGAACCACAGTCAAAAGAACCACATCCCAGCAGAGCCACAGCCCAGCAAAACCATGTCAAAACAGAACCACACCCCAATAGAAGCACAGCTCAACAGAACCACTGCCCATCAGAACCACACCCCAACAGATCCACAGGCCAACTAAACCACACCCCAAAGGAACCACATCCCAACAGAACCACATCCTAATAGAACCACATCCCAACAGAACCATAGTCCAACAGAACCATAGTCCAACAGAACCAAAGCCGAACAGAATTACGCCCCAACAGAACCACTTTGCAACAGAACCACAACCAAATAGAACCACCCCCCCAACAGAACCACACCCCAGCAGAATCACACCCCAGCAGAACAAAACCCCAGAAGAACAAAACTCAACTGTGCCATACCCCAAAATGGAGTCATGGCTTTCGGAAGAGCAACATATTAAATTGTTCTGTAGATGTTGATGGTCCCAGCAGGTACACAATGAAGCAGCTTTACTCAAACTCATTGATCATGGGCTAAGGTAGGAGAAATAAGCCAAAATTTTTACTCCTTGTCACCAGACAGTAGTAAGACGAGGACAGAGTCCAACTAGCTTGCAACTAGTTGTGGCCAACTAGCTTCCCACACCTGAAGGACAATGGCCAGGACTGAGAGAAGAGGGGCAGTTAATGTGCAGTAAACTGTGTCCAGGCCAAAGTCAACACATTTAGGAGTGAGAGGAGAAAAGAGATCCTTATGGAAATACTTCCTCTCTAAGAGGGAATGCTTTAGATCTGGCTTCCTTGTTCACAGGCTACAGACTGTGCAGCATCTCCTTCCCTGTGTGGGACATACCTTTTTTATTTCCATCGAGCTTTTCATCTGGATTATCTGTTTGCACTTTGACTGTAGGTTGCTGTATAGATCACACCTGGCGTAATGAATGCCCTGCAAGACAAGAAACACAAATTATTATAGCACAGTACTGCCCATCACCCATCCCCTCAAACCTTCGCCTGCTCCCTGTCCCCCAAAGCAACTCACTCCCCAACAGCAGTGCGGGCGTACCTACATCAGATGGACTGCAGCAGTTCAAGACAGCAGCTTATTATCACCTTATCAAGAGCAATTAGGGAGAGCAACAAATGCTGGCCTAGCCAGCGATGTACACGCCCCATGAAATAATTTTTAAAACTCTCCATACCCTGAATCTGCTTACACAGTATGATGCTCTACCTGGGAGTGTGGGAGGGGGAGGGGGTCTGTGATTGAGTTTGGAGGTGGGTGCATGGAGAGGGTCTGTGATGGAGTTTGGAGGTGAGGGTGTGGAGGGGCTCTGTGATTGAGTTTGGAGGTGGGTGCATGGAGAGGGTCTGTGTTGGAGTTCCAAGGTGGAGGTGTGGAGAGGGTCTGTGTTGGAGTTTGGCGGTGGGGGTGTGGAGGGGGTCTGTGATGGAGTTTGGAGGTGGGTGTGTGGAGAGGGTCTGTGTTGGAGTTTGGCGGTGGGGGTGTGGAGGGGGTCTGTGATTGAGTTTGGAGGTGGGTGTGTGGAGAGGGTCTGTGTTGGAGTTTGAAGGTGGGGGTGTGGAGGGGGTCAGTGATGGAGTTTGGAGGTGGGTGTGTGGAGGGAGTCTGTGTTGGAGTTTGGAGGTGGGAGTGTGGAGGTGGGAGTGTGGAGGGGGTTAAAGTTTGTTGCTGGGGTCTAGCAGAGTGGGGCGGTTGTACTGCAGTTTGGTAATTTACCTTGTCAGCACAATATGAACAGTCCTTGTTCACTCTCATGCATTCAGTGCAGGTTTTGGCTCGACTGAGAATACAGCGATTGCCTGAAAGCAACAGAAGGTTCAAAGAAGCATCAAATACACACTAGCAAAAAGTGAAACATCAAACCAGACATACATTCAGACATCATCACCTGAACATCATGGTTTACATTGGGACAATGTGATTCCTTAAACGGACCACCACCAACACGGTAAATTTGTTAAAAATACCTTTCCTGAAACTAAGGGATGAAGATCATTGCTGAACCCTCTGAATTGTCTCCCCCTCTTCTAGTCCCTCCTTATCATCCCCTCCCAGCAGGCACCCCGGCACCCAACATTCCTGATCACTGTCAGCAATGCAAATTGACACTTTCATCACCAGTGATCATCCTGGGAAGATCCAGCAGATACCTGAATGTGTCTGTCTAAGGACCAATATCAGGTGTGCCTTGGGTCCATCCATTCCAGCGAGAAATCATTCCCAACAGGGAATTTCTGCACCACAATAAAGGTGAGTTCCACACTGGTAAAATGTTATAAAAGAGGAGACACCAAAGATAAAATTAGAAATCTCACTTCTCTCTCCCTGGCACACAGCTGCCAATACGACCACGCTCAGCAATGAGCACCATATCTTCCACTGCTGCATCTCCTGATAAAACACAAAGGGTTAATGGTTAACTGCTCAGTATTGGATACAATGCCAACTATGTTACTGATCGATCCTCCATTCAGAGTCACTTCCATTTTAATCATGAAATAAGAAGTGTTTGGTAAACAATAGATTATTTCGACTCAACAAGTGTATTCATTTTCAAAGGTTAGTCCCCACCTACCCACCTTCTCACCATATGCCTCAAAACATTTTCTCTCCAAATACACATCGGCCCAGGTTTTGTTGTCAACAGTGAATGAGCAGAACCAGTTATTCATTGCATTAACATTTGTCCATAAACTTTCTGTAGGTTTTGCACTGGAACTTACAGTTCCTAAAGAGCCATTTTGGCCTTCTGCAGAGGATCTGGGATCTGTGTGAACAGGGCTGTTTATCTCCTTAGCCAATCAGATTAAAGCGTTATTAATGAGCAGCGCAGAGTCTGAACCAGGAAATGTAAACTCAAATAGCTAATTCAATGCCAAATCATGTATAGAAAATAAAGAAAGGGACAGAAAGTTGGAATTAAGAGAGAGGTAAAAGAGACAGAAACAAACAGTAAAAGAAAATATTATTTTATTTTAAATCCCCAATAATTACAATTTGAAGGAATGAGACTACACATGTGTAAAAGTTAATTCTCAGTGCCAGAGAGGTTGTTTGGCAGTCATTAAGACCCCACCATTAAAAATGTACTTGCACTGAAATGAACAAGTCTGGGTGTTTAGTGGGTATCTAATAGGATACTGAGGGGGTTTGACGTGATAGCTGCTGAGAGAATGTTTCCCCTCGTGGGGGAATCTAGAACTAGGGAACACAGTTTCAGAATATGATATCTCCCATTTAAGATGGAGAAGAGGAGGAATTTCTTCTCTCAGAGATCATTAGTGTTTGGAATTTTCTTCCCCAGTGAGCAACGGAGGCAGGGTCATTCAAGGCTGAGATAGATAAATTTTTGATTGACAAGGGAGTCAAGGGTTTTGAAGGGCAGACATGAAAGTGGAGGTAAGGCCACAATCAGATCAAAGATGATTGAACGGCAAAGCAGGCTTGAGGGACTGAATGGCCTACTCCTATTTCTTATGTTCTTATGTAATGGGTAAGTATCGCAACTGAGTACCGTTCCATGTCTAGTCTCTGGGTGAGATACAATTATGGCGAAGATTCTAGAGGGTCAGTGCACTTGGTGAAGCAACTTTCTGATTTCCTCATGTAACAACATGGTCATTGGAAGTTGCTGTCTGACTTACACTTTCATAATAGTAAAACCCTGTTAGCCTCACAATTACCTATAGACCAAAATACCTGAATTACAGAGAAAATACATCATAGGAACAGGCATTTTCTGTTAGTGTTTACCCTCCATACGAGCATTATCCGAATCCCATGTGCCCACTTTTCCCAATATCCCGTCATCGCCTTTACATTGTACCATCTATCAATTTGTTTTTAATTGTTGACATGGTCTGTGATATAAGCACTATATCAGCCTCACACCCTTTGCTTTATAACATTTCTACTGCCCTATTGTAAATCTCCTCCGCCTGGGCCTGAATTTTGCGTTCCGAGGGCAGGCGCACACCCGACCCGAACACACGTAAAATTATGCAAAAAGATGTCAGGCGTGTGTCCTGATGTCAGCGCACACACGTGCAATATTGAGATCAGCAGGTGCGTGTAGGAAGCGGAGCAGTCCCCGCTGACAATTAAAGGGCCAAGTAAGGTAATTAAAAAGCCTACTGACCCCGATTTTATGTTGCCTGTGCGATTTTTAGCTTGTTGCAAGGGTAAAACGGGCTGGCGGAATTCACGTTTTTATCATTTCCTCATCCACGAGCGGGATAAAAGGCCCCCGGAGCAGCAGCACTTTCTCTGTCATTGCCAGTCCTTTGCTGTGTGAATACAGAGTTGTCCCAGAGTTTCTTGGCATCTTGTTTGATTGTCAAGCCTGCCTTTCAGCATCTCATCTTATCTCATCTCATCATCAGGTCCTCATCTTCCCTGGAAGGTTCTCCTGAGTATTGCAGCAAAGTGCTCCTTCATTTTCAAGGCACTGTTCCTCTGCATCCCATCAAATAGGGATAATGTATTCTGCTGGTGGAACCTCCTCTGTAGAGGAAGAGAGGGGCAGGAGGGAGAGGAGGCCAGGTGGACGCGGGCAGCATCCCAGAGACAGACCTTTAAGAGGAGAGGCACAGGCTCGGTTGGTGCAGGGCCAGCAGGGAGGCCAAGGCGGGAGGGCACGGTGTAAACGGCACTACCCAGTGGCTAGAGTGTTCAGGCAGCACTCCAACTACCTCCAGATGTCCGAGGTCCAGTGCCGCAGGAAACTCCGCTCCAGGGACACACTGACAGCAATATGTCGCATGATAGGTCTGAAAATCACCTCCAATTGTGTGGGCGGACACCCCATGCCAGTGACTTTGAAGGTCACAGTGGCCCTCAACGTCTATGCCTCTGGTTCTTTTCAGGGCTCAGTGGGGGATCTGTGTGGCGCTTCTCAATCAGCTGCACACAGTTGCTTGTGACTGATGCCACCTTTAGACATGCCTGCACTTTCATCCACTTCCGGACAGACGAGGCAAGCCAGGTAGGGAGAGCATGAGGCTTCGCTGTGATGGCTATGTTCCCCTGAGTCCAGGGTGTAATAGATGGCACTCACCTGGCCATCAAGGCGCCAGCAGGTGAGCCTGGAGCTTTCTTAAACATAAAGGGGTTCCACTCAATGAATGTTCAGATCATCTGTGACCACAGGACACAGATTCTCCAAGTTTGTGCCTGGGAGCTCACATGATGCTTACATCCTGCGGCACTCACAGGTACCAAGGCTGTTTTTGGCTCCTGCATGATGGATGGATGGCTCTTGGGTGACAAGAGCTATCCCTTGAAGAGGTGGCTGATGACCCCACTCTGCCACCCAAGAGCTGAGGCCGAGGAGAGATACAACAGGAGCCATGCCTCCATAAGGGCGGTGGTGGAGATAACCATCGGGCTGCTGAAGATGCGCTTCAGATGCCTGGACTGGTCAGGGGGAGCATTGCAGTATTCTCCAGAGTGTGTCTCCCTCATAGTTGTCACATGCTGCGCCCTGCACAATCTGGCTCTGGCGAAGGGGGACCCACTGGAGGCTGAGAGAAGCGAGGCAGCTCCAAAGGCCACGGACGATGATTCAAGTGATGGCTCAGAGGAAAAGCCTGAGGAGGCGCAGGGTGAGGACCTCAAGGCAGGAACCCTCAGGAGGCAGGGACACCAGGGATGCTTTGATGCAGTGAACCTTCTGCGAGGCATCCAAGGTATCGATACCTCGTCAACCAATGGCACTGTCTCCTTTGCAAACAATCAATAAATGAGAACCCAATTCATTACGCCAGCACCACACAACAGCATACTTTTACAAGCCTGTGCTCCATCTGGCACTTATTCATACCATCCAGCCAACTCAGCCCATTTAAGTCAAATAAATGTTTATGTTACTTCACATGAACAATGAACAAAGTGTCCATCCCTCACGCAAACATCAAAATAATTAACACAAATAATGTCACCAGTGACACACCCATTGCTGTGCTCAAGGTGCCTTCAACTTACATCTGTGGGTGCTGCGTCTTGGTGCCCCCCGCCCCCCCCCCACCCACTCACTGACGGTGATTGGGGGCAGCCCACTGACTCTGCTGTCCTGGTGGCCCTGATTACCTTGGCGGTCATCCTCCAGCCACTGGAGCCTGAGCAGGCTCCACCTGAGAGGGTCCATTAGCCCCATGGCTGGGCACTCCTCAGTCATCGTGGCATCATCAGATGCAGCAGCCACTGGCAGAGGGGTGGAGGAGCTGGTGCCCTTGTCCAGAGTGCCCTGAGAGAAGCCCATAGAGGCGACAGGCAGATCGTCTGCCAGCGTGAGGAGCGTTTGCACCTCCTTGCTCACCATTGATGGACTGGGACCTAGCCGGGAGACTAGGTGCCTCATCTATCTCTCACACTGGCAGTGACTACCTGAGGTCACTGCCTGTGTGAGGGTTTGCAGGTCCAAGTGCATCCCCAGGAACCCCTGAGTCTGCTCCTGAAGCTGCCTCTCCGTCAGAGTCGCCACTCTCTCAATGGAGGAGGAAGTGCTCTTGGTGTTAAGGGTCAACGCAGAACTCATGCTCCGCATGGACTCCTTCATGATGGAGACCATGGCTCGCAGACCCTCATGGATCTCCACCAGTTCTCTCTCCGCATCCAGCATCTGCCATCTGATGGATGATTCCAGAGGCTCGTCATCTGCCTCAGATGTGCCTGGTCCTGCTCTCCAGCTGTGCTCCCACTGTCGGCTCCCTGGGACTACTCTGCCTCTGCCAGCTCCTCATGCGAGTATGATGTACCCTCACCGCTGTGCATTACCGTGGAGCCGAATACCTAATGCCCACCAATGTGTGAGTATCTGCGCTGGTGCTTGGTTCAGAGAGACAGTGTGATGCTGGTGCAGGTGTGATGTCTTCCTCTGAGCTCAATGGTGGGTCCTCAGGGTCACCAGTGGCTCCTGCGGATGGCGCATCTGTAGGAGGAAAGAAAAGATCAGTACATTCAATCATCATAGTCATTATGCATGCTAGGTGGGCTAAGGAGACAGTGGAGACCTGCTGCATGATGCTATCTGCATTGGAGCTTCAATGGGCTCTCCAGCTGTGACAGTTCACTTTCTGATAAGAGCAGCCTGTTATGCTTCCAGTGCCCATCACACACGCATCTGTCACCTGCAGTCTCACATTCATCCAAGTCTCACTGCAACCGGAGGAACAAGCTAGCTGGTGGCATTCAAGCTCCAGTGCATTGCTCTCGTGCTTAGTGAGGAAGCACAGATTTGGCACTCCTCCTGTTCTGCGGCGCTCATCAGCGTTATGACTTCTCTTCTCCTGTCAGGGAAAAATAGCCTCATTATTGCTCCATCTGCCTTTAGGTCCTTTCCTGGTTCCCACCCGGTTTCCCACCTGGGCATTAGGCGGGCTGTGTCACTATAGCACATCTCACCGTGCAATGCACTAAGGCCAGTCGTGTTGACATGGCAGGGGAGGCTTCAGTGCCACTTGGCATACACACTCCCAGACCCCTGAACGTTCTGAGAAACAGGCACCCGACTAAAGTTCTCCTCCCATGTCCATGCCATTTCTGCACTTACCCTTGCTGACAACAGATCATTGAACCTTTTACGGCACTGGAGCCACATGTGGCGCATCACGTCGTGCCCACTGACCTGGGCGGTGACCTCTGTCCAGGCCTTCTTGGTCAGGTAGGGCAGCCTTCTCTTGCCATCCCTGGGCATTAAGATATGCTGCCTGGCACTGACCTCCTCAACCAGCACTCCCAGGCACTCATCTGAGAAACAGGGGGCAGAGTGCCCACCCAACTTGCCCTCTCGCTTTCCATGACCACCAGGTGCTGAGGCCATGACTGCACACCAGGACGCTTCTTGAACAGCTTCTAAACAGCTCTCTCAGCCTCCCCAACAATGGCTAGCAGCCTTCAGGGAACTGCCTCATCCATTTTTGAACATCCCGCCGGGTCCCCAGCCTCTCAGATATATGTAAAAGATTCCATGGCACTATGATAGAGAAGAGCAGGGGAGTTATCCCTGTTGCCCTGGCCGTTATTTTGTTCTCAACCAACCTCATGAAAACAGATTATTCAATCATTATTTCATGGGATTATCATATGGTATCTGCTGTGTGCAGGTTGGCCACAGTATTTCATTGGCTGTAAAGTGCTTTCGGATGTCCCAAGGTGGTGAAAGGCACTATAGAAATGCAAATACTTTCTTTCTTTTACTCTCCCTGGAGTACTAAAGACCAGAGATTAATGTTCCTTTCTAGTTTGAATGGCTCAGCTACACACTGCATGTAGCTACTGACCAGTTATAAAGCCGTACCTGTTTATGTGCTTTTCAGTACTTGCATCCCCAAATCTCTCTGCTCCTCTACAATTCCTCCAGATATAGACCAAAGGCTGGTAAATGAACTTGAGGTGCAGATCAGCCATGATCTAAGTGAATGGTGCATCAGGTTCATGGGGCTGAATGGCCTACTCCTGTTCCTACATTAACTGATCTCAGCTGAAGCAACAAGAATACCACAATTTGGAGCAGGCAAAGCATCCAAGGTTCTCAGTCTTGATTCATATCCCGTGAATCCGCCCCTCCTCCCCGACCTGTGTACAGGTTTTGAGAAGAATTGGGTACTGGGAGACCTGTGTAGTTGAAAATCCTGTTGGTGTTCTCTGTCTTGGTTAGCCACATGGGCTAGGTCTCTGCTCATCCACCCAACCCCTGCACCATCTCTCCCTTCCTGCTGAAAAACAAACCTGAGCAGAGGTTAAAAGGGGAGAACAAAACTGACAAAAAAGCTCTTCCTGCATAAATATACAGTCCCTTTAATGGTCCAGGATCCTTCTGAGTTCTGTAGAATTAACAGGATTGGTGATCATTGCTGCAATCTCTTACCTCTTAAACATCTAAGATTCTTGACAGAGTAGATGACGAGAGGATGTTTCCCATCATGGGGGAATTTAGAACTAGGAAGCATAGTTTCAGAATTAAGGATCTCCTATTTAAGATGGAGATGAGGAGGCAATTTTTCTCTCAGATGGTCATTATTCTTTGGAATTCTTTACCCTGGAAGAGCTGTGAAGGCTGAGTCATTGAATATTTTCAAGGTTGAGATGGACAGACGTTTGAACAATAGGGGAGTCAAGGGTTATGGGGAACAGGCCTGAAAGTGAAATTAGGACTAAGATCAGGTTAGTTATGATTTTACTGAATGGTGGAGCAGACTCAAGGGGTTGTATGACCTATTCCTATTTCTTATGCTCTTATTACTTTTTATTTTTGATGGACATAGTGAGGAAAAACCCATCCACATTACCCAAACTTTAAAGACACCATCCAATGCACTAGAGTGTATGTTTCTATGATTCACATTATCCTTCTGCACTAAAGGACTGCAGACAGCAGCAGCTTTTTGGTGTGAGCCCCACTCAATAGGAAACTGGATAGAGACTGCCCAAAAATATGCCATGGAAGACTCTTCCAGTCAACAGAAAGAGGAAGCTTTTATCCATGTACATCAAACAGATTTGATTCTAGGTCCCAGATGTGAAAGTACAGTGTCTAGCCTATTGCAAGATTGGGGAGAGATAGAGAGAGGACAATCTTCACCTAGTAAAGTCAAATCTTCACCCTTCAGAGGGAAAGATTCTTGCCACTGAAATCTTCACCTCTTAGATAGAAAACCTTCACCTCAGAGACATAACTTGTCACCTAATAAGGAGAAAGGTTTTCACCCCTTTTAGAGGGACTCTTCATCCCGTAGAGAGAGGTCTTCACTTCTTGGAGGGATAGATGTTAACCTCTTAGAGAGAGAATATTTACCCCATTTCAATCCTTAAAAAGAGAGTGAGAGCAAGAAGTTTTAACCAATCAGAGATAAAGTGGTGAAAATAATCTTCACTCTTCAGAGAGTGAAAGGAAGTCTTCACCCCTTCAGGGATAAATTGGAGACTAAGTCCCAGAAGTGAAAGGACACACCATCAGGTCAATAATGAATGGAGTACACAGTGAGAGGAACCTATAGATTACAAAGTGAACTAGGAAACCATGAAGAATAGAGCTTGCTAACAACATATAAAATACAGAGTAAGCAGGAAATCTACATGTACAGAGCTTGTAAAGGAAGCACAATGATCAAGGCTGTAGAAAAGGTAGGGTCAGTTTTCCAAATATATACTGCAGAACTAGCCAAAAATGCAGAGTCCAATGAGAGAGAAGATGCTAGCTTCACTTTAGACTAACAGAGAAAGGTGCTGAGTCAACAGATTAAAGGTCCCATATTCAATCCCAAACTGTGGTGGGTTTGCTGATCTGAGCCAGAATAGTAATAGGGATAACATGACTAGACTCAGTCACCACTGTAAGACTCATAGCTCTGAGTCAGAATGTGCTGGGTTCTAGCCTCACTCCATATTTATCTCTCAATGAACAGCCCCAAAATAACTGGTCACCTCAATTTGCTGGCTGTGGGATCTTTCTCTGCACCAACTGGTTTCTGCTTTTTCCTGCACATCAACAGCAATCACAATTTAAAACTTAACTGACTTTGAAGTAAGAATCATCACTAAATCTCATAGCACAGAAGGAAGCCATACTCCCCACCATGCCTGTGCTGAAAAGCATTAATTGAATGGAAGTTCTATCCATCACTGTTATAAGGAGGATATCAGTTTCCCCTCCAGAACATCCCTGCTCCAGTGCCCATTTGCCAGGTGGGAATTGGATATGGATTCACTAAAGCAGGTAATCCACAGGCACAAACAATGGGGGGGTGAAGGGAAGAAATGTGGTGTGTCACACACCTGAGGGAGGATCAGACCCCACCCTGCATACAATATTCCTGGTGAAATTGCAAACTTCCTGTCAGTTTCAGATAACATTCACCTTTGGCCAGGATTTCTGAACCAGCAGAAATCTTCATAAAGGTGTTAACCCAATCACCTCACACATCCCCCATGCCCCTTCCCCATTCCCTCTCCCGCTGACTGAACTCCAAACCCATTCCCAACTCCCTCTCCCACTGACTGAACTCCAAACCCATTCCCCACTCCCTCTCCCACTCACTGAACTCCAAACCCATTCCCAACTCCCTCTTCCACTCACTGAACTCCAAACCCATTCCCCACTCCCTCTTCCACTCACTGAACTCCAAACCCATTCCCCACTCCCTCTTCCACTGACTGAACTCCAAACCCATTCCCAACTCCCTCTTCCACTCACTGAACTCCAAACCCATTCCCCACTCCCTCTCCCACTCACTGAACTCCAAACCCATTCCCAACTCCCTCTCCCACTGACTGAACTCCAAACCCATTCCCCACTCACCCCAACTGACTGAACTCCAGACAGAGACTGATTCACCATCACACCTCTCGCTGGTCATGGGGGCCACACTCTGCTATAACTGAGGAAGGACTCGGTTTTGTCTGTACAATCCGGGGAGGGCGACTCAGTTTTAAAAAAAAATCACTCTTAACAGAAGAACCATCTGCAAAATATCTTCCTGATGTACTCCCGGTCCCGCAAACATGTTTAAACCTGGGGTTCAGCTTCCAAATGCTTTTGGGTTTAAGAATCGAAAATCAACTCTCGCTGTCTCCTACTGACAGCTCTGACCAGAGTCCGGGATGATGGTCAATAACCAGAAGGATCAACCGCTTCCAATGCAACTCTGCGAATGGTCAGCAGGCAATGTATCGAAATAGTTGGTGGGAGGGGAGCTCAACCCCAGGGGTCGGTATGTAATTTTCCCCCACCCTGGGATTAGGGTGCAATTCCACCGGGAATCAGGCTGAAACTCCCCACCCCCCTGGATCAGGATCAATTCCCCCCCCCCCCCCCCCCCCCGGGGATCAGACTGGAATTCTAGCAGGAATCAGGCTGGAATTCCCTTCGGGATCACGATACCTCCTCCCCGTCGCTTTGGTCACACATTGGTCGCTTTGGTCAGTTTCCCCCCCCCCACCCCCCACCAAGTCCGGGGAGAATTTGTCAGTTTCCCCCGCTCCGTCCCAGTCAAACTGTAAACTCAGCTGCCGGAGCGAACCCTCCAAATCCCTCACCCCAACCCAATTTCCCGAGTGAGCTCCTCAACCCCAGTTCCGAAACCCTGCAACTTCACTTACCTTCCGTTCCTAGTGGGCCGGAGTAAAGTGTCCTGGTTAAAGCAAAAAAAAAACTGCGGATGCTGGAAATCCAAAACAGAAACAAAAATACCTGGAAAAAGTCAGCAGGTCTGGCAGTGTCCTGGTTAAATATTGCCTCGGGTTATTCTGCTTTCCACTTTAACCGTCTCGCTTGGTGGACTGGAGCCCGAATGCGGTGTCTCCCGGAGTTTGGGGGAGTTTGTTTTTCTCTCCCTCCGTGCAGGTATGTACCTGGTGATGAGAGCACAGCGTCACCCTCTGACTAACTTCAGCATTCCTTACTCACCTGCCGGGGCAAGATCAGAACACATCGCCTCCCCCACCCGGGGCCACCGACTGAACGAAAGCCAGTCACAGAACCTCAGCAAAAGTCAAGGCAGCTTCTGCACCAAGTACAACTGGCAATCCCCACAATATGCCATTCCCAGTCCAGGGTCGGAGCTCCAGGCTGAAACCTGCAGTGCTGAGCAAGTGCTGCACTGACGGAGCCCTCTCACGGCGCTAGACGAGGAGGGGAGTTCTCCCCCCCTGGTCAAAACTTATTCGTCAACCAACATCATTAAAACAATAAAGAAACAGGTTAAAACTAGAAACTTATCTAACCGCTTTTTGTGGAATCTTGCTCTGCACAACTTGGGAGTTTTGCCCGCAAAACGGCCGCCACTGCACTTCAAAGGTAATTTTGTGAAGTGTTGGGGGACATTCCACAGAGATGTAATAAGATCCTATATAAACAAATCTCTTTTTCAATATCAGTACAGTAGATATCACAAATCTACAACACACTCATCTACTGCAGCCATGCACCTCCCGAAATCCTCGCCGATGCAGCCGCACAACTCCACTCATCCCAATTGATGCAGTGTTGAATTCCAGAAATATAACACAAAGGTACACTTTGCAGTGCACCCACTCACACTCACAATATTAGAGTTATGCTCTATGACATTCTAGCCAAGAGAAACATATATAAAATGGCCTATCATTTCCTCAGCACTAATTTAACCCAAATGTAGATGTGAGTAAAGAGTGGTGAGAAGTTTGTGGCAATCAAAGACAGAAATTTGGCTAGTGTTGGTCTGTGGTCCTTGTGCTTTCATAAATGGATCAACTAACATGACTAAAGGGGAAGTAAAAAGTCAGCATTTTTCTTGTTACTGCATTGTTGCAGCTTGTTGACCATCTCCTTTGTACCAGCTGGTTCCCTGACCACTGGAAATCTTTCCTTACCAACGTCAGTGACTCATTCTCTGCCTCATCTCTCACATCATGAGCTAGTGCTCCCGTATATCTATAATGGGGTCTGTTTAAAGCGGAGGTGTAGATGGTTAGCATTCTGGTGTGTGATGCTGTTCTGATTTAGCTGGAGGGAAACTATAACTTCTCCTTATTCTGTTGAGACAGCAGATGGTACATTGTGAGCAAATTAATGCACTTAAACATTTGGATACCACATATGGACTATTACTTGATTAAAATCATAGACCAGCTTGACAATCATACAATCATAGGGTGGTTACAGCATAGAAGGGGGCCATTTGGCCCATTGTGTCTGGACTGGCTCTCTGCAGAGCAACTCTCCTAGTCCCACTCCCCTGCCCTTCCCATGTGGCCCTGCAAATGCTTTTTATTCAGGTGTTTATCGAATTTCCTTGTGAAAGCCACAACTGAATCTGCCTTCACCACACTCTCAGGCTTTGCTTTCCAATCCTAACCACTCACTGCATAAAAATATTTTTCCTCATGTTGCTGTTGTTTCTTTTGCTAATCACCTTAAATCGGTGTCCTCTGGTTCATGGCTCTTTTGCCAATGGGAACAGTTTCTCTCTATGTACTCTGCCCAGACCCCTCACGATTTTTGAACACCTCTATCAAATCTCCTCTCAACCTTTTCTAAGAAGAACAGCCCCAGCTTTTCAATCCATCCACGTAACTGAAGCCTCTCATCCCTGGAATCATTCTCGTAAATCTTTTCTGCACCCTCTGTAAAGTGTTCACATCCTTCCTGAAGTGCAATGCTCAGAATTAGACATAATACTCCAGTTGAGGCTGAATCAATGTTCTATACAGGTTCACTGTAACTTCCTTGCTTTTGTACTCTATGCCTCTATTTATAAAGCCCAGGATGTGCCTTAATAACCACTTTTTCTATTTCCACCTTCAATGATTCGTGCACATGTGCACCTAGACCTCTCAGTTCCTGCACCCCCCCTCTTTAGAATTGTACCTTTATTTTATATTGCCTCTTTTCGCGCTCTCTACATTTCTCTACATTAACTTCCATCTGCCAATTGTCCGCCCATTCCACTGCCTGTCTATGTCCTTTTGAAGTCCATCACAATGCTTCCAAATTTTGTGTTATCTGCAAATTTTGAAATAGTGCCCTGCACATCCAAGTCTAGGTCATTAATAAATATCAAGAAAAGCACTGGTCCTGGAACTGACTCCTGGGAAACTCCACTGTATGTTTTCCTCCAATCTGATAAACAACTACTCACAACTACTCTGTGTCCTGTCACTCAGCCACCTTTGTACCCACTGTCCCTTATCTTCCGTGGGCTTCAACTTTGCCGACAAATCTATTATATGGGACTTTATCAAATGCCTTTTGGAAATCTATGTATACCACATGAACTGCATCACCCTCAGCAAAAATCTGTAACCTCATCAAAAAACTCAAGAAAATTAATTAAATAAAACTTGTCTTGAACAAGTCAGCACTGCTTTTCCTTGATTAATCCACATTTGTTCATTTTTAAAAATTCATTCACAGGATGTGGGCTTGAGAAGGTGCTGACTGGCCTACAGTTGTTGGGTTTATCCTTAAATAAATTTTTTAACAAGAATGTAATATTTGCAATTCTCCAGTCCTCTGGCACCACCCCAGTATCTAAGCTGGATTGGCCTGTACCTCCACAATTTCCTTCCTTAGTTTCCTCCTCATCATCTGATGCATCTAATCAGATCTGAATGATTTATCAATTTTAAGTACAATGAGCCTTCCTATTATCTCCTCTTTTATCAATTATTAACTCATCCAGTATCTCAAATGCTTGCTCTGTTACTACGACTCTGGCATCATCTTCTTCCATGATAAAAAGTACTTGTTTTAGTACCTCAGCCATGCCCTCTTTTTGATCCCTAATTTCTTCTTTTACTATTTATAATGTAGACTTTTGGATTCTCTTTTATTTTAGCTGACAGTTTCTTCTCATACGCTCTCTTTGCCTCTCTTGTTTCTTCTTTCACTTCTCCTGTGAACATTTTATATTCAGCCTGGTTCTCACATGTATTATCAAACTGACATCTGTCAAATGCCCTTTTTCTGCTCCATCTTACTGTTGACCTGTTTTGTCATCCAGGGAGCTCCAGCTTCAGTTGCCCTACCTTTCTCAACAGTACCTGAACCATGTCCTCTTTAAAGGCAGCCCATTGTTCTTCTACAGTTTTGCCTGTCAATCTGTTCTCACCCCACCAAAATGGGCCCTCCACCAATTAAATAATTTTACTCAAGATTGCTTCTTGTCCTTTCCCGTAAATTATCTAAACTTTATGATACTATGATTACTGTTACCTTAATGTTCCTCTAGTGACACTTGATCCACTTGACCCTCTTCATTCCCCAGAACCAGATCCAGCAATGCATCCTTCCTCATTGGGCAAGAAACATAATGTTCAAGAACATTTTCCTGACTACCCTTCAGAACTCTTCTCCCTCATTGCTATTATCTTATTACTCTCCCAGTCTATATCGGGATTATTAAAGTAATTTATTATCGCTATTTTGTAGTTTTTGCACCTCCCCGTAAATCCTTTGCAAATTTATCCCTCTATGTGTTTCCCATTAGTTGGTGGCCTACAGAATACATGCAGTTATATAATGGCACCTCTGATGTTTGTTAACTCTAACCAAATAGATTCTGTCCTTGATCCCTCTAGAACATCCTCTCTCCAGCTCAGTAATATTTATAATATTCTCTTTAATAAATACTGCCACCCCTTCTCATTTTGTTCTTTCCCTCTCTTTCCTGAATACTTTCTTTCCAGGAATATTTATTCAGTCCTGCTGTGACGTCTCCACAATGTGTAGTGGTCATTTCTACTGATACTGTCATGGGCAGATGCATCTGCAGCAGGCAGGTTGGTAAAGATGAGGTCAAGTATGTTTTTCCCTCTTGTTGGTTCCCTCACCACCTGCCACAGACCCAGTGTAGCAGCTATGTCCTTTACAACTCGGCCTGCCCGGTCAGTAGTGGTGATGGATATTGAAGTCCCCCACCCAGAGTACATTCTGTACCCTTGCCACCTTCAGTGCTTCCTCCAAGCTTCCTCGATGTCTACACCTGTGGGAAACACAAGAAGAGATCCTGAGAGCTAGCTTCAGAGAACAGAAGCCTCTGCAGTGCTGAAGCTTCCCAATGCAACTCAACAGTGCAGTCTTGGAAGATGACAAACAATACATCCACTACCAATGCAGCCACTTCTATTCAGGCCCGAGGATGCAGGCCATTAGATCCAGGGGCCTTGTCAGTCTTAAGTTCCATTATTTTTTTTGTCTGGGTGAGTGACCTCCTCCTGTCACCCTCCGGGAAGAGGACCCTCCTCTCCCTTATGGCCTCCAGGAGGACCTTCAGGTCCCCATCGGTGAATTGAGGGGCCCTGCCCAGGCTCTAGGCCTCTGGCTCTCCACAGATATTCTTGAATTTAATTCTGCTCTGCTCTTCCAGTCTGCAGTAACATCGGTGAAAAGACAGCCACAGTAATGCTGCAGTGGTCTGTTTAAATCAGGCCTGTACTTGCACAGTCCCACCTCCATTCTCACCTCTGCAGCTGTTTCACTGAACTTACCAATGTATTGCCTACTTTATCTTTTGCTGTCGATGAAGAATCTTCCAAAGAGAATGCCTTGCCTGAGTCCATGGCAGAGACCATAAAGGATCATAATGTTAAAGAGCTGGTACTTCCCCAGGGTGAAAGTCAATTGCCACCTGTGCTTCAGTCCCATCTCCAGGCCAATTAAGGGGTGTCCCTGTGAAATTCAGGGCCAGTGACTATTTACCACTGGGGTCAGATTCGTGATCCACAAACTATCCTGACTTCCCTTTCCTGTCCCCACAGAGGACATCCGTTCACATGGAAATGGAAGTTGTTCTATCCCCAGCATTAAAATCTCTGTCTCTGATCAGTACAAAAATTATTTCATAAGAGATAGGTGTCCTAAGATGGTCACTCCATCTGTGGATTCTAGGCATGGTACTTGGTTAGTAGACAGACTGCAGTCATATTCTGGTATCTGCTTAACAATTGTTTATTAGTACCACTTCTATACAGGTTACATGGTAGGCATGTTACTTCTAAGCATAGTGCTCCAACCTCTCTCTCTCAAGTCTAACACATGAATGAATAGTGTCAGTGTTATATCATCATATGCATTATGCATTAGCATATCCCATCTGTTAACCCGTGATATTACACCTCCCCCCAAGTATACTATCCAATTTTCAACAACAACATGAAACTATGGCCAGGATTTTCTGGCTTCGTTGTGGTGGGACCTGTCGCAGGAGATTCAGCAGCCCAGCCAAAAGTCAATCGATTTTTGGCGGGACCGGACAATCCCGGTGGCAGGTGGGGGTGGAAAATCCAACCCATGCCTTTAACTATTTACATTGCATTTCTGTAGCTCCCTTGTTACAACTGTAGATTCTGCTCAACTTTAATTCCTACTCTTCCCCTCCCCAAATCATAGTCCTGGGGGCTTCAATCTCCCACAGTATTCCTGGCCTTTAGGGAAGATGTCTCGGAGATATGAAGGCTTTCTTCTTATTCTGGGAGGGTATCATCATCAGCAGAATAGGACAGCACTTTAGCAGCATTGCTGGGAAGCAGAGTATATATTTCAGGATGACTGAACTGCAAAGACAATGAAGACTTTTCAATGAAAGACTGGTCCAAGAGAGAATACTGATGAAAATGGACCCTTGGACCCTCTGGGCCTAGAAGAGAAGAACTCAGGAGGCTCTGAGGAACTTGTTGCTCCATCAAAGCACACCAGGGAAGACCTCCGGAAGAGAAATGATCTTCAACTCCAGGGAAGATTGTCACAGCTGGATCATTCACTCCTGTATCGAAGACCAAAAAGAGATTGAATTTCCAAAATTTCAATTAACTTAGATGGCAAAGAAAAAAAACCCAATAAGATTCCTGTAAAACTGTCAGGAAAAGAAGAAGAGGTGATTTCCCAATGATATTTCGGGAGGACTGTCCACTTTCTGTCGGCAGTGGTAAGAGAGCCATACTTCTCTCTGTGTGAGGTTGCTCCACTATGGACAATGGGGAGAATTGCTGAGGATATGGAGACAAGACAGCCTCATCTTCTGTAATAAAATGAATTTCTTGTAGACAACCAACTCAGGGATAAGATTGGTGTACAGGATTCTGCAGCTTCAGAAGTGCTAAAGATTCTGCCGCAGCTTCTGTGCTGATCTCCAGCTCCGGAGGGAAAAAGGCTTTCAGCTGGGACTGAAGTACAGGTGGCAATTGACTTTCACCCTGGGAAAGTACCAGCTCTTTAACATTATGATCCTTTATGGTCTCTGTCATGGACTCAGGCAAGGCATTCTCTTTGGAAGATTCTTCATGGCCAGCAAAAGATAAAGTAGGCAATACATTGGTAAGTTCAGTGAAACAAAGATTTGAATGCTACTCAGCCACTAGAAATACAACTGACCCTAAAAAGGCAACAGAGACTTCATAAGGTGCGTCCATCAACTGGAAAGACAAATCATCCTCTAGAGCCTCTATCTCCAACAGATTACTCAGTGCTGCAAGGGTTTCTTCCTCATCACTTTCTCCTAGGAAGAACCAATTCAAGTCCAGCAGGTCTTCATGGGAATGTTCACCGTCTGCTGCAGTACCTTCAGTATCCATCACCTCTGGCCTAACTTCATGAAGAACTAAGAGATTCATAACTTCAATCTCCACCCGAGGTCTAGTGGATGGTGTCTCTGTGAAAGAAATGAACTTACTGCTGATCGTACAAACTTCCTCAGCTTCTGAAGGCTGAAGTGCCACTTGTTCTAAGTAAAAGTTTGAAGATTGTTGCATAAAAGACAGGGAGTCATTCAAATGGTGAGCATCATCTGGTTTTTCTAGGATTCTTATAAGTATGCCAACATTACCACTCAATAAGGATGTACATTGATTGTGAAGAACAAAGAGAAAATCAACGATCTGTCGACCCTTATAGCAAAGAGGAGCGATAATCCTGCCTTTCATTGGAAGGCTAATGCTGCCTGGACCTTATAATTTGATGTCTGATGGATCATTGTCTTTCTTTTTATGAAAATTTACAGAAAATCAAAATGTAAAACAAAACGAAAAGCTTTAAAACACACAAAAAGAAGTTTCCACAATCTCAGATTTGTATGACATGAATCAATACTTAGGAGCAATACCATACAGTCTGGGTGAGATAGAAACCTTGGGAAATGTATTAGACAATTGGAATGGACTGTTTCTCATTTGTCAGGCTGTTTGTCCAACATCCAGTACTGGATGAGCCAGAATTTCCTCCAATTAAATATTGGGAAGACAAATCCATTGTCTTCTCCATCAGACATCTGGTATTGAATCGCTCATCTATACCTTTGTCACTTGACTATTCCATTGCTCTCCTGACTTACCTCCCATCTTCCATTCTCCATAAATGTGAGTTCGCCCAAATTCTACTACCTGTATCCCAGCTCACCATAAGTCCCATTCACTCATACTGTGTAGATTGCTTGTGTGTGTGGAAACAAGTGCACATCTATTCTGTCTCACCATACCATTATCTATTTGGATAAGGTAGAACCATGATGTGGTGTCTGTTCAACCACTTGTCCATAATGAGCTTGGTCTCAAATTCAAACTGGTTCTCCTGGTTGGAGGTCTGGTAGGTTGTGTGCTTTGTGATGTTTATCATATGTTCCACATCTGACTGGAACAATATTCATCCTCTTTCTCCCTCACTTTTTCCATGTCATCAGTTCCCCAGGGGTTGGTATTGGGACCTTTGCTATTCCTGATATATCATTAATATATGATCTAGATCTTGGTGTGCAGGGGACAATTTCAAAATTTGCGGATGATACAAAACTTTGTAAACTGTGCGGAGGATAGTAAAGAACTTCAAAAGGACATAGACAAGTTGGTGGAGTGGGCTGATAGGTGACAGATGAAGTTCAATGCGGAGTTGATGCATTTTGGTAGGAAGAACATGGAGAGGCAATATAAAGTAAGGGGTACAATTCTTAAGGGTGTGCAGGAGCCTAAGGACCTGGGTGTATATGTGCATAGATCATTGAAGGTGGCAGGACAAGTAGGTAGAGCAGTTAATAAAGCATACAATATCTTGAGCTGTATTAATGGGGGCACAGAGTAAAAGAGCAGGAAGATTATGATGAGCTTATATAAGACACTAGTTAGACCTCAGCTGGAGTATTGTGTACAGTTCTGGGTGCCACACTATAGGAAGGATGTGAACGCATTGGAGAGAGTGCAAAAGAGGTTTACAAGAATGGTTCCAGAGCTGGAAAACTTCAGTTACGAAGATAGATTGGAGAGAATGGGACTGTTCCCCTTGGAGAGGAGAAGGCTAAGAGGAGATTTGATAAAGGTGTTCAAAATCATGAGGAGGCTGGATAGAGTAGATAGGGAGAAATTGTTCCTGCTCGTAAAAGGATCGAGAACAAGAGGGCACAGATTTAAAATGATTTGCAAAAGAAGAAATGTGATGTGAGAAAAAACTTTTTCACACAATGAGTGGTTCGGGTCTGGAATGCACTGACTGGAAGTGTGGCGGAGGTAGGTTCAATCGAGGCATTCAAGAGGGCATTAGATGATTATTTAAATAGAAACAATGTGCAGGGTTATGGGGAAAAGGCAGGGCAATGGCACTAAGTCATAACGCTCATTTGGAGAACCGAATAGCCTCCTTCAGTGTTGTAACAATTCTGTGATTCTGTGATCAGCTTGTACTTAAGGCCTTAGTGTGTTTGGAAGAGTAGGGAATTGAGTTCTCAGTCTTCTTCCCCTGAGGATTTCACATGGTGCTAAAGCATTTTGGAATGGAGTTGAATGACAGCTTAGAAGTTCAAGCTGGATGTCATCGTTCTTCTTCAGCAATGCTGTACACACTCCTCTTTCAGCTTCACCATTGGCTTGGGCTTGAAGGTAACTTGGTGAGCTGGTAGTATGGACAAATCCTTATGATGCTGTGAACTCTTTAAAGTATTCATTGGCAAATTGCAGTCCATTGTCTGAGATTACAATGTCTAGGATTCCAAGTGTTGCAAATGTCTCTTTCGGTGAGGTAATCGCTTCTTCAGAAATGTTACCCTGCAGTTGCTTGGCTTCTATCCATCTTGAGTCTACTACAATCAAGAATATTTTACCTCTGTGTTCAAACAAGTCCATCCCAAGATATTCCCATGGTCTTGATGGAAAGGAAGATGACATCAACAATTCTCGTCTCCTGGTGATAAATAGTACGAGTAATGCAGTTTGATATAATCTCTTCCAATGATTTTGAGAGACCTAAAATGGAATATCTTACTTTGGGCTCAACATTTTCTGACGCTCAAATGTTCTTGGTGCAATCGTTGTAGTATATCGAATCTCAGAACTCTTGGAATGACCACTTTCTTGTCAGGATAAGTAAATCATCAACTACAGTGATGTGTCATCTCTGTTCATAGTACTGTCTGAGAATGGGATTGTGTGGCATATATGCTGGCCATCCTTTGTTGCAGTATTCTCTGACCTGAGCACGTTCTTCATCAGATTTCTATGCACCTCTGATTTCATTCAGAGTTGCTGCTGGTAGAGTTGTGATTGTTGTCAATGGAAAGGTTGCTACCTCTTCGACAAGAACTGCATCACCTTGTTCAAGTCTTGCCACTGGGATACAGGACAAAGCATCTACTGTAGTCTGCTATTTTCCTGGAACATACTCTGCCTTTTCAACAGTCCTCACCATCCTCAGTCTGAATCGTTGTATTCATAGTGGCATCTTTGCTCTCCTTAGAATTTAAGAGTGTCACAAAGAGTTTGAGGACTGTCTCAATCTTGAAGAGTTTTTTTATAGAAGTTTTTATAAAAGCCATAAGTTCACCTTGGAACAGTCAACAAGCAAGCCTGAAGATGCTGAAGATGTGGGCAGGGTTCTCAATGAGTACTTTGCCTCTGTCTTCACTAAGGAGAGGGATGAAGCAGATATTCTAGTTAAAGAGGAGTGTGAAATATTAGATAAAATAAGCATAGTGAGAGAAGAAGCACTCAAGGGACTGACATCCTTGAAAGTGAATAAGTCACCAGGGCCAGATGGATTGTATCCCAGGCTGCTAAAGGAAGCCAGCGAGGAAATAGCAGATGCTCTGAGGATCAGTTTTCAATCCTCACTAGATATAGACAAGGTACAAGTGGATTGGAGGTCTGCGAGCGTTGTACCATTATTTAAAAAGGGTGCGAGCGATAGACCAAATAATTATTGGCTGGTCAGACTGACTTCTGTGGTGGGCAAATTGTTAGAATCAATTCTGAGAGACAGGGTAAACTGTCACTTAGAAAGGAATGGATTAATCAGGGATAGTCAGCATGGTTTTGTTAGGGGAAGATCGTGTCTTACTAATTTAATCAAACTTTTTGAGTAAGTAACAAGGAGGATTGATTAGTGCAGTGGATGTTGTCTACATGTGACTTTTCTATGGTTCTGTGGTTTTATACTCTCCTCCATGCTAGTTGTCAAAAACCATTAGAGGTACAATCTGTCAAAACTGGCAGCGTTAGGACAGAAGCCATGCCAGATTTTGGATTTTGCTAGATTTTTGGTTGGGCGCTTTGGGCAGTTGGCGGTTCAGGCCAATCCAGGTCAGGTGGGGTCAAGGGTCACTTGGAATAGACCAGCACGCAAGTGGCGAAGGGGATAAAAAATCTGGCACCTTGCAGTACCTAGCCAAGTTGACCAGGTAAGTTAATTTTAATTGAGCATAATATGAAACAAAAGGATGCATGGCAGATTTTAAAAATGTCCAGTTTTCGGACAACTCAAGTTCTTAGGGAGCTAGTTTTGAGAGACTGTACCTGTATTTACATTGAGCTTTAAGAAGATTGAACTCTTTCCCAACTTAGCTAAGCTTTCGTCTACAGATGACATAGGATGAACTTCGCATTCAATTGCTTTGTTCAGCTGTGTAAGATCTAATCAAATTCTGAAAGATCCGTTGGTGTTTGGCACCGGGACCATCCCCCTGCACCAGCTTGTTGGTTCTGTCACAGGTGAAAATACTCCTTGCTTCAACGTAGAGCCAATTTTCTTCTTTACCTTTGGCAAGAGTGGATGATGAACTTTTTTGGGTGTAAATATATATGCTGGCTTTGTTTCAGGATGTAGAGTGATGTGTCTTCAATTTTCCTCATCCTGTGAACAGTTGTGGAAAGTCAACTGATCTTCTTGGCTTTCCAGTTCCTCTACTCTGCAAATCAGTTGGTGCAAGCTTTCCTGCTTAAAAGTTAACAATTCTGGTTCAGGATCACATATAAGATTTCAGTGATTCTTTTCTCTCAATATTGAAGAGTCGCATTCACTTGTCCAATGACCATGAATTCTATACCTCCTGGAACAAGTAGATTTTGCAATATGGCTGAAGAGAGCTTTTCTGCAATCACAGTTCAGCATCAGAGAAAACTGAAACTGCTGCACCCATGTCCAATTTAAAGTGTGCCTTGTTTCCCTTGAATAGGATATCAGCACTCCAGCAGTTTCTGCTTGCTCGCTGGATCTCTTCAAGGAAAGGCACCTCAATGTCATTGATATTTTCTATTTCATGGATTTTGCCATCTTTCAAAGGCTTCCCTTTGTGCGTATTCTGTACAAGGTACTTGCTGCGTGGGGTCCTTCTTTCTGCAAAAATTACATTTGGCCTCATTGGCGGGACAATTTTTGTGACTGTGTTTTTTCCTGCCACACTGATTAGTTAGCTGGGGTAGTTGATGGATGCTCTTCCTGCCTCCCCTGATTTTTTACAGCCACCTCTCTGCTTTGATACTCTACTTAGTCAGTCATTTTTGGGATATGGTTCTCCCGGACACCCCGAATCATCAATCGATTTTGCTTCCTGACCTCAGCTTGTCTGTTCTGTTGAATCGCCTTTGTTAAGGTTAAATTATCCGTCGACTGCCAGTGGTCAGATCATCCAAGACTCTGATAACAATTCTGTCCCTGATTAATTCATCTTTTAAGCTGCAATATTCACAGTCCTCTGCAAGTCTATGCAGGTTGTTAATAAATGTGTCAATACTTTCACTTTGTCATTAGGTACACTTGTTAAATTTAGTCCGCTCGACAATGGTATTCTTTCGCAGTAGGCATAAAGTTCTTCTATTGCTTCATCCTCCATAGCTTTTCCTTTGTTGATCCCTTGCCTGACTAAGATAGCATCTGCACAGCCACCCATAGCATATAATAGTGTAATGACCTGCTCACTGCTCAGTTTCACAATGAGGCCCAATGCAGTGTGGTATCTAGTATCAATTCAGCCATGCTTCTACTTAAACCTGCTTCTGCTTAGACCTGCAAACTGCTTGAAGTTTTCTGGTAATGGCAGAGAATTTTCCAATCTTGTTCTTTCACTTGCTGCCATCATATAATATTCTTGGCCTTGTTGCGCTAACACGGAATATTCAGAGTGTGCTGAAGTAAGGAAAATACTAACTTTATTGAGAAACATCTTACAGAGGCTTCATCATGCCATGAGGTCTACAAGAGAGAGCAGGATCATGAGTTTTTGCATCACTCCCTGTGATGATGCATACTGTCTCTCATTAGCATATCACACAGACAGAATTAACCCCTTATACCACAGTTTTTTTGGAGATTTGAAGGTGATGATGTTCTCGTGCATTGGCTGCCCTTGTCCTTCTAGGTGGTACAGGCTGCGAAATTGGAAAGCGGTGTCTTAGGAGCCTTGATGAACTGCTGCAGTGCATCTTGTATATGCTGGTGGAATGAGCAAATGTTTAAGATGGTAGATCAGGTGCCAATCAAGCGGGCTGCTTTATCCTGGATGGTGTCGAGCTTCTTGAGTGTTGTTGGAGCTGTATTCATCCAGGCAAGAGGAGACTATACCATCCCACTCCTGACTGGTGTCTTGGAAATAGTGGTTAGGCTTTGGGGATTCAGGAGGTGAGTTACTTGCCGCGTAATTTCCAACCCTTGACCTGCTCTTGTAGCCACAGTATTGATATGGCTGGTCCAGGGTGTTGATGATGGGGAAGTTCAGTAATGGCCAATGCCTTTGAATAACAAGGGGAGATGGTGTCTGTTCTATGTCATTGATCCCAACATCAAACATGTCTTCTGGTTGTTCTCCTTTCCCTCACAGAATGTTTTGTGCCTGGTCAGTAATGTCCTTTACCCTGGTACCAGGGAGACAACACATCATGTGGATTCACATCAGCAGATGCAGAAACATCTGTTTAACCTCCTCACTCTTAAATCCCCTATGACAACTGCATTTCTAAATTTTACTGTGCCTCTCTGTGCAATGCTTTGCCCCATTGGTGCTGTGGATATGCTCTGTATTGTACTCCCCAAGCTGATGTCATAGTATTCAACACTGTATATTGGTTTGGCGGTTTCATAACACTGGAGGATCCCTGTACAGTTTCCCCTTCTTCCTATCCTTCCAGATAGCCACTGTCCTCTTGGAGTCTCTATGGCTGTGGACAACTACCTCCTGGAATGTGCGATTTCAACCTCCATATGCCCTGCAGTGACTCTAGCTACCCCTCAAGTGCTGGAACAGAAGGAAGCACTTCCTGCACGTGTGGCTATCTTGGATAACAAAGGGTCCTGGGAGTTCCCACATGGCACAGCATTTTCAGGCACTGGCTCACACTGTCCAGCCATTTTACTGAAATTAACAGTCTATTATCTTAAAGTTCTCTTTATTTTGAATGCTTCCTGCATTCTCTCCCTCACTTTTGCCATTGCCCCTTGGTTTTAATCACTTAGCACCTCCTTCCCCCTTTATGCTTAACTTCCACTCTCACCAAATTCCTATTTGAAAGTATTTACTCTGTTTGCTATTCACACCATTTAGATGTTCATTCTTTCTCTGTTCAAGAATCACGAGACAGGTCCTAAATGAGAAAAGAGCATTCAGCCCATCAGTGCCACCTCTTTCACAGCCCATATAAGATATTGATTCTACCCACTCATTTAATTCCCTTCCACGGCCCTGGTACATTCTATCCAATTGTGGATTATACACACTCATTTAGTCCTGTTTGGGGACTATTAGACCTGTGACAGTAGAGCCACAGTTTGACACAGCAGCTCACACAAAGCCACTGCCTTAATGCAGGCCATGGCTGTTATTACTCACTGAATTTAATCATTTATTTCCATGACAATGGTTTCTCTGTCATTCTTTATGAAAAGGCTTGAAAGTTTCTGTGCTGTTGTTTTGAGAATTCAAGTGCTCTTGAGCCCAGCATTCTTTTTAACTGCCCCCTCAAATACATCAGTATCATCAACTGTTTGGAGGAGCATATGTTCACAGCCAGAAATGGTGTTTATTTGAAATATTGTAAGGATTTTGATGAATATTTTTGAGAATATTGACACCAAGATTTTGTATGTTTAATGACGCTGACTGAATGCATTGAATTAACCAACTTGCATTGAATTCATGACCTCAGGACGCCCCAAAGAGCTTTATAGCCAGTGAAGTGGTTTTGAAGTGTAGTCACTATTACCATGTAGGAAACACAGCAAGCTCACACAAACAGCAATAAAATACATCTGCTCAAAGTGTTGATTGAAGAATAAATATTGGCCAGAACGCCAAAGGAGAACTTCCCTGCTCTTCTTTGAATATTCCACCCATGGAAGCATATGGTCTTTCATTTTATCAGAAAGATGGTGCCTCTGACAGTGCAGTACTCCTTCAGTATTGCATTGAAGTGCCAGCCAGGATTTTGTGCTCAAACTCTCGGGAATGGGATTTGAATCTGACTCAGCTGAGAGTGATATCATTGACCCAAGGCTGACAGGTATGGCAAGAAAAATTCAGACATTATAAAATCATTCAGGTGTCAGACAAGACTCAGTTGGTAATACTCTTGTCTCAGAGTCAGACAGTTAAGAGATTAAGCTCCATTTTAGGAATGCTAGGTTGACACTCCAGTGCAATATTGAGAGTGCTGAACCGTCAGAGGTGCTGTCTTTTCTAACATGATAAAATTCTTCATTAGGATGGAAAGTGAAGTAGTCCGACCCAAAACTAGGGTCCTAAATCTAAACAAAGGAAAAGTACAAAGGTATGAGGCATCAGTTAGCTAAGATAGATCGGGGAACTTCATTAAAAGGTGGACAGGCAATGGCTAATACTTAAGGGACGAATGTATGCTTTGCAACAATTACACATTCCTTTCTGGTGCAAAAACGCAACAGGAAAAGTGGCCCAGCCATGGCTAACAAAAGAAATTAAGGATAGTATTAGATCTAAAGAGGAATCATATAAAGTTGCTAGAAAAGCCCTGAGGATTGGGGGCAGTTTAGAATTCAGCAAAGGTGGACCAAGAGATTGATTAAGAGGGGAAAAATAGAGTATGAGAATAATTTGCAAGAAACATAAAAGCAGACTGTAAAAGCTTCTATAAGCATGTAAAAAGAAAAAGACTAGTGAAGACAAATGTAGGTCCCTTACAGTCCGAAATGGGAGAATTTATAATAGAGAACAAAGAAATGGCAGAGCAATTAAACGACTACTTTAGTTCTATATTCTTGGAGGAAGACACAAATAACATCCGAGAAATGGTAGGGAACCAAGGGTCTAGTGAGGAGGAGGAATTAAAGGAAATTAGTATTACTAAAACAATAGTGCTAGAGAAATTAATGGGACTGAAAGCCAATAAATCCCCAGGGCCTGATAATCTACATACCAGGGTACAAAAGGCAGTGGCCATGGTAATAGTAGATGTGTTGGTTATCATCTTCCAAAATTCTGTAGATTCTGGAACAGTCCCGGCAGATTGGAGGATGGGCAAATGTAACCCCACTATTAAAAAAAGGAGGGAGAAAACTGAATTATAGACCAGTTAGCCTAACATCAGTAGTAGGGAAAATGCTAGAGTTTATTATAAAGAATGTGATAATAGGATACTTAGAAAATATTAATGGAATTGGAAAAAGTCAACATGGATTTATGAAAGGGAAATCATGTTTGTCAAATCTACTGGAGTTTTTTGAGGATGTAACTAGTAGAATAGATAAGGGAGAACCAGTGGATGTGGTGAATTTGGATTTTCAGAAAGCTTTTGATAAAATCCCATATAAGAGGTTAGTCTGTAAAATTAAAGGACATGGGATTGGCGATAATATACTGGCATGGATTGAGAATTGGTTGGCAGACAGGAAACAGAGAGTAAGAATAAATGGGTCTTTTTCGGAGTGGCAGGTGGTGACTAGTGGGGTACCACAGGGATCAGTGCTTGGTCCCCAAGTATTCACAATATATATCAATGATTTGGATGAGGGAACCAAATGTAATATTTCCAAGTTTGGTGATGACATAAAACTTGGTGGGAATGTAAGTGGTGAGGAAGGTGTTAAGAGGCTTCAAGGCGATTTAGACAGGTTGACTGAGTGGGCAAATACATGGCAGATGCAGTATAACGTGGATAGGTGTGAAGTTATCCACTTCAGTAGGAAAAACAGAATGGCAGAGTATTATTTAAATGGTGATAGATTGGGAAATGTTGCTGTACAAAGGGACCTCGGTGTCCTTGTACACCAATCACTGAAAGCAAGCATGCGGGTGCAGCAAGTAGTTAAGAAGGCCTTCATTGGAGAGGACTTGAGTACAGGAGCAAGGATGTCTTACTGCAGCTGTACAGGGCTTTGGTGAGACAGCACCTGGAGAATTGTATGCAGTTTTAGTCTCCTTACCTAAAAAAGGATATACTTGCCATAGCGCAGCGAAGGTTCACTTGACTGAGTCCAGGGATGGCAAGATTGTTGTATGAGGAAAGATTGAGCCGACTAGGCCTGTATTCACTGGAGTTTAGAAGAATGAGAGGGGATCTCATTGAAACTTTAAAATTCTGACGAGGATGGACAGACTGGGTGCAGGGATGATGTTTCCCCTGGCTGGGGGAGGTCTAGCAGTCACAGTCTCAGGATATGGGGTAGAACATTTAGGATTGAGATGAAGAGAAACTGTGAAGGCCAAGTCGCTGAATAAATTTAAGAAGGAAATAGATAGTTTTCTCAACTCTAAAGGCATTAAAGGGTATGGGGAGAGAGCAGGAGTATGGCGTTGAGACAGAGGATCAGCCATGATCATATTGGATGGTGGAGCAGACTCGAAGGGCTGAATAACCTACTCCTGCTCCTTTTTTCTATGTTTCCATGATGAGATTTAAAACAAGGCTCCATCTTCTCTTTAAAGTGGATGAAGAAAATAGCATGTATTATTTCAAAGAGAAGCAGGGGAGTTATCCCTGGTGTCTTGGCCAAAATTTTTCCCTCAGTCATAACACTAAAAAACAGATCATCAGGTCATTATCTCATTGCTGTTTGTGGAAACTTGCTGTGTGTACACTGGCTGCTGCATTTCCTACATTACTTCAATGACTACACATTAAAAGTACTTAATTGGCTGTAGCATGCTTTGGGATGTCTTGTGGTCATGAAAGGTACTATATAAATATGTCTTTTTATCATTCAGATAGTTGCTGAAAATAAAATGAATAAGGAACAAACATTGACCTGTCGCCCACACCTAAGGGCATTGTCATGAACCTGACTAAACTGTTGGCTTCAATGTAGCCTATTTTTCTATCAAGCTTTCTGCCTCTCCCAGTGTTTCATTTTCTGTGCTTGTTTCTTCACCACTTTCATCCTCTCTTTGCTGTCCCACCATGTTTCTTGCTGCTCTTTCCTACTATGTTTCTCTGTTTCTTGCTTTTTATTTCTTTACCCTTTCTCCTGTATGGTCACATTGCTTTATTGCTTGTATTAGATAAACATAAACTGGTGATGTCAGGTTATTCTGCATACAGTAATGTAAACACAGAGGATAAGATTTTTACCACTAGGTTTGCTATTTCAACAACAACAACTTATATAGCACCTTTAACATAATAAATGCCCCAAGGTACTTCATAAGAGCTTTATAGAGTAAAATTAGACATCAAGCCACATTAGAATATATTAGGGGCAGATGGCCAAAATCTTGGTCAAAGAAGTAGATTTTAAGGAGTGTCTTAAAGGGGGAAAGAATGAGTAGGGACATGGACAGCAGAGTTTTGGATGACCTCAAGTTTAAGGGGGGCTGATGGTAGAATGTTGGATACCAGCCAGGAGTGCATTGGAATAGTCAAGTCTAGAGGTAATAAAGGTGTGATTGAGGATTTCAGCAGCAGGTGAGTTGAGACAGAGATAAAGTCAGGTGATGTTATGAAGGTGCAAAAGCAGTCTTAGTGTGGGAATGGATTTAAAGTTGGAAGCCTAGCTCAGGGTCAAATATCACAATGAGCTCATGAACAGAGTGGTTCAGACAGGGAAAAGAATGGAGTAGGTGGCTGGGAAATGAAGTTCGGAACAGGGACCCAAGACAATGGCTTAAGAACATAAGAAATAGGCAAGAGTAGATCATAAAGCCCAAGGCCAAGCTACTCCGCCATTCAATATGATCATGGCTGATCAGTGACTTCAGCTCCACTTCCCCACCTGTTCCCCATATCCCTTGGTTTCCTGAGAGACCTTGTCTATCCCAACCTTAAATATTTTCAACGATGGAGCATCCACAACCCTCTGGGGTAAAGAATTCCAAAGATTCACAATTCTTTGAAGAAGAAATTTCTTCTCATCTCAGTACAAAATGATTGGCTCCTTATCCTGAGACTGTGCCCCTGTGTCCTAGATTTCCCAACCAGAGGAAACAACCACTCAATGTATCCTGTCAGACCCCTTCAGGGTCTTGTAGGTTTCAATTAGATCACCTCTCGTTCTTCTAAACTCCAGACAATATATGCTTCAGTTTTCACAATATTTAATTGGAAGAAATTTCTGCTCATTCAATACTGGATGTTGAATAAGCAGTTTGATAATTTAGCACCAGTGGAAGAGTCGGGAGAGGTGGTGAGGTAGAGCTGAGTGTCGTCAGTGTACATGTGAAAACACGCTGTGTTTCTGAATGATGTCGCTGGAGGGGTGTGGGGGGAATAGGTGAGAAATAGGACGGCCCTAAGGATTGATCACTGCGGGACACTCAAAGGTAGTGATCTCAGGATTACTACCAGTGCCACGTGCCATTCAGAGTAGAAATCGCAGGATATATCGGATGAATACATGGCTGAAGAGATGGTGTGAGGGAGAGGGTTTCAGATTCCTGGGACATTGGGAACGGTTCTGGGGGAGATGGGACCAGTACAAACTGGACAGGTTACACCTGGGCAGGACTGGGACTGATGTCCTATTTGCTAGAGTGGTTGGGGAGGGTTTAAACTAATAAAATGGATGATATACCCGTGCAAATAGATGTAAACAGGTATGATATAGTCGGGATTCGGAGACATGGCTGCAGGGTGACCAGGGATGGGAACTGAACATCCAGGGGTATTCAGTATTTAGGAAGGACAGACAAAAAGGAAAAGGCAGTGGAGTTGCATTGCTGGTTAAAGAGGAAATTAACGCAATAGTGAGGAAAGATATTAGCTCCGACGATGTGGAATCTGTATGGGTAGAGCTGAGAAACACGAAGGGCTTGAATATAGACCCCCAAACTGTAGTGGTGCTGTTGGGAATGGCATTAAACAGGAAATTAGAGATGCATGAAATAAAGGAACATCTGTAATTACGGGTGACTTTAATCTGCATATAGATTGGGCAAATCAAATTAGTAACAATACCATAGTGGAGGAATTCCTGGGGTGGATACGGGATGCTTTTCTGCACCAAAACATTGAGGAACCAACTGGAGAACAGGCCATCCTAGACTGGGTATTGTGTAATGAGAAAGGAATAATTGACAATCTAGTTGTGCAAGGCCCCTTGGGGATGAGCAACCATAACGTGATAGAATTCTTCATCAAGATGGAGAGTGACACAGTTGAAGGGGAAAATAGAATACGAGAGTAAGCTTGCGGGGAACATAAAAACTGACTATAAAAGTTTCTATAGGTATGTGAAGAGAAAAAGATTGGTGAAGACAAATGCAGGTCCCTTACAGTCAGAAACAGGGGAATTTATAATGGGGAACAAAGAAATGACTGACCAACTAAATACATACTTTGGTTCTGTCTTCACAAAGGAGAACACTAATAACATACCAGAAATGTTGGGGAACACAGGGTTTAGTGAGCGGGAGGAACTGAAAGGAATCAGTATTAATATGGGAACTGTGTGTTGGAGAAATTGATGGGATTGTAGGCCGATAAATCCCCAGAGTACTTAAGGAAGTGGCCCTAGAAATAGTAGATGCACTCGTGGTCATCTTCTGAGATTCTATAGACTCTGGAACAGTTCCTACAGATTGGAAGGTAGCTAATGTAACCCCACTATTTAAAAAGGGAGGTAGAGAGAAAACAAGGTAATTATAGACCAGTCAGCCTGACGTCGGTAGTGGGGAAAATTCTAGAGTCCATTATAGAAGATTTAATAGCTGAGCACTTGGAAAACAGTGGCAGAATCGGACAGGGTCAGCATGGATTTCTGAAAGGGAAATCATGCTTGATAAATCTACTGGAATTTTTCGAGAATGTAACTAGTAGAGTTGATGAGGGGGAGCCAGTGGATGTGGTTTATTTGGACTTTCGGAAGGCTTTCGACAAAGTCCCACATGAGAGATTAGCGTGTAAAATTAAAGCGCATGGGATTGAGGGTAGTGTATTGAGATGGATAGAAAACTGGTTGGCAGACAGGAAACATAGAGTCGGAATAAATGGGTCTTTTTCCAAATGGCAGGTAGTGACTAGTGGGGTACCGCAGGCATCGGTGCTGGGACCCCAGCTATTCACAATATATATTAATGATTTAGATGAGGGAGCTAAATGTAATATCTCCAAATTTGCAGATGACACAAAGCTGGGTGCGAGGGTGAGCTGTGAGGAGGATGCAGAGATGCTTCAGTGTGATTTGGACAAGCTGAGTGAGTGGGCAAATACATGGCAGATGCAATATAATGAGGATAAATGTGAGGTTATCCACTTTGGTAGCAAAAACAGGAAGGCAGATTATTATCTGAATGACTATAAATTGAGAGAGGGGAATGTGCAACGAGACTTGGATGTCCTCCTACACCAGTCTTTGAAGGTAAGCATGCAGGTGCAGCAGGCGGTAAAGGCGGCAAATGCTATCTTGGCTTTCATAGCTAGAGGATTCGAGTACAGGGGCAGTGATCTCTTGCTGCAATTATACAAGCCCTTGGTGAGACTGCACTTGGAATATTGTGTGCAGTTTTGGTCTCTTTATCTCAGGAAGGATGTACTTGCTAAAGAGGGAGTACAGCGAAGGTTTACCCGACTGATCCCTGGGATGGCAAGACTGACATATGAGGAGAGGTTGAGTCGATTAAGATTATATTCGCTGGGTTCAGAAGAATGAGGGGGGATCTCATAGAAACCTATAACATTCCAGGACTAGACAGGGTAGATGCAGGAAGAATGTTCCCGATGGTGGGGGAGTCCAGAACCAGGGGTCACAGTCTGAGGATACGGGGTAGACCATTTAGGACAGAGATGAGGAGAAATTTCTTCACCCAGAGAGTGGTGAGCCTGTGGAATTCGCTACCACAGAAAGTAGTTGAGGCCAAAACATTGTATGTTTTCAAGAAGGAGTTAGATATAGCTCTTGGGGCGAAAGGGATCAAAGGATATGTGGAGAAAGCGGGAGCAGGCTATTGAGTTGGATAATCAGCAATGATTATAATGATTGGCGGAGCAGGCTCGAAGGGCTGAATGGCCTACTCCTGCTCCTGGTTTCTATGTTTCTATGTAATGATGTGGGAGCAGGAAGAGAAGCCATTGCAAGTGATACTTTGGGCTACAATTAGATACGTAAGAATGGAACTAGGTGACAGCAACCACACCCAGCTGGATGACAATGGAGAAGTGTTAGAGAAGGAGGTGTGGTTAACTGTGTCAAAGGCTGGAGACAGGCTGAGAAGGATGAGGGGGGATAGTTTACTTTTGTGACAGTTGCATAGGATAACATTTGTGCCTTTAATAAGAGCTGCTTTGGTACTATGGCAGGTGGAAACCTGACTGGAGGGATTTGAACATGGAGCTCTAGGAAACACCAGCACGGACTTTTGAGGCAACATCATGTTCAAAGGCTTTGGAGAGGAAAGTGAAGTTGGGGATGTGGTGGTGGTTTGCAACGGCAGTGCGGTCAAGGGCTCTTTTTTAGAGGAGAGAGGTGATGATGGCACAGTTAAAGGAGAGAGGAACAACACATTAAGAGAGAGAACTGTTAACAATGTCAACTAACATGGGGGCCCAATGAGAAATTGGGTGATCAGCAGTTTAGTGAAAATAGGGTTGAGGGAGCAGGAGGTGGGTATCATGGACACAATGAACTTGGAGAGGGCACGAGGGGAGGTAAGAAAGAAATTAGAGGCAGATGCGAGTTTAGGGGTAGGACTGGGGGAAGCATTAAAGCAAGTTTGATCAGGTGGGCTAGTAGAAGGGAGGGAAGCAGCAGAGGCAGCTGATGGGATGATCTGTCTTAGTGACAACGACGTCCATGAGCTCCTCACACTTATTGGTGGAGGTGAGGGTGGAGGAAACAGTGGAGAGGGATTTAAGAAGGTGATTTGCAGTAGAAAGAAGAAACCGGGGGTTATCATTGCATTCTAGGATGATCCTGGAATAGCAGTTGAGAGGAGGACTGGATAGTACTTTATGTAGTCCAGCCAGATTTGGGGTGTATGGCTAAACCAGTTGTCTGCCTGTCTGTCTAAGTCTCTTCGGCTGAAAAGAACGGAGAGGAGAGCTATACCTTATTCTGATGTATCAGGCTGGCTTGGGCCCTCTGTAAACCTGAACTGATCCAAAACTGTGCTGCCCATATCTTAATTCTTATCAATCCTGGTTACCCATCGCACTTGTGACCCCACTGAGCTGACCTGGAGTTTTGATTTTAAAATTCTCATCCTTGTTTTCAAGTCCCTCCATGGCCTCACCTGTCCCTGTCTCTGTAACCATCTCCAGGCCTACAACCCTGAGACTTTAAAAAAATTATTTCATGGTGGTATAGTTCCAAGTCAGAATGGTAAGTGGCTTGGAGGGGAACTTGCAGGTGGTGTTCTCTTGCACCTGCTGACCTTGTCCATCTGGATGGTAGAGGTCGTGGGTTTGGAAGGTGTTGTTGAAGAAGCTTTGGTGAGTTGCTGTAGTGCATCTTGTAGATGATACACAGTGGCAGGGGGGGAATGTTTAAGTTGGTGGATGGGATGTTGATCAAGCGGACTGCTTTGTCCTGGATAGTGTCAAGCTTCTTGAGTGTTGTTGGAGCCGCATTCATCCAGGCAAATGGAGCCAGGGCCACTGTGCTCCTCTAGTTCTCCATCACAATCCTGACTTGTGCCCTGTAGATGGTGGACAGGCTTTGTAGAGACCGGCACTGAGTTACTCGCCTCAGAATTTCCAGTCTCTGGCCTGCTCTTGTAGTTGCAGTATTTATATGACTGATCCAGTTCAGTTTCTGGTCAATGGTAACCCCCAAGTTATTGATAGTGGGGAGTTCAACAATGGTGAAGCCATTGAATGTCAAGGGGAGATGGTTAGATTCTCTCTTGTTGGAGATGGTCATTGCCCGGATATTACTTGCCACTTAGTAGCCCAAGCCTGAATGTTGTCCACATCTTGCTGCATATGGACAAGGATTGCTTCAATATCTGTGGAGTTACAAGTGGTACGGAACAGTGTGCAATCATCAGTGAAAATCCACACTTTTGATCTTATGGTGGAGGGACGATCATTGATGAAGCAGCTAAGATGATTGGATCTAGAACTGCAGTGATGTCCTGGGACTGACATGATTGACCTCCACCAACCACAATCATCTTCCTTTGTGCTAGGGATGACTCCAACCAGTGGAGAGTTTTCCCCTTGATTCCCATTGGCTTCAATTTTGCCAGTGTTCCTTGATGCCACACTTGGTCAAATACTGCCTAGATTCAAGGGCAGTCACTCTCATCTCCCCTCTTGATTTCAGCTCTTTTGTCCATGTTTGGACCAAGGCTGTAATGAGGTCAGGAGCCGAGTGATCCTGGCGAAGCTCAAACTGAGCCTGAGTGAGCAGATTATTACTGTGTAAGTGCCGCTTTATAGCACTGTTGACAAAACCTTCCATCACTTTGCTGATGATCGAGGGGGTGCTGATGGAGCTGGATGGGATTTATCCTGCTTTTTGTGGACATGGCATATGTGGGTAGTTCTCCACATTATTAGATAGATGGAAAATTGTCCAGGTGTGTCCTGTCCACAAAAAGCAGACAAATCCAATCTAACCAATCACAGCCCCATCAACTTCCTCTTGATCATCCACAGTGATAGAAGTTGTCATTGACAGTGCTATCAAGTGGCACCTACACAGCAATGATTTGCTCACTGATGCCCAATTTGGGTTCCGCTAGGCCCACTGTGCTCCTCTAATTCTGGACTCTTGAGCATCCCTAAGTTTATTGCCCCAACATTGGCTGTTGTGCCTTCAGTTGCCAAGGCCCTGAACTCTGGAATTCCCGCCCCAAAAACTCTCTACCCCTACCTCTCTTTCTTCCTTGAAGACCATGCCTCATGACTCACTTCTTTGAGCTTTTGGTCATGTCATAAGATCTCCTTATGTGAATCGGTGTCAGATTTTGTTTGATAACACTCCTGTGAAGTACCTTGAGATGTTTTATGACATTAATGGTGCTATATAAATACAAGCTATTGTGAAGCAAAGGAACCCTTAACGAGGACAGATCTTTCTGTTATTATAATCCTTGTGCCTGTGGAATAATTCATGTTGGGTTCATCAAATGACAAGTGGCATCTCCAGCCTAATGTACAGCTCCTGTATTGGTTGGTGATGGATAACTATTGATGCTCTTGTGCTCCATTAATATAGTCCTTGCTCATGGTGCTTGGAATGTGCCCCATTTACAGAGGCCAGCTAACCCTGTTACCTGAGGATCACAGTCACCTCCATGCTGGTAATTCCAACACTGCTGCTTTTGAAGGGAAAGAAAGTGACAGATTGCTTTGAGGCTGGGCTTACCCATATTCATTGTGATAGCAAAAGTCCTCTATTAAAATCATGTGTCCCATGGTTCCATGCCCTGTCTCTGAGAAGGGTGACTGCCACTGACCCCTTCAATGTCACAATTATTGCAAAGTGATTTCCAGTAGCCTGCTCTGTGTCTGGAGAACATATAAACATATGAATTAGGAGCAGGAGTAGGCTACTCGGCCCCTCAGGCTTGCTCCGCCATTCAATAAGATCATGGCTGATCTGAATGCAACCTCAACCCCACATTCCTGCCTACCCCCAATAGCCTTTCACCCTCTTGTTAATCAAGAATCTATCCAACTCTACCTTAAAAATATTCAAAGACTCTGCTTCCACCACCTTTTGAGAAAGAGAGTAAAAAGACACTCAACCCTCAGAGAAAAAAATTCTCATCTCTGTCTTAAATGAGCGACCCCTTATTTTTAAACAGTGACCTCCCAGTTCCAGATTCTCCCACAAGAAGAAACATCCTCTCCACATCCACCCTGTCGAGACCCCTCAGGATCTTAATGGTTTCAATTAAGTCACTTCTTACTCTTCTAAATTCCAGTGGATACAAGCCTAACCTGTCCAACCTTTCCTCATAAGACAACCTGCCCATTCCTGGTATTAGTCAAGTAAGCCTCTGGACTGATTCGAATGCATTTACTTCTTTAAATAAGGAGACCAGTCCTGTACACAATACTCCAGAAGTGGTCTTACCAATGCCCTGTACAACTGAAACATATCCTCCCTATTTTTGTAAGGAATTGCTCTCACAATAAATGATAACATTATATTAGCTTTCATAATTACCTGCTGTACCTTCATACTAACCTTTTGTGATTCATGCACCAGGACACCCAGATCCCTCTGAATCTCAGAGCTCTGCTATCTCTCACCACTGAGATAATAAGCTTTTTTATTCTTCCTGCCATGATGAACAATTTCACATTTGCCCACATTATACTCCATTTGCTAGATTTTTGCCCACTCACTTAACCTGTCACTTGTAGCCTCCTTACATCCTCTTCACAATTTATCTTCCTACCTATCTTGGTGTCATCAACAAATTTAGCCACCACTCCTTCGGTCCCTTCATCCAAGTCATTTATATAAATAGTAAAAAGTTGAGGCCCCAGCACTTATTCCTGTGGCACACCACTTGTCACATCCTGCCAACCAGAAAAAGTCCCATTTATGTCAACTCTCTGCTTCCTATTGGCTAGCCAATCTTCTATCCATGCCAATATGTTACCCCCTACGCCATGAGCTTTTATTTTCTGCAATAGCCTTTGATATGATGGTTTATCAAATGCTTTTTGGAAATCTAAGTATGGTACATCCACTGGTTCCCCTTTATCCATAGCACATGTGCCCTTCAAAGAACTCCAATAAATTGGTTAAACATGATTTCCCTTTTACAAAACCATGTTGACTCTGCCTGATTGCCTTGAATTTTTCTAAGTGCCCTGCTATAATATGTTTAATAATAGCTTCTAACATTTTCCCTATGACAGATGTTAGGCTGGCCTATAATTTCCTACTTTCTGTCTCCCTTCCTTTTTGAATAAAGGAGTTAAATTTGCTATTTTCCAATCTAATGGAACCTTACCCAAATCTAGGGAATTTTGGAAAATTAATACAGGTGCATCAACTATCTCAATAGCCACTTCTTTCAAGACCTTAGGGTGAAGTCCATCTGGACCTGGGGATTTGTTAGCCCGCAGCCCCAACAATTTGCCCAATACCACTTCCCTGGTGTTGGAACTTTCCCAAGTTCCTCTCTCCCTTCCATTTCCTGATTTACAGCTATTTCTGGGATGTTACTTGTGTCCTCTATAGTGAAGACTGAAGCAAAATACCTGTTTAATTCGTCCATCATCTCCTTACTTTCCATTATCAATTCCCCAGACGCACTCTTTATAGGACCAACGCTCACTTTGAGAAATTAGAGTTATTCACTGTGCACATGCCCTGTATATAACAGAATGCCATTGATTTATCCTGCTTCATGTATCTGGTGGGGGTGAGGAGGGAGGAAGTGATTGCAACTGTTTCTTTATTGCATTGTTCTACATTGTAACTTAGTGGCCTGTGTATAGGCCGTGACTCCTACTGGTCAGCTCACCACCTATGTATGGATAGTACAGAAGGGACAGAATATAAAAGATTCACTGTTACATTATGTGGGTTGGATTTTCCCCTTCTCATGAGTCTCAATTGGTTTCACAGTTGCCAAAAAACCTTCAGGACATCACCCAACACTTGCATTTAAATAGCACTTTAAAAAATTTTTAATTTAAAAAAAAAATTCATTCATGGGATGTAGGCTTCAGTGGCTGGGCCAGCATTTATTGCCCATCCCTTGTTGCCCTTGGTGGTGGTGAGCTGCCTTCTTGAACCGCTGCAGTAGGAATGTAGGAAAATGTCCCAAGATGCTTCACAGCAGTAAACGGCAATTCTAAGTTTATGAACCTAGACATTTAGTGTTGGCCCTTGGAGTTCCAAGGCAGAGCCCATGATCTGATCTTATTCGGTGGTCAGTCATGGCTCGGTGAGTTGCACTCATCTTTGAGTCAGAAGCTCAAGGGATCAAGCCCCAGTCTAGAGCTGAGCACAAAATTCAGGCTGACACTCTGTCAGAGGTCCTGTCTTACAGATGAGACATTAAACTGAGGCCCTGTCTGCTCTCCCAGGTAGATGTAAAGGATCTCATGACACTATTCAAAAGAGCAGGGGAGTTCCTTATGGTATCCTGGCCAACATTTATCAACCAACATTAAAAATAAACACACCGTCTGGTCATTATGATATTGTTGGCTGAGAGATCTTGTATGCAATTTATATGCTGCGTCTCCCTACATTACATTAGTTGCTACATTTTAAAAACACTCACTTGACTCTACAGCACATTGAAAGATCCTGAGGTCATGAAAAGCATGACATAAATGCATACTCTTTCTTTCATGGTGCTCACATAAGAAATTGTGAATACAGAAATCTCGAGCATTTTGAAGCCTGGTTAACTCCATTCCAATGCATTCTGGTTATTAACTTCTCTTCTGCAATGCCTCCACCTGCACATAAAAGACAAAGTCAAAGGCAGGCAATTCAGAGATGACAATGAACTTTAATACTGGTTCAATAATAAAATTATACATTACAAATAAAACACAGTTTTTATTTCCCCTCCCACCCAAAACACAGGATTGGGCCTTTCAAACGAGACGTGTGGGCAGTCATAGCAGCCACCGCTCCATCCATTTGTTGCTAGTCTGGTGAGTGTTGAGGTTGATTGTACAGTTCCTGGGACTGGAGGAAATGGTCATCTCCTTACTGATAAGTAAAAATGTCAGTGAGCAAGCACCTTTTTACACAGCATCAGTAACAATTAAACAAGGGCTTTATTCCAGATGTTTGTTACCCATGGAGATGTACATCAAATCTCAAATATTCATAGCTCCTTCAGGAAACGCAGTACCAAAAGAGCAACCAGAATAATCAAAAGGGATGGAGGGATTAGATTAAGACGAATGATTATATAAATTGGGTATTTCCCCCCCTGGAAAAGTGAACACAAGAAATAGAAGGAGTAAGCCATTTAGCTGTCAAGCCTACTACATTCTTCAATAAGATCAAGGCTGAACTTCTACATCACCGACATGAGGAAACTTCTTTTTTCATGCAGCGAGTGGTTAGGATCTAGAATGCACAGCCTAAGAGTGTGATGGAGCCAGGGCAATCAGGGCTTTCAAAAGATAACTGAATAAGTAATTGAAGGGAAAAAAAAAATCAGTGCCACAGGAGAGTGGGGGAATGGGACAAGTGAAGTAAATTCAAAACTAATGTGAAAACAATATTTCACTGAGTGAGAGGTCAACCTATGGAACAGGCTCCCATGGGAGATGGTGGCCAAGTTAGTAATGATACATTAGGATTCAATTTTAATAGATGTTTTTTCAGTAAATGCTATTTTGAGATACAGTATCTGAGTCATTTGAGATATTATGTGTTGCGAGAGTATTTGCTTGGGAAGAACAGGTGACTTTGGACCTATGGTTTCCAAAGCTCTTCACTGGGGTTTCCTCAACTCATGTCAGGATCTGTTGTAGGCTCATCGATAGAGATCGATTGCTGTGGTTAATCAGTAACTCTATAACACTGTATGATCTGACAACCAGGATTGTAGAAGATGAACTAGATGACCCTAGGTCTTTTATCGTCTAGCAATCCCTATATTTCCATGTGTGGCACAGAGTCTCGCAGACCAGGTGGTCCCAGGTTAAATCCCTGACCTGTACTAAGTTATCTGATCCCACCTTGGGCAGGATTTAGGCCAGTGCAGTTCACCTTAATGCCACTGGGCTAAGGATGGAGAAAGAAACTCAGGCCATGCTTCCTGCACCATCTCATTACCCCTGCTGGAAATTGTGTGGATGTAGGCACGAGGAGAGGACTCAGTTGTGGTGGCTACCAGAATCAAAGAGCCTGCCAACACTCTGCCTCGACTCATACTTGGATGTGGCATAGAAGAACTTCCAATGACATTCCAGCAAAGATTAGTACTTGAACCAGGAATATAGAAAACTGGCAAAAACCGCCATCTGACAGAGATGTTTTAGGGTTTGTACAAAGGAGCAGGGTTCAGTTTCAGATAAACATGAAAGTAAAACTCTTTTATTTGTGCTTCTACACTGCCAGCAGTTTACAATGCTTCATTATAATCATACATAAGTGTGCAGCGTGTGTTCACTCAGTCACAGTTTATAGCACAAGTGCAAAAGGTTACAGCATGAGACAGACAGGAAGCACCATCAATATTCAAACATGTAGGCTTGATTTCCAGACCTGTGATCACAAGCTGCCCTGTTGCCTCACCTTCCCCCTTCCCTATCTCCACCCTCTCCCCATCTTGCCCACCCAACCCATTCCACCCCTCAATCCCCTCCAGCTAGCCAATTTACAGGGTAAGTTACAGGTCACTATATATACAGTTTAGACCCTTTCAGCATTGAAATTGCAGCCACCGTTCCCCACTCATCAAGGACGCGTAATTTTTTTTTAGGTTGACCATTTATGGGTCATGAAGAATCCTAAATTGGGCAGTAAAGAACTCTCCCAACCTGTTTGTGAGCCAGCTGTAGAGATGAGAATCGGTAGCAGTAAGTAGGAAAAAGAAAGTTCTAGAACGTAAACCTGGCCCATGAGGGATTAACCTCAGCGGCCACCCAGAGACAATACTCTCGACCTGAGCTCATTGCTTGGCTTTCTTCACAATGGTCCCCACAGCGGAAATGACCGTGGTTTTTGCCCCGGTGGCACTGGTGGTTACCGTGACGACCCCTGGTAGCGTAGCGGTGGTGGTAATGATTGTCGGCTGAGCTATTGTCGTCACAGGCACTGCAGAGTCCCATTTACTCTTCCTTTTCTGGGAATCTGCAGAGAGGAGGGCAAGAGAGCAGGTTTATGAGAAAGTTTGCCTGCATTCCACTGGAGTAGCAGCAGTGCTGACTGCATCACCAAATGGTGAGCTCCTGCCCCATGTGTAATTTGTTCCACCCCATGAGTTACCTGCCACGGTCGTGCTTGCTGTGGTTGTGGTGGCTGTGCCAGAGCTGGTGTTGGTTCCTGTTTTTGTTCTGGTCACAAATTCAATCTAAAAAAATGATGAGAAGTAAATCAAACAACAACAGAGGTGCTATTACCCTATTGGGTGTATTCTATACATCACCAGCGAGGAGGAAAGATAGAGAAGAGCAAATTTGCAGGAAAATTACAAAGATACAAGACCATGGGGTAGATACAGTTGGGGATAGTAATAGTTTAAGGGCAGAGAGGGGGAAGAGTTTTGAAGTGCATTCGTTGACTTTTGCCTTTTATACATGCCCCCCTTCAACACTGCTCTGTGGAACAACCTCACTTTGCCTCTCCACATCTGGCATTTTAACAAAAATGTTTTTGCTTCCTTTCAGGTGTCAGGGATTGCATGCCTAACCTGCTGAGTATTTCCAGAATTTTCTGCTTTTATTTCAGATTTCCAGGCTCCGTGATATTTTGCTTTTGCAGTAGAGGTACTGCCTGCATTTAAAAGTTAATCACAAACGCATAGTTCAGTCCATAGAATAGCGATCTTTTATTATTTTAACTGCTCAAGGGCTTAGAAAAAACATTCTACTTTAAAATATATGTGGTTTATCAGTTATAGTAATTACTTGTTTCTTGTTAAATAGTTTTTTTCACTATTTTAATTTTTAAATGAGATTTGGCATATTGCTTTGCTCCTCTTGTAGAATAGGGTCTTAAAAGCAATTGCCAAACACAGTTTCTTGGCTGTGCACCAAAGGCTTATCTAGATCTTAAGCCAAGGACAGACACGATAGCAGTATAGGGAGTTATAACTCACCAATGACAGTGATCCAAGATACAAAATTTTAAGGGAGGTTTGAAAAGATTTAGAAACTATCTTTCTTTCAAATTAGGGAACTTCCTTTGAAGCTTCAAGACAAATATCCCTTTCTTTTCTTTCCCATTAACTATGGAACCATCTGCAAGTTAAATCATAGTTCAGCACAGTCATTGGAAACTTATCTGCTCTACCATGAGAAGCTAGCAACAACTACTGCAAAATATGGAACAAAAACAAAAATTGCTGGAAAAACTCAGCAGATCTGACAGCATCTGTGGAGAGGAAGACAGAGTTAATGTTTCAAGTCCGTATGACTCTTCATCAGAACTAAAGAGAAATAGAAATAGGTGAAATATAAGCTGTTTAAGAGGAGTGGGACAGGTGGAGCTCGATAGAGGTGGAGGCAAAGGAGAGATTGCCAAAGATGTCATAAACCAAAAGTCAAAGGGGTGTTGATGGTGGTGATATTAGCTAAAGGATGGGCTAATGGTGACATTAAGGGTAGAAAGCAGGATGAACAAGTGACAGATGGCCCTAGTGGGGGTGGGGGGGAAGGGATCGAAATAGGCTATAAGGTGGAGATGAAACAATGGATGGAAATAAATTTTAACTGCAAAACTGCAAAATATTGGTTGTATTACAGCTACTACTTGCTTGTTCTTTTAGTGTTGCATAATTCTGCTCAGTGGTTAAAGTTCAAGGCAAGGTCTAGTGTCGTGCTATTCTAGAGGAGTAAGTAAAAACACTTTATGGGCCATTTGGAAGGAGGCTCAGAAACAAAGAAGACCAAAACATCCGTATTTAAATATGTTAATTCCCAATCTTCAGCTATCTTGATAACACTATCTGTGATAGAGCTTTATGTTATTAATTCAATGGCTTGAACTTGTAATATTGGTTTGGGGTGTGGGTTGGAAATCAGCCAGTCATCTATTTCCTGATTACCATCTAGTGATTCTACCTGGGAAGTGTGTGAGTGTGGATGTCAGGTGAGGGTAGGATTGGACACTAATGCACCTACCATGGTATAATAGCCCAATAGATGATATAGTGGAGGGTTGCCAATGCAGTTTGGGACCTTAGTATTACACTGGATAGTGTTTTAACCAGGAGTATATGGGAAACTGGGCTAACTCAGATTGTGATTCAGGTATGTTGTTGTGGCGAGGAAATGAAAGGTTAGTTGCCATTTCTTGTACCAGCAGTTTCAATGGTGCTGGTCAGTCTGGGCTTTACTCACCTTTGTTCGCTCCTTCTTGGCTTTCTCTATTTTGTCCATTTCTATTTTCTGGGCCTTGGCTGCAAGAGGAGAAGGGGATGGGATATGAGAATGGGCCAGAGTTTGGCACTGTCATTATACTGAAAGTGTTTGAGACAGATGTGTGCAGATGAGGCTGTGCTCACCATGGCTTCCAATAAAATATTACCTAATGCCTCATAGTATGAGTCCTCTGACCATCCATGGGGGTCAAACATGTCCTGTGGAGAAAGTCACATGTCAAATAAACTGGAATAATACACTGGACACTGCACCCCGACACCATGGGGCAGTGTAGGAGCTTTACTCCGTATCAACTGTTCTTGATGCTGAACTCTGGATACCAGACCAGAAAATCTCTCAACTTGATGCGTATACAATAAAAAAAGACATGAATGTTTTCTAAAATGGACTTTAAGAAAACATCAAATGGATGCAGTGACAACCCTGAACCTGACTTGAGACACACCTCATTCACTTGGATCTTTCTCCATTTTTGTGGAGTAGCTTTTCCTGACTCTTCCTTGGTTTATTTCAATGCTTTGGATACAGCTATGAACAAGATAAGAAGCAGGGTGCGGGGGTTGAGGGGGATGGGGGGGTGCTGTGGAGATGGGTGAAGTTTAAGATTTGATCCATTGTTTTTCAAACTTGGACAGGTTTATGTAAATTAATAAATTGTAATATCTGAATTTGAGCCTCTATCTCACCCTTGGGTTAAATATCAAGAAAGCATGACACTATTTCCACTCTAGTTCTTCCATCTCGACACCTGCGGACTGTGAAACATCTCAAATCCCTAAGCTCCTGACTCTAGCAATCTTAAAGCTTTTTCTTCCTCATTTTAACCCTTGTTTATTTCATGCTTTAAGGGTCTGTAAGCCATCACCTGAGTTTGTCAATGAAGGGATGTGAGGCAGAGCGTAAACTACCAGCAGTATCTGTACTGAAGAGCTAAACATGTACCTTTGGGTAGTTTGTACCGAGTTCATCAATGCCACAGAACTGAATCAGTTTTTCATAAATGCTGAAAGGTAGAGAGCAGAAAGTTGTTGATGCTGTTTAGACACAGTTTACACCAGCCAACACAGAGATCAAACAAACCAACGTATCAACTACAGTACAACAACAACTCCCCTTCACTCTCCCCAAGACTGACCATCCCCAACTGGAGTCAGATAGCAGCGGCCCCTCAAACTGGGGTTAAACAGTGGCCTCTCCTCTGAACCCAAGTCAGACATTGACCCTTTCTCTAAATTCCAGTCAGACATCAGTGAGCCTGCCTTTCAATCACAATGAGACAGCAATAACCTCTCCTCTAAACTGCAGCCAGACAGCAATGACTCCTCTAACCCCAGCCAGACCAGTGATCTCCTTCTCTACACCACAGTCAGACAGTGGTAGCCACTCCTCCACACCACAGTCAGACAGTAGTAATCCCTCTGCCACACCACAGTCAGACAGCAGTAACCACTCCTCCACACCACAGTCAGACAGTAGTAACACCTCTGCCACACCACAGTCAGACAGTAATAACCCCTCTGCCACACCACAGTGAGACAGTAATAACCCCTCCTCCACACCACAGTGAGACAGTAATAACCCCTCCGCCACACCACAGTCAGACAGTAATAACCCCTCCTCCACACCACAGTCCGACAGTAATAACCCCTCCACCACACCACAGTCCGACAGTAATAACCCCTCCGCCACACCACAGTCCGACAGTAATAACCCCTCCGCCACACCACAGTCCGACAGTAATAACCCCTCTGCCATACCACAGTCAGACAGTAATAACCCCTCCGCCACACCACAGTCAGACAGCAGTAGCCTGTCATCCACACCAGTCAGACAGCAGTAACCACTTCTCCACACCACAGTCAGACAGTGATAACCCCTCTGCCACACCACAGTGAGACAGTAATAATCCCTCCGCCACACCACAGTCAGACAGCAGTAACCCCTCCTCCACACAACAGTCAGACAGCAGTAACCCCTCCTCCAAACCACAGTCAGACCTCAGTAACCCCTCCTCCACACCACAGTCAGACAGCAATAACCCCTCCTCCATATCAGTCAGACAGCAGTGACCCCTCCTTGACACCACAGTCAGACAGCAGTAATCCCTCCTTGACAGCACAGTCAGACAGCAGTAACCCCTCCTCCACACCACAGTTAGACAGCAGTCAACCCTCCTCGACACCAGTCATACAGCAGTAGCCCCTCCTGCACACCACAGTCTGACACAGTATCCTGTCCTCCATACCACAGCCTGACACAGTATCCTGTCCTACACACCACAGTCAGACAGCTGTAACCCCTCCTCCACACCACAGTCAAACAGCAATAAACCCTTCTCCACACCACAGTCAGACACAGTATCCCATCCTCCATACCACAGTCAGACAGCAGTAACCCCTTCTCCACACCACAGTCAGACACAGTATCCCATCCTCCATACCACAGTCAGGCAGCTGTAACCCCTTCTCCACACCACAGTCAGATACAGTATCCCATCCTCCATACCACAGTCAGACAGCAGTAACCCCTCCTCCAAACCACAGTCAGACATAAGTAACCTCTCCTCTTCACCACAGTCAGACATCAGTAACCTCTCCTCTTCACCACAGTCAGACAGCAGTAACCCCTCCTCTACACCAGCCAGACAGCAGTAACCCCTCCTCGACACCACAGTCAGATAGCAGTAACCCCTCCTCCACACCACAGTCAGATAGCAGTAACCCCTCCTCCACACCACAGTCAGATAGCAGTAACCCCTCCTCCACACCACAGTCAGATAACATGAGCCCTCCTCATTCCGTCTGACCTAACAGAGTCAGGCACACACCGGAATTCAGTCCAACCACACAGACCTGGGGTTGCGGAACTCCTTTTTTCTCTGAATGATGTTGTTCATGTCAAGGCCTTCATTCAGCTTTCTGTCGTACAGCTTCTGAATTTTCTCCTGTGAATACATGGAATGGAACAACTAACAGTGAGCCACATGCAACAGGTAATCAGAGCACTGAGTTTTTATGTATAATCACAAGGCTTTGCTCAGGGAAACACCTGACCTCACTGTGGGACAGGGCCTTCTCCGCCTCACTGAAGGTCAGAGGGCATCAAAGCTAATTCTAATTACACCCTTGTTTCACAGTCACTTATGTACCCTTTCCAGCAAGCACCCTTTCCACTGCACCATGATCAGGAACATGAACCCTGGCTGATTCTGTACCTCCTTAATCCAGGACCATTATAAACAACAGCAGTATCACCACTGCTGTCGCAGCTCAGATCAGCCAAACATGGGGATCAAAGCAGGCACCTTCCTGATTGGAACAGCTCAGTATTGTGCAGCTTGGAATCTTTCCCTCATGAGACACATAGGGCACTTCCTTGCAATGTTTCACCGAAAGCTGGAGAACAATGAGAGAGCAGCAGTTGTGGAAGTGAAGTCAATAGTCAAAGTTATAGCTGTGGCAAATAGAAAACAGATTCTCATTTTGAATGTTCAGCACTGAAGGGCAAGAAGCAGACAAACACACCAGCAATCTCTTTGAATGAAAGTAATTCTCAAATTAAGGAAGGATGTTCTATGGCAGTCTCCCCCTCCTGACTCCTAATCAGTCTCGCTGTGGGATTAGACAAAGACCATAGATTGGTGTGCTCACAGTGTCTCCACAGCCACACTGGCTAGTAGCAACTCTTCCAGCACTAAACTCTTATCTTCTTGCTCTAACTCTACAGGTGTGTTGGGGTTGGTTGGTGGGGGCGATGGTGGCCAGTGCCTGCCTCTATCTCCTACATGAGAGAGAGTTTGGTTTGGGGTTTGAGACAACAGGACATGTCTACACACAGTTGAAAAAAGATATGAGCTCCCCACACCTGCTTAACACATTCCTCACTACTGGCCAAGCTATTACTCACTATAAACATTGCAGCCTCAAGCTTGTGGGTGTGTTTATTTAGCACTGACAGAGAAAATGAATCGGACACTCCCAAAGTATTTTAATAGTTTATGGGATTTATGATCATGTTTGGGGGGATGGAGGAAGCATGAACTCCAAGAATAGCTTTCTATCATACCCCCCAACCCCCTGGCTGTATTCTCTCTGCTGGGTAGTTGGTCTGTGCAGGCTCCAGAACGATGGGACCAGCTCCTTGCATTTTTTTAAAATTTAACAAAAGGGTGCGGTATGCCTGCAGTCCCAATGCCAAACCGCCTGCATATAGCAGCTTTAAACTTCAATCTGAGCTGCCTGTAGCTGTAAAATTTGTTAGTATCAGAAGAATTAACAACAGCAACAACTTGCATTTATATAGTACCTTGAAAGTAGTTTCACAGGAGTACACATCAAACACTTAGGGCACTAAGGGAATCACAGAATCACACAATGCAGAAGAGGCCCTTCGGCCCATCGAGTCTGCACACGTGAGGAACATCTGACCTACCTACCTAATTCCATTTGCCAGCACTTAGCCCATAACCTTGAATATTATGACGTGTCAAGTGCTCATCCAGGTACTTTTTAAAGGATGTGAGGCAATCCGCCTCCACCACCCTCCCAGGCAGTGCATTCCAGACAGTCACCACCCTCTGGGTAAAAATGTTTTTCCTCACATCCCCCCCTAAACATCCTGCCCCTCACCTTGAACTTATGTCCCCTCGTGACTGACCCTTCAACTAAGGGGAACAGCTGCTCCCTATCTACCCTGTCCATGCCCCTCATAATCTTGTACACCTCGATCAGGTCACCCCTCAGTCTTCTCTACTCCAACAAAAACAACCCAAGTCTATCCAACCTCTCTTCATAACTTAAACATTTCATCCCAGGCAACATCCTGGTGAATCTCCTCTGCACCCCCTCCAGTGCAATCATATCTTTCCTACAGTGTGACGACCAGAACTGCACACAGTACTCCAGCTGTGGCCTCACCAAGGTTCTACACAACTCCAACATGACCTCCCTACTTTTGTAATCTATGCCTCGATTGATAAAGGCAAGTGTCCATATGCCTTTTTCACCACCCCACTTACTTGCCCCTCCGCCTTCAGAGATCTACGGACACACACGCCAAGGTCCCTTTGTTCCTCAGAACTTCCTAGTGTCATGCCGTTCATTGAATACTTCCTTGTCAAATTACTCCTTCCAAAGTGTATCACCTCACACCTTTCAGGGTTAAATTCCATCTGCCACTTATCTGACCATTTGACCATCCCGTCTATATCTTCCTGTAGCCCAAGACACTCAACCTCACTGTTAACCACCTGACCAATCTTTGTATCATCCGCAAACTTACTAATCCTACCCCCCACATAGTCATCTATGTCGTTTATATAAATGACAAATAATAGGGGACCCAGCACAGATCCCGTGGTATACCACGGGACACTGGCTTCCAGTCACTAAAGCATCCTTCTGTCATCACCCTCTGTCTACTACAACTAAGCCAATTTTGAATCCACCTTATCAAATTACCCTGTATCCCATGTGCATTTGCCTTCTTTATAAGTCTCCCATGTGGGACCTTGTCTAAGGCTTCGGCACTACCCTCATCTACACACCTGGGCACCTCCTCAAGAAATTTAATCAAATTTGTTAGGCATGACCTCCGTCTGACAAAGCCATGCTGATTATCCCTGATCAAACCTTGCCTCTCCAGGTGGAGATAGATTCTCTCCTTCAGAATTTTCTCCAATAGTTTCCCTACCACTGACGTGAGACTCACTGGTCTGGAGTTCCCTGGCTTATCTCTACAACCCTTCTTAAATAGCGGAACCACATTAGCTGTTCTCCAGTCCTCTGGTATCTCCTCCGTGGCCAGAGAGGAATTAAAAATTTGGGTCAGAGCCCCTGCGATCTCCTCCCTTGCCTCCCTCACCAGTCTGGGACACAAATCTGGATCTGGAGATTTGTTCACTTTTAAGCCTGCCAACACCTCCAATACCTTGTCACTCCCTATATCAATCTGCTTAAGAACTCTCTCTCCCAGAGTTCGATACCTTCATCCTCATTCTCTAGGGTGGAGACGGATGTGAAGTATTCATTCAACACTCTAGCGATGTCATCTGGCTCCACCCATAGATTGCCCCCATGGCCCCTTGTGGGCCCTACTCTTTCCCTGGTTATCCTCTTCCCATTAATATACTCACAGAATATCTTGGGATTTTCCCTACTTTTACCAGCCAGAGCTTTCTCATATCCCCTCTTTGCTCTCCTAATTCCTTTCTTAAGCTCCACCCTGCACTTTCTGTACTCCACTAATGTCTCTGCTGATTTGCTTCCCTTGTACCCGCTAAAAGCCTCTCTTTTCCTTCTCATCGTATCCTGAATATCTCTGGTCATCCATGGTTCTCTGGGTTTGTTACTCCTTCCTATCACCCTAGAGGGAACATGTTGAGCCTATACCCTCCCCATTTCCTTTTTGAACACCCCCCAGTGCTCCTCTGTAGATTTCCCCACAAGTAGCTGTTCCCAGTCTACCTTGGCCAGATCCTGCCTTATTTTACTAAAATCCACTCTCCCTCAATACAAAACATTTTTTTTGCAACTTGTCTATTTCTTTGTCCATAACAAATTTAAACTGTACCATGTTGTGGTCACTATCACTAAAATGCTCCTCCCCCACTACTGGACTAGTATTCCAGAGACCCAGGGTAATGCTCTGGGCACCCTGGGTTCAAATCCCACCATGGCAGATGGTGATATTGAATTGAATTCAATTCAATAAAAAATCTGCAATTAAAAGTCTGATGATGACCACGAAAAAATTACCGATTGTTGGAAAAACCCATCTGGTTCACTAATGCCCTTTAGGGAAGGAAATCTGCCATCCTTACCTGGTCCGGCCTACATGTGACTCCAGACCCACAGCTGGTTGACTCTTAAATGCTATGAGCACAAGGGAAATTAGTGATGGGTGATAAATGCTGACCTAGCCAGTGACACCCACATCTCATGAACGAATAAAAAAAACAAATTTACAAAGTTACAAAAAGAATATTTGGACAAATGACCAAAAGCTCAGCCAAAGAGGTAGGTTTGAAGGAGGTTCGTAAAGGAGTAGGCAGAAGGTTTAGAGAGAGAATTTCAGAGCTTAGGGCCCAGCCAACTGAAGACACAGTGGAGAATCAGGTTACTAGTTATCAGGTTCCATCTGTGATTTTGTTCATCTTCGGGGTTCCATGTGACAAGCTATAGAAAGTCCCAAGTCCAATCCCACTCCATCTGTGCTGAGTCAGCAGAGTTCAGTTGTTCAATACTAGGGCATTCTAGCTGGCCTTGGAGTCACTATGCAAGACAGCTGGGGCATGGGGGTATAAAATCAGCCGGAATTCCCACTCCTGATCCTATACAGTAACTCCCTGACAAGAAGAGGGTCGGGCGAGGAGAAGAACATCAGAAAACTGGATTAAATAAGATCACGGCCAATCCAATTCTCCTACCAGTTTCAGCTGTTGAATGATGTGACTATATTGGAGTTAATGGTGTTGTTTGATGGTGGCATCAATCTGGTTTGACCTGAGCTGTGATATTCCCTCCTAGTTAAAGCAGCTCACTGAAACTCACTATCCCGGCTCACACAACAGGAATGGTCATCAGGCACAGATATTGCCAGCAGACTTGCTGGGATTGGGCCTTAGGGGAAAGGAGGAAATTTGGACAGGAAAGGTATTTGGGAATTAAGTTTTCATCGTGGATGGGGCAAATTGACAAAGACATCCCACCCATGCTCACCATAGTCTGTGCTAGTCTCACATAGAGTGAACCATATATTCCTATATACTTATATATGTTGACTTTTTTTTAAAGAACACTTTTGCTAAACAAGGGACACTGGCCTAAAGCAGTTAATACGTTGCATTTGGAGGAAGGACACAAGCTGCTTTCTGGAGACAGCGTCTACAGAGCTCTCAGAATAGCCCAGACTGAGACTAGAGAACAATCATGTGACCCAGCTTGTGGGTGAAATATACTGGATTTGCACTAACAGCCAGTTCATCCCTCCTAACTTGGCCATAACAGACCACTTAAGCTGGTAGTTGGTGATCAGGTTTGGTTATTAGGGCAAACAAAATTGTGCTTCAAAGAAACGTTCCTCAACACACAATACTGCATCTTCCCAATCTGACCCTTGGTACCAGCAATACTCACTCTTACCCTCGGTTGTGCCTCATACCTGTAATTGATTAGAGCATCTCCCCATGGGCTCGGGAGGCATTTTGATATCATCAGGCGACATGTTCCTCACTTTTTCTGAAAACGAAGCTGGAAAGAAAACAAAAGATATATCAGCATCATAGATACCCCACCAGTGGGACAGGGAAAACTCAGCACACTGTACCCTGCACAGCCACAGACGTGGAGTTTCTCATCCCACCTCAACACAATTCATTGCCAGTTGGCAAACAAGCCAATCCCAGCCCCAATCCTTCAACAGCACTTTCTGTGCTAATCTATCCGTTCCCAACTCCTCACTTGTAATCAGACCCTTCTTCTGGTTTCTTGGACACTGCTAAGAATTAGCAGTTCACCCAAGCATCCATTCTTCACATGAGATGAGCTCTTTTGCAGTACAGCCCAGCCTGATCCTGTCCTCACATGACTTCTACGTGCACACACTATTCAGCAGAGGTCACTTGGATGGTGATCAGGAGTGGGAATCCTGAACGATCATCTTCCCTCCTACAACAACCTGCATTTATATAGCAACTTTACCATAGTAGTACGTCCCAAGGCCCTCCACAAGAGCTGACCAGACAAAATTTAACAGCAAGCCGCAAAAAGAGATATTAAGACCACGGCATCAAAAGCCTGGTCAAAAAGGCAGGTTTTAAGCACTATCTTAAAGGAGACGAGAGAGAGATGGAGAGATTTAGGGAGGGAATTCCAGAGCTTAGGACCTAAACAGCTGAAGGCATGGCCACCAATGGTAGATTGAAGAAAATCATGGATGTCCAAGAGGCCTGAATTGGAGGAACACAGAAATCTTAGGGCTGGAGGTATTACAGAGATAGGGAGGGGCAAGGTCATGGAGGGATTTACAAACAAGGATGAGAATTTTAAAATCATGACGTTGCTTGACTAGGAGCCAATGTAGGTCAATAAGCACAGGGGTAATAGGGGAAGGAGACTCGCTGCGAGTGAAGATACAGGCAGCAGAGTTTTGAATGACCTCAAGTTTACAGAAGGTAGAATTTGGGAGACTAGCCAGGAGCGCATTGGAACAGTCAAGTCTCCAGGATACGAGGATTAGATGAGGGTTTCAACAGCATAGTAGAACATAGGTGAGCTGAGATAGGAGCGAAGTTGAGCGATATGACGAAGGTGACAATAGGCAGTCTTACCGATGGTGTGAATATGAAGTCAGAGGCTTATCTGTGCATCAAGTGTGACTTCAAGGTTGTGCACAGAATGACTTAATTTCAGACAGTTGTCAGGGAGAGAGTTGGAGTTAGCAGCTAGGGGACAAAGCTTGGCGTGGGGACCAAAAACAATGACTTCAGTATTCCCAGTACTTAATGGAGGAAATTTCTGCTCAGCCAGATAAGTAGTCCGATAATTTATCAACAGTGGAGGAGTTGAGGGGGGTGGTGGTGAGGTAGAGCTGGGTGTTGTCAGTGCACATTTTCAGGAAGATATAATAATTTTCATAATGTTATTGGAACTTATTGTAAAATAGAGTAATAGTGGGGTCTGTGTCTATGTCTGTGTCCATGCGTGCTTGTGCGTGACTTAATTGATTTTGGCGTATCGGAAGATAAGCTAAGTTTGAAATTTTAAGTAGGTAAACATGGGGGAAGTTTTAGAATGTAAGGGTTGAAGGGAACATTTGCATTTTTAAATAAACCAGACTAGCTTGAATTCAAAGGAGGAGTGAAATGTTTCACCTAGCCAGGATAAGTTAAGAAACAGTGTGTTTATTTTTCCCAAAGATTACTGGTAAAATTGGTATTATGAGAGATTTTTATTATTAGAAAGGCAAAGTCCAAAGACACAGTGAAACAACGGGAATTTGCATTCAAAGGGGAAAATATGTATAAAGGAAAGAATGGTGTGTTTAAGGGCAGGAATTCTAAGGTCTAACAAGTGTGAAAAGCCTCCAGCATCTAAGCTTCAAGCTGCTGTCTACAAAGAACTGAAGTTGAGAAAACTGACTTAGAATTCGACTGTTTCAAGGTACTGTGTAACTTTGCCTGGGTCTTTTAAAATCTGTGTGTCTTACTGTTGCCTTAATGAAAGTGTAACTGGGAGTTAGGTTAACTAGGGGGCTTAGATGTTATCATAGTAGTAATTTGTAGATCTATGTTTGTACTTAAAATCATTTCTTCTATTAATAAAGGTTTAATTTAGTTTTGTAAGAAACCTATATTACTACTCTTATTACTACTGAATTCAGGGCACGCATCTCAAAATTTATACAAATTGCAAAACAGTTGTGGCAATTGTTTCAAGTTTTTCTTTGGGATTTGAGCAGCTCAGCATTTACCATCGGCTGTGCCACAACAACGCGTGAAAGCTAACACTGTGCCTTCAGATGATGTCACCAAGGAGCAGCATGTAGATGAGAAATAGGAGATGGCCGAGGATAGATCCTGGGAAACAGCAGAGATAACATTTCGGGAGCAGGAAGAGAAGCCAATGCAAGTGATTCTCTGGCAATGATTAGATAGATAAGAATGGAAGCACATGAGGGCAATCCCACACAGATGAATGACAGTGGAGAGGCTTTGGAGGAAGATGATGTGATCAACTGTGTCAAAGGCTGGATACAGGACGAGGAGGGAAAGTTTACTCTTGTGACAGTCACATGCGATATCATTTGTGACTGATGAGAGTCATTTCGATACTGTGGCAGAGATGGCAACCTGATTGGAGGGATTCAAATATGGAGTTTTGGTAAAGATCAGAATGGATTTGGGAGGTGACAACACGTTAAAGGGCTTTGGAGAGGAAAAAGGACATTGGAATAGAAAATGCTGGGAAAACTTAGCAGGTCTGGCAGCATCTGTGGTGAGAGAAACAGAGTTAACGTTTTGAGACCGTGCGACTCTTTTTCAGAGCTAAAAGGGAGGTTGGAGATGGAATGGTAGTTTGCAAGGAGGGTTGGGTCAGGAGTTTTTTTTTTGAGAGAGTTGATGATAGGAGAGGGGGACAACACCTGAAGTGAGAGAACAGATTACAATGGCTAACATGGGGGCCAAGTGGAGAAGTTGGTGATCAGCAGTTTGGTGGGAATAGGATTGAGGGAATAGGAGATGTGTCGCATGGACAAGGTGAATTCAGATGGGACAGAAACTAGAGAAAGATGCAAGTTCAGGGCTAGGGCAGGGAAGAGTATTAAAGGAAGTTTCGCTTGGTGGGCAAGTGGAAGGGAGAGATGCAGCAGAAGCAACTGATCAGATTGTCTCAATCTTAGTGCTAAAGACGTCCATGGGACCCTTGCAACTGTTGTTGGAAGTGGGTGGGGGGGGGGGGGGTGGGGGGTGGGGGGGGCGGTGGAGGAGACAGGGGAGGGGGGTTTAAGAAGATACTCTGCAGTTGAAAAAAAAAAGCCAGGGGTGGTGGTATCCTTGCATTCCAGCATGAACCTGGAATAGTGAGCACGTTCATCAGTTGAGAGTAGGACCTCGTAATGTTTTAAGTACCGGATCTGGCATGGGTAGGCAAACCATGTCAGGATAAGGCCAGGGTGAAAGAACGTAATTGTTTTACTGGGGTCCAGAACATCAAAGATGAAGGTGAGGGCACAGTTGAACAAATCAATAGCTGCAGAAATGTTGTTGACAGGGTTCGGTGAGGCCGCAGAGGGAATCTGAAAATGAGAAGGATCTTTTCACTGGGGCACAGGGAGCCATGGAATAAAGGGGGCAATGGAGTGTTGGGTTAGGGTGAAAACTGGTTACTATTATAGAGGTTGAGCCTTGAGGTTTTGAAGGTATGGATGAGGGCTTCAAGTGCAGTCAGGCCATTACTGACTAATGCGAAAGGTGATGAGACTCAGTCAACAGCTCAGTTCATGGAATCTTAGAGCACAAGAGGCTTTTTGCCCCATCATGCCTGTATTGACTCTTTGAAAGCATCCAGTTAGTCCATCTCATCCTGCTGTTTCCTTCAATTGTTTGCTGTTTCAAATATATATCCAAATCCCTTTGAAAGTGACTAGCGAATCTACTTTCGCCACTTCTTCAGGCAGTACATTCCAGATCAGAACAACTCACTGTGTAAAAAAAATTCTTCTCATCTCCTCTCTCACCCCCACTCAATTCTTTTGCCAATTATCTTAAATCTATATCTTCTGGTTACAGATCCTGCTGCCAGTGGCTCTACCCACTTATTCTATCAAAACTCCGCAGAAATCCCCAGGTTACACTCCGCCAGGCCCTGTCTGAGTAAGAAACAGGATTTTGATTTGCATCAGTTCCAGGAGGAGAGTAGGAGTTTGTAAGGGCCAAACAGATGATCCAGTTTTGCTGCCACTGAACTGTAGGAAGCCTTGACTCAGGACTTGATGTCAGCAAGCCAGTTGAATACTATAGCAACAGCCTGGGAGTCAGCCATGGAGGCAGAGTTATAGAGTTAGGCATCCCTGCTGTGACTAAGGAAGCTGAAACCATGCTTGATAAAGAATTACAGAGAAACAATGAAAAGAAGGCTAATGAAAAGAAGGCTAGCAAAAATGAAGTCCTGGGCTCACATCGAAAGTCACTGTGGGCTGACATGGAGTGAGAAACCTTTCGAGCAGATGTGGTAACTGCACCAAGATGGCTTAAGAGTGGGACCACAATAATGGAGCCATGAAGCTGGGCTATTGAGAACAGGTGGCGGAGGAGACAGGGATGTTCAATGATGTCAAAGGCAGTAGAGTGTGAGAGGAGAGTCAGTGTTCATAACAATTATGAGTGACAGAATCGAAGAGGTAAGAAGTCTCCCTCCAAAAGTTCCATTTCATTCAGCTTGTACACTGCAACAGTTTGATTGGGTTTTTTGCTGCCTGTGCCTCAGACCAGTGAAAACAAAGGCTCTAGTAATTTAATCCTCCCTTTCAGAAAACAAAAAAACTTCTGGGGAAATGTTGGGGCCCACAGTGCAGGCCAATGCCAAGGCTGAAAAGAACAGAGAGAGAAACAGGATTAATCAGGAAGTGGAAATTATTTGACTCCAAGTCCTTCAGAGCAGGGAAAGACTGGGTGAGGTGAAGCTCTTCACACAATTTGAAGTCCTGGGACAGAGTGAATTAGAGTGGGAGATGACAGTGAGCTTCAATTTCAAAGCAGAGAGTGTAGAAAGGAGAAGTGTAAGAAGGAAGGTAGTAAGAGTGTTTAGGATATAGGAAGAACAAGAGAGGGATTTGCCCAAAAGCTCTGATGACCGTAGTATCAACAAATCCTTCTCTAGCAGAAATTGGGTGTGCTTACACCACACAGACTGCAGCAGTTAAAGAAGGCAGTTCACCAACACCTTCTCAAGGGCAATTAGGAATGGGCAATAAATGCTGGCCTTGTCAGCTATTCCAAAAATGAATATTTAAAAAGTGTACTGAGTTCAACACTGGCTAGACAAAAGAGGGATAGCCTATTATGCCTAAAACTTTCTGTTTGTAAGTCCATGCCCCAACCTATGTTTTTATCCACATTTGTTCAGGATGTAAACTGTATAACAGATGCCACTGCAATTTCAGTGCAGCTGTGAGGGCTTGTGATTTTCACATTGTGCAAATTAAATGGTGAAAAACACCAAGCAGTATACCTCGACATTCATCCTTGCAGTCAAGGGACATGTCAGCTAAGATGATTTTGGGCTCTATAACTCTAGGGTACAGCACTGGTGGGTACAGGTCTGTCACTGTATAACGCCGTGGTGCGGTACTGGTGGGTACAAGTCTGTCACTGTATAACACCATGGTAAGGTACTGGTGGGTACAGGTCTGTCACTGTATAACACCGTGGTACAGTACTGGTGGGTACAGATCTGTCACTGTATAACACCGTGGTACGGTACTGGTGGGTACAGATCTGTCACTGTATAACACCATGGTACGGTACTGGTGGGTACAGATCTGTCACTATATAACATTGGAATACAGTGCTGGTGGATTCAAGTTTGTCACTGAGGGTACAAGCAATATGAGGCAATAATTATGACATTGCATTGTATTAAAGTACAAAAGTATTAAAGTATTATTGTGGCCTTCCTTTGGTGTCTTGGTGCCAATGCACTAACTAAGGACTTTTTGTTGTTTCTTGGTGATGGTGGGCACAGGCAACTGTCTTGTGATGGATCTGGTTTGATAAACCTGCCATTGTGCAAACCTTCAGTACGACAGCTCATACAGATATTACACAGCACACTTATGCTGGGATCTCCTCACAACTTCACGTGATTAAGTGTAGAAATTGTTTTGAGGAGTGGGAGGATGCAGTGGTTTAGACACTTTTGTTTTAAACCACCTGTATCCTGGAGGTAACTTTCCAACATGAGATTTGTCTGGGTGGTCTCTTTGACCTCTGATTTGCCTCCAGTTGGCAATATGGCTGTAAAGCAATGTTAGTGTTTTATGACCATGGTATATCTAACCTTTAAGTGTCTGAAGTGGTCCCTCAACTTGATGAGCATAATAAAAATCTGATGGAGATCTGTGTAACATGAACGGGTAGCGCTGTACTTAGGAGCTGGTTGAAGCATGCCTGCTGTCAACATTCAGTGACTGGGTAAAGATTAACATTGCCTAAAGGCACAGCTAACATCCATGACTGAAGCTCTGACTGCACCAGGGCACAGGTAAATGGGGCACTCCCAGCAGAGGGTTCAATTTCTGTATAGTTCAGAGTAACTGAGCTGCCTACAAAATACATGCCTTAGGAACATCAGTGAAACTTACAACACAGAAGGAGGCCATTTGGTGACTCATGTCTGTGCTTTCCCTATGGAAGAAGAGCTGTACTTAGTCCCACATCCCCAATTTTATCCATAACCTTGTAAGTTCCTCATTGTCAGGTTCCAGTCTAGCTCCCTTTAAAAAAATGTTTTATGGAATCAACTTTCATCAGCTTCAGAGCAACAACTCAGTGAAAAAAAATCCTCATCTGTTCTCTAGATGTTTTGCCAATGATTTTGAACCTATGACTCTGGTTTTTGATCTCACTTGTCAGAGGGAAGAGTTTTTCTCTATATCCTCTATCAAAACCTATTAAAGCATGATTAAGCAAATATGTTTCCAATCTTGGGTTTGGGTGCTGCTGACAAGGCTGGCATTTATTGGCCATCCTAGTTGCCATCAGGAGATGCTGGCGGGCCTGCTCCCTCAATACAACTGAGTGGTTTGCTAGACCATTCAGAGGACAGTGAACTCAACCACGTGGGTGTAGGACTGGAGTCACATACAGTCCAGAACCAGGTAAGGATGGCAGGTTCCCTTCCCTAAAGCACATCGTAAAACAGTTAGACTTTTATGACGGTCTGGCAGCTCCATGGTCACTTTTACTCATACCAGCTTTTTACTACAAGATTTTCCCAAATTGAATTCAAATTCTGAAATGGTGATGATGGGATTTGAATTCAGATTCTCTGAATTATTAGTCCAGGCCAGAGGAAAGAAATACAGAAGGCCAGATTAAAAAGAAAAATTCTCACATTTCAACTGAAAAGTCAAAGTTAGTCATCAAAGTTATCTTGGGAAAGGGCAACAAACAAAGGAAGTTTCATTGTGCTGGACTAAACTTTCATCCTTCTGAATACTCGGGGCCTGCTGTCACTGTAATGAGTTCTTTTCTGTAATTAGGAAATAAATCAGCAATCCTGAGATTGGATTACACACTCCATTAGGCTGCTTTCTGTCTGACACTGGACAGCACAGGTGCACACATACAGGCATCTTTACATACACATGCAAATATATGCACATGTATATTATATATATGAGATATATATATATATATATACACATGCACATAACATATATCACACATATTCAACCACACACAAACTAATTGACGCATACACACTTGATGCATTTAAGTTATTGTGCCCTGAAACCGAACTAGCCAGCATACATGAAGAAAGTCTGACAGATTTAATTAGTCCAGGGATATCCTGTTATCTCTGTCTACCTCCATGCTCTGCCTCCCTCATGCCCTCAGTGTCTGAGTAAGTAGGGCCCTAGTCCGTCAGCTGTGGGAACTAGCTATACTCACTGTACACTGCCATTGGAGCTTTGCCCAGTGTAGTTAGCTCTGCAAGCTGAATGGAGGCAATGCTCAAAAGAAAAATAGCTTAAAAAAAAAGCCACAAAATAGTGGACAAAAGCATGGTATTCACATCGCCATAGTAACCGAGGTGAAGACTTGGCCTCATGCTCAAATCCAGCACATCAACAAGTCACTGCGCACATAAAAGCACAGTCAATACAGCAATGGGAATTCAAGCAGAGCCAGAGTTCCTGGGAGTCACCCACAGTAATAAACAGAGGACACTAAGGGGTGTGGGGGGCTGTTGGGGGGGGGGCGTGGTGACAAGGGAAGTCTCACAATGAAGGATTGAACAAGCAGAACATCAGATAAGCTGCCATTGTACAGGAGAATATAGGACACAAGCAGGTTGGGCAGGGGAGATTACTGTCAAATTACAGAGTGTAAGAGTGGAGTGGGGTAGGGAGAAAGATGGGAATCTTGATTTTATTTGAAAGCCAGGGAGAGAAATGACACAAAGGCTGAGAAGGCCGGAACAGAAGGGAGAAATGTGAGTTGCTGCTGGAGCAGGGAGAAAGATGGGGGATGTGAGTGGGTGGGTGAGGACTGAGAGAGAGAGAGAGAGAGAGAGCGAGAGAGAGAGATGGGTGGACACTTGAAGATATTGAGAGTTGTTTTTTTGGAGGGTGGGCAAGTTCATCAGCTCAGGCGGAAAATGGGGGAAGGCTGTGTCTCTGTGAGAGGAGCCACGGATAGAAGGCCCTGTGCTCATGTTGGGCTGTGTGTTATTAATCCTCCAGGAGGGAGCTTCTGAAACAGGAGCCTGGCAGCACTGGCTACCGTAAAATAAACTGCACAATGCAGCAAGGTGTTCCTCTATACAGAGATGCAGAGGCTTCTGTACTTCATGGGGGCTTCATCTCCAATTGTGTTAAGTGCAGTGTATGTCTGGATTTTTTCTGGTTACAGAGCAGATAGCTAAACATGCTTTTTAATCTATGTTAAACTGAGGTGAATGGGTGAAGATACCATAACGTCAGTGGAAGAAGAGCTGAGAGTTTTCCTGATGTCCTGGAGCCAAAATTGCTCCTATAACCAACACCATCAAAAGCAAATCAATAGGTCATTCACCTGGTATGTTGTTTGTGGGATGCTTATGTACAAATTGGTTGTCTACAAAACAAAGGCGTCTGCATGTTAAAGTAATTAATTGACCATGAAGTACTTTGGATTGCTCTGAAATATATAAGGTGCTATATTAATGCAAATCCTTTCTACTTTCTAAGCAAGTAACTTTTGTGGCAGATTGTTTTACTCATGGCTGTGTTGGACTTACAGTGTTTAACCTGATTCTCAGCCTGTAATGCAGGAAGGTTCTAGCTCTGATCCTCAACCTGTGCTGAATTAGCTAATTACTACCCAATGATTCCTGCTGAAAAACCATGCATGCATGGACACTGTCAGGAAAGGGTTGGGCTGTGCTGTGCTGCCCAACAGTCAAATAGCAGATGCCACTGAGGTTTGCACATAAAAGAATGGCTACTTGGGAGGAGAAAACAGACAAGTCTTTGCAGGCTACGTTACTGAATAAGTAGTTGCCAACTTTTCTGGCACAGAAAAGTCATGAGGACTTGAAACGTCAACTTTGCTCTTCTCCGCCGAAGCTGCCAGACCTGCTGAGTTTTTCCAGGTATTTCTGTTTTTGTTTCTGGCACAGAGTTGGATTGCAGAGAGACTGAGCAAGGTCCACACTCTGGGCATTCAGCGACAGAAGCCGAAGCTTACAATAACTGAGTTCTTGCATTCCCACTCGGACAAGCTGCCGAAGCAAGTGTAGGCAGAAGGGTTGGAATGTTGCTGCAGAAGCAAGTCTGTGAGAGCTGGCACAGCCCTGTGCACAGTTCCCGGGGGTCTGCAAGGCATGCTGGGATCAAACGATTAAACTCAAACAGTAGCTCCGATCATTTCATAAGAATATTGCTCATGCTGTATACCCAGCGTAAGGCTCAATTGAAATACATACTTGACATTTGACTGTGGACGTTTCAGACACTGAGCTCTCTGTTTCACCCACAGGCGAGCTTGGTATTTCCCCGCAGACACTCCTATTCTCTGTCATGGGCAGCATGCGGGCCTGTTTGTAAACAAACCCTTGTACACACTGGGCAATTCATGGATGAAGGAAGGATGCCACGCACACACAATTTAAACTAGGCCCCCCTCGCAGGGTTTTGAAATGAACATGGGAATCCATTAAAATGCACCATTGCAACTGACTGCACAAGGTGAGATTTTCTAGACCAGTCCCCCTGGTTTGTTACATTTGAGGAACATGGCCTCAACAATCCAAAACTGAATGACAAAAAGACAGACTTTCTAGTGCCTTTCACAACTTAAGAGTGTTCCAAAGTAGTTCACAGCAATGAATTGTCATGATATAGGAAACACAGCAGCCAATTTGCACACAGCAAGCTCCCCCAAACAGCACTGAGATAATAGCCAGACCAGTTGTTTTAGTGATGTTGATTGAGAGATAAGCATTGGCCAGGACACATGGGAGAACACAGGTTTCTTTCTTCAAAATAATGCCACAGCATTTTTTTTTACATTCACCTGAGGGGGCAGATAGTGCCTTGGTTTAATGTTTCCTCTTAAAGCCGGCATCTCCAACAATGCAGCACTCCCTCAGTACTGCACTTGAGTGTCAGCCTAGAATTTGTGCTCAAGTCTCTGGACTGGGTCTTGAACCCACAAGCTTCTGTCTCAGAAATGAGAGAGCTATCACTGAACCATGGCTGACACATGAACAGGGGCAGTAAGATTAAGATGGTGGACACGGATGATTGGGAGCTTGCTAACTTGGCCACAATTGTTTTAATGGCAAAATAAATGTAATTGCCCAATTCCTGTTGGCTATTTATGTATGTATATATAGTCAAACCAGAATATGAGGAGGAGGAAGTTGGGAAGAATCAAATGAGTCTGATGAATTGGATAGTTGGGATACGAATAGAGTACCAATGGTTTCTCTAACAAGGACTGATTTATCCCTTGACCTTCAATTGAAATTTCCATTCCATCAGGCATTTCTGTTTGACTCTGGCTCAGATCTGAACTGGTTTCAATTGTGTTGGAGTAACTATTGGTACTCTACTCATATCCCAACTATCCAACTGATCAGACTGATTTGATTCTTCCCAACTACTATTTACGGTTGTTGAACAGCACCAGGTCGATGATGGGTCGGTTGAGACCCATATGATCCAAAGCACAAGGATGTGCAATGGAAATTCGCAGGGCATCGTAGTTCAAGTAGCTTTGGATGGAGCTCCGGTAAACATGGAGGTCAACACGGGTGCAGTCAGCATGATTCCTGAATCATTATACCATCAAAAGTTTAGTCAGCATCAGCTGGAGAAATCACACACAGAATCAAGAAGTTATGGAAGAGAGAAAATCCCCATAATGGGAAGTTTGCCAATTCCAGTCACATATAAGGAGCAATGTACAAAATTGCCCATCATTGTAGTGAAGGGTGGAAAACCAGCCTTGTTAGGAAGAAACTGGTTAACAGCACTTAAGTTCAATTGGAACGAGGTTTTTCACGTAGGAATGAAATTAACAACACAAGACGAGGTGATTGCCAAGTACCCTTAGGTGTTTAGTGAAACCAGCAAACTGATTTAAGGATATAAGGCCAATGTACAAATCCAGAGGAATGCAAGACCAGTTTATTGCAGATCTTGTCTAGTACCCTATGTGCTAAAAGAGAAAGTAGAGCAAGAACTGAGAAGACTTGAGACTGAGAACATTGGCCCAGATCTTCCATTCTCCAGAGGGTCAAACTCCAAAAGATGCACTGGGGACCTACTTAGAAATCCTCACGCAGGGGCTACATGGCCCGTGAAGTTTCAACTTCTATTGGGCAATTACCATTCGTCTGGAACCCTCAAACTCCAATTTAAAGTCGGAAGCTTCAGATAGTTCCAACTCAGCAGAATAGTTACCCAGTAAAAGTTAGGATTAAAGCCAGTTACTATATTACTGAAACCACCCCCTCCTGATCTGACTACCCCTCCTGATATCCCATAACCACCCAAAAACCCCAACCCACTGACTACCCCCACCACTGACCACCCGGACAGACTCCTGACCACCCTCTAGCCTCCCCCATCCTGCTGATGCAATGTCTAGATCTCCAACCCCGTCAGAGGTAGAGCCCAACAGGGAAGATGTATTTTTCTTTTCACACATACATGAGTTGCAAGTTACAACAGATGGCATGGATAGAACAACTCTTAAGGACCATGTATTGACAAGGGTACACGACCATATCGCAAACGGGTGGCCAACACAGATACTGGGTTTAGAAATCAGGCCATTTTTTATGTGTAAGAATGTGTTCTTTGTCGACAAAGGTTGTTATGTGGGAAGCCAGGTTTGTAACTCCTGAAAGGTAGAGAATACAGTTGCTATGTGATCTTCATGACCTACACTTAGGGATGAGTTTAACGAAGAGTCTAGCAAGAAGCCATCTATGGTGGTTAAGGTTAGATGAGGCTGTAAAGGACACAGTGAAACAGTGTAGACCATGTTTAGCTGTAGAAAAGCCACCACTGGTACTTCTTCAACTGTGGAAATGGCTAGCTAAAGTGTGACACAACGAAGTAAAACACACTAGGAGTTCCACCGTATCAACCTGCTTCAAATGGAGCAGCAGAGCACACAGTACAGATTGTTTAGTTAAACAAATGCTAGATACAAATTGGAAGAAATGTCAGTTCAGAAATGAATCACAAACTGGCAATTTTTTTGTTTATTTATTGTAACACACTTCACACTACTACTGGAAGAACACCAGCTGAATGGCTTCTTACAAGACAGCTGAGAACAAGGTTTTCATTGCTGAAGCCACATTTAGCATAGTCAGAAGAAGAAAAACAATCCAGGGAGAAAGAGTCATGAGAGGGGTAGAAAGAGAGAGAAAGAAGTCTGAAGTTGAACCAGAGGTTACAGTAAAGAACATAATCATAAGTGGTTGAAGTGGTTACCAGGAAGAGTTGTAAAAATATGTGGTCCTTACACATATTTGGTCGAGATGTTTGATGGTGGAAAGGTTAGGTTTGTACATGTAGATCATGTTTTACCTTCAGAGGTTCGTGAAGAAGAGGAGAGTCGGGAAGAATCAAATTAATGTGCTGAAATACATAGTTGGGATAAGTTGCATCTACCAGTAGTTACTCCAGCACAAGTTGTGCCTGAATCAGGTCAGATCCGAATCAGAGTTAGGCAGAAATGTCTGATGAAGTGGAAATTTCAACTGAAGGTCAGGAGCAAAGTCAGTCCTTGGTGGAGAAAACATCTCTTCGGACTTGGGGCCCTGATGGGTCAAGGTCTTTCCCCAAGTTCTGGAAGTTTGAGTCAAGAAAGGAGGTATCCTCTTAGGAAATAGGAGGCTAGTTGTTAATTTGGATTTGTAAATAAATGAAAAACAAGAAATGTATGGAATTTGAACTTTTCTGTGACTTTTTCATTAAGGCGTAAAGAGTGTAATAACACCCTCTCGTGGTCATTTGTGTACGTATGTATATATAGTCAAACCAGAATAAACTAGTTTTTTCAGTTGGATATTTTGAGCTCCATGTGCTGTGCACTGTTTCCATTATGTTCTGCAAAGATATCACAGCCACGCAGTTACTTGACAGACATTTCTCAAAACTGGACTACTCTGTTCCAGAATCAGGAGGGTGGTCACCAAAGACCCTCTTTGCCATCAAACCCCGCTAAATCAGTACACTATTCTCCTTCCCTGCCATTTGCTGCCAAATTGAAAATTGGGGCATTGTTCTTGATCCAAAATTGACCATTCCCCTCTGTGCTTTGCTCATGATTCAAGCTGACAGCAAACCACAAAAACCACCACTAACAACTGTCATGAGGGTGCCCTACAGTTCCTTTGGTTACTGTTTGTTGTCCTTTGCTCCTTTGCAGAAACTCTGGGGTGGCTGTATATCATAGAAATTGCTGAATTCTTTTAAACTGCAAGTCAGTGAATTTCCTGCATTCAATATTTTCTATTCCCCAAAGATTGTGTTTTTACCACCTGTTATTAGTAATTTCCTGTGAATAATTGGCTGATTTGGTGGGGCGCATGTTTACCCTGATTTTGTTACAATCAGGCAAGTTGATGCATTGCATCCCTGGCCGTTTAGCTCTTCCAGGTGCTAGCCAGTGAGGATCAGCTGGCAATTTGTTGCAGTCAAACCCTCATCTGACATCCATACCTATACAGGAAGGAAGAAGGCATTGTTGAAGGCCATTAACACGATAAAACAGCTGGCATGCAGAGACATGACTGAACTGAATAAGCAGCTAAACTGACACACAGGAGTACAAGAAGAGTGAGAGAACTGTCTGCGCATTTCAACGACAGTTCCACAGTGCATTTGTACAAGTAGTCTGCTCAGCTTGTTTTTCCCTTGCTTTAGGCACTCTGGAGTACTTGCACAAAGACAGAATTGGACACCGTTTGCACCCTGGGGTCAAATTCTTTTGTGACAAACGCTTTCAATAACAGATCCACACAGGATTAAAAGCAGCCAGGCACAATGGGCTGCCATGGCAACACTGTGCCCTGCACTTTACTCTTTCCCACTTTACTATAGTCCCACCCTTTTTCTTTTGCCCTGGCACTTTCTCAATTGCACCTATCTTGATTGGCAACAGAACCCAGGTGTTGCAAAGAATGACCGAGGAACTGGTTGCCTTGGTGACTGTACTGATTAGGAACTTCCTGCCAGCTAAAGGAGGCAAAAATGTGCAGCCTGGAGGAGACACCGCCCCTGGAGCAGCAAGTTGTGTTGTTCATTGAGAACCGCACCCAGTACACAGCCTGTCCGGCTAACCATGTTAATCTGATTCATCAGAGTGTGCACTGTCACACTGCAAGAATCCAAGGCCGTAAGATATACACATACATTTAGCAGGGAGTGGCATGACAGGGGATGGTCCAAGAGCTGCACACTCAGCAAGTTGGAGAACAGTGCGAGACAAAGCAAGTCGCTTTCTCATCATCCCAGATAAAACACATTACACAATCACCTTCCCTTATTTGTGATTGGGAAACTATAATGTTGCTCACTGGTCTGTGCTGACTTAGCTGCGGTCAGATGAGAGGGCAATAGGTAACTACAAAGGACTACAGTCTCCATGGCATAGTGAGGGGAAGAACAAAAAGAAGCCAGAAGCCCCATTATTGGTGGCTATCCTGCACCCCCTACTGGATACCGACACTGATTCCCCGCCCACTGCTGGAGACCTACACCTTATTCTCTCCTTCCTGCGGACTGATTTCTATACAGAGACCAATGTTCTCTTTAAACTGTGAGGGTGTGTGGACATGCAGAAATCAGGAATGTGCTGCACAGGTGACAAATAGGCTGCATACAAGTAGTATTCCCTTTAAAATGCACCCAGGCAGGGCAATTCTAAAGAGACCACGCACAATGGAGAGAAATTAGATGGAGCATTGCAGGGGGCCCCTGCTGAAAACTGCACGGGTGCATACATCATGCATTAGGCTGGATTGCGATGCCCCACCTTGTGTATTAGCTTTCTCGGACTCACAATTGAGATTCAAACATGGTGAGTGGCCATTTGGCTGAATTACCAAAGGGCTGAGGCATCTAAACTGAAGTCAACCTACCTAATACCGTAATGAGAGAGGTTTCACATTGTAAGGTTAGTGCAGGACTGAATAGTGTTTTGATACTAACTAAGGTGCAGACAGAATTACAAAAGCCAGACTAGTTAAGTTGCAGTTGGGTCTATTAATCAGACAGTGAAGTAGTTGTGTAGAACAGAGGAGAGAGTCAGGATCAGGCCTTGTCTACACAACTGTGTGACTGCACAAATAAATCACAAGAAGGTTTGTTTTCACTGTTGCTAAATTGAGGCTGAAGCAGGCCCAGGGCAGCTGCGATCAATGCTAAGGTACAAAGGTACATAAACACACCCGGCCAAGGCAGACAACCTGCAACCTGCATTCAATTCACAGCAAGACAAAAAAATTATTCTAGAACTTTATGTAAACATTGTGATTGAAATCAGCGCGAGAGGAGAGGTGATTGGGAGATTGAAAATAAAAGGAGGGGAAGCTGAAGAGGAGCGGCCAGCGTGTGAGCGGCCCAGTGAGGGAGTGGAGCTTTGAGGCTTTGGCTCGAGAGGCTTCGGCGAGCAGAGGCTGAGGACGAGCTTGCTCCCAGTGAGGTAGGGCCGGGTAAGTTCCTTTAAGTAAATTAGGAGTAGGTAATGGAGGCAGCAGTTGGGGCAGTCAAGTGCTCCGAATGCAGCATGTGGGAAGTCTGGGACAGCACAATTGTCCCTGATGACTACACCTGCAAAAGATGCATCCAGCTGCAGCTCCTGAGAAGCCGAGTTAGGGAACTGGAGCTGGATGAACTTCAGATCATATGGGAGGCAGAGGCAGTAATAGACAGGAGTTTCAGGGAGACAGTCACCCCTAAAGGTCAGGAGGCAAGTAGCTGGGTGACTGTCAGGAGAGGGAAGGGGAATAGACAGAAAGAGCAGAGCACCCCTGTGGCCGTTCCCATCAACAATAGGTATACCGTTTTGGATACTGTTGGTGGGGACGACCTACCAGGGACAAGTGGTAGTGGTCGCGTCTCTGGCACTGAGACTGGACCCTCAGCTCAGAAAGGAAGGAGGGTAAAGAGGAGAGCAGTAGTGATAGGGGATTCGATATTTAGGGGGACAGATAAGAGGTTCTGTGGGAGAGATCGAGAATCCCAGATGGTCTGTTGCCTCCCTGGTGCCAGGGTCCGCGATATCTTGGATCGAGTTCTCAGTATTCTCAGGAGGGAGGGTGAGCAGACAGATGTCGTGGTCCATGTAGGGACCAATGACATGGATAGGAAGGAGGAGGAGGTCCTGCAAAGAGAGTTTAGGGAGTTAGGTGCAAAGTTGAAGGGCAGGACCTCCAGGGTTGCGATCTCAGGAGTGCTACCCGTGCCACGTGCTAGTGAGGCTAGAAATAGGAAGATAATGCAGCTAAATACGTGGCTAAGGAGATGGTGCAAGAGGGAGGGCTTCATGTTTCTGGACAATTGGGCTCTGTTCCAGGGAAGGTGGGACCTGTTCCGACGGGACGGTTTGCACCTCAACTGAAGGGGGACTAACATCCTTGCGGGTAGGCTTGTTGGTGCTGCTCCGGGGGGTTTAAACTAGATTTGCAGGGGGAGGGGAACCAGAGTGTTAGAGCAGATAGTGAGGTGGAGGAGGATAAGGTCAAGCGAGGAATGCATGTATAGACAGAAATCAAAGGTTTGTACGTGATAGAAATGTTCTCAGGTGCATCTATTTCAATGCAAGGAGTATTGTCGGAAAGGAAGATGAGCTGAGGGCGTGGATTGGCATGTGGGATTACGACATTATTGCTATTAGTGAGACTTGGTTGCAGGAGGGGTAGGACTGGCAGCTCAATGTTCCGGGGTTCTGTTGTTTCAGACGTGATAGAGGGGGAGGGATGAAAGGGGGAGGAGTGGCATTACTAGTCAGGGAAAATATCACAGCTGTGCGTAGACAGGACAGCACGGAGGGCTCGTCTACAGAGGCCATATGGGTGGAGCTGAGGAACGGGAAAGGTGTGACCACACTAATAGGGTTGTATTATAGACCGCCCAATAGTCAAAGAGAATTGAAGGAGCAAATCTGTAGAGAGATAGCAGACCGATGTAAGAAACAGAAAGTTGTAATAGTAGGAGATTTTAACTTTCCACATATTGACTGGGACTCCCATACTGTAAAAGGGCTGGATGGATTGGAGTTTGTCAAATGTGTTCAGGAAAGTTTTCTAAATCAATATATAGAGGTACCAACGAGAGAGGATGCAATACTTGATCTCCTATTAGGGAACCAGACAGGTCAGGTGACAGAAGTATGTGTAGGCGAACATTTTGGGTCCAGTGACCACAATGTTATTAGTTTTAAGTTAATTATGGATAAGGATAGGTCTGGTCCTCGAGTTGAGATTCTAAATTGGAGTAAGGCCAATTTTGTGGAAATGAGAAAGGATCTAGGAAGAGTGGATTGGGATAAGTTGTTCTCTGGCAAGGATGTGTTCAGTAAGTGGAAGGCATTCAAAGGCGAAATTTTGAGAGTGCAGAGTTTGCATGTTCCTGTCAGGATTAAAGGCAAAGTTAACAGGCATAGTTAGTTTTCAAGGGATATTGGAGATCTGGTTAAGAAGAAGAGAGAGGTGTATAGCAGGTATAGGCAACAAGGAGCAAATGAGGTACTTGTAGAGTATAGAAAATGTAAGAAAATTCTAAAGAAGGAAATCAGGAAGGCAAAAAGAAGACATGAGGTTGCTTTGGAAGATAATGTGAAGGTAAACCTGAAGGGTTTCTACAAGTATATTAAGAGTAAAAGGATAGTAAGGGACACAATTGGTCCCCTTGAAGATCAGAGTGGTCGTCTATGTGGAGCCTCATGAGATGGGGGAGATCTTAAACAGTTTCTTTGCATCAGTATTTACTCAGGAAACTGGCATAGTGTATAAGGAAGGAAGGGAAACAAGCAGTAGTGTCATGGAACATATAGAGATTAAAGAGGAGGAGGTGCTTGCTGCTTTACAGCGAATAAAGGTAGATAAATCCCCTGGGCCTGACATGATATTCCCTCGGACCTTGAGGGAGACTAGTGTAGAAATTGCAGGGGCCCTGGCAGAAATATTTAAAATGTCCTTAGCCACAGGTGAGGTGCCAGAAGATTGGAGGGTAGCTCATGTTGTTCTGTTGTTTAAAAAAAGGCTCCAAAAGTAAACCAGGTAATTACAGGCCAGTGAATCTGATGTCAGTAGTAGGTAAGTTATTGGAAGGTGTTCTGAGAGATCGGATATATAATTATTTGGACAGCCAAGGACTGATTAAGGATAGTCAGCATGGCTTTGTGCGTGGTAGGTCGTGTTTAATGAACCTAGTAGAGTTTTTCAAGGAGGTTACCAAGAAAGTAGATGAAGGAAAGGTTGTGGATGTTGTCTACATAGACTTTAGTAAGGCCTTTGACAAGGTCCCACATGGGAGGTTAGTTCAGAAGGTTCAGACACTTGGTATCCATGGAGAGGTTGTAAACTGGATTTGAAATTGGCTGTGTGGGAGAAGACAGAGTGGTAGTGGATGATTCCTTCTCAGATTGGAGGCCTGTGACTAGTGGTGTGCCTCAGGGATCTGTGCTGGGACCATTGTTGTTTGTTGTCTATATCAATGATTTGGATGATAATGTGGTAAATTGGATCAGCAAGTTTGCTGATGATACTAAGTTTGGAGGCGTTGTGGACAGCGAGGAAGGCTTTCGAAGCTTGCAGAGGGATCTGGACCAACTGGAAATATGGGCCAGAAAATGGCAGATGGAATTTAATGCAGAAAAGTGTGAGGTGTTGCATTTTGGAAGGACAAACCAAGGTAGGACATACACAGTAAATGGTAGGGCACTGAAGAGTGCGGAGGAACAAAGGGATCTGGGAGTTCAGATACATAATTCCCTGAAAGTGGCGTCGCAGGTAGACAGGGTTGTAAAGAAAGCTTTTGGCATACTGGCCTTCATAAATCAAAGTATTGAGTATAGGAGTTGGGATGTTATGGTGAGGTTGTATAAGACATTGGTGAGGCCAACTTTGGAGTATTGTGTGCAGTTCTGGTCACCTAACTACAGGAAGGATATCAGTAAGATTGAAAGAGTGCAGAGAAGATTTACTAGGATGTTGCCGGGTCTTCAGGAGTTGAATTACAGGGAAAGATTAAACAGGTTAGGACTTTATTCCTTGGAGCGTAGAAGAATGAGGGGAGATTTGATAGAAGTTTACAAAATTATGAGGGTAAATGCGAGTAGGCTCTTTCCACTTAGATTAGGAGAGATAAACACGAGAGGACATGGCTTTAGGGTGAAAGGGGAAAGGTTTAGGGGGAACATTAGGGGGAACTTCTTCACTCAGAGAGTGGTGGGAGTGTGGAATGAGCTGCCATCTGACGTGGTAAATGCGGGTTCACTCTTAAGTTTTAAGAATAAATTGGTTAGATACATGGATGGGAGAGGTCTGGAGGGTTATGGACTGGGTGCAGGTCAATGGGACTAGCGGAATAATATTTCGGCACAGACTAGAAGGGCCGAATGGCCTGTTTTTCTGTGCTGTAGCATTCTATGGTTCTATTGTGTTGCAGATCATCAGCCCCTGTCATAACAGAGCAGGAATAACTTCCAAGACAGAATGTATCACCATACTACAAACAACTCCATTATCAACTATCAATATGTTGTGTCACCCCTTCAATTTGTCAACCTACCCCTTAATTTGTTCTCTTGGTGGTGCTGATTGTCTGGGACATGGTCCCTCAAGCACTAGCTTGGTCCTATCCTTGATTATCGTTTAAGGATGCACATCTCTAGCAGGGGTCACTTGACAGAAATCAGGAGCAAGAAGGCTGGTAGCTTTCCCTGTTGCTATCCTGATAACACTGAGGACATCTGCCAACTGATCCAAGACTGAAGTGGGGAATATCCTGAACCCATTCAGTAATTTCCCTGACCCTGACTTCAGTCATGTAGTAAGTATCAGCCCTTTTCTACTCTTTAATAGATACCATATGTATGCCCAAGGTTTGCTTTGAATCAACACAGTTTTGAACTTATATAATAGCCTTTCACGTGGAGCTTTGTCAAATGACTTCCTGAGTTCCACCCTAAACAGACAATATTGCTCTGACGTTTAATAAAAAGCATAACCACTCTTACCTTAGGCCATTCTGGGGTGATAACAGGAGGTGCTTCTCCACACAAAAGGTAGTGGAAATATGGAGCTCTCTGCCCCAAAAGGTTGTTGAGGTTAAGTCAATTTCAAAACTGAAATTATTAGAATTTTCCTAGCAAGGATATTAAGGTTACGGAGTTCAGGTACAGATCAGCTCGATTTAATAGAATGCTGGAGGGGGCTGAATGGCCTACTTCTGTTGCTATGTACACTGTCACTACCAATGAATCCCAATTTGTTCTTGCTACTCAGCAGGTGGAGCTTGACTGGTTTGTAATTAAAATAAACTGTTGGCAATATCACAATCCTAGCAGTTTCTGCATCTCCTAATTTCTGTCACTCCAAAGTGGGAACTCGATGGCTAAAAGCAACATGTAGGCAGCACTTTCCAAACCGGTGACTTTTACTATCTAGAACAAGAGCAGCAGGCGCATGGGAACACTACTACCTGCAAGCTCCCCTTCAAGTCACACATTATCCTGAGTTGGAATTATAACGCTGTTCCTCCACTGTCACTGGGTCAAAAACCCAGAACTTTCCCAACAGTGCTGCAGATGTATTTACATCGCATGGGCTGCAGGGGGTCAAGGAGGTGACTCACCATTACCTTCTGAAGGAGGGTTAGCGATTGTAATAAATATTGGCTTTATCTGCGACACCAACGTCCAATGAACAAATTAAAAAAGAAACGTGTTATCAAATATTCTATGTCCAAAAAACCCTGCATCTAGGTGTCAGTAACTCTCTCACCTTTGAGTCAGAAAGTTGAGTTTTCAAGTCCCACTCTGGAGATTTCAGCAGATAACCCAGGCTGACAGTAATCAGGGAGTGCTGCACTGTTGGATATGCCGTCTTTTGGATGAAATGTGAAGCTGATGCCCTGCCTGTCCTCTCAAAAGGAAGTAAAACATCAGAAGGCACTGTTCTGAAAAACAGCAGGGGAGTTTATCCTGGTGTCCTGGCCAACAGTTATCCTTCAACTATCCCTGATATGATCCCAGATAATCTGGTCATTTATTACATTGTTGTTTGTGAGTCCATTCTGTGTGAAAATTAGCTGCCACATTTCCAACATTACAGCAGAGGCCATACTTTAAAAGTCCTTCATTGGCTGTGTAAAGAACCTATTTTTATTTTTCTTGGGCTGTGGCTTTAAAAACTACTATGGCTGCAGTGGAAAGACATGTTCACTGGAACAGGATGAGTAATATCTGTTGCTACCCTGGAACAGAGTGTGCCATAAAAGAACAGGATGGCGCTGGAAAGGAGTCCTGGACTAAGGGGAACTGTCTGACGAAAGCATTTTAATTGGCTCCTGACCAGGTGACCAGGGTTTTGTGTGGTAACAGTGCAGCTCATAGTATGCAAAGAGGGAAGACCTAAAACCTCTCTCTCCTGTGTTTGTAAGATTCCAGTAATTCTGCCTTAGTAGCTAGCTGGCTATTCCTCACATCTCTATAACCTGCTTTCTCTGAAAACCACTGACATGAGGAAAAGGGGAAAAACCACCAGTAGAGACATAAAAAAAAAGTTTTTCAACCAGTGAACCACAGACTAAAAGTGTTGGGAGACCACCTCGTGTTATCAACAACAAACTGCAAGAAATTTGGAAGACATCAATCAAAATCAACCCATCAAATCCGGTACTCCAAATTGGTGCTATTGAACTGTTTTATCTCACCCTTAAGATCCATGTTGTGTGTGTCGTGTGTGTGGGTGTGTGTGTGTGTGTATGCGTGTGCGCGCGCTTATGTATGTTTAGGGGTTTAAGAAGGGGTAGAGTTAGAAGTTAGCGGTTCATATTTCTTTCTTTTGCCACTAGCTAAAGACAATTTGTTCAATAAGCAGTTATTCATTTATTAAGTTTACAAACCTGGTGCTCGTATTCTGTTAACCTAAATTAAACAGTTCGGTAGAATTGGTGCAATCTAGTGGTTTGGTCAAACTTATCACATTTGTCGTGGCTCAGGGAACAGTGGGGCTTGTTATTATAGTGCACTATCTTCAGTGAGTTGTGACAGCTGTGAAACCCTCTGGGTAGTTGTGAAAGGCGCTGTATAAATGCAACTTTTTCCTCCTTTTCTCAGCTCTGGGGCTTTAAACACAGCCCCCCTTTCAGGGTTTGTCTCAAATTTGTTCTGTCAGCAATAATTCCGATTACAATGCCTATTGTAAATTCTAATGGCATGAGAGTTATACATCATCAATTCACAGCCTGAAGACAACACTCTGCCTGAACAAGCCTCACCAGTCTGCTGCAGCATCTCATAATGATTCTGTGGTGAAATTGGTATGTGGTAGAAACACAGCAATCACAGACACTCCATCAGACCATTGATCTGTTAGCACATTCTCAGAACAACACAGCATTCACTGGCATAGTTACTGCAAGGTTAACAACATGTATGCAACCAGAATAATACACATGGCTAAACATTGATACCACTCTCAACTTCGCTATCAAAACAGGCTTAAGTGTCACCTTGGCTCAGTTGGTACCACTCTCATGTCTGACTCAGAAGGTTGAGGGCTCAAAACCCACTCCAAGGCTTCCACATAATCTAAGCAGACATACTGCTGCAGTACTAAGGGAATGCTGCAAAGTAGGAGGTGCTTTTCAATGTCAAACAGAGGTCTTGACTGCCTGCTCATATGGAAATTAAAGATTTTGGAGCTCTTTTTAAGGAGTAGAGGAGTTCTCTCAGTGTCCTGCTCAATGCTACATCCTCAACCCATGCTATTAAAATAATTTAACTGGTCATTTCCCTCATTCCTGTTTGTGAGATCCATCTGTACACAAATTGGCTGTCTCATTTGCCGGTATAATCAGCGATTCAACTCATTGACTGTGAAACACTTTGTGGGATGTCCTGAGGATGTGAAGGGTGGTATATAATGTAGAAAATTGCCCGGGTATGTCTGGTCCACAAATAACAGGGCAAATCAAACCCAGCCAATTACTGCCCCATCAGTCTACTCTCGATCATCACCAAAGTGATGGAAGGGGTCATTGATAGTGCAGCACTCACTCAGCAATAACCTGCTCACTGATGCTCAGTTTGGGTTCCACCAGGGCCACTCAGCTCTTGACCTCATTACAGCCTTGTTCCAAACATGGACAAAAAAGCTGAACTCGAGAGGTGAGGTGAGAGTCTTTGACAACAAGACAGCATTTGACCTAGTGTGGCATCAAGAAGCCCTAGCAAAACTGGAGTCAATGGGAATCAGGGGAAAAACTCTCCACGGGTTGGAGTCAAACCTAGCATGAAGGAAGATAGTTGTGGTTGTTAAAGGTCAAACATCTCAGTCCTGAGACATCGCTGCAGGAGTTCCTCAGAGTAGTGCCCTAAGCCTAACCATTTTCAGCTGCTTCATCAACGACCTTCCCTCCATCACAAGATCAGAAGTGGGATGTTTGCGGATGATTGCACAATGTTCAGCACCATTCGCAAATCCTCAGATTATGAAACAGTCTGTGTCCATATACAGCAAGACCTGGACAATACCCAAGCTTTGGCAAGTAACATTCGTGCCACACAAGTGCCAGGTATTATGACACAGCCAATGGTAAAGGCTGAGTTGTTCAAATCCCAGAGAGAAATTTGAAACAGTGTCATAACCCATTTTTTGCAATTTGTTTTGAGATGCAGGCTTTGAATTCAGTAGTAATAAGACCAAGTCTCAAGAAGTCTTTTATAAAACTAAATTAAACATTTATTAAGATAAGAAAGATTGTAAGCACATGCATATGTATACAAAATTACTACTATAATAGCTACAAAAATCCCCTAATTAATCTGACTCTCAGTTTAGACCCCTGGTAAGGCAACAGTAAAACACACAGATTTAAACAGACCCCTGGCAAAGCACACCCTGGACAGTCACATTCAAAATGAGTTTCTGGTTCTTTGCAGACAGACTTGAGGCTTACAGGCTGGAGGCTTAAGATCTTAGAATCCCTCCTCCTTTTGCCAACAGCCTTCTCTTCCTTTATACATATATTCCTCTTTGAATGCAAATTCCTATTGTCACTATTTTTTTTACTTTAAATCTTCTAACAATAAAACCCTTTCATAATGCCCACTTTATTAGTAAGCTTTTAAAAAATAAACGCATTGTTTCTGAAATCTCACTTGGTTAGGTGTAAAATTTCACCTGCTCTTTGGAATGGTCTATTTAAAAATGCAAATTCCCCCCTTTATGCCTCACCTTCTATTTCCCTATGTTTATCTAATTACCATTTAAAACCTACTTCTTTTCTACACATCAAAGCCTCTAGACCAGCCTGCTTTAATCCAATTAAAACACACACACACATAGACATAGACACCACTAAACACTATTTAAAAATAATTTCCAATAACATTATAGACATTCTTATATCTTATTGACACAGGCAATGGTCATCTCTAATAACAGAGAATCTAACCATTTACCCTTGATATTCAATGGCATTAGCATCACTGAATCCTCCACTATCAACATTCTGGGGGGTTACCATTGACCAGAAACTGAACTGGACCAGCCATATAAATACGGTGATAAAAACAAAAAACTGCTGATGCTGGAAATCTAAAACAAAAACAGAATTACCTGGAAAAACTCAGCAGGTCTGGCAGCATCGGCAGAGAAGAAAAAAGTTGACGTTTCGAGTCCTCATGACCCTTCAACAGAACTGAGTAATATTTGGAGAGGGGTGAAATATAAGCTGGTTTAAGGTGGGGGTGGGGTGGGGGGGGAGAGAAGTAGTGGGGGGGGGGGGGTGTTGTAGGGACAAGCAAGCAGTGATAGGAGCAGATAATCAAAAGATGTCACAGACAAAAGAACAAAGAGGTGTTGAAGGTGGTGATATTATCTAAACGAATGTGCTAATTAAGAATGGATGGCAGGACACTCAAGGTACAGCTCTAGTGGGGGTGGGGTGGAAAGACTAACAGGGCATAAAAGGTAGAGATTTAAAAATAATGGAAATAGGTGGGAAAAGAAAAATCTATATAAATTATTGGAAAAAACAAAAGGAAGGGGGAAGAAACGGAAAGGGGGTGGGGATGGAGGAGGGAGTTCAAGATCTAAAATTGTTGAATTCAATATTCAGTCCGGAAGGCTGTAAAGTGTCGCTTGCCATTTTAACACTCCACCCTGCTCTCTTGCCCACATGTCTGTCCTTGGCTTGCTGCATTGCTCCAGTGAAGCCCAACGCAAACTGGAGGAACAGCACCTCATCTTCCGACTAGGCACTTTACAACCTTCCAGACTGAATATTGAATTCAACAACTTTAGATCTTGAACTCCCTCCTCCATCCCCACCCCCCTTCCGTTTCTTCCCCCTTCCTTTTGTTTTTTCCAATAATTTATATAGATTTTTCTTTTCCCACCTATTTCCATTATTTTTAAATCTTTACCTTTTATGCCCTGTTTGTCTTTCCACCCCACCCCCACTAGAGCTGTACCTTGTGTGTCCTGCCATCCATTCTTAATTAGCACATTCGTTTAGATAATATCACCACCTTCAGCACCTCTTTGTTCTTTTGTCTGTGACATCTTTTGATTATCTGCTCCTATCTCTGCTTGCTTGTCCCTACAACCACACCCCCCCCCCCACCACTTCTCTCCCCCCACCACCCCCACCTTAAACCAGCTTATATTTCACCCCTCTCCTAATATTACTCAGTTCTGTTGAAGGGTCATGAGAACTCGAAATGTCAACTTTTTTCTTCTCCGCCGATGCTGCCAGACCTGCTGAGTTTTTCCAGGTAATTCTGTTTTTGATATAAATATGGTGGCTACATGAGCAGGTCAGAGGCTGGGAATTCTGTGGCGAGCAATCACCTCCTGATTCCCCAGAGCCTGTTCACCATCTGCAAGGCACAAGTCATGGAATACTCTCCATTTGCCTGGATGAGTGCAGCTCCAATAACACTCAAGGACCTCAATACCATCCAGGACAAAGCAGCCCGCTTGATTGGCACCCCATCCACCACCTTAAACATTCACTCCCTCCAACACCAATGCACAGTGGCAGCAGTGTGTACCACCTACAAGGTACACTGTAGCAATTCACCAAGACTCCTTCACCAGCGCCTTCCAAACCCACAACCCCTACCGTCTGGAAGGACAAGGGCAGCAGATACACGGGAACACCACCACCTGCAAGTTCCCCACCAAGCCACACGCCATTTTGGCTTAGAACTATATCACCGTTCCTTCACACTTGCTGGGTCAAATTAGTATACTGTATTCATGATGTGGTCTCCTCCATATTGGGGAAACCAAGCGCAAACTTGGTATTTGCTTTGTGGAACACCTCTGGTCAGTCCTGTACTTTTAATTCTTCACCTTGCTCCCCACTCTGAGCCTTCTGTTCTTGGCCTGCTGCAGTGTTCCAATGAAGCTCAATGTAAGCTCGAGGAGCAGCACCTCACCTTTTGACTATGCACTCAGCCTTTTGGACTCAACATTGAGTTCAACAATTTTAGATCATAATCTCTGCATCCATTTGCTTCATTTATCTTCACTGTTTTTTCCTCTCTTGTTTCTCTAATTTCCTTTCTTTACTGTTGGACAGCAGCTATTCAGGATCTTGCCAACCACACCCTCTGGACACATCTCTTATATTTTCACTTGTCCCATTTCCAGTCCCTTTGACCTTGCACCATGAAACCTTTTATCATTTAATCTTGCCTACCCTCTACCCTGTCACAGACCTTCCCTTATGTTCTTCTTTCCATCCTCCCCCTTTCATTTTCTCAAAACCTAACACATTTCTAACTTTTCCCAGTTCAGATGAAGGGTCACAAGCTGGAAGCTTGTTTATCTCTCCATAGATGCTGCCTGACCAGCTGAGTATTTCCAACAATTTTCTTTCCCATCTTTAATTTAGATTTTCAGCATCCACAGTTTTTTGTTTTCATATTAGTTATCCCTGGTGTCCTGGCCAAAATTTATCCCCCAATCAACATAACAAAAACAGACTATATGATCATTGCCACATTGTTGTTTGTGCGAGCTTGCTGTGCCTTGCTATATCTGATGGGATGGTGTAGAGGGAGCTTTACTCTGTATCTAATGTTGTACCTGCCCTGGGAGTATTTGATGCTAATAGTGGTGCCTTCATTGCAAAATGTTCCAATACCAGCCTGGATGTGCTTTAACTTGAAGGGTACAAACATTCAAACACTTTTTAAGGCCCACAAGGGATGAGGGAATTAATAAAATAAAACCCACTGTTTTACACTATTTTGTAATATTCTGTTTTAGTAATTTGCTGACTTGTTTTAAGGAAGGAATGTAACCTCTGACTTGGTACAGCAATCCCTGCAACTTGAAAGACTGCAAAGATCAACAGCAACACACAGCCTGGAATAGAGAACAAAAGCTTCTCTGTACCTCTCATAGCGATCAGCACCAAACACTGCATAAAAATCAGGATCATTTACACCATAAGTATTATTACGTCCCCAGGGACTTTGTTCAAATACAACCTGTTCAGTTGTATTTGAATCAGCAACATGATCCTGTGTTTATATTTAAGTATTGGGACAGTTTAACATATCACTATTTACAGGTAAACCTCAGGTACAAATTGGTATAAACCCTAGCTCACAGGTATATCCTGACCCTCTCACTAACGCAGGTATAAATCCCAGCTGCTCACTATCACTGGTATGATCCTGCCCCACTCACTAACATAGGAATAAACCTTAGCTCCTCGTTAATGGGTATATATCCTAGCCCTTCACATAGGTACAAACCCAGCCTCCTCACTGACACAGGTATAAACCCAATCCAATTAGTTTAAGTATTAGTCCCAACTCCTCACTAACGCAGGTGCTCATACTAAAGGATCCTCTAGCAAAGAATGATCATAACATGTCGGAATTTCACATTCAGTTTGACAGTGAGAAATGTGGGTCCATAACTAGAGTCTTAAACTTAAATAAAGGCAATTACAAGGGTATGAAGACAGAGTTGGCTAAAGTGGACTGGGAAAATAGGTTAAAAGGTAAGATAGTGGAAATGCAGTGGCAGACATTTAAGGAGGTATTTCATAACTCTCAACAAAGATTTATTCCTTCGAGGAAGAAAGACTCGCCTGAAGAATGCACCATCCATGGCTAGCTAAGGAAGCTAAGGCTGGTATCAAATTGAAAGAAACAATGACACAAAGATTAGTGGTAGGGCAGAAGATTGGGCAGGTTTTAGAAACCAGTAAAGGATGGCCAAAAAAAAAAGGGAGATTTTGGAGTCTGAAAGAAAACTAGCAAAAAATATAAAAACAGACAGTAAAAGCTTCTACAAGTATGTAAAAAGGAAAAGAGTAGGTAAAGTGAGCCTTGGTCCCTTAGAGGCTGAAACTGGGGGATTAAAAATGGTAAAGAAGGAAACGGCAGAGGCTTTGAACAAGTATTCTGTATCTGTCTTCACAGTAGAAGACACAAAAAGCATCCCAAAAATATTTAAAAATCAAGAGGCAAAATGGAGGAAGTAACTTGGAACAATCACGATCATTGGAGAAAAAGAAGTGGAAATACTAATGGGACTAAAGGCTGACAAGTGCACTGGATCTGAAGGTCTTCTAAAGGTCTTAAAAGAAGTGGTTACAGAGATAGTGGATACATTGGTTCTAATCTTCCAAAATTCTCTAGATTCTGGAAAGGTACCAGTGGCTTGGAAAACTGCATATGTAACTCTCTGTTCAAGAAATGAGGGGGATAGAAAGCAGGAAATTATAGGCCTATTAGCCCAACATGTGTCATTGGGAAAATGCTAGAACTATTATTAAAGGGGTAATAGCAGGACATTTTATCAGGCAAGAGTCAAAATGATTTTGTGAAAGGAAATAGTGTTTGAAAAATTTATTAGAATTATTTGAGGATATAACAAGCAGGTTGGATAAAGTGGAAACAGTAGGCGTACTCTATTTCGATTTCCAAAAGGCGCTCGATAAGGTGCAACATAAAAGGTTATGACCCAAGGTAAGATCATATGGTATTGGGGGTGTTAAAAAGACAAGCCTTAAGGCTTTGTGCCTTAACACAAGGAGCATTCGCAATAAAGTGGATGAATTAACCATGCAAATAGATGTAAACAGGTATGATATAGTCGGGATTACGGAGACATGGCTGCAGGGTGACCAGGGATGGAAACTGAATATCCAGGGGTATTCAGTATTTAGGAAGGACAGACAAAAAGGAAAAGGCAGTGGAGTTGCATTGCTGGTTAAAGAGGAAATTAACACAATAGTGAGGAAAGGTATTAGCTCCGATGATGTGGAGTCTGTATGGGTAGAGCTGAGAAACACTAAGGGGCAAAAAACATTAGTGGGAGTTGTATATGGACCCCCAAACTGTAGTGGTGATGTTGGGAATGGCATTAAACAGGGAATTAGAGATGCATGCAATAAAGGAACATCTGTAATTATGGGTGACATTAATCTGCATATAGATTGGGCAAATCAAATTAGTAACAATACCGTACAGGAGGAATTCCTGGAGTGTATACGGGATGGTTTTCTAGACCAATATGTTGAGGAACCAACTGAGAACAGGCCATCCTAGACTGGGTATTGTGTAATAAGAAAGGAATAATTGGCAATCTAGTTGTGCGAGGCTCCTTGGGGATGAGCGACCATAATATGATAGAATTCTTCATCAAGATGGAGAGTGACGAAGTTGATTCTGAGACTAGGGTCCTGAATCTTAATAAAGGAAACTATGATGGTATGAGACGCAAGTTGGCTATGATGGATTGGGAAACGTTACTTAAAAGGATGACGGTGGATAGGCAATGACAAACGTTCAAAGAGCCCATGAGTGAACTGCAACGATTGTTTATTCCTGTCTGGCACAAAAGTAAAATAGGAAAGGTGGCTAAACCATGGCTTACATGGGAAATTAGAGATTAGGTCCAAGAGGCATACAAATTAGCCAGAAAAACCAACAGACCCAAGGGTTGGGAGCACTTTAGAATTCAGCAAAGGAGGACCATGGGATTAATTAAGATGGGGGAAATTAGAGTACGAGAGTAAGCTTGCGGGGAACATAAAAACTGACTGTAAAAGTTCTATAGGTATGTGAAGAGAAAAAGATTGGTGAAGACAAATGTAGGTCCCTTACAGTCAGAAACAGGGGAATTTATAATGGGGAACAAAGAAATGGCTGACCAACTAAATACATACTTTGGTTCTGTCTTCACAAAGGAGAACACTAATAACATACCAGAAATATTGGGGAACACGGGGTTTAGTGAGAGGGAGGAACTGAAAGAAATCAGTATTAGTAGGGAAATGGTGCTGGAGAAACTGATGGGATTGAAGGCTGATAAATCCCCAGGGCCTGATAATCTACATCCCAGAGTACTTAAGAAAGTGGCCCTAGAAATAGTGGACGCATTGGTGGTCATCTTCCAAGATTCTATAGACTCTGGAACATTTCCTACAGATTGAAGGGTAGCTAATGTAACCCCACTATTTAAAAAGGGAGGTAGAGAGAAAACAGGGAATTATAGACCAGTCAGCCTGATGTCGGTAGTGAGGAAAATTCTAGAGTCCATTATAAAAGATTTAATAGCTGAGCACGTGGAAAACAGTGGCAGAATCGGACAGAGTCAGCATGGATTTACGAAAAGGAAATCATGCTTGACAAATCTACTGGAATTTTTCGAGGATGTAACTAGTAAAGTTGATGAGGGGGAGCCAGTGGATATGGTTTATTTGGGCTTTCAGAAGGCTTTTGACCTAGTCCCACATAAGAGATTAGCGTGTAAAATTAAAGCGCACGGGATTGAGGGTAGTGTATTGAGATGGGTAGAAAACTGGTTGGCAGACAGGAAACAAAGAGTCGGAATAAACGGGTCTTTTTCCGAATGGCAGGTAGTGACTAGTGGGGTACCGCAGGCATCGGTGCTGGGACCCCAGCTACTCACAATATATATTAATGATTTAGATGAGGGAGCTAAATGTAATATCTCCAAATTTGCAGATGACACAAAGCTGGGTGGGAGAGTGAGCTGTGAGGAGGATGCAGAGATGCTTCAGTGTGATTTGGACAAGCTGAGTGAGTGGGCAAATGCATGGCAGATGCAATATAATATGGATAAATGTGAGGTTATCCACTTTGGTAGCAAAAACAGGAAGGCAGATTATTATCTGAATGGCTTTAAATTGAGAGAGGGGAATGTGCAACAAGACCTGGGTGTCCTCGTACACCAGTCGCTGAAGGTAAGCATGCAGGTGCAGCAGGCGGTAAAGAAGGCAAAAGGTATGTTGGCCTTCAAAGTGAGAGGATTCGAGTACAGGAGCAGTGATGTCTTGCTGCAATTATACAGGGCCTTGGTGAGACCACACTTGGAATATTGTGTGCCGTTTTGGTCTCCTAATCTGAGGAAGGGTGTTCTTGCAATAGAGCGAGCGCAGTGAAGGTTTACCAGACTGATTCCTGGGATGGCGGGACTGACATATGAGGAGAGATTGAGTCAGTTAGGATTATATTCACTGGAGTTCAGAAGAATGAGGGGGGGGATCTCATAGAAAATTATAAAATTCTAACAGAACTAGACAGGGTAGCTGCAGGAAGGATGTTCCCGATGGTGGGGGAGTCCAGAACCAGGGGTCACAGTCTGAGGATACGGGGTAGACCATTTAGGGCTGAGATGATGAGAAATTTCTTCACCCAGAGAGTGGTGAGCCTGTGGAATTCGCTACCACAGAAAGTAGTTGAGGCCAAAACATTGTATGTTTTCAAGAAGGATTTAGATATAACTCTTGGGGCGAAAGGGATCAAAGGATATGTGGAGAAAGCCGGAGCAGTCTATTAAGTTGGATGATCAGCCATGATCATAATGAATGGTGGAGCAGGCTCGAAGGGCCGAATGGCCTACTCCTGTTCCTATTTTCTATGTTTCTATGTAACACTGGTATAAACCTCATCCCTCACTAACACGGGTATCAACCTCGTCCCTCACCAACACGGGTATCAAGCTCGTCCCTCACCAACACGGGTATCAACCTCGTCCCTCACCAACACGGGTATCAAGCTCGTCCCTCACCAACACGGGTATCAAGCTCGTCCCTCACCAACACGGGTATCAAGCTCGTCCCTCACCAACACGGGTATCAAGCTCGTCCCTCACCAACACGGGTATCAACCTCGTCCCTCACCAACACGGGTATCAACCTCGTCCCTCACCAACACGGGTATCAACCTCGTCCCTCACCAACACGGGTATCAACCTCGTCCCTCACCAACACGGGTATCAACCTCGTCCCTCACCAACACGGGTATCAACCTCGTCCCTCACCAACACGGGTATCAACCTCGTCCCTCACCAACACGGGTATCAACCTCGTCCCTCACCAACACGGGTATCAACCTCGTCCCTCACCAACACGGGTATCAACCTCGTCCCTCACCAACACGGGTATAAACCTCGTCCCTCACCAACACGGGTATAAACCTCGTCCCTCACCAACACGGGTATAAACCTCGTCCCTCACCAACACGGGTATAAACCCCGTCCCTCACCAACACGGGTATAAACCCCGTCCCTCACCAACACGGGTATAAACCCCGTCCCTCACCAACACGGGTATAAACTCCGTCCCTCACCAACACGGGTATAAACCCCGTCCCTCACCAACACGGGTATAAACCCCGTCCCTCACCAACACGGGTATAAACCCCGTCCCTCACCAACACGGGTATAAACCCCGTCCCTCACCAACACGGGTATAAACCCCGTCCCTCACCAACACGGGTATAAACCCCGTCCCTCACCAACACGGGTATAAACCCCGTCCCTCACCAACACGGGTATAAACCCCGTCCCTCACCAACACGGGTATAAACCCCGTCCCTCACCAACACGGGTATAAACTCCGTCCCTCACTAACATGGGTATAAACCCCGTCCCTCAATAACACGGATATAAACCTCAACCCTCACTAACACAGGTATAAACCTCTTCCCTCATTAACACGGGTATAAACCTCTTCTCTCACTAACACGGGTATAAACCCCGTCCCTCACTAACACCCGTATAAACCCCGCTCCTCACGAACACGGGTATAAACCTCATCCCTTACTAACACGGTATAAACCTCTTCTCTCACTAACACGGGTATAAACCCCGTCCCTCACTAACACCCGTATAAACCCCGCTCCTCACTAACACCTATATAAACCCCGTCCCTCACTAACACCTGTATAAACCCCGTTCCTCACTAACACCTGTATAAACCCCATCCCTCACTAACACAGGTAAAATGCCAACCCCTCACTAGCCTACTCACCTGTACACCCAAATAGCCTCTGTGTTAAATAATTTTATTTCTGGCATCCTCCACTGTTTTGAAATTAAGACTTGTTACACAGTCTTCTAGCTTCATTTCATCAAAATTGAAGATGCCGTATTCCCCCTTAGAACAGTGAAGGCTCCAAAACTCAAAATTGGCCTCAGCTATTTATTATTTCCCGATTTACTCCAGCTGCATTCCTGTTTCTAACGTTCGTGTCCTGCATCCTAAGGCCTGGCTGTTCACCTGGGTCTCAATAACAACATCTCTCCATCCCCATTACTGTAATACATACCAACCAGTTCCTGAGGATTCTTCTTCTCCACATCGAGGATGTCCTAAAAAAAGAAAATAAAACTAAGTGTCTGAACCATCACACTTTACAACTCAAGAATGTTCTCTACATTTCACTGTTCATCACAAAAACAGAGAGTGACAACTGCTGCATCCCCAGAAATATATGAAGATGGTTGGCTATAAATGCTGCATCCAGTAACAATACATCAGGACAGGAGTTGGGGAGGAAAAGGAGGACTCAACGCATCCAGGACAAGTCTATCGACATTTAAATGCATGATTTATCTCGAGTCTGCTTGCAAGATCATGCATAAGATTGAGAGAGAGGGAGGGAGAAAGTGGGGTTTTGAAGACGAATAGATAAAGAGAGAGAGAGAAGGATGGAGAAGTAGAGAAAGAGATAAAAATGAACAGAGATAGCGAGAGAGATACAAAAACAAAGACAGCAGGAGGGAAGGAACAAGAGAAAGAGAGGTAGGAACAGGGGTCATTAGAAAGATTGACAGAATTATAGATGGTGATATACAAAGATCAAGGAAGTTGGGGGGGGGGTGGCAGTGAGGCAGAGAGAGAAAGAGGGAGGCAGAGGCAGAAAGGGCAAAGAGGGACAGAGGCGGGAGGGAGGGGCGCAGATAGGGAGCGGGGAGGTAGGGGAGGCAGAGGGAGGGAAGGGGAGATGGAGGAAGGGGGGACCAGAGAGAGGGAGGGGGGACAGGAGAGAGGGAGGGGGGACAGGAGAGAGGGAGGGGGGACAGGAGAGAGGGAGGGGGGACAGGAGAGAGGGAGGGGGGGCAGGAGAGAGGGAGGGGGGGCAGGAGAGAGGGAGGGGGGGCAGGAGAGAGGGAGGGGGGGCAGGAGAGAGGGAGGGGGGGCAGGAGAGAGGGAGGGGGGGCAGGAGAGAGGGAGGGGGGGCAGGAGAGAGGGAGGGGGGGCAGGAGAGAGGGAGGGGGGGCAGGAGAGAGGGAGGGGGGGCAGGAGAGAGGGAGGGGGGGCAGGAGAGAGGGAGGGGGGGCAGGAGAGAGGGAGGGGGGGCAGGAGAGAGGGAGGGGGGGCAGGAGAGAGGGAGGGGGGGCAGGAGAGAGGGAGGGGGGGCAGGAGAGAGGGAGGGGGGACAGGAGAGAGGGAGGGGGGACAGGAGAGAGGGAGGGGGGACAGGAGAGAGGGAGGGGGGACAGGAGAGAGGGAGGGGGGACAGGAGAGAGGGAGGGGGGACAGGAGAGAGGGAGGGGGGACAGGAGAGAGGGAGGGGGGACAGGAGAGAGGGAGGGGGGACAGGAGAGAGGGAGGGGGGACAGGAGAGAGGGAGGGGGGGCAGGAGAGAGGGAGGGGGGGCAGGAGAGAGGGAGGGGGGGCAGGAGAGAGGGAGGGGGGGCAGGAGAGAGGGAGGGGGGGCAGGAGAGAGGGAGGGGGGGCAGGAGAGAGGGAGGGGGGGGCAGGAGAGAGGGAGGGGGGGGCAGGAGAGAGGGAGGGGGGGCAGGAGAGAGGGAGGGGGGGCAGGAGAGAGGGAGGGGGGCAGGAGAGAGGGAGGGGGGGCAGGAGAGAGGGAGGGGGGGCAGGAGAGAGGGAGGGGGGGCAGGAGAGAGGGAGGGGGGGCAGGAGAGAGGGTGGGGGGGCAGGAGAGAGGGAGGGGGGGCAGGAGAGAGGGAGGGGGGACAGGAGAGAGGGAGGGGGAACAGGAGAGAGGGAGGGGGGACAGGAGAGAGGGAGGGGGGACAGGAGAGAGGGAGGGGGGACAGGAGAGAGGGAGGGGGGACAGGAGAGAGGGAGGGGGGACAGGAGAGAGGGAGGGGGGACAGGAGAGAGGGAGGGGGGACAGGAGAGAGGGAGGGGGGACAGGAGAGAGGGAGGGGGGACAGGAGAGAGGGAGGGGGGACAGGAGAGAGGGAGGGGGGACAGGAGAGAGGGAGGGGGGACAGGAGAGAGGGAGGGGGGACAGGAGAGAGGGAGGGGGGACAGGAGAGAGGGAGGGGGGACAGGAGAGAGGGAGGGGGGACAGGAGAGAGGGAGGGGGGGCAGGAGAGAGGGAGGGGGGGCAGGAGAGAGGGAGGGGGGGCAGGAGAGAGGGAGGGGGGGCAGGAGAGAGGGAGGGGGGGCAGGAGAGAGGGAGGGGGGGCAGGAGAGAGGGAGGGGGGGCAGGAGAGAGGGAGGGGGGCAGGAGAGAGGGAGGGGGGGCAGGAGAGAGGGAGGGGGGGCAGGAGAGAGGGAGGGGGGGCAGGAGAGAGGGAGGGGGGGCAGGAGAGAGGGAGGGGGGGCAGGAGAGAGGGAGGGGGGCAGGAGAGAGGGAGGGGGGGCAGGAGAGAGGGAGGGGGGGCAGGAGAGAGGGAGGGGGGGCAGGAGAGAGGGAGGGGGGGCAGGAGAGAGGGAGGGGGGGCAGGAGAGAGGGAGGGGGGGCAGGAGAGAGGGAGGGGGGGCAGGAGAGAGGGAGGGGGGGCAGGAGAGAGGGAGGGGGGACAGGAGAGAGGGAGGGGGAACAGGAGAGAGGGAGGGGGGACAGGAGAGAGGGAGGGGGGACAGGAGAGAGGGAGGGGGGACAGGAGAGAGGGAGGGGGGACAGGAGAGAGGGAGGGGGGACAGGAGAGAGGGAGGGGGGACAGGAGAGAGGGAGGGGGGACAGGAGAGAGGGAGGGGGGACAGGAGAGAGGGAGGGGGGACAGGAGAGAGGGAGGGGGGACAGGAGAGAGGGAGGGGGGACAGGAGAGAGGGAGGGGGGACAGGAGAGAGGGAGGGGGGACAGGAGAGAGGGAGGGGGGACAGGAGAGAGGGAGGGGGGACAGGAGAGAGGGAGGGGGGACAGGAGAGAGGGAGGGGGGACAGGAGAGAGGGAGGGGGGACAGGAGAGAGGGAGGGGGGACAGGAGAGAGGGAGGGGGGACAGGAGAGAGGGAGGGGGGACAGGAGAGAGGGAGGGGGGCCAGGTGAGAGGGGTGACAGGAGGGAGGGAGGATAGAGGGAGGGAGGAAAGGATAGACAGATGGAGGGAGGGAGGGGATACAAGGGAAGGGGGACAGAAGGACTGGGGGACAGGAGGGAGGGGGATAGACAGAAGGAGGGAGGGGGATAGACAGAGGGAGGGAGGAGGAGACAGAGAGTGGGAGGGGGAGACAGAGGGAGGGAGGGGGAGACAGAGGGAGGGAGGGGGAGACAGAAGGAGGGAGGGAGGGAGAGACAGAGGGAGGGAGGGAGGGAGGGAGAGACAGAGGGAGGGAGGAAGAGACAGAGGGAAGGAGGGAGGACAGAAGGAGGGAGGGAGAGACAGAGGGAGGGAGAGACAGGGAGGGAGGGAGGGAGAGGGGACGAGACAGAGTGAGGGAGGGGGGACGAGACAGAGTGAGGGAGGGAGGGAGGGAGGGACAGAGGGAGGGGGGATGAGACAGAGGGAGGGAGGGAGGGGGTGTGAGACAGAGGGAGGGAGGGAGTGAGGGGGAGGGGGAGGCCGAGCGAGGACGGTGGGGTGCAGGACAGGTGAGTCCATGGGGAGACGCCTGGGAGAAGTTTACAGATGGTACAAAAATTGGCTGTGTGGTTGATAATGAAGGAGCAAGCTGTAGACCATGGTTTCCCAAGCTGTGCATCATGATCCTGATGGGGTTGCTGAGGTGACTGCTTGGGTTGTGAGCTGCCCTTTCTCCGACCAGCAACGTCGACTGAGGAGAGGAGACAACCCAGTCTGGAAGCTCTGTTGGGAATGAACTCACTGCATTAATTCTGCCAAACAGAATGAGGCGGATGGTGAGCTCAAAAGTGTTCTTTAGCTCAGAAAACACTCCTAATAGTGAGTTCAACTGGGCTCAGGATGTTTGTGCACAACTTGACGCAGCTAGGGGTCTGCAATTGTAACTCAGTCACTGCCTGAGTCTGAGAAAATCTGGGAGGTCATGGGGCTCAGCCAGGAAGGTGAGTGGTGCCTTCAAACTTGACTGTGTTGCTGCACCTGTCTGCCCGTTGTACAGGCTCCTTACCCCAGGATAGTGACTCTGATTTACAGATACCAGCAACTAGATTAAAAAGGGAGGGAAGAGAGGCTGCTGAATGAGTGAGTGGGGAGAGGGTGTTGGGAGGTGGGACGTGTGTGTGTGCGCGCGCGCGCGTGCGTGTTCGTGTGTGTCGTGGTGGGGGGCAGAGGGGCTGATTACATTTTGTTTGTGGGGATGGGAGAGAAGGGGGGCTTCACTGAGTTTTCTGTCACTGGGATATGGAAAGTTTGGCTGAAACTTACATGAGTTCATAAAATAATAACATGTCACTAAGTGCTTTAAAATACAGGTTTTCATATCTATAGGATATATGTTGATCTATAATATGCAAACTTTAATACTTATATGCTGAATGTTACTATGCTGCTTTGTTGCTCTTTTGCTTTTGCTAGTATCTGGAGAAGTGTGAAGTAATACATTTTGGAAAGGCTAACAGCAAGGGAATGAACAATAAATGGTAAGATATTGAGAAGTGCAGAGGAACAGAGGGACTTCGGCTGCATGTCCAAAGATCCCTGATGGTGGCTGGACAGGTAGAGAAGGTGGTTAAGAAGGCATCCAGGATGCTTGCCTTTATTAGTTGAGGCTTAGAGTATAAAAGCAGGGCAGTGATGCTGGAACTGTATAAAACACTAATTTAGGCCATACTTAAGAGTACTGCATGCAGTTCTGGACACTGCACAATAAAAAAAATGATTGCATCAGAGAAAGTACAAAGGAGATTTACAAGGATGTTGCCTGGACTGGAGAATTTTGCTTATGAGGATAGATTGGATAGGATAAGGATTGGTTAGGATAAGGTTGTTATCTCTGAGGGGACACTAATGAATTGTATACATTTAGATAGAGTGGTTGGAAGGCCCAATTCCTCATGGATGATGGGTCCATAACCTGGGGGCATGGATTTCGAGTATGAGGTTTAGAGGGGACATGTTTTCATCCAGAGGGTGGTGGGGATCTGGAACTCATGTCCTGAAAGGGTGGTAGAGGCAGAGAAACTCATAACAAACTACCTTTATATGCACTTGAAGTGCCATGACCTACAAGGCCATGGACCAAGAACTGGAAAGTGGGTGAAGCTGGATGGCTCCTCGTCGGCAGGCACGGGCACAATGGGTTGAATGGCTTTCTTCTGTGTTGTAAATTTCTCTAAGTATTGACACTCTCAGTGTAGTGACACACCAGTGTTGTTTAGGAGACAGAAAGGTTCTCTGTGTGGGTCACATTAAATGTCAATGCATTGCACCTCCCACAGCCTGGTTTATGGAAAATTCAACAGATATTTGGGAATTTGATTTTGCTTTTGGGTGGGGGAGGATGTGGAAAGTTGTATTCCAGTGGTCACCAGAATTCTATACCGGACATCGCAATTGTATCAATCACCGAGTACTAACACTTAACTCAGCCCACCTGAATGTATGAGATGCTCTCAATTAACCTCAAATTTCTCCCACCACCAGCGATAGACCTGTCCCAACTAATACGTCACCTTTAAGTTATACTGGGACAGACTTATACAAACTAGAGCAGTACCTGTGTTATACAGTGACAGACCTGTACACACCTGTTACACATCCATGTTATACAGTGACAGACCTTTACTCACCAGTATTGTATCCTGGTATTATAGTGACAGGCCTGTCCCTACCAGTACTGTAACCAGTGTTATACAGTGACAGACCTATACCTACTAGTTCTGTAGTCATGTTATACAGTGACAGACCTGTACCCACCAGTACTGTACCCTAGTGTTATACAGTGGTAGATCTGCATGTGCCAGTACTGCACCTCAGTGTTATAGTGTGACAGGTCTGTAGCCTCCAGCACTGTATCTCAATGTTCTACTGTGACAGATCTGCACCCAATTAAATATGCTGTTGCTGAATCGCACTGATTTCTGTTTTCAATATAAATTGAACAGAACTGATGTTCCTAATTAAACTAGCTTGGACTGAGATAAAAACAAAAAACTGCGGATGCTGGAAATCCAAAACAAAAACAGAATTACCTGGAAAAACTCAGCAGGTCTGGCAGCATCGGTGGAGAAGAAATCAGTTAACGTTTTGAGTCTTCATGACCCTTCGGCAGAACTGAGTATAGTTAGGAGAAAGGTGAAATATAAGCTGGTCTAAGGTGGGGGGGGCGGGGGGAGAGAGAAGTTGAGGGTGGGATGATTGTGGAGATCAGCAAGCAGTGATAGGAGCAGATAATCAAAAGATGTCACAGACAAAAGGATCAAAGAGGTGTTGAAGGTGGTGATATTGTCTAAGAAAAGTGCTAATTAAGAATGGAAGGCAGGACACTCAAGGTACAGCTCTAGTGGGGGTGGGGTGGAAAGACTAAAGGTTTTAGTTTTAGATTTAAAAATAATGGAAATAGGTGGGAAAAGAAGAATCTATATAAATTATTGAAAAAAAAGGGAGGGGGGAGAAACGGGGTGGGGATGGGGGGAGGGGGAGTTTAAGATCTAAAGTTGTTGAATTCAATATTCAGCCCGGAAGGCTGTAAAGTGCCTAGTCGGAAGATGAGGTGCTGTTCCTCCAGTTTGCGTTGGGCTTCACTGGAACAATGCAGCAAGCCAAGGACAGACATGTGGGCAAGAGAACAGGGTGGAGTGTTAAAATGGCAAGCGACAGGGAGGTTTGGGTCTTTCTTGCGGACAGACCGCAGGTGTTCTGCAAAGCGGTCACCCAGTTTGCGTTTGGTCTCTCCAATGTAGAGGAGACCGCATCGGGAGCAACGAATGCAGTAGACTAAGTTAGGGGAAATGCAAGTGAAATGCTGCTTCACTTGAAAGGAGTGTTTGGGCCCTTGGACGGTGAGGAGAGAGGAAGTGAAGGGGCAGGTGTTGCATCTTCTGCGTGGGCATGGGGAGGTGCCATAGGTGGGGGTTGAGGAGTAGGGGGTGATGGAGGAGTGGACCAGGGTGTCCCGGAGGGAACGATCCCTACGGAATGCCGCCGGGGGGGTGAAGGGAAGATGTGTTTGGTGGTGGCATCATGCTGGAGTTGGCAGAAATGGCGGAGGATGATCCTTTGAATGCGGAGGCTGGTGGGGTGATAAGTGAGGACAAGGGGGACCCTATCATGTTTCTGGGAAGGAGGAGAAGGCGTGAGGGCGGATGCGTGGGATATGGGCCGGACATGGTTGAGGGCCCTGTCAACGACCGTGGGTGGAAAACCTCGGTTAAGGAAGAAGGCGTACATGTCAGAGGAGCCACATGCTTGAGCCTGGCTGACATCCCTGGTACCAGCCAGCAGTCTATCACTAACAAGGAGGTGATGCTTATTCTCTTTTGCAGGTGTTGGCCAATGTCTGGCTCTGCAAATCCCACTTGAACCTAAACTCAGAGCTATCTTCTGGGGTTCAATGGTACCAGCTGCTCCCTAAAGCAACCTGGCCACTTGCTCCTTCCTCCAACTGCCCTGTAAACATCAGTGACTAGTAATAGGCCGGTGGTGCAATAGTGAAAATGCATATGTGCATTCCTTCAATCTCTCCTGACGTTAACAGTAAATGAGGGAATACTGGTTTCAATTGCAAACAAGCTTAATTTCACGGCAGGGCAAACACACTGAGTAACGAGATCGATGAGAATCACTTGTGATACAATGAGTACAACATCTGTTCATGTACTAAAAATAAAGACTTAGATTTATCCAGCACTTCTAAGACCACCAGACACCTCAAACTGCTTTCCAGCCAATTAAGTACTTATTGAAGTGTAGTCACTGTTGTAATGGAGGAACTGTTATAAAAATAAGGACAAGGATCATATGAGCCCATTCCAGTGGGTCGTCTAATTCAACTTAAAAGCACTCTCACTGTATCCTGTTGTATGGTCCAGGACAGCAGTTCACTCCATTCACAGCTTCTGTTCTCCAACTCTTGGTGCCTTACACACTTGGAAATGTTCTTGGCTTGTCTTTTTGATTTTATTCTGTCAGAGCACCAGGCTGCACCCAGTACTATATCCCAGTGTTATACAATGACAACCTATACCCACCAGTACTATACCTAATACTGTACAGTGAAAGACATGTCCCTACCAGTACTGTATCCTAGTGTGAGACAATGACAGACAGGCCTGTACCCATCAGTACTGTGCCTTATTATATGCCAACAGACCAGTACCCACCAGTACTGTACCCAGTGTTATACAGTGACTGACGAGTACTTATCAGTTCTGTACCCAAGAATTATACAGTGACAGACCTGTACCCAGCAGTTTGGTGCCCCAGTGTTATAAGGTGATAGACCTGAACCCACTGATTACACATCTAAAAATAATCTCTTCAAACACAATTCAAATTTGAAAGCATCTAAAAAGCATTCTTATAGTTCCAAGGATTGCTATGCCCCCTAACAGTTTACACCAATCAGTTGGAGTGTTGCCCTTTCACTACGGCCAAGGGCGAATATCCCCAAAATACCTTTCCTGGGCTCTTGGACACACTAAAAATGTAAAAAATATATGCACATTGTAGGGAAAGTGGCATATGAGGGGTTAATAGTCAACTAGTCAGAGAAATGTACAGTTACTTTGTAAAGAATTATCTAGACCCTCAGGAAAATCTACGACCAAACAATACCTCGAGAGGTATGCCTTAGGGCCATGAATTTAAAACAAACTGTTTGATACCTTCCCCCCCACAACCCACCCATTTCCCCTCCCCGCCGCCCCACCTTAGCCACATAATAATTAACATTAACCAAACAAACAGAGTTTTATAAATACTCATTAACTGTATTGTGCAATTTGTAATGTTGACTATTTTTGTTAACAAACTGAACCACAGAAACTGTGTGCATTTTGTTCCCTCACTTTTCTGTCAAATAGAAGCCCTTTCTTGCAGACCTAATGAGACTCAAGCCTCCCTCACACCTGCCCTGCAAGCAGGGGAGAAGTGACCTGCCAATAAACTCAGAGTCACAGTATCTTTTTGCCTCACTGTATTCACACTGCACACTCAGCTGGGGCTCTCTGTACAGGAAGCTTTCCATGGGTAGCCACACCCGCACTAAACATCTGTGGCATTTGTCGATTCATAGCTCCAGGTAATAAAGTCTGTTTCAGCTTGTGTCTGGTGGGCAGGGAAAGATTCCCAGGAAACAGGATAATCTTCGTATTAAAACACACACACACACGCCCTGCAGAGTTAAACAAACACTAAATGGTTAACAGCAGCAGGTACAGGCACCCTCACTAATTACAGGATGCTAATCCACAATACAGTCGCTCTCACTAAATAATGGATAGTAATGGGCACGTACAGGCTCTCGCACTAAATACAGGGCAGATACAGCTACTCTCACTGAATACAGGACCCCACAGGTCAGTAATGAGTGGGTATACACAGGAACAGGCAATAATGAACAAATTAACATGGCTTCTATCTTGTGATTGATGGACAGAGGCTGTAAAGGAGAAGGATTTGGGAGTGAGCACGAAACATATTTCAAAAGCATCTGGTCAGTTTGAGAACGTTAGTGATAAAGCAAACTAACCTATGTTTATCATATTAAAACCAATGTATCACAGTTTACCCCATATGCATACCTTTACAAGTCTCTGGAGATAGTTACATCAGGGTGTTCTGCATTTGCCTTTGTAAACCCATAATTTGTCACCCATCAAAATTGATGAATGGAAAATCATGGGCTGGTGAGTTCTGTGGCAGAAAATCCTAGGCAGAGTTAAACAAACACTAAATGGTCAATAACAGCAGGTACAGACACCCTCACTAATTACAGGATACCAATACAGCCACCCACTCTCACTAAATAATAAATAGTAATAGGCACTCCCAAATCCTTCTCCTTTCTACTCATTTCATCTCTTCATCAGGTTTAATAGTCCCATTACAGTCAGTCTGTTCCAACAGGCCATTCACAAACATTGTGGATACAGGATGCATTAAGGTGACATTCAATTATATGTCCAAACAGTTAATACTGGCACTGTATAGTTCAATGGTGAGGTCCCATACTGGGTATGACATGAGGTTTTGCTTATTCTACCTCAAGAAGGATATGGATGTATTAGAAAGACCTCAGTGAAAAGTAACCAGAATGGTTGATGGCCTTAGGAGACTGAGTTATGAAGAAAGGCTTAAGCAACCAACTTGCAAAGGAGTCAAGACTGAGAGGAGACTTGGATCTAGGTCTTCAAAGCAATGAAAGGTATGAAGGAAGGCAAAATAAACAAGCTATTTCTCTTGGCTGAGTGCAGGGCGAGAAGTCACAAGTATATCATTCACAGGCAGAATCGAGATTTGAAATCAGAATAGCTTGTCCCTCTCACAGGATATGGTTGCTTGGAGATAGACTGAAGAAAGAGCATTGACTCAGGGTCAGTTGGCATTTTTAAAGGGGATGTGGATTAAGAACAGTTGAGGAGGAAACTCAGGGTTAGAGGGACATTAACAAAACTGTTCAATTATTTAGGTAAGGCAAGGAAATTATTGTTCCCTCAAGTAGCTCTAAAGGTTATTTGGGTGGAAGTCCATGCCACAATGAGAGAAGAAATTATGCAGGTAGTGAGACTGATAGACTGGATGTACTTTTTCCCTTCTGGATTTAAATCCCTTGCAGAAATTAAATTCAAAAAACGATGACAAAAATGATCAACTGGCTTCACGAATGAGCCTCCCAACGACAGGAACACGGTGATTACAATTTTGCCTATGAGACCTTAGGAGAGTAATGGAAAAACTGGATGTATAAGGTCTTCACATCAACACTCTCCCAAGGTACAGTCATTCAATTAATGTAATGTGTTCATTTTGTACTGTCCTTAAACAATTCTCCAACACCAGTCTTGTATCCAGCAGTCTTGTACCCCAATGTTATACAGTAACAGACATCTAGCCCAGTGTTACACACTGGCAGTCCTGCAGCCCAGTGTGATACAATGGCAGTCCTGTACCCCAGAGTTACACAGTGGCAGACCCGTAGCCCAGTGTTACACAGTGGCAGACCCGTAGCCCAGTGTTACACAGTGGCAGACCCGTAGCCCAGTGTCACACAGTGTGCACACTGTTATACAGTGGCAAATCTGTACTGCAATAGAATGTCAGACCTGTACCCAACAGTTATACAGTGGCAATACTGTTGCCCAGTGTTACACAGTGGCAGTAATGTAGCCCAGTGTGATACAGTGACAGAACTGCACACAGCAGACCTGCAGCCCAGTGTAATACAGTGACAGACCTGCAGCCCAGTGTGATACAGTGACAGACCTTCAGCCCGGTGTGATACAGTGACAGACCTGCAGCCCAGTGTGATACAGTGACAGACCTGCAGCCCAGTGTGATACAGTGACAGACCTGCAGCCCAGTGTGATACAGTGACAGACCTGCAGCCAGTGTGATACAGTGACAGACCTGCACACAGCAGACCTGCAGCCCAGTGTTACACAGTGACAGACATATAGCCCAGTGTGATACAGTGACAGACATATAGCCCAGTGTGATACAGTGACAGACCTGCAGCCCAGTGTGATACAGTGACAGACCTGCATCCCGGTGTGATACAGTGACAGACCTGCAGCCCAGTGCGATACAGTGACAGACCTGCAGCCCAGTGTGATACAGTGACAGACCTGCAGCCCAGTGTGATACAGTGACAGACTTGCAGCCCAGCGTGATACATTGACAGACCTGCAGCCCAGTGTTACACAGTGACAGACCTGCAGCACAGTGTGATACAGTGACAGACTTGCAGCCCAGTGTGATACAGTGACAGACCTGCAGCCCAGTGTGATACAGTGACAGACCTGCAGCCAGTGTGATACAGTGACAGACCTGCACACAGCAGATCTGCAGCCCAGTGTTACACAGTGACAGACATCTAGCCCAGTGTGATACAGTGACAGACATATAGCCCAGTGTGATAGTGACAGACCTGCAGCCAGTGTGATACAGTGACAGACCTGCAGCCCAGTGTGATACAGTGACAGACCTGCAGCCCAGTGTGATACAGTGACAGACTTGCAGCCCAGTGTGATACAGTGACAGACCTGCAGCCCAGTGTGATACAGTGACAGGCCTGTAGCCCAGTGTTATACAGTGGCCGTCCTGTAGACCAGCGTTATACAGTGACAGACCTGCAGCCCAGTGTGATACAATGACAGACCTGCAGCCAGTGTGATACAGTGACAGACTTGCACACAGCAGACCTGCAGCCCAGTGTTACACAGTGACAGACATATAGCCCAGTGTGATACAGTGACAGACATATAGCCCAGTGTGATAGTGACAGACCTGCAGCCCAGTGTGATACAGAGACAGACCTGCAGCCAGTGTGATAGTGACAGACCTGCACACAGCAGACCTGCAGACCAGTGTTACACAGTGACAAACCTGCAGCCCGGTGTGATACATTGACAGACCTGCAGCCCGGTGTGATACGGTGACCGACCTGCAGCCCGGTGCGATACGGTGACCGACCTGCAGCCCGGTGCGATACGGTGACAGACCTGCAGCCCGGTGCGATACGGTGACAGGCCTGTAGCCCAGCGTTATACATTGGCCGGCCTGTAGCCCAGCGTTATACAGTGGCCGGTCCTGTAGCCCAGCGTTATACAGTGGCCGGTCCTGTAGCCCAGCGTTATACAGTGGCCGGTCCTGTAGCCCAGCGTTATACAGTGGCCGGTCCTGTAGCCCAGCGTTATACAGTGGCCGGTCCTGTAGCCCAGCGTTATACAGTGGCCGGTCCTGTAGCCCAGCGTTATACAGTGGCCGGTCCTGTAGCCCAGCGTTATACAGTGGCCGGTCCTGTAGCCCAGCGTTATACAGTGGCCGGTCCTGTAGCCCAGCGTTATACAGTGGCCGGTCCTGTAGCCCAGCGTTATACAGTGGCCGGTCCTGTAGCCCAGCGTTATACAGTGGCCGGTCCTGTAGCCCAGCGTTATACAGTGGCCGGTCCTGTAGCCCAGCGTTATACAGTGGCCGGTCCTGTAGCCCAGCGTTATACAGTGGCCGGTCCTGTAGCCCAGCGTTATACAGTGGCCGGTCCTGTAGCCCAGCGTTATACAGTGGCCGGTCCTGTAGCCCAGCGTTATACAGTGGCCGGTCCTGTAGCCCAGCGTTATACAGTGGCCGGTCCTGTAGCCCAGCGTTATACAGTGGCCGGTCCTGTAGCCCAGCGTTATACAGTGGCCGGTCCTGTAGCCCAGCGTTATACAGTGGCCGGTCCTGTAGCCCAGCGTTATACAGTGGCCGGTCCTGTAGCCCAGCGTTATACAGTGGCCGGTCCTGTAGCCCAGCGTTATACAGTGGCCGGTCCTGTAGCCCAGCGTTATACAGTGGCCGGTCCTGTAGCCCAGCGTTATACAGTGGCCGGTCCTGTAGCCCAGCGTTATACAGTGGCCGGTCCTGTAGCCCAGCGTTATACAGTGGCCGGTCCTGTAGCCCAGCGTTATACAGTGGCCGGTCCTGTAGCCCAGCGTTATACAGTGGCCGGTCCTGTAGCCCAGCGTTATACAGTGGCCGGTCCTGTAGCCCAGCGTTATACAGTGGCCGGTCCTGTAGCCCAGCGTTATACAGTGGCCGGTCCTGTAGCCCAGCGTTATACAGTGGCCGGTCCTGTAGCCCAGCGTTATACAGTGGCCGGTCCTGTAGCCCAGCGTTATACAGTGGCCGGTCCTGTAGCCCAGCGTTATACAGTGGCCGGTCCTGTAGCCCAGCGTTATACAGTGGCCGGTCCTGTAGCCCAGCGTTATACAGTGGCCGGTCCTGTAGCCCAGCGTTATACAGTGGCCGGTCCTGTAGCCCAGCGTTATACAGTGGCCGGTCCTGTAGCCCAGCGTTATACAGTGGCCGGTCCTGTAGCCCAGCGTTATACAGTGGCCGGTCCTGTAGCCCAGCGTTATACAGTGGCCGGTCCTGTAGCCCAGCGTTATACAGTGGCCGGTCCTGTAGCCCAGCGTTATACAGTGGCCGGTCCTGTAGCCCAGCGTTATACAGTGGCCGGTCCTGTAGCCCAGCGTTATACAGTGGCCGGTCCTGTAGCCCAGCGTTATACAGTGGCCGGTCCTGTAGCCCAGCGTTATACAGTGGCCGGTCCTGTAGCCCAGCGTTATACAGTGGCCGGTCCTGTAGCCCAGCGTTATACAGTGGCCGGTCCTGTAGCCCAGCGTTATACAGTGGCCGGTCCTGTAGCCCAGCGTTATACAGTGGCCGGTCCTGTAGCCCAGCGTTATACAGTGGCCGGTCCTGTAGCCCAGCGTTATACAGTGGCCGGTCCTGTAGCCCAGCGTTATACAGTGGCCGGTCCTGTAGCCCAGCGTTATACAGTGGCCGGTCCTGTAGCCCAGCGTTATACAGTGGCCGGTCCTGTAGCCCAGCGTTATACAGTGGCCGGTCCTGTAGCCCAGCGTTATACAGTGGCCGGTCCTGTAGCCCAGTGTTATACAGTGGCCGGTCCTGTAGCCCAGTGTTATACAGTGGCCCGTCCTGTAGCCCAGTGTTATACAGTGGCCCGTCCTGTAGCCCAGTGTTATACAGTGGCCGGTCCTGTAGCCCAGTGTTATACAGTGGCCGGTCCTGTAGCCCAGTGTTATACAGTGGCCCGTCCTGTACCCCTGTGTTATACAGCGGCTGTCCTGTCATCCAGTGTTCCCACATGTGCCCACATGTTCAACTACCGCCCAGAGTGTTCTGATGAAGAGTCATACAGATTCGAAACGTTAACTGTGTTCCTCTCTGCAGGTGCCGTCAGGCTGAGTTTTTCCAGCTATTTTTGCTTTTGTTACCGAGCGGACTGTTCCACTCTGATCCACACGTTCAATTACCGAGCAGACTGTTCCACTCCCATCCACACGGTCAATTACCGAGCTGACTGTTCCACTCCGATCCACATGTTCAATTACCGAGCAGACTGTTCCACTCCGATCCACATGTTCAATTACTGAGCTGACTGTTCCACTCCGATCCACATGTTCAATTACCGAGCTGACTGTTCCACTCCGATCCACGTGTTCAATTACCGAGCAGACTGTTCCACTCCCATCCACATGTTCAATTACCGAGCTGACTGTTCCACTCCGATCCACACGTTCAATTACCGAGCTGACTGTTCCGCTCCCATCCACATGTTCAATTACCGAGCGGACTGTCCCACTCCCATCCACACATTCAACGACCAAGCGGACTGTTCCATCCCATCCACATGTTCAATTACCGAGCAGCCTGTTCCACTCCGATTCACATGTTCAACTACGCTGTGGCTCAGTTCATAGCATCCTCACCTTTGAATCAGAAGGTTGTGGGTTCATGTCCCATTCCCGGAAACCAAGAACTGTGAATGTACTCGAAAGAATTACAATCTGTGACTGTTGATAACTCGAAAGAGTTACTTACTTGACAACTCCACTCTCAATTCAGCACTCCCTTTCCTGTCTGCATCGTCCAATATCAACTTCTTTACAGAGAGTTGTTAGGCATTGGAATCCACTTCCAGAGCTAAATGTTGAGACGGGAATTTAATAAAGTTGACAATTAGGTGGCTGAAAAGAGAACGGGTGCACAAACCTGAGCTGAACTCTTTGTTCATGTGCAGGATGAGCACCAAATGACCCTGTGTTATAACTTCCATATCTCAGTTCAAACATGAAGCATGGGCATTTGTGAATTCCCAGCTTATCTCCAAAGATAAATAATGAAGCCATGTTTGCTATTAACCCAGCTAGTACTGTGTGTGCAAGGGGTACTTTCCTCGTAAAATATTGCTAATTAAACAGTTTGGGAAGTTATTTTCTTCAGCTGTTTTTTTGGGGACAGCCCCTGAGATATGCACGGGAAATGATCCAGGTCATTTTTCTAGTAACCAGAGTGTGAATGCAGCTGACTTCGGGACTTTATTTGGTTTTAACGAATAATTTAAAAAATCTTCCCGTGGATAAAATGTATCTAGCAGATGGTATTCTACATCTACTTTATAAATATTAGTGCATCCCAAACAGACTGCTTCTCATTCTAAGATGGTCATACTCCAACCCACAAGTCAGGTCAACCCAAACAATCAGAGCTGAGCTACAGCTGAGAAATGGGTTTTATGCTGTTGAAAAAGGGAGGGAGGGGCATGTGGAGCAAAGGAGGTCAGAAGTTTAAAGAGTGGAGGAGATAAAAGAAGATATTGTGGAACAGAGGCAAAGGGAGTGTTAATGATAGTATGAAAAACATAAAGCTTGGACAGAGTAGGTGTTTGTAGTAGAATAACAGTGAGCACGGTCTGAAAGCAAAGTAGCAGAATATGTTAATAGCAAAATAAAGTTCAGCCCTGCCTGAAAGCAAAATTGCTTTTTACTACTATTCTGCCATTAACACCTACTCTGACCAAGCTTTGTGTCTTTAATACTATTACCACTCCCTTTGCTTATGTTCCATGACACCTTTGTCATTTTATCTTCACTGTTCTCTAACTATCCCTGACCTTCTCTTTTGCTCCATCTGCCACTCTCCACTTTTTTAACAGCATAAAACCCATTACAGTCCTACCTCTCTTCAGTTCTGAAGAGTCATATTTGGCTCAAAATGTTAACTCTTTTGCTTCTCTCTCCACAGATGCTGCCAAATCTCTTGAGATTTTCCAGCACTTACTGTTTTTATTTCAGATCTGCAGCATATGCAGTATTTTGCTTTTATTACAGCTGAGAGACACAGTGTGTTATGTACCAGTATGCTCTGTGACACATTCATTTCCTCCCATTTAATGGTGATTTCAAAGGAAAGAGCCATGTGAAACTTCTTCTCTGCTTAGGCAGTCTTTCAGGATCAAGGATGACTTGCTTCCACTCTGATTCGATGGGTTCTAAAATGGCTGATTAGTCCAATACGCGATCTACAGATTCTGTGATATGAAGGGCAGGTGGTGCAGTAAGAATTGGGTAAAAGAATTCTTTGGAGGTTTTGCGCTCCCTCCAATGCCTCAATTTCACTTCTGCATGTGCCTGACGCAGTCTCTCGATGTGTTCAGTGCCTTCCCAAAGAAACCTTCTTCATTTTGGTTGGTCACAAGCCAGGGTCTCCCATGAGTCAGCAGGTATGAGGACACCCCTAAAGCTTTTCTGCTGTCCTCCTGGGAATCTCCTGCCGTAACCAAGTTCCGAGTAGAGCAGTTGCTTTGCGAGTCTAGTGTGAGGCATACAAATTACATGTCCCACCCAGAAGAACTGATTTGGAGTTATTAGCGCCTCAATTCTGGGCAAGTTGGCCTGGGACAGGACTCTGCTGTAAGACCGCTTTTCATGCCCTTCGAATTGGAAGATCTTGCAAAGGCTCAGCTGATGGTACTTCTCCAGTGCTTTGAGCTGCTGCTGTAAATGGCTCAAGTCTCCGAAGCATACTGAAGCATGGGTCACTGCTGCCCGGTAAACCATGATCTTAGTCTCGGGTTTGAGATCCTGGTCCTCAAATACTCTTTTCCTCAGCTGACTGAACGCTGAGCTGGCACATTGGAGGTGATGATAAATTTCGTCATCTATGTCTATCTTTGCTGAGAGGAGCCTCCACAGATATGTAAAATGGTCCACATTTTCCAAGATCTTGCCGCTGATCTGAATTGATGGCAGGGAGTGGGGGTGCGGGGGGTGGGAAGGTGTTTTGCTGTGGGAACTGGTTGGAAGAGGACCTTAGTTTTCCAGATGTTTAGTGAAAGGCCCATTTTCTCATGTGCTTCAGGAAAGTCAATAATGATCTGGGCGCAGTTTCTGAGTGAGCACACACACAAGCATCATCTGCACACTGAAGCAAGATGACCGAGACTGGAGTGGTTTTGGATTGAAGGCGACGTAGGTTGAACAGTTTCCCATCTGTTCTGTAGCTTATCTTTACATCTGTGGGTAATTTGCTGAAGGTGAGGTGCAGATTTGCAATGAAGAAAATGGAGGAGAGAGTTGGTGAAATGACACTGTCTTGTTTGACCCCAGTTTTCACTGATATAGGGTTTGTGGTGGTTTCATTGCAGAGGACCAAGGCATATACACCATCATGGAGTAGGCAGAGGGCGGTGACAAATTACTGACTTACAAAATAGCCGCAATTAATGTCCCAGTACTAGAGATCACCAAACCTAAATGTTGATCAGCTGGTCTCACTGACTCCAAGCAGTGAGTCTGTTTCAATGACCTGAGGCATAGCAGATATCTTCCAGGGTCAACAAAACTGTATAAAATAAATTGGAATTTTATCTTTAGGTCATGCATCAGGTCCGAGGAACACCTTTGACAGGAATGACCTACAGGCTATTCAACACATTCACTAACCCATGTGCCAAGGAAAACCTGTTCAGGTATCAGGAGCTCATCTAGATAAGAAATTGGAACTCAAACTGTCAAGTGGTAGAAAGGAAACAAAGACAGAATGGATTCTGATAACAGAGTGTCAGTGCTGACCGTTATCCGGGAACTGTCAAAGAAAGGTGGAATTGTACTACTTGACTGCAGTAAAGATTTGAGAATCCAACCACCCTGGAGGATTAATTATTTTTCACCAAACAGCAGTCAACATTGCCATCTTTTGCAATTGAAAGGACACTGCAGGTTGTATCCATTAACATAAGGTTGGAGGTGCTAAATTTGATTCCAGTTACAGCACACGTCACTTAGGTGGGGGAGGCGGGGTGATGGTCGAAGATTATTTTTACAATTGGAAGCCTGTGATGAGTGGTGTATCACAGGGATCGGTGCTGGGACTCTTGCTGTTTATACTGTACATTAATGGTTTAAGACATGAATATAGGAGATACGATCAGTAAGTTCACAGATGACACGAAAATTTGTGGTGTCGTAAATAGTGAGGAGGAAAGCCTTAGATCACAGGGCGATATAGATGGGCTGGTAAGATGGGCAGAACAGTGGCAAATGGAATTTAGTCCTGAGAAGTATGAGGTTATGCATTTAGGGAGGGCTAACACGGCAAGGGAGTACACAATGAATGGTAGGACCCTAGGGAGTACAGAGGATCAGAGGGACCGTGGTGTACATGTCCATAGATCCCTGAAGGCAGCAGCACAGGTAGATAAGGTGGTTAAGAAGGCATGTGGGATACTTGCCTTTATTAGCTGAGGCATAGAATATTAGAGCAGGGAGGTTATGTTGGAGCTGTATAAAATGGTAGTTAGGCCACAGCTGCAGTAGTGTGTGCAGTTCTGGTTGCCACACTATAGGAAGGATGTGATTGCACTAGAGAGGATACAGAGGAGACTCACCAGGAGATTTTAACATTTTATAGAATTGTTCTTGCAGCATTCAGGGAAAAAAAAATCAAATTCATGTTTGCATTTGTGATGAAGGTAATTACTCACCCCATTTACCTTCAAATGACTGTATTAAAACAGTCAATAGACATGGTCACACTGCAACCAGCAAGAAGGGCTGACAACTCAAGTTCAACATATTCTTGGAAGTGTCATCACATGCCCTCTAATATTCAACTACCTCACTTAGTCAAACAACCTCTTTTCAAATCACCCAATATTTTTATAACTAATGAATGCAAGTGGTCAGGGAAAATTATTAGAACAATACATAGCTTTAACATCATGATTAATTCCAAAGCACTTCACAGGAGCATTAGAGTCATACAGTCAGAGTTATACAGCACAGAAACAGGCCCTTCAGCCCATTGTGTCCATGCCGGCCATCAAGCACCTATATATTCTAATCCCATTTTCCAGCATTTGGCCCGTAGCCTTGTATGCTACGGTGTTTCAAGTGCTCATCTAAATACTTCTTAAATGTTGTGAGGGTTCCTGTCTCTACCACCCCATCAGGCAGTGTGTTCCAGATTCTAACTACTCTCTGGATGAAAAAATATTTCCTCAAATCCCCTCTAAACTTCCTGCCCCTTACCTTAAATCTATGCCCCCTGGTTATTGGGAAAAAGTTTCTTCCCATCTACCCAATCCATGCTCCTCATTATTTTGTATACCTCTATCAGGTCCCCTCTCAGCCTTCTCTGCTCTAAGGAAAACAACCGTAGCCTATCCAGTATCTCTTCATAGCTGAAACGCTCCAGCCCTGGCAACAATCTGGTGAGTCTCCTCTGTATCCTCTCCAGTGCAATCACATCCTTCCTAGAGTGTGGCGACCAGAACTGCATACAGTACTCCAGCTGTGGCCTAACTAGTGGTTTTTACAGCTTCAACATAACCTCTCTGCTCTTATATTCTATGCCTCAGCTAATAAAGGCAAGTATCCCACATGCCTTCTTAACCACCTTGTCTACCTGTGCTGCTGCCTTCAGGGATCTATGGACATGTACACCACGGTCCCTCTGATCCTCTGTACTTCCTAGGGTACTACTATTCATTGTGTATTCCCTTGCCATGTTAGTCCTCCCAAAATGCATCGCCTCACACTTCTAAGGATTAAATTCCATTTGCCACTGCTCTGCCCATCTTACCAGCCCATCTATATCATCCTGTAATCTTAGGCTTTCCTCCTCACTATTTACGACACCACAAATTTTCGTGTTATCTGTGAACTTACTGATCATACCTCCTACATTCGCGTTTAAATCATTAATGTACACTACAAACAGCAAGAGTCCCAGCACCGATCCCTGTAGTACACCACTCAACACAGGTTTCCAATCGCATAAATAAACTTCGACCATCACCCTCTGCCTCCTGCCACTAAGCCAACTTTGGATCCAAATTGCCCTGGATCTCATGGGCTCTTACCTTCTTGACCATTCTCCTATGCGGGGCCTTGTCAAAAGCCTTACTGGAGTCCATGTAGACTACATCAACTGCACTACCCTCATCAAAACAACTAGTCACCTCCTCAAAAAATTCAGTCAAATTTGTTAGACATGGTCTCCCCCGACAAAGCCATGCTGACTATCCCTGATTAATCCCTGCCTCTCCAAGTTACGATTAATCCTGTCCCTCAGAATGTTTTCCAATAGTTTCCCTACCACTGATGTTAGACTCACTGGCCTACAATTACCTGGTTTATCCCGACTACCCTTCTTGAATAATGGAACCACATTTGCAGTCCTCCAGTCCTCTGGCACCTCTCCAGTGGCCAAAGAGGATTTGAAAATTAGTGTCACCCTTGCAATCTCCTCCCTTGCCTCACATAGCAGCCTAGGATACATCTCATCTGGGCCTGGTATTTATCCAGTTTTAAGCCCGCTAAAACCTCCTCTCTTTCAATGTTAATTTGTTCAAGTATATCACAGTCCCCCTCCCTGATTTCTACATTGTCCTTCTCCATGGTGAACACAAATGAAAAGTAATCATTTAAAACCTCACCTGCGTCCTCCGGCTCCACGCACAGATCGCCACTTTGGTCCCTAATGGGCCCTACTCTCTCTCCCTGGTTATCCTCTTGCCCTTAACATATTTATAAAATGCCTTGGGATTTTCCTTTATCTTGCCCAGCAGAGTTTTTTCAAGCCCCCTCTTCGCTCTCCTAATTACATTTTTAAGTACCCTCCTACACTGTCTATTCTCCTCTAGGGCTTCTGCTGTTTTCAGCCCTCTGTATCTGCCATAAGCCTCCTTTTTTTTCCCTTATCCAATCCTCTATATCCCTTGACATCCAGGGTTCCCTGGACTTATTGGTCCTACCCTTCACCTTTACGGGAACATGTTGGCCCTGAACTCTCACTATTTCCTTTTGAATGACTCCCACTGGTCTGATGTAAACTTTCCTACATGTAGCTGCTCCCAGTCCACTTTGGCCAGATCCAGTCATATTGAAATCGGCCTTCCCCCAATTCAGGACCTTTATTTCCATTCCATCTTTGTCCTTTTCCATAACAATCTTAAATCTTACTGAGTTATGGTCATTATCACTGAAATGTTCCCCTACTGACACTACTGCCACTTCCCGGTTTCATTCCCTAAGTTTAGGTCCAGTACCACCCCTTCTCTTGTAGGACTTTCTACGTGCTGGCTCAAACAGAGAATTCCGTTACACTTTAAGAATTCTGCCCTCTCTAAGCTTTTCATGCTAAGACTATCCCAGTTAATATTGAGGAAGTTGAAATCCCCTAATTTTATTACCCTATTATTTTTACACTTCTCTGAGATTTGCCTACATATCTGCTCCTCTATCTCCCCCTGTTTAGAGGCCTATAGTACACTCCCAGCAAAGTGATTGCCTCCTTTTCATTTTTAATTCTACCCATATGGTCTCATTTGACGAACCTTCTAAGACACCATCACTCCTTACTGCAGTAATTGACTCCTTGATCAATAATGCAATGCCACCTCCTCTTTTACATCCCTCCCGTCACGCCTGAAGATTCTATACCCTGGAATATTGAACTGCTAGTCCTGCCCTTCCCTCAACCATGTCTCTGTGAAAGCAACAATATCATATTCCCAAGTGTTAATCAACACCCTCAATTCATCTGCCTCACTTGTAAGACTCCTTGCATTAAAATAGATGCAATCCAGCCTTGCATTCTTCCCTTGTGCCTTAACAGGTCTATATTTGCTCTGCCTTCCAGACTGACTTAGTTTCTCTTCTATACTTGGCTGTGCATCACCTGCTACTGTATCTCCACTCTGCATCCCACCCCCCTGCCAAATTAGTTTAAACCTCACCCCCCAATAGCACTAGCAAACCTCCCCAGGAGGATGTTGGTCCCGTTCTGGTTCAGGTGCAACCTGCCCGACTTGTTCAGGCCTCATTTTCACCGGAAACAGACCCAGTGATCCAGGAAACTAAAGCCCTCCCTCCTGCACCATCTCTTCAGCCAGTCATTCATCCTCTCTATCCTCCTATTCCTATACTCACTAGCACGTGGCACAGGGAGTAATCCAGAGATTACAACCTTTGAGGTCCTGCTTTTTAATCTGCTATCTAGCTCCCAAATTCTTGTTGCAGGCCATAACCCTCTTTTTACCAATGTTGTTGGTACCAATGTGAACCACGACCTTGGACTGCTCATCTTCCCCCTTCAGAATGCCCTGCAGCCATTCTGTGTTATCCTTGACCCTGGCACCAGGGAGGCAACATGCTATCCTGGAGTCACATCTGCAGCCACAAAAGCACCTGTCTGCACCCCTCACTATTGTGTCTCCTACCACAATTGCTCTTGCACCATTACTCCTCCCCCCTTGTGCAGCTGAGCCACCCACAGTGCCGTGAACTGGCTCTGGCTGCACTCTCCAGAGGAATCTTCACCCTCATCGTTTTCCAACACAGAAACGCGGTTCTTGATTCAGATGCAATCTGGGGCTTTCCTGACTACCTGTCAGCCTCCCTTCTTCTGACTGGTGGTCACACATTCCCTCTCTGACTGCACTTCCTTAAGCTGCGGAGTGACCACATCTAAAAATGTGCTATCCACGTAACCCTCAGTCTCATGGATGCACCGCTGTGTCTCCAGCTAATGCTCAAGCTCCGAAACCTGTTGCTCAAGCTGGTCAAGCCGGTGGCACTTCCTGCACATGTAGTCATCCAGACTGCAAGGACTGTCTAAAAATTCCCATATGCTGCAGGCCATACAACACACAGGACTGAGCTCCCTTGCCATCCTTTTTATTTGTTTTTAATTAAAAGGCTATTTCCTTAAATTTAAACCAAGTAGAAAACTATTTAGTTTTTCTTAAAAAAAACAAATGCTGAGACTCTTACCTTCTGTAATGTCGCTGTGAAGTGGAAAAAAAACAACTTACCCACTACCTACCAATCAACTCTCTCCCTTGTCCTGACATCACTCCTTTTGAATTCCAGTGTGCCGAGTGTCTGGGTGAGAACCGGCACCCTCACAGGTAAACTCCGCTCCGCTCGTTATACAGCCGCTCCGTTCCCACAGGTAAACTCCCACTCTTTATACAGCCGCTCCGTTCCCACAGGTAAACTCCCGCTCTTTATACAGCTGCTCTGCTCCCTCACAGGTAAACTCCCGCTCTTTATACAGCCACTCCACTCTTGCTCTTTTGTTGTTTTATCTTTATTATTTATTTAATTTCCCCCATCCTTAAGTTAATTTAATAATAATCAAGTGATAGTTACTCAGCTGCTAATTTAAATACCAAACAAAGCTAAAAACTGAAATGCTCACCAGCCAATCACCTGCCTGCTCTCCTGTGAACCAGTTTGTTTTTTCAGTGAGTTATCTAACAAGATTTGACACTGATCCACATAAGGAGCTATCTGGACAGAAAAGGAGCTTTTTGGAGTTTCTTAAAGGAAGAAAGTGAGGCAAAGAGGTTTAGGGAGGGAATTCCAGAGCTTAGGCTCAGGCAACTTAAGACACAGCTGCCAATGATGGAACAATTAAAATCAGGGTGCTAAAGAGATCAGAATTAGATGAGTGCACATGTTGTGAGGCTGGAGAAGAGCAGAGATATGGAATGGCGAGGCCATGGAAGAATTTGAATATAAGGATGAGAATTTTAAATTTGAAGTACTGCTTAATTGGAGGCTAATACGAGCACAGGTGTGACTGGTGTGAATCAGTACATGGGCACAAAAGAACACAAAAAAAGTTTATGGAGGGTGGCAGATGGTAGGCCAGCCAGCTGTGCTTTGAAATTGCCAAGTCTATAGGTAAGAAAACATGGATGAGGGTTTCAACAGGTGAGCTGAGGTGGGGGGAGGTGGGGAGGAGAGGAATCAGATGATGTTACAAAGGTGGAACTGGCAGTCTTTATGGTGGTGAGGATATGGGAGCTCATCTCAGGGTCAAATATGGCATCAGGTTTTGCTCCCTGGTTGCTCTCAGCAGTGCCAAGAAAATTAGTTACTAATTCCTGGAGACTCATGAACAATACTAGAAGGTTGGCAACCAACTGTCCCTAATTTCACGCAGCCTTGTACTATTTACTTAGTTACTCACACATTTAGATGAGTGAGATGGGGGAAGATGGTGGCAGAGTTGTAATGTCACTTAACTAGTAAACCAGTGGCCCAGGGGTCTGGGGGACACGGGTTCAAATTCCCGTGGTGGAATTCCAGCTGGTGGAATTTAAATTCAATTAATAAATCTGGAATATATAATGCTAGTCTTATAATGGTGAACTTAAAATTATCATTTATTGTTGAAAAAACCCATCTGCTTCACTAATGTCCTTTAGAGAAGGACATCCTTAACTGGTCTGGCCTACATGTAACTCCAGATTCATAGTAACATGGTCGACTCTTAACTGCCCACTGGAATGGCCTGGCATGACACTCAATTCAAGGACAATTAGGGATGCAACAAATGCTGACCTTGCCAGCAACGCCCAGATCCCATGAAAGAATTAAAAAAATCAGATAGCAAAATAATAATGCACTCATAACTTTTTTGACCTCCAATAGCAATGATTTCCTCAGCCTCAGATAGTGTCTCTCCTGCAGTTGCAGCAACTTCCCCCTGAATGGAATTATTTTTGAACGAAATGGATCATCAGGTTTACCTGCCTCCCTGTTGCTGAGAAATGTGTGAAAAGAAATTCAGACCAACTACAGACTGGTGCGCAGGTGATGGTGGGTAAAATCCCGCATAGATTGAGATCTTCAATCCATATGCAATGGCTCGGATCTGAGGATAGAGAGGAGGGTATTCAAGTGTGCAAGTGGTGCTGAGCTGGATGGCATAAAACATGGATAGTGCAAATGATTTTGAAAGCATGGATTAAGCAAGAGGGAAGAACGGGAGCAGATGGAGTTCAACGCAACATAAATTTATAGGGTAAAGAAAAAGGCCATTCATCCCATCATACTCTTTGGAAGAGCAATCCAATTAGTTTCACTTCCTTCCAGCTTTTCCAATAGTCCAGCAAATCTTTTTCTCTTCAAGTATTTGTCCAATCCCATTTTGAAAGTTATCATTGAATCTGTTTCCATCGCCCTTTCAAGCAGAGCATTTCAGATAATAAATCACTGTGTAAACCTTTCTCCTCACCAGCCTCAAATCTTAAATCTGTGTCCTCTTGGTTATCAACTTTTCTGCAAGAGGATAGCTTGTCTATCAAAAACCATCATGGTTTTGAAAATCAATGAAATCTGTCCTTAACTTTCTCTGCTCTAAGATGACCAATCCCAGCTTCGTGGGTCCTTCCACATAACTGAAGTCTGTCACTTCTGGTAGCATTCTTGTAAATCTCTTCTGTACCCTCCCCAAAGTCTTCACGTTCTTCTTAATGCATGGTGTTCAGGATTGGGCACAATACTGCAGTTGAAGCCTAACTAGTGTGTTATAGAGGTTTAGCATAACTTCCTTGTTTTTTTACACATTTAACATTTGTATCTACATATGTAACATTTCATTTTTAATGCACAAGTGTTTGACTACATGTCCAAGAACTCATTCTTGGCATAGAGGTTGTGAATTAATCTGTAATTTCAAAGTTTGTATTTTTTGAGGCAGGCCCTAAGGAAAACAGGGCAAGGAAAACAGGGCAAGGAAACTGACCATCCCAGTTTCTAAGGAAACAAAAACTGGAACTGAGATTGAAAACCAAAACTCCTGGGGAGGATGAAACTGGTTGAGGCTAAAGGGATGCACAGTCACCCAAGCTCAGTAGTGGTACAAAATGAGTCCAGTGGTGTAGTACAGGCAGGCTGAAGAAGACAGGCTAGATCCAGAAGCTGAGAATAAGCAGAGGTATAGTTGCCGAAGCTGTTTTTGTTAAAGATAACATTGGTGGATCTATGCTATCCAGACCGTGGTAAGCAGAGCTAAGGAGGTTTTGCAGTCATGTGCCATTTTTGGTGAAGACCGTGTCCCTGGAGCTCGGGTCAGTTGTGCGTTGCTGTCAGTTGAGCATCAAGGCATATCCTAAAATGAGGAGCTGAAATTCTTTCTAAGAAAGACAGAGTTTTGAAGAATTTGTGACTGAGTTTGATGACCTATATACTGTGTGCACTGCTGAGCAAATTTGCAAGATCTCTCTCAGTTTTATTTGCCATTGAATGTGTAAATTATGGTTTATAACCACCCACAATTTGCCTGTTAATTCATGTTTAACTTATGATGATTCTGGGTTGTAGGGTATTGGTGGTTAGCTGAGATAGAATTTAGTGTTTGCTTTGATTGACTCTTGTATAGTAAAAATTTTTCTGTTTTTAACTCGTGGCATCTTGTGGCTTCATTCTATTAGTAAATAACTGGGAATTCGGGTTTCTTTTTTTAAAAAAAACGTTACTGTTCTCTACCACGATTTTAACAAGATTGTTTCAGAAAAATACATTTCTAAAGGTCATAAGACAGTTGACATTGTTCAGCAATTTGCTTCAGTTCATGTGTGGTGTATGTGACTGACAGAGCAAAATCTGGCTTTGAGAAATCAATGGTCAGGGCCTAGGACATCAGATTCAGACAATAATGCTGGACAAAACCCAAAAGGTTGGTGGTATGAGTTAGTTAACACAATAGAGGACAGATCCTTTGCTATGAGAAGAAATCAGAGTCATTTCATTAACACTTCAGATCATCTTATCTGAGGTGTTAATGAAGAGGAGCTTTTGAGAAAGGTGAGGGTGGTCAAAGATTAGACTCTACAATGCCAAGTATGGAGGGGCTTCAGTTGATGCCCCGCAGGTTACTGAGTTACCAGCCAAGGCCTACCAAGCCTAGACTAAAAGCTCACTCCTCTGTAGAGGAGGATTGAACAGCTACTGATGTCTACTCACTTTCATCACAGTAAACTACAATGAGATGTCTGGTGGCTCCAGAGCCTGACAGCAAAATATGAACGAGAATACAAGAAAACCCAATGCACTAGATTTCTCAGGTTCTTGACAGGTAATGCTGAATGTTACTTGGGCTTACATGAGCTGAGTCCATTGAGAATTACAGAGGTGAGCCCTGGCTCTCGGACTGTGACGCTGAGTGGGACCCTAATGTCACCCTGATTAATAAAGTATCGATCAATGCTATCCTTTCCTCTGTGGTGAGATCTCTATTTTAAAGATTGTCAACAGGTCTGGACAAATAGGTGGAGTTCAATGGGGAAAGTGCAAGGTCATCACTTTGGATCCAAGAAAGATAGATCACAGTATTTTCTAAGTGATGAGAAGCCAGAAACTGCAAAGGAACAGAGAGATTTAGAGGTACAAGTAGAACAAAAAATCACAAGGGGTTGTTGGACAGGTGCAAAAAATAATTACAAAGGTTAATGGAATTTTGGCCTTTAACCTCAAGAGGGTTGGAATACAAAGGAGATGGTAGGATGATGCTTCAGCAGAGCTCCAGTCAGATCCCATTTGGTGAACTGCACTCAGTTCTGCAGCTCAGGGAGAATAAATTGATTTTGCAGATGTGGGGGCAGGGCGTAGCACAGATTCACCAGAACAATAGAGACCAAAAGGGTTAAATTATGAAGACTTGTTCCATAGATTAAGCCAGTATTCCCTAGAGCATAAAAGATCATACGCGATCTAACAGAAGTGTTAAAATGATTAAAGGATTTGATAGGGTAGAGAGAGAGAGAAACTATTTCCTCTCGTGGAAGAGTTCAGAAAGAGCTAGGTGGCATTAGCTTAAAATTAGACATAGGCCATTCAGGAGCAAAGTTATTTCTTCACACAGAGGAAAGTGAAAATTTGGAATACTCTCCCCAAAAAGCTTTTGAAGCTGGGGGTCAGTTGCAATTTTGATACTGAGGCTAACAGATTTTTGTTGGGAAAGGATAGTATGGTTGCAGAACCAAGGTAGGTAAATGGAGTTAAGATACAGATCAACCATGGTCTAATTGAACGGAGGAACAGATTGGAGGAGCTGAATGGCTGAATCTTGTTGCTATGTTCCTAGGACAGAGAAGTCCACATACTCTCTGGAATTGTATGATGCCGATATTCACAGCTAGCACAATTTATCAGTGGCTGGATATGACCCACAGTGCTCTCACAATTCTCAAATCAATATCCAGCCAGGTGCCGTGAGATAAAATGTAACTGAAACTCAAGTGAAAATCAGTTTAATTCTTCTGGAATACCTTATTTTCCTTCAAGTTGAAAATTTCACTTGTTCTCAAACTGAGTTGAATGATTACACCATGAGCAAACCAAATTAAAATAGGCTGCATATAATGGCACAAGAAATCCTGGCCATAATGAAGATGATTGTGCAATTCTCCCATCAATCACTGCATCGTTCTAAGAAACTGGTATTGATTGTATGCATATGCAATGTATTATATAACTATCATTTATTAATTGCATTTTGCTGGAGAATTAATCCTGTTGTGGTTTAGAGACTCTCAAGTCCCAACTCACTGGCTGACACCAAAGGTATTCTCCTCTGGCTCTTTCAAAGAGAAATCCAGTTCACCCTATACCACTCTCCTTCCCTCATCTCCCTGCAAAATTTTCTCTTCATTGCACTTATCCAATTGCATTTTGAAGGATTTAACTGAATTTGAATCTAGCACCTTTTCAGCTAGTAACACTGCCAACTTCGAAACGGGAGCAAAAGTTTAACAATAGATTTTTAGTGGCTGTAAATAGTTTGAAAGGTTGTTTTAAAGTCATCTGAAAGCCCAGACTTTGAAAACTGAAATGATTTCAATTATGTATTCACATGAAACACAAGAAGAGTTTGGTCAATGATTGTACTCATCCAAAACACTGCACGAGTGAGGCTGGGTAGGGTTAACTATCACCAGATGCTGAGCAAAAGCAAATGTTTTGTCAATATAAAGCAGTGCACAATAACACAAGCTGACCAACCCACACCGAGACAAACCAAAAAAATCAAGGAGGATGTGAGAAAGACCATTTTTACATAGTGAGTAGCAATGTCCTAGAACTCGTTGCCTAGGATGGTGGTGGAAGCAGAGACGGTGAACGATTTCAAAAGAAAATTGGATGGGCACCTGAGGGAAACAAACATGCACTGCTACGGGGATAGAGTGGGGCAATGGGACTCACTGGATTGCTCGACAGAGAGCTGGCATAGATTCGATAGGAATGGCATCCTTCATGCTTTAATGACTCTGACTCTATAACAAGTCCACACTGGCCAGCCCACGCCGGCACAAACCAGCCAATCACTTTGGTTCTGTTCAATATCAAAAAAATTAAAACATAGATTTCACTCTCATTTAATTGATGAAATTTTCATTTATGTTTAAGAGTTTGAACCAGGAAAAACTTGCAGTTTTCTTTTCATAAGATTGATCCAAATCCTTTCATTCTTTTTGGCACCAGCAACTCTGTAGGCACCTTGCACTCATCCTTACAAAGCGTTCCCCAAGCACCATAATCCTAAAACGTTTGGTCACAGCACATTCCTAGCGTTTGTTCACCCTAGTTTAATTCATAAGTTCACTAAACGGCTCAGCCTGTAAATTATAGGTCCATCTAATGAAACATTCAACAGTTAAATTAACAGGTCTTAGAACGAGCTGCATTTACAGTAGCTACAATCTTTACTAATTTCCAGGCCAAAATCAATAAAGATGCTTCTTCTCAGCATATCTCCAACATAACACTAACGCTTGAAATGGTTTCTTCTTTCAATGAGGGTGTTTGCTATGACAGGCCCTCTGGATTAGCCTTAGACCTCTAACAGCCTCAGATTAATGAGCGAGTGAACATGTGGCCAAATATAAATCCATAACCAATAGCTGCTGGTACAAGGGGATTAGTTTATGGACCTTAATGAGTCACAGTTTTGCTTTTCTTGCAAAGTGAAGTCTTCACTCAAACCTATTACTTCAGAATGCTATCCTTTATTACGAGAAGAATTGAAGGTAAAAGTAAGGATGTTATGCTTCAGTATGCTCCAGCATTGGTGAGACTGCATCTTGAATATTTTGTGCAGTTTTGGTCTCCTTATTTAAGGAAGGGTGTAAATGCGTTGGAGGCGGATCAGAGGAGGTTTATTCGATTAATACCTGGAATGAGCGGGTTGTCTTATGAGGATAGGTTGGACAGACTGGACTTGTTTCCACTGGAGTTTAGAAGAGTGAGGGGTGACTTGATTGATGTATATAAGATCCTGAATGGTCTTGTCAAGGCGGACATGGAATGGATGTTTCCTCTTGTGGGTGAGTCCAGAACTAGGGGGCACTGTTTTAAAATTATGGGCCGCTCTGAAAGGACAGAGGTGAGGAGAATTTTTTTCTCTCAGAATCTTGTGCAACTTTGGAACTCTCTGCCTCAGAAGGTGGTGGAGGCAGGGTCACTGAATATTTTTAAGGCAGGGGTAGATAGATTCTTGTTAGACAAGGGAATCAAACGTTATTGGGGGTAGATGGGACTATGGAAATCGAAACACAAACTAGTCAGCCATGATCTTATTGAATGATGGAGCAGGCTCAAGGGGCCGAATGGCCTACTTCTGCTCCTATTTCGTATATAAAGATCTCTAGGGTGTCAAATATTTTGGAAGTTTGCTGCTCAGTGAACTTTCCAGCACTCATTGAAATTCAAGAACATACAGATGCATGTTACTGTCTTAAGTGCGCTCGACCATAATGCATATTCACTGCAGCAAGATGGCTGTGTGTTTACTGGGATGGTAGCAAACAATTCAACAAACAATTTAAGTGCCAAAATAAATGCTGAGCTATGCACCATATTTGTTGGGGCTCTCGGCACTGTGCCGCTATTTGCTGGGGTCCCCATTTGAAGGGGGTTCTAAAGATCAGAAGTGTGGGACTGAAGTACAAGCAGAACTGTGGAGGAATTGAAGATTCCACTTCAAATAGCAGAAGAGGGAATGCATCCTCCCTTGCACCATGTGGATGTGCAACATGGACTCCTTTAGACTGCAAAATTACAAGCAGCCTAGAAATCCGTGATGCGGCATAAAAACCTATTGGATGAGATTGCTATATGCAGCACACCAGATCCAAACGGTACCCCACATAACTACTTTTGCTGGATAGATTCAGCGGTATAGGTATTGCAATTCTGTGGGACATGCCGAATAGAACCTTGTTGTTACCCTGTCCATTATGGTTCACACGATACACCACGAGGTCTCACATTTACATCAGGTTATCGCTCAGAAGTTCCGCTAATACACAACTTATATCAACATCACTGCCTGACATCACTCCCATTGGAAAATGAATGGGAAGCTGGACAGGAGACAGGACTGGCCCTGCCCCAACCACAGTGCACTGCAGCCATAAGTCTCCACATTCAGGCTAGTTTGTGGGCCCTCGCTCCCTCTGCTCCAGGCTAATGCATTGTTCATGTGTGAAATTACAACTGTACCTTTAAACCATCTGCCTCCAGCAGCTCTGTTTCTGAATCTTCACCTTCCTATAAGACAAGAATTTACAAGGTTAAAGGGATCACTCCAGGCTGCAGGGCAGCTATCAGACTGAAAAGCAATGCAGAGTGACAAGCTCTTGCCAGAGACACAGATGAGATAAAATCCAATTTCAGACAGGCAGCCGCCTAATGGACTCAAGGTATACCCTGCATGCCAGATACAAAAAGCTTTCTGGAACATACATCAACCAGGATTCACAGCAATGGTAGATTCACTAAACCCATGGAAATACTTGGAAAAGACAGTAGCCCTGGTTCTACAAATTACATTCACCACAGCCAAAAGTAAAAGATTCCCCTCTGAAGGAAGTGACTTTATGTTGGGTTATGGGTTCCATGAGCACAAGTTGCTCTCCAGTACCTCACCCAACTGGTCATTTTCCACACAAGTCCAAATGGCAGGTTATGCAACCATAAGAGCATTACAGACAAACTTGATCCTGCCCTCACTCAATGCCCATATTCCAAAAGGGCTTGCTGGACAATGATTGGGAGCAGAACCAAGGCAGTATTCTTCTCTGTCTCTCTGCCCCTAAACTAGAGCATTCTACCAGTTGGAGCATCAGAGGACAGTTGACTGCGATTGAATCTGGGACGCCAGGGTCCATTCGGTTCAGGGGCCAGTGTCTTGACTCACGAGACTTTCCATAGAATGGAATAGCAGATTGACGCTCCATCCCTTCCACCTCCTAGCCTTTCTACGTCTGGCTCCCCTGACTCCCCCTAGTTGTCCATGTATGTCAAAGAATTGAGCAATATTCCTGTACTAAAGGGGCAATGAGTGACTGTAACCAAGTTCACACTTGCTAATCTGAAAGGTTTATTTTTCAATATAGCAGAGAGCAAAGCAGTCTGTGAATCTGGTTTAAGCTCTGCAGGCACTACTCAGTTCTCCTTTTGATAGTATTCCCCCTTACAATGTTAATTAATTTCAAGCACGTGCCTTTAATGCAACTTTAAAGTAAAGCAGAATCATGCAAGGTGTGCTAGTAATGTCCTCAATCCACAAAGATAAATATTTCTATTCCCAGATTCCTGTCTCACTGCCTCCAGAAACTTCTTTCCCAGTCCAGTTCTGTGGGCCCTGACATCTAATACCAGAGGAGAAACAGCTTTGTCAGCCAGTCTCAGATAAACCCAAAACAGCTGGCTCTCCCTTTCTCAATACAGTTAACTGGTTGTATTGAACAAGGACATTCAGCAATTTCAAAGCACTCTCAGTCCTGATCCTGGGATCAGAGGGAAACAAAAGGGATATATTTTTGGGAAGATTCTCTCTCACTTGTCACTCACCAGTGGACTGCTGCTCTCGTCCTCTTCCTCAAGCTCATCTGCCTCCTCCATTCTGCTGATATCATCATCGCCATATCCAGCAGACACCAGCCCTCCTTTCGTGCCTGAAACACAGAGAACAAAGTAAAACAGTAACAGAACAGTACCCATCAGTACTGTACCCCCATGTGATAGAGTGGCGAACCTATACCCACCAGTACCGTACCCCAGTGTTATAGTGACAGGCCTGTGCCCACCAGAATTGTGCCCCAGTGTTATACAGTGGCAAAGCTATACTCGCCAGTGCTGAACCCGAGTGTTATACAATGGCAAACCTATAATCACCAATACTGTACCACGGCAGCACATTACAGGAGCTCACCAAGCCACCTTAGACAGCACCTTCCATACCCACAACCAATACCATTTAGAAGGACAAGGGCAGCAGATAGATGGGAACACCACCATCCGGAAGTTCCCCTCTAAGCTAGTCACCATCCTGACTTGGAAATATATCACCGTTCCTTCACTGTCACTGGATCAAAATCCTGGATCTCCCTCCATTGCGGGTGTACCTACACTACATGGACTGCAGTGGTTCAAGAAGGCAGCTCGCCACCACCTTCTCAAGGGCAATTATGGATGGGCAATAAATGCTGGCCTAGCCAGCAACACGCAAATCCCATGAATGAATAAAAAGAGTTATACAGTGACTGACCTGTACCCACCAGTAGTTACTCCAGTATTATACAGGAACAGATCTGAAATCACCAGTTCTGATGATAGGTCAGAGACTTGAAATTTTAACTCTGTTTATCTCTTCACAGTTACTGCCTAATGTACTGAGAGTTTCCAGCACTGGGTGTCTAGCCAAGCTGTTGCAGTAAAGGTACAATACTGGTATCTACCCAATGTTGAAAATTGTCCAGGTATGTCCTGTCCACAAAAAGCAGGACAAATACAATCAGGCAGTTACTGTCTCATCAGTCTACTTCCAATCATCAGCAAAGCAATGGAAGGTGTCAGTGATATCAAGCGGCACTTACGTTGCAATAACCTGCTCATTGATGCTCAGTTTGGGTTTCGCCAGGGCCACTCAGCTCCAGATCTCATTACAGCCTTGGTCCAAACATGGACAAAAGAGCTGAATTCAAGGTGAGAGTGAGAGTGAAGATGAGGTGAGAGTGACTGCCTTTGACATCAAGCATTTGACCAAGTCCATCAATCAGCCCTATCAAAATTGAAACCAATGGGGATTGGATGAAAACTCCAATGGTTGAAGCCATACCTAGCACTAAGGAAGATGGTAGTGATTGTTGGAGGCCAATCATCTCAACCCCAGGACATCACTGCAGGAGTTCCTTAGAGTGGTGTCATAGGCCCAACCATCTTCCGCTGCTACATCAAAAACCTTCCCTCCACCCTAAGGTCAAAAATGGGAATGATCGCTGATGATTGTATCATTCGCGACTACTCAGATACTGAAGCAGCAAGACCTGGGTTAGGAAGTAAGTAGCATGAAGTCCAGTTTGACAGTACTGTTTTGACAGCGTACTTAATTTAGGAAATTTAGAGAGAATTTTAAAGGTTAATCTCTTTCTAAAATCTAGTCAAGTTTTGCATTTAGCATTTAACTTAGCTTTAACATCAGCTTGTAACTCCTTTCACATTGTTAGTGGAAAACAAGCTGCCTACTAGCGGCAGTTGCAGTTAGGTAATTTGAACTGGTTACCTGGTCAGCAGGGGCTAATTCAGGTCTTTAGAATTTTTGCTAGTATAAATACAGGAGGCTTTTGCTTCAAAGCACGAATTAGTAGCACAGAGTCCAACTCAACTGAATACCTTAACTCAGAGATTTCAGCCCAGTGAGGGAAGAGGTGTTATTCTGATCCTCTACAAAATAAGGAATGGCAGACAGCTAGACCTTAGGACCGAAGTTTAGAGGCATTAATTAGATAAGCGGAGAGACATTTTTCTACATTACAAAGAGGCCCAAAGGCATCAATGGCTGTGGTGGATATTCGGTGGAGACCAACTGCTGCAACTGTAGAGTTAAAACAGAGGAGGGAGAGCCAGCCCAAAGACTCACCATCTGTGGCAAGCCTGGGTGGAAACTTACTGCAGTGGCCAATGAGTTAAAGCAAGGGTGAGGGCCTCCAGTGAAATAGTCAACAACAAAAGCAACATCTGCAAAACAGCTATAATAACATCACAAATAGGAAACAGCCGATTGGTAAGTAGCTGTTAAATGTTTCTGGTTAACAATCTGGAAAGTAAAGGCAAGGCAGGGAACTTCAGCCCCGTGAAATGCACGTCCTGTGCCACGTGGGAATCCTTGAAACTTCCTATGGCCTCGTTCAGTAGCCAGAGCAGCTTGAGCACTGGGTTTCAGAGCACGAGTGGCAGCTGGTGCTACTATGGGGAATCTGTGAGGCTGAGAGCTTTGTGAACAGCATTTTTCTGGAGGTGGTCATCCCACAGCTTAAAAATATGCAGAAAGAGGGGCAATGGGTGAACACCAGAGGGACAAGGAGGACCAGGCAGGCAAGGATTCCATGAGGGTATCTCAAACTCAATTCAGTTCTGAATAATGGTGAGAGTAATGATTCCTCTGGGGAGTGTAAAGAGAGCCAAGTGCACAGCACCATGGCAGCCCGGGGGAGGAGGGGGGCAGTGGCTGGTGGGTGGAAGAAGAGTGGAAGAGTGATAGCTTTTTCTTACTGAAGACGAATGACATCAAGGGACATGGAGATAGCACGGGAAAGTGGTGTTGAGGTAGATGATCAGCCATGATCTAACTGAATGGCAGAGCAGGCTCGACGGGCTGAATGGCCTGCTCCTGTTCCTACGTTTAGTCTTGTATTTATTTATTTATTCTTATTCGTTTATGGGATGTGAGCATCGCTAATTGCCCTTGCTCAGAGGGCTTTTAAGAGTCAAACGCATTGCTGGTGGGTCTGGAGTCACATGTAGGCCAGCAGATTTACTTCTCTAAAAGACATTAGTGAACCAGATGGGTTTTTACGACAATCGGCAATGGTTTCATGGTCATCATCAGAGTTTTAATTTCAGATTTTTATTGAATTCAAATTTCACCATCTGCCTTGGTGAGATTTGAACAGGTCCCCAGTGCATTACCCTGGGTCTCTGGAACACTAGTCCAATGACAATACCACTATGCCACTGCCTCCACTTCACATCATGCAATGTGGTTATCGCTGGCTAGGCCAGCAATTGTTGCCCATCCCCAGCTGCCCTTGAACGGTAGTGGTGTGCCACCTTCTTGAACCGCTCCAGTCCATCTGGTGCAGACACACCCACAGTGCTGTTATGAAGGGAGTTCCAGGATTTTGATCCAGCAATAGTGAAAGAACAATTATATAGTTCCAAGTCAGAATGGCGTGTGGCTTGGAAGCAAGTTTGCAGACCTGGTGTTCCCAGGCATCTGCTGCCTTTGTCTGTCTAGGTGATAGAGGTCGTGGTATTGGAAGGTGCTGTTGAAGGAGGCTTCTCAAATAGTGCGAGAATTCGATAGCGAGAGGAACAGACAGGTGTTTTTGTGGCTGCAGATGGAACTTCAGGATAGTGCGTTACCTCCTTGGTGCCAGAGACAAGGTTGTCACCGAGCGGCTGCAGGACATTCTTGGGGGGGTGGGCAGAGGTGAATAGCCAGAGGTTGTGGTCCATATCAGTACCAGAGACATAGGCAGACAGAGGGATGAGGTCCTGCAGACAGAGTTTATGGAGCAAGGAGAGAGGCTGAAATGCAGGATCTCAAGGCTCCTTAGGCAGCACCTTCCAAACCCATGGCCGCTACCATCTAGAAGGACAAGGGCAGCACATGTATGGGAACAGCACCACCTGCAAGCTGCCCTCCAAGCCACTCACTATCCTGACTTGGAAATATATCACCATTCCTTCACTGTCGCTGGGTCAAAATCATGGAACTCCCTCCCTAACAGCACTGTGGGTGTACCTACATCACAGAGACTGCAGCGGTTCAAGAAGGCAGCTAACCAACACCTTCTGAAGGGCAATTAGGGATGGGTAATAAATGCTGGCCTAGCCAGTAACACCCACATCCTGTAAATGAATTAAAACAAATTATTCCTTGTGCTACATGCTAATGAGTATAGTAATAGGGAGATGGAAATGATAAATATGTCACTAGAGATGTGGTGCAGAAGGGAGGGCTTTAGATTCTGGTGGCATTGCAACTGCTTTTGGGGGAAGTGGGCCTGTACAAACCAGATGGGTTGAACCTCTACAGGCAGGGACCAACATCCTTGCAGGGTTTTTGCGAATGCTGTTCGGAAGGTTTAAACTAGCTCGGCAGAGGGGTGGTAACCTGAGAGTAAATTCAGAGGGGAGAGATGGCATGTTGGAAATAGAAAGCAGAAAATTAGTGAGTGTGTTTGTAAGGTCGAGAAAACAGACAACAAGGGAGTTTGGCAGTGCTAAATGGCATATACTTCACTGCAAGTAGTCTAGAGAATAAGACAAGAAAAGCTGAGAGCACAGATTGATATGTAGGAGTATGATGTGATAGCTATTACTGAGAAGGACAGGAATGGCAGCTCAATATTCCTGATTAGAGGATTTTCAAGGGAGATGGTGGGGGGGTAGTAATACTGATTAAAGAAACAACTATAGCTGTGAGAAGGGATGATATGGTAGAAGGATCACCAAATGAGGCAAAATGGGCTGAACTGAAGAACAAAAAAGGGCAGTCATGCTACTGGGACTACACTACAAAGCCTCCAAACTGTCAGAGGGAGACTGAGAGCAAATATGTAAGCCAATCTCTGAGAAGTGCCAAAACAATAGGGCGGTAATGGTTGGGGATTTCAACTACCCAAATATAAACTGGGACAGAATTGGTGTGAAAGGCACAGAGAGAGCAGAATTCTTAAAATTCATTGAGAACTTTTTTTATCCAGTACACAGCAAGTCCAACAAGAAAGAGGATTGTTCTGTACTGAGTTTTAAGGAATTAAGCTGGACAGGTGGAAGGGGCATCAGTTTGGGAGCACTTTTGTGGAAGTAATCAAACTTCAGTTAAATACAGGGTAATTATAGATAATGACAAGGATAGACCGAGAACAAAACTTCTTGACTGGAGGAAAGCTAATTTTACTAAGCTGAGATGTGATTTAGCTGAAGTGGATTAGAAATAGCTACTTTAAGGTATATCAGTGTCAGATCAGTGGGAGGCATTCAAGGGATAGTGAGGGTTCAGAGCAAGTTCAGAGCATGCTCCCTTAAAGAAAAAGGGTAGCACTAACAAGTCCAGAGCCCCCTGAATATCAAGGGGCTTAAAGGAGACTGAGGGCTCAATATTGCAGAAAACCTAGAGGAGCATAAAAAGAGTAGGGTGAAATTAAAAAGGAAATTAAGAAAGCAATGAGAGGGCATGAAAAAATTTGCCAAGTAAAATCAAGGAAAACCTAAAGATTTTTTTACAAATACATAAAAAGCAAGAGGATAACTAAAGAAGAGTAGTACCTATTGGGAACCATAAGGTAAACAGCATGTGGAGGCAGAGGACATTGGTATAATTTGCAATGAATACTTTGCCTCTGTATCTGGGACATTGCATCTGCATTTGGGAAGGCTTGTGTTCATCCTTCATTGTCGAAAACAACCATGACATCAAGTAGAATACATTGAGTTCTGTTTCAGGTGCTCAAAGAAGGCTAATCAGTCCAGTTTGAGCATGAAAAGATCATTTGCACATTGTAAACATGTAGTCTTGATGCAGAAGAGATGTTTGCAGCTCTGCGTCACTGTTCCTGTTGACCAGTGTGACTCGGTACTGTTCATAGGAGGAAGCCTTTGCTGACAAAGCCTTTCCAGGACAAAGCAACCTGCTTGATTGGCACCCCTTCCACAAACATTCACTCTTTCCACCATTGACGAACAGTGTGTGCCATCTACAAGGTGCACTGCAGAAACTCACCAAGCCTCCTTAGGCAGCACCTTCCAAACCCACAACCGCTACCGTCTAGAAGGACAGGGGCAGCAGACACATGGGAACGCCACCACCTGCAAGTTCCCTTCCAAGTCACTCACCATCCTGACATGGAAATATATCGCCGCCCCTTCACTGTCACTGGGTCAGAATCCTGGAAGTCACTTCCTAACAGCACTGTGGGTGTACCTACACCACATGGACTGCAGCAGTTCAAGAAGGCAGCTCACCACCACCTTCTCAAGGGCAATTTAGGATGGGCAATAAATGCTGGCCCAGCCAGCGAAAACCACATTCCGTAAATGAACGAAAAAAAATGAGACTGCACCAAATTGAGCGATCCTGTGTGAGGCTCTCCCATGTCTCAGGATGATGCTGAAACTCTTCAGTGAGACCTTCATAGCATCTTGAAGTGCTTCGTCTGGCTTCTATGAGTGTTTTCCTTCAATTAGCTTGCTGTAGAAGAGTCTTATTGGCAACTGCTCATCGAGCATTCTGGCAACATATCTGAGGTTTCTTCAGCAGATTGTGGATGCTAGGCATGTCGGTCAGGGAGACAATCTCAGTATTAGGAACCTTGTCTTACCATCTGATCTTGAGTAGTCTCTGCAAGCAGGTCATTTGCAAGTGTATAATAAAAACAGAAAATGTTGGAAAAACTTAACAGGTCTGGCAGCACTCCGTATGACTCTTTTTCAAAGCATGTGAAAGTGTACCCTGTTTGCATACCTGGAGTCAACTGTCCACATCTCACAAGCAAAAGAGAGAGCAGTAAGGATAACTGTTATGTATACTCTCACTTTTGTTGAGAGACTAATTCCTCTTTGCTCCCAGATAGTTTCTCACAGCTTGCAAAAGGCAGTGCTAGTCTTAACTGTTCTGGCATTGACTTTGTTGTAAATGTGAACTAGTCTGGAGAGGGTGCAGCTGAGGTAGATAAATTTGTCAACTATTTCAAGCCTTTGACCACTGACTGTAATAGTTGGCTTCACCTGCTGCTTTTGTGGAGTAGGTTGGTACATGGCTTCAGTCTTTTTGGTGCTGATGGCGAGACTGAAGTTATCAGGCATTTAAGGCATAGTCATCAGTGAAAAGAAAGTCATGAACCACAGCTTTGTGTACTTTAGTTTTAGCTTGTCACCTCTTCAAATTGTCGACTTTCCCATCTGTGGATGCCACTTCTGCTGACACAGAATACTTCAGAAACCATTGCAGAGAACATCATGCTGAACAGGGTAGCGGGGGCGGGTCAACACACAGTCCTACTTCACTCTGTTTGTGACAGGGAAGAGATCAGAAGACATGCACCATCCAGGACGTGAGCGAGCATGCCACTGTGGAACTGCTGTACCATAGTGATGAACTTTTCTGGTCAGCCAAATTTTGCCATCATCTTCCATAGGCCTTCATGACTAACTGTGTCGAAGGCTTTCATCAGATCAACAAATGTTGAGAACAAATTCTGAAGAAGAGTCATATTGGACTCGAAGCGTAAACTCTGTTTCTCTCTGCACAGATGCTGCCAGACCTGAGTTTTTTTTAGCACTTTTGTTTATTTTGAGAACAAGTTGCCGTTCTGCTCTTATTATTTCTCCTGGAGCTGATCTGCAGCTTTTCTGAAACCACACTGACTCTTGTGCGCAATGCAGTTAAGTGTTTTAGCAGGACTCTCGCAAGCTTTTTCTCAGTGATGCACGGTAGGGAGATTCCGCAATGGTTGCTGTAAGCTCAACATTTTTCCAGCCTTTTGTAGTGGTAGTGTGTTACAGATCACTCAGGGAGTCAGAGTTGCTGTGGCAACATGCATTTTCACATGTTTGTAGTAGTCTGGGAGCTATGGCTAGAGCTCCAACTTCCTTGACATCACATGGCTAACCAGAAATCTTTCCCACACTTACTGCCTGCCAATGGCATGTGTTGGAAGAATTTGCAGGCTGATAGGTTGAACAGGTTGAACCTGTTTGGCCGTGCCAGTAAATGCCTCCTGTCTTGTATATTTCACCTGGTGTTGCATCTGGCCCTGGTGTCATGACACTTTACATGAGACTGATAGTTTAGTTTAGTTTCTGTCTGTGTATGATTATATTTCTTCTACCTTTTTGCTTAGCCAGTGATCCTGCACCTTTCTGAGCTTTGATTGGATGATTTTACAGATGTTGTTGAAAGCAGCTTTCTTTCAAGCAGGCTGGTTTGATAGACTCTAAGGAAACAGGTTTTCTCATCCAATAGAGAATAAATCTCCTCTTCGTTTTCAGCAAACAAACCCTGGTGTTCTAGGGCAGTAGAGTGCACAAGGTCTCTGAAAGCGATCCAGTCACCCTCCCTGTTGAGAGAGAGAAATTTAAGACCTTCTAGCTAGCAATCCAGATCTTCTGAGAAGTTTTGCCTCAAAGTATTCATTTTGAGGCTTGAGATGTTGAATCTGTTATTGACCTTTTTACCCCTGGGTATGTCTCTTGAGCCGAATATAAATCTTGAATTTGAGATAATGAGTTCATGGTCAGTCCAACAACCTGCTCCACACATAGTTGTCTGTCCTTTCTTCTGACAAAAATAGTTAATTAGATGTCAGTGCTTAGAGAAAGGGTGCATCCAGGGGGTCTTATTTTGCTTTGGCAGATGGAATACAGAGTTGGTAATGAGGAGTCAACGGTGGATAAGATGACCCTGTTCCCTTAGGTTAAGGTGTCCATAATCAGAAGCCATAGATTTAGTGAAGGAGGTTTAGAGGGGATTTGAGAGAATTTTTTTTCACCCAGCGGGTGGTGGGGATCTGCAACTCATTGCCTGAAAGGTTGGTACAGGCAGGAACCCTCATAACATTTAAAAGGTATCTGGATATGCACTTGAATTGCCATATCCTACAAGGGCACATCCTGAGAGCTGGAAAATGGGATTAGGCTGGATAGCTACTTGTTGATCAGCCTGGGCATGGTGGGCTGAATGGATTCCTTCCATGCTATAAACTTCAATGCTTCCATGGACAACATCCAGGCTAATGCTGATAAGTGGCAAGTAACATTCGCGTCATACAAGTGGCAGACAATGACCACCTCCATCAAGAGTGAATCGAACCATCTCCCCTTGACATTCAATGACATCACCATCACTAAATCACCCACTAACAACATCCTGAGGAGGGGGGGTTACCATTGTCAAGAAACTTGACTGGACCTGCCATATAAACACCATGACTACAAAGGCAGGTCAGAGGCTGGGGATTTTGTGGCAAGGTTACCTCAGCTCCTGACTCCCCAAAGTCTATCCAACATGTACAAGGCACAAGTCAGGAGTGTGATAGAATACTTGCCTGGATGAGTACAGTTCAAGAAGTTTGAAATAATCCAGAGCAAAGCTTGATTAGCAATTCATCCAGCACCTTAAACATTCATTCCTTTGACCATAGGTGCACATGATGGCAGCAGTGTGTACCATCTACAAGATGCACAGCAGCAACTCACAAAGGCTCCTTCAACAGCACCTTCCAAACCCACGACATCTGCCACCTAGAAGTTCAAGGGCAGCAGATGCATGCGAGCACCAGCAACTGCAAGTTCTCTTTCAAGCAATACACCATCTTGACTTGGAACTATATTGTGCTGTTCCTTCACTGTTGTTGGGCCAAAAACCTGAAACACACTCTCTGCCATCACCAGCACCAGATGGCCTGCAGCCTTCTCAAGGGCAATTAGAAGGGGCAGTAAATGCTGGCCTAGTCAGCGACGTTCACCTTACATGAGCTAATAAAAAAAGTTTTTCCTTTTGCATGAACCAGCATGTATGAGAATGTCCTACAGTGACAGGCCTGTACCCACCAGTACATAACCCAGTGTTAGACAGTGACAGGCCTGTACCCACTAGTACTGTACCCCAGTGTTAGACAGTGACAGGCCTGTACCCACCAGTACTGTACCCCAGTGTTAGACAGTGACAGGCCTGTACCCACTAGTACTGTACCCCAGTGTTAGACAGTGACAGGCCTGTACCCACCAGTACTGTACTCCAGTGTTAGACAGTGACAGGCCTGTACCCACCAGTACTGTACCCCAGTGTTAAGACAGTGACAGGCCTGTACCCACTAGTACTGTACCCTAGTGTTATACAGTAACAGGCCTGTACCCACCAGTACTGTACACCAGTGTTAGACAGTGACAGGCCTGTACCCACCAGTACTGTACCCCAGTGTTAAGACAGTGACAGGCCTGTACCCACTAGTACTGTACCCTAGTGTTATACAGTAACAGGCCTGTACCCACCAGTACTGTACACCAGTGTTAGACAGTGACAGGCCTGTACCCATCCGCTACATTGAGGTGTGGTTATTTACAGACCACGGCCTAGCGAGCATTAATTATTATGATAAAAGCAAAAAACTGCAGATGCTGGAAATTGAAAACAAAAACAAAAATACCTGGAAAAACTCACCAGGTCCCCCTTGTCCTCACTTATCACCCCACCAGCCTCCGCATTCAAAGGATCATCCTCCGCCATTTCCACCAACTCCATCATGATGCCACCACCAAACACATCTTCCCTTCACCCCCCCGGCGGCATTCTGTAGGGATCGTTCCCTCCGTGACACCCTGGTCCACTCCTCCATCAACCCCTACACCTCAACCCCCTCCCACAGCACCTTCCTATGCAACCGCTGAAGATGCAACACCTGCCCCTTTACTTCCCCTCTCCTCACCGTCCAAGGGCCCAAACACTCATTTCAAGTGAAGCAGCATTTCACTTGTACTTCCCTCAACTTAGTCTACTGCATTCGTTGCTCCCAATGCAGTTTCCTCTACATTGGAGAGACCAAACGCAGAACACCTTCATTCTGTCCACAAGCATTACCCAGACCTCCCTGTCACTTGCCATTTCAACACTCCACCCTGCTCTCATGCCCACATGTCTGTCCTTGGCTTGCTGCATTGTTCCAGTGAAGCTCAACGCAAACAGGAGGAACAGCACCTCATCTTCCGCCTCGGCACTTTACAGCCTTCCAGACTGAATATTGAGTTCAACAACTTTAGATCATGAACTCTCTCCTCCATCCCCACCCCCTTTCTGATTTTCCCCCTCCTTTTTGTTTTTTCCAATAATTTATATAGATTTTTCTTTTCCCACCTATTTCCATTATTTTTAAATGTATTTCCATCCATTGTTTTATCTCTAGCTTTTAGCCTTTTTCAATTCCTTCCCCCCACCCCACCCCCACTAGGGCTATCTGTACCTTGCTTGTTCTGCTTTCTACCCCTAATTAGCACATTCCTTTAGATAATATCACCACCTTCAACACCTCTTTGCCCTTTTGTCTGTGACATCTTTTGGTTATCTCCACCTATCACTGGCCCTCTATCCAGCTCTCTTGTCCCAACCACCCCCACCCCTTAAAAACCATCTTATATTTCACCTATTTTCTATTTTTCCTTAGTTCTGTTGAACAGTCATACGGACTCGAAACGTTAACTGTGCTCCTCTCCGCAGATGCTGCCAGACCTGCTGAGTTTTTCCAGGTATTTTTGTTGTCATTAATTATTATGGGCGGCCACTGACGACCTCCCCGACCGAGAGTGATGCTGGATGCCCGGGCCTTACCGGTCTCCGTATCAGTTTCCGAGTCGGAATCCCCGGCATAAGCGGTGAGGGTGAGCAAAACATTTCGCTTAGCCGCCATTTTCGGTCGCACTTTGTTAGCGTCACGGGCTGCCATTCTGCGCATGCGTTTAACATGCCCGGTACAGTGACGTCACATCATGCGACAACGTTGCTGTGCGCGGTGATGTTACGGGTGCCTGGCCCGGGCTTGCCGGAGCTTCTGTGTGCTCGGTCCCGGGCGCCGATAGTCGGCCCTTCGTCCGCCTCCCCCCTCCCTTCTACCAGGAGAGGAAACCCCCAGGGCATCAGGGGACACCTGCTATCCCGGGACCATGTCCTCAGCCTCCCGGGACCGGGTGCGCTCGGCCCTCAGTCAGGTGTTCGGGTTCGAGTCGTTCCGGTCGCAGCGACAGGAGAGCGCGGCTAGGGCGGTGCTGAGAGGTGAGAGACGCCGGGGGTGGGGAAGAAATCCCCCCCCAGTCCATCAGGAGGGACCCGCCATCTCGGGACTTTGAGGGTGGGGGAGAAATCCCCCAGGGCATCAGGGGGAATCCCGGGACAAGGGGTTTGGGGGAGCAAACCCCCAGGGCTTCAGGGGACACCTATCCCGGGACCCAGTGGGATGGGCGAGGAATACCCCAGAGCATCAGGAGGGGCTGTATCACAACAGGGTTTAGTATTGAGTGTAGCTCTTTTGCTGCACAACATTGGGGTACAGTGGTGGATACTAGACTGCAACTGTCTGACATTGGGGTACAGTACTGGTGGCTATTGATCTGTTAATGAAAACCACTTGTAGAGTATTGGTGGACACACGTGTCACTGTGTAGCGCTGGGGTACAGTACTGGTGGGTACAAGTCTGCTACTGTGTATCACTGGGGTACAGTACTGGTGGGTACAAGTCTGCTACTGTATCACGGGTGCAGTACTAGTGGGTACAGGTCTGCCACTATGTATCACTGGGATGCAGTACTGGTGGGTACAGGTCTTCTATTGTGTAATACTGGGGCACTATTCTCCCACTGTATCACGATGGGTTACATTACTGGCATCCACGACTGCCCCTCATACTTGCAACAATTCATAGAATGTTTGGGCATTCTATGTCGTTCAGCCCTTCAACTCTGCATTGATGTCTCCACATGAGCCGTCTCATCTATACCTGCACTTCTTACCTTGCTTCTTTAGATAAGACATTTTGAAGATTTATACATTTGTGATTCAACAAGGGTCTGTGGCTGAATATTCTACCTGCTCTGTGGAAAATCTTACTATTCTGTGATACTTAGGAACTGTCCCCTCCCTTTCAGTGTAAATAATCTCTCCTTATTTACCCTTCTAATCTTAAAGAACTTTTTAAATATCACTTTTCACCTATGTAGTTCCAGTGGAGAACCCTTAATTTCTCTAATTTCTCTTCAGTGCTGGTATAATGAATCAAGGCTGCTCATTTTGTTATACAGATATCCTTCCGAGAATGGAAAGCCAAAAACTGTACACCAGACACCAACTGTAGTGTAACTAAAGTAATCTACAATTTTGAATTGAGCTACTTGGTATTGTATTCTACACATCACCATACAAAATCAGTGCTTCTCTTTGCCTTTTTATGGGCTTTATTTTTTTACTTGCAACAACACTTTTAATCACCTGTGTATCCACACACCATAGTCCATGTGCTCCATTTAAAATCTTAGCATCCCTTTCTTCAAATTCCAGAATGTATTTCTTGTGTTTTAGTATTAAACTGTGCTTGCCCAACCTGCTCGCCTATCTATTTCCTGAAGTTTTTCATGATGCTCGTTCCAGACATCCTATTTGTTGTATTAGCAAATATCAATGTTCTTTCAATTCTGAAGTCCAGGTCTTTCACTTGTTTGATAATTAAGAGCAATGCCAAGACAATTGTCTGTTCAGCACCACTCACTGCAGCTTTCAAGCCAAGCAATGACCTTTTACCTTTGTTTTCTGTTCTCTAGTCATTCATCCATCCATCCATTTGTCCACTTTCCACTCATTGTGGAACTAACTTTGCCATAACTGTTTATCTTGCTTTTTAAAAATCTATATTATGCTTGAACAAGGAATGTCTTCCAAGAATGCTACAATTTTGGTCAAACACTAAACCGCCTTTTATAAATTTGCAAGCTAAACCTGATTAGCTCACGTCTTTCTGAGAGCTCAGTAATTTTGTCCTGTTATAGATTCTAGAGCTTGCCAACAGAATAACTGGCTGATAATTTCCATGTCTTAGGAGTCATATTTGACTGTTAAAAATTATTGACTTAAATGTGATATTTCTGTTGTTATGACGTGGCAGATGATCTGTGCCAGGTAGACCAAATCCACAAGGGAAACTTGGTCATGCTATCGCAACGGTTTTACGATTTGTATTTATTACAAGATATGTGCACTGAATTCGGAAGCAGTGAGTCAACTAAGATCTTTAGAATTTTCAAGAATTAAATTAAAATATTTATTAACAAAAGAAAAGATTTCAAGCACATACATATAAGACTACAATTACTACTATAACAAATCCTAAAATTCCGAATTAACCTGCCTCCCAATTACACACCCCTCTTTAAGGCAACAGTCCAAAATAGATTTTAAATTAAAAGAAACAAGCCAGCACGTTATCACAGTACCCACTTGACAGTGGAATTCCAAAAGCTTGTCTCCAACTTTAGTTACTGGACACAACAGACTTATGTACAAATGACTGGAGGCTTCCCGAAGGCTGTTTCACACACCCCTGTTAGATCTTACATGGCTTCCCAAACTAGCCTTTCATTCTCCTTTATGTATGTTTCTTTCTCTTTAATATGTAAGTTCCATAGATCTTTGGAACTTCATCTTTCCCATAATATAAAATTTTTCATTTTGCCAATATTGTCAGTAACCTTTGGGAAAAGTAAACACACTGCTTAGCCTTGCTTATCTGGCTAGTTGTAAACATCCTAACATCCCTTTGAAATCCAAACAACCCCTTCACTTATCTAAAAATGCAAATCCCCTTCACACCTTACGTGCTAAGACTCCATCCATGTTTACTCTTTAGCATTTCAAGAACATTTCTACACCTAACTTCTTTTGATAATTCCAAGCTTGCAGCCTACATGACTCCAAGGTAATTAAATCACACAGACCAAACCATCTACGCTCACACCCATAAACCTATTTTACAATAGACCAGACTAATATTAGGATAATTATTATACTTTCATAACACTGTTAGTGTGCTGGTGTCATTACACTGAGCCCAGTGACTGCCCAGTGATTAAACTAAAACGAAAACAAAAGGCTGCATTTGCTGCCAATGCAGTACATGTGCAGTTGTACTGTTTTATTCTGTAACGTCATTGCAATACCACAGTGAACTTAATCGCACTTGTCAATATAGCTACAAAATGTTTTTCTTAGAAATGTGTTGGCAAAGTTTGTTTAGAAGATAATTTTAATCATCATATCTGCCACATCCCTGAGACACTTGAATTAAGGCTTGATATTTCCAAGTTAGTTTTGAATGACTTTATCCAGCTGATCTCTGCAGAAAACATAGCAAAGAGCACTCAGGTGATTCTCTTTCTGATATCATATCCTAACCTAACGAAGAGCATTCGGGTGATTCTCTCATTCAGATATCATATCGTAACCTCAGTTCAGTATCCTGAGGATAAGACGAATCCTGATCCTATTTCTCTCCCATAATCAACATTTTTATGATGAATTACCTACAGCAAGAAAACTATTTTTATTCAAGACTGCAGGTCAGAATCAGCTCTACAATTAAATAAATCAAAGCCATAGACTGGGTGCAGTGCTGTTGGTTTTCTGCACATGTGTGGATCAGTGCGCGTGTGCAGAAGAGTATTGGTGGCCATCTTGAGTTGGCAGGAAACACAGTGAAACGAAAATGCTGGAAAAGCTTAAGAGGTTTAAAAATATTTGAAACAGAGTTAACGTTTCATAACGATGACCTGTCATCAGAACCAGTAACTAAACTTTGTATCATGGTGAATTTGATCAGTGGTTATTGTGCAATGGCTGATTTGAGGCTGCAGTTGCCTCTCCTTGTTAGAATGTAGGAGCATACTAGACTGACAAAGATCATTGTAGCCCAGCTCACTAGTCCCATAGATGAAAAACAGTTTGTTACTTATGTCCTCCAATTTATTTTCTTATTGAACACCTTGATTGTCTCTCTTGAGCAGTTCAGCCTACCTGCTGTGTGAAATGTGATGTCTCTACCTTCCATTCACCTCCTAACAGTTTGTTGGTCTTCACCTTCCCCATAAAATCATGCTGACCTTGTCCTTCTTTGGGACAACCTCTGACATTTCACTTGCAACATGTTCAGTGGGCTGTAATTTCCAGGATTGTCCTGTTTTTTTTAAAAGGTGGGGCGGTAGCTTCACGTCTCTCCAACCCTTTAGTATAAGCTTCAGATGACTACCAAAATGTAATAATTTTGTTAGACATTTTCTTAAAGTGTCCTTGTGTGCAGACCATTGGCCCTGAATTTTTCAAAGCCTTCATAGTTTTTGTTACTAACCCTGTTGAACCACCATCACATGTTAAATTTCAGTCCACGTTCCCATTAAATTGCTGATATCTGAAGCTTTCAGCATCTTGATTGAGGCTTATAATTTGAAAAGGCAGCCTGTGGACAAAGAGCAAGGGTATGGGACTAACTGGATAGCTCTTTCAAAGGGCTGGCACAGGCACAATGAGCTGAATGGCCTGCTCTGGTGTACGATTCTATGAATTTGTGTTCTTAAAATTTCCTCCATTTCACAGAGAAAGTCAGTGGCTTCAAGCAGTTCAGACAAAGATATAAATGAATTAAAATGGAGAAATTGTCATGGCCAAGGCCAGAATGAATGAAAAGAGCACTAATAAGCATTTGACTTTCAACTTATTTACAGGCTAAGTACAACACATCACCTGAAAAATAGTACAACTTCAGTCAGACCTGCTAGTCTAAGGATTGAAATCTGAATTCACAGCTAAGGTGATTCAGTTCTACTTGTGATTTATCTTTTTGTTAAATTAGGGAAACCATGCTGGAGGGCTAAGCATGGATGGGCTGTCTGATCTGTGACTCCTGAGCCCTGATAACCCAACAATAGAAGTTCTCACAACTCAGCCCATTTCGTGTTCCATTTCTTATTCATGGGCTCATTCTCTTTGACCCTTATGTGGGCCTGGTGGTTTGGAAAGGGCTGTCCTCAGTTCTGTTTATGGATAAATCCTCAATCAGAACCCGAGAACTTGAGATGCCTGCAGATCCTTGGGGAGATGGATTTAATTTAATATGTGACCTAAACCCCCATGGTGTTCCCATTCAAGAGGGAAAAAGCTTGGAAATCCATTAATTAGAGAACCACTAAAGTTGAAGTTAGGACAAAAGGCAAGATAAATCAAGTGATAGTTTGGGGTCAGCTTGTCTAGATTGTAGGGAGGAAGAGGGAGGGGAAGAATTCTGCAATTTTGTAGAACAGAATGTGTTGGAGGAGTGGGTTGATTAGGATTTTAATGCACAGTATCAAAGCACCCTTGGTTAGTGAGAAGAGACCGGCTTTCTCCAATTACATTGTCTCTGTCACTACAGTTCATACACAAACACCACTTAAAGGAAATTAACCCTTTGGTATCAATCCACCATCTAGAAACTTGGAAGGGCTTGTTCATATTTCTTTGTTACAAGGTCAGAGCCACAGATTATAGTTACACAGGGTATATGGCAAAGAACAGGTCATTCAGCCTAACTAGATCATAAGACGTAGGAGCCCGAAGTGGGCATTCGGCCCATCAAGTCTGCTCCGCTACTCAATGAGATCATGGCTGATCTGATAATCTTCAACTCCACTTTCCTGCCTTTTCCCCATAACCCTTGATCCCCTTACTGATTAAAAATCTGTCTATCTCAACCTTGAATATACTTAATGACCCAGCCTCTACAGCCCTCTGCAGTAAATAATTCCACAGATTCACCAGCCTCTGAGAGAAGAAATTCCTCCTCATCTCTGCTTTAAATGGGCGACCCCTTACTCTGAGATTATGCCCTCTGGTCCTAGCTTCTCCCAGAAGGGGAAACAGCCTCTCAGCATCCACCCTGTCGAGCCCCCTAAGGATGTGTTTCAATAAGGCCGCATCTCATTCTTCTAAACTCCATTGAGTACAGGCCCAACCTACTCAACTTCTCCTCATAAGAAAATCCCTCCGTACCCTGGATCAACCTAGTGAGCCTCCTCTGGACTGCCTCCAATGTCAGTATATCTTTCCTTAGATAAGGGGACCAAAACTGTTCACAGTATTTTAGGTGTGGTCTAACTAGTGCCTTGTATAGTTTTAGCAAGACTTCTATATTTTTATACTCCATTCCCTTTGAAATGAAGGCCAACATTCTATATGCCTTACCTATTACCTGCTGAACTTGTATGCTAGCTTTTTGTGATCCGTGCAGGAGGACCTCCAAATCCCTCTATGCTGCAGCTTTCTGCAGTTTTTCTCCATTTAAATAATATTCAGCTCCTCTATTCTTCCTGCCAAAGTGCATATCTGTACACTTTCCCACATTATATTCTGTTTGCCAAGCTTTTGCCCACTCACTTAACTTGTCTATATCCCTGTGTAGACTCTTTGTGTCATCCTCGCCACTTTCCTTTCCACCTATGTTTGTGTCATCCGCAAACTTGGTGATAGTACATTCATTTCCCTCATGCAAGTCATTAATATATATTGTAAATAATTGAGGCCCCAGCACTGATCCCTGTGGCACTCCACTAGTTACAGGTTGTCATTCTGAAACCCTCCCCCCTTATCCCAACTCTCTGTCTTCTATTAGTTAGCCAATCCTCTATCCATGCTAATATACTACCCCCAACACCATGGGCTCTTATCTTTTTAAGTAGCCTTATGTGCGGTGTCTTATCGAACGCCTTTTGGAAATCCAAATATATTACATCGAGTGGTTCCCCTTTATCCTGCTCATTACCTCCTCAAAGAATTCTAAAGAATTTGTCAGGCATGACTTCCCCTTCATGAAGCCATGCTGACTCTGCTTAATTATATTATGCATTTCTAAATGCTCTGCTATTACATTCTTTATAACAGACTCTGACATTTTCCCAATGACGGATGTTAAGCTAACTGGCCTATAGTTACCTGTTTTTTGTCTCCCTCTCTTTTTGAATAAGGGCGTTACATTAGTAGTTTTCCAATCCTCTAGGACTTGTCCAGAATCTAAGGATCCTTGGAAGATTATCACCAGTGCATCCACTATCTCTGTAGCTACTTCCTTTAATATCCTAAGATGCAACCCATCAGGCCCAGGGGACTTATGGGCCTTTAGCCCCATCAGTTTCCCTAATGCTTTTTCTCCAGTGGTAGTTATTACATTTATTTCTGTCAGTGTTTATGCTCCAAGTGAGCCTCCTCCCATCTTTCCTTATCTAAATCTACCTTCATAACCATTTATTACCTCCTTCCACATATGCTGGTCTAGCTTCCCTTTAAATGCATCTATAATGTTCACTTCAATTACTCTCTGTGGTACCGAGTTCCACCTTTTCACCGTTCTTTGGGTAAAGAAGATTCTTCTGAATTTCCTATTGGAAGTTGAAAGTGTATTGTAAAAATTATTACCCAGAATTTAAAATCCTGGTTAGTTTAGTTATTCAGCAATGCAGTGCAGCACCAATATTTATATTGCACCATATCACACTGAAGGACTTCACACAATCAATTACCTATGGAATTGTAAAGATTGTACATTTAGGCACATATGACAGCCATTCTTCACTAATTGAATGTGCAATGTTGGATAGTGTTAGTAAGAGGAAGACTATCCTGCTCTTCAGATTGTGCTGGTGCTTTAGTGCCCATCTGAGTCAGTGTCAGCTTAGGTTGTAAACTGAAACCTAGCTGTAGCTCCCAACCACTTCTCTTGAACCTTCGACTGTTATCGTTCTGTCAGATTGTTGTTTTGCATGAATCACAACTTTCTGCAGTTCAGCATGGGGCGAATGAGCCTGTAGTCTTTAGCCATTCAACCTGAACCAGTCCATTCGCAAACTTGAGATTCTCTTTAACTCTGAGCTTAACACAGACTATCCATCACCTAGACCACTTTTTGTCCAAAACTCTGCCCCACTTTCCTGTCCTGCTTATCCTTCACCCCCATCTGCACTGATCTATGTTCACTACTTGTCACCCATAGCATCACTTTTAAAATCCATGTTCTCTTTTTTTTTTCCTTGGCCTCATCACACTCTGCAGTCTTTATCAGATCTAGGCCCCCTTGGAAATGCTCCATTTCTGATTGCAGCCATCTGTACGCTTGTGTCCCCACACTCCCCATTGGTGACAGAGCTTCCAATCACCTTGGCCCAGTTCTCTGAAGGCCCCTCCCTAGATTCCTCTCCTTCTTCCACCTTATTAAAAACTTAGCTTTTCAGCTTTGGGTCATCCTCCTAATCTGTGGTATGGCATCTTGTTTCCTTTTCGCCTGCTTGTGAAGTACTTTGTGGTGTTTATGTTAAAGGTGCTCAACAAAGGTTTGGTTGAAAGCCCTCAGGAGAGCCGAGAGCAATACCAACTAGGCCAAGCTAAATATATCAAGTTAGAAGTCAGATTACTTGGGGAAGCAAATCAGCAGAGGCATTAGTGGAGTACAGACAGTGCAGGGTGGAGCTTAAGAAAGCAATTAGGAGAGCAAAGAGGGGATATGAGAAAGCTCTGGCTGGTAAAAGTAGGGAAAATCCCAAGATATTCTATAAGTATATCAATGGGAAGAGGATAACCAGGGAAAGAGTAGGGCCAATAAGGGACCAAGAGTGCAATCTATGGGCGGAGCAGAGGACATTCCTAGAGTGTTAATGAAGATGAAGGTATCGAACTCGGGGAGAGAGACTGTGAGGTTCTTAAGCAAATTGATATAGGAAGTGACAAGGTATTGGAGGTGTTGGCAGGCTTAAAAGTGGACAAATCTCCAGGTCCGGATGATTTGTGTCCCAGACTGCTGAGGGAGGCAAGGGAGGAGATCGCAGGGGCTCTGACTCAAATTTTTAATTTCTCTCTGGCCACGGGGGAGGTACCAGAGGACTGGAGAACAGCTAATGTGGTTCTGCTATTTAAGAAGGGCTGTAGAGATAAGCCAGGGAACTACAGTCCAGTGAGTCTCACGTCAGTGGTAGAGAAACTATTGGAGAAATTCCTGAAGGAGAGTATCTGTCTCCACTTGGAGAGGCAAGGTTTGATCAGGGATAGTCAGCTAGGCTTTGTCAAAGGGAGGTCATGCTTAACAAATTTGATTGAATTTTTTGAGGAAGTGACCAGGTGTGTAGATGAGGGTAGTGCAGTTGATGTAGTTTATATGGATTTCAGCAAAACCTTTGACAAGGTCCCACATGGGAGACTTATAAAGAAGGCAAAGAAACATGGGATACAGGGTAATTTGTTAAGGTGGATTCAAAATTGGCTTAGTTGTCGGAGGCAGAGGGTGATGACAGAAAAATGCTTTAGTGACTGGGAGCCAGTGTCCAGTGGCGTACCACAGGGATCTGTGCTCGGTCCCCTATTATTTGTCATTTATATAAACGACATAGATGACTATGTGGGGGGTAGGATTAGTAAGTTTATGGATGGCACAAAGATTGACCGGGTGGTTAACAGTGAGATTGAGTGTCTTGGGATACAGGAAGATATAGACGGGATGGTCAAATGGGCAGATAAGTGGCAGATGGAATGTAACCCTGAAAATTGTGAGGTGATACACTTTGGAAGGAGTAATTTGACAAGGAAGTATTCAATGAACGGCATGGCACTAGGAAGTTCTGAGGAACAAAGGGACCTTGGCATGTGTGTCCATAGATCTCTGAAGGCAGAGGGGCATGTTAGTAGGGTGGTGAAAAAGACACATGGACACTTGCCTTTATTAATCAAGGCATAGATTACAAAAGTAGGGAGGTCATGTTGGAGTTGTATAGAACCTTGATGAGGCCACAGCTGGAGTACTGTGTGCAGTTCTGGTCGCCACATTATAGGAAGGATGTGATTGCACTGGAGGTGGTGCAGAGGAGATTCACCAGGATGTTGCCTGGGATGAAACATTTAAGTTATGAAGAGAGGTTGGATAGACTTGGGTTGTTTTTGTTGGAGCAGAGAAGACTGAGGGGCGACCTGATCGAGGTGTACAAGATTATGAGGGGCATGGACAGGGTGGATAGGGAGCAGCTGTTCCCCTTAGTTAAAGGGTCAGTCACAAGGGGACATAAGTTCAAGGTGAGGGGCAGAAGGTTTAGGGGGAATGTGAGGAAAAACCTTTTTACCCAGGAGGTGGTGACGGACTGGAATGCACTGCCTGGGAGGGTGGTGGAGGCGGGTTGCCTCACACCCTTTAAAAAGTACCTGGATGAGCACTTGGCACGTCATAACATTCAAGGCTATGGGCCAAGTGTTGGTAAATGGGATTAGGTAGGTAGGTCAGGTGTTTCTCATGTGTTGGTGCAGACTCGATGGGCCGAAAGGCCTCTTCTGCACTGTGATTCTGTGATACTGCCAGTGTAGCAATAAGACATACAAACTAAAATGCCCCAGTTTGGCTTCCTGGTCTGTTCTGAGTCAACGACTGGCTCCCAGTTGTCAGTGTCAATGTCCACCATCTTCATATCTCGCTTGCAGGTGTCCTTGTAGCAGAGGAATAGATAGCCAGTGGCCAGTTCACCGTACAGAAGGTCTTTAGGTATACAGCTGACATCTATCCGATGAATGTGGCAGAGCCAATGCAGACAGCGTTGGCTTAGCAATGAGTGTATACTGTTAGAATTGGTACACTCCAGGATCTCTGAGTTGGTGACCTTGTCCTGCTGAGGATATGTCTAATACGTCAGAGAGGGAAACTGTTCAGTCTTTTCTCCTGCCCAGCATAGAGTCTACTCACTCAAATCACTTTGTAATTAATGAGCGTGGACCACTTGGCTTCAATAGCACGTTCCATCACAGTGACTTTAGCCTTAAGCCAGTAAGCATTTCTTCGCTCTTGCTTTCCTATGTTGAGAGTGCAGTTTTGTAGATGGTGTCTTGAAATATGTTCCATTTTGCTTCTGCACCCTCTGTTGGAATGCTGGAGAACGTCTGTTCAATCAAGTCGAGGAGCTGCTGATTTTTCTGGGTAGGCAGTATGGCTGATGTTGAGACGAGGACGGCATTTCTGCCATGAATGAAAACTTCAGGGGTTGTGTCCTAATCCTGGTGCACACCCAGGAGTGATCTATATCACGATCATTGCTGTGGTAGCTGCGTGTGTTGAGAATTCTGTTCAGAGAGTCACGTCTGGCGAAGATCAGATCCAGTTGATGCTAATGCCCTGACCTTGGATGTCTCCGGGACACCTTAAGACATGGTTTGTTCTGAAAGAAGGTGTTAATTACACAAAGCTTGTGGTAGCTGTAAAGCTTAAGTAGTCTCTGTCTTTCTCATTTATCTTTCCTAGGCCATGATGTCTGAGGCAGGAAGGGCAGGCCTCTTTTGTGTTCAACACTTCAACACTTTTGTGTTGAAATCCTCCAGTAGGTAAAGACTTAGGGATTCTGCTGAAAGCACTGTCAAGCTCCTCACAGAACTCATCTTTCGACCCTGTAATGAGAGCAGCATTGGAGAATAGATGCTCGTTAGGTTAACTGGCCCTGTTTGAGTTGAGAGGCGGATGGAGAAAGTGTTTCAAACCATTTGTGGCGGTTTCAATCATCGAGATTAGCAAGCTCAGCAATGAAACTGGTGTGTCCAGGGCAAAATGTATGGAGACCTGCGCTGCCCAAATGTCCCCTTCTCGACCTCCCTGGTTAAGTCCAAAGGGATGTAAAGCACTACATTTGGCACCGGCTTGGTTGCAGGAGTTGCTGGAAGGATGACATATTTAGACATCAGTCTGCCTTCGTGCTCCACTCCAGATTTTTATTTGCGGTTTACTCCCTTAGCTTTCAACCTCCTGAGGTATCCACAAGCCAGTGGAGCTATTCACCCGTAGCTGGGAGTTTGGTTCATAAGTGCCAGGACATGTCCACATGCTGGTGGGCCTGCACACTGCATGTCTGGGGGCCAAACCTCCTCTGAGTTCCTCTGAAGCTTTAGCCTGGGGCTGCGAAGGGTCCAGTTTCTGTGTGTCGCCACAAGGAGGCACAGCTGAGGACTTATCGATGGAGAGGCTGTGTATTGATAGGGAGAGACTTACACTTTTTTGCATTGCTGTGAGCCAGTGGTGTAGGCTGAAAAAGGGAAGGAAACTAGCACAGAAAAGTGGAAAGCATACCTAACTCTCGCTGTGTGGTGCCATCTACATGTTTCTGCAAAGCAGAAGTCCCAATACCTGACAGAAGGTTGATTTCCATGCACCATTGGAAAAGACTTGCATTTATATACCGCTTTTCATGACCACCTGATGTCTCAAAGTGCTTCATAGCCAATGAGGTGCTTTTGAAACGTGATCGCACTTGTAATGTAGAATAAAGTGGCAGCCAATTTGCACATAGCAATCTCCCACAAACAGCAGTGCGATAATGACCAAGAAATCTGTTGTGATATTGATTGAGGGATAAATATTGGCAAAATACTGGGGATAATTTCTTTGCTCTTCAAAATAGTGCCATGGGATCTTTCACATCCACCTGAGTAGGCAGATGGGACCTTGGTTTAATGTCTTAACCAAAAGATGATACCTCAGCGCAATGCTCCCTCAGTACTAAAATGTAGTGTCTGCCTTGATTTTTGAGCAGACTGCAAAGATAACTAGACGCTTGGAAAATAATGATATGATCGGGTAGAGTCAACATGAATTTAAGAAAGGGAAATCATTTTTGGCAAACCTGTTGGAGTTTTTTGAGGATGTTACCTGTTGCATAGATAAAGGAGAACCAGTGGATGTGTTGCGCTTAGATTTTCAGAAGGCTTTTGATAAGGTTCCACATAGGTTAATAAACAAAATTAGAGCACATGGGATTTGGGGTAATATACTGGTATGATTTGAGAACTGGTTAACAGACAGAAAACAGAGTAAGGATAAGTGGGTAATTGTCGGGATGGCAGACTGTTACTGGTGGGGTACTGCAATGATCAGTGCTAGGGCCACAGCTGTTCACAATCTATATAAATGATTTGCACGTGGGGACCAAATGCTTATGAGAAAACTAGGTGGGAATGCAAGCTGTGAGGAGGATGCAAGAAAGCTTCAAGGCAATTTGGACAGGTTAAGTGAACGGGAAAGGACATGTCAGATGGAATATAATGTGAATTAGTGTGAAGTTATCCACTTCGACAGAAAAAAACAGAAAAGCAGATTATTTCTTAAGCGGTGAGGTGTTGGGAAGTGTTGATGTCCAAAGGGACCTGGGGGTCCTTGTTCATGAGTCACTAAAAGCTAGCATGCAAATGTAGCAAGCAATTAGGAAGGCAAATGGTATTTTGACCTTCATCGCAAGGAAATTTTGAATACAGGAGTAAAGGTGGCTTGCTTCAATAGTATAGAGCCCTGGTGAGACAGCACCTGGAGTATTGTGTACACTTTTGGTGCCCTTATTTAAGGAAGGATATACTTGCCATAGAGGGAGTGCAACGGAAGTTCACTAGACTAATCCCTGGGATAACAGGATTGTTTTATGAGGAGAGATTGAGGAAACTAAGCCTGTATTCTCTAACGTTTCGAAGAGTGAAAGGTGATCTCATTGAAACTTACAAAATTTTCACAGGGTGTGACAGGGTAGGTGTCGATAGAATGTTTCCTCTGACTGGTGAGTCTAGAACTAGAGGGCACAGTCTCAGAATAAGGGGTAGGCCATTTAGAACTGAGATGAGGAGGAATTTCTTCACTCAGAGGGTGATGAATCTTTGGAATTTTCTACCCAAGAGGGCTGTGGAGGTTCAATCATTGAGCATGTTCCAGACAGAAATCAATAGATTTCTGGATACTAATGATGTCAAGGAATATGGGAATAGCGCAGGAAAGTGGCATTGAGGCACATGATCAGCCATGATCTAACTGAATGGCATTGCAGGCCCAATGGGCTGAATGGCCTACTATAATCCTATATCCCTACAACAGGAGCTGGGCTATCAGGGAGATATGGTGCCTCGTGCAGTAGGAACTGGGAAACGGGGAGGGGGGTGGGGGGGGAGAAGAAATATTGAGCAAAATTTCAACTCATCCAAAATCCACCCACTTCCACAGTTAAAATTGGGACATGCTTTTGTTACCTCCAGACTTGAGACCTTCAATGGTCTCATGGTTAACGTTCCATCTTGGATCCTCCCTAAATTTGAGGTCATTCCAAAATTCTGTTTCCCATATCTTAATTTGCATCCAAGTCCTGCATACTCATCACTCCTGTGCTCATTGACCTACATTTGCTCCCTGTCAGTCAACATCTTGATTTTAAATTTCTTATCCTAGTGTTCAATTTTCTCCATGGAGTCGGTCCTTCTGATCTCTAATTTCAACTAGTCTTACAATTCTCCAATACTATGCATTCCTCCAATTCCAGCCTCTTGGGCATCCCTGATTTCCTTCCCCTCACCATTGGTGGCTCTGCCTTCAGCTACACAGGCCTTTAGCTCTGGAAGTCCCTCCCGAAGACAGTCCATCTTCTCCTTTAAGACATTCTTTTAAAACCTACCTCCTGTCCGAATGTCTGCTTTGACTCAATGTCAGTGTTGGTCTTATTATACTCCTGTGAAGTACCTTAGGATATTTACTATGTTAAAGGCACTATATAAATGAAAGTTGATATAGGAGCTGGGCCGGGGGAAATCTGGCCCTTATCTCATAGGAGCTGGGCCGAGGATGAGCTTGTTTCTGTTCTCTTTGCAGGCGACAAGGATGTCTTCATCTGCATGCCAACAGGAGCAGGGAAATCTCTCTGTTACCAGTTACCAGCTGTACTTGCTGAGGGTGTCACCATTGTGATCTCCCCATTGATCGCTCTTATTCAGGTGAGTTTAATACTGGATGTTTTCCACCTTGTACTGCGTGGCAATGAATCATTACAGGATCGGGGCCAGTTCAGTGTGAACCACAGTAATCTGACACAGTAGCCTGACTCGACCCTACTGGCCCTGAAATGTTGTTCCCTTCCCAAAAGTCCCTAAATTATTGCATTATCGTAAAACCACTGTAGATTCAAATGTCTAGGAAAGGTACCCTGCACGGTGTACAGTGTTTAATACCTTTGAGGGGGAGGTGGCGGTGTGGAGGGGTGGAGTGGGATTTTCCTGCAGGATTTCCCCGTGGGGGAATTGCAAACCAAAATAACCAGATTTACTGAGTGACCCCCAAATGAAGATTTCACTTTTTGTAGCTTTTACTTTAACATGAACCAGAACCAACGCAAATTAAGCATGAATTAACAGGCAAAAGATACTTCAAATAAAAAGGTAGATTTCACTTTAAATAATTGATTCAACATAAATGCATCTTGACAACGACAAGCGCTTGCAGCCACCCAGTTCCAGTACGCTGCTGTTTCTTCACGCAGGGTAGGTCAGGAACCTGATCCGACAGCAGCTTTCACCTTCGGGTTTCCTGAATATGATTATAATCAGCAAGGCACACTTTGACGAACCCTCTCTCCTCCGGGTGATCAACTCTGAGGAAATAAAATCAGAGACACTTCGCCAGAGTCTGGGGGAGGTGGTGGGGCATGCAGGCCGAGACCCAGCGGATCGGGGCTGTTGCTGCCATTGGAGTCAGAGGGTGAAGATAGAAGGATGCTTTAGTGACTGGAAGCCAATGTCTGGTGGCGTACCACAGGGATCTGTGCTGGGTCCCCTATTATTGGTCATTTATATAAAATGACATAGATGACCATGTCGGGGGTAGGATTAGTAAGTTTGCAGATGACACAAAGATGGTGGTTAACCGCGTGGTTAACAGTGAGGTTGAGTGTCTTGGGCTACAGGAAGGTATGGACGGGATGGTCAAATGGGCAGATAAGTGGCAGATGGAATTTAACCCTGAAAGGTGTGAGGTGATACACTTTGGAAGGAGTAATTTGACAAGGAAGTATTCAATGAACGGCATGGCACTAGGAAGTTCTGAGGAACAAAGGGACCTTGGCGTGTGTGTCCATAGATCTCTGAAGGCGGAGGGGCACGTTAGTGGGGTGGTGAAAAAGGCATATGGAACACTTGACTTTATCAATTGAGGCATAGATTACAAAAGTAGGGAGGTCATGTTGGAGTTGTCTAGAACCCTGGTGAGGCCACAGCTGGAGTACTGTGTGCAGTTCTGGTCGCCACATTATAGGAAGGATGTGATTGCGTGTGTGGAGGTGGTGCAGAGGAGATTCACCAGGATGTTGCCTGGGATGAAACGATTAATTTATGAAGAGAGGTTGGATAGACTTGGGTTGTTTTCGTTGGAGCAGAGAAGACTGAGGGGCGACCTGATTGAGGTGTACAAGATTATGAGGGGCAGGGACAAGGTGGATAGGGAGCAGCTGTTCCCCTTAGTTGAAGGGTCAGTCACGAGGGAGCATAAGTTCAAGGTGAGAGGCAGGGGGTTTAGGGGGAATGTGAGGAAAAACTTTTTTACCCAGAGGTGGTAACGGTCTGGAGTGCACTGCCTGGGAGGGTGGTGGAGGCGGGTTGCCTCACATCCTTTAAAAAGTATCTGGATGAGCACTTGGCACATCATAACATTCAAGGCTGTAGGCCAAATGCTTGTAAATGGGATTAGGTAGGTATGTCAGGTGTTTCTCACGTGTTGGTGCAGACTCGATGGGCCGAAGGGCCTCTTCTCCACTGAGATTCTGTGATTCTGAGTGTGAAAAGGTGAGTGTGTGTATCCAACTCACTCCCAGTTCTGGGTGCTCACACTCACTCACTCTCTCACACTGCAAGATGGTGTGTGGGGTTGAAAGTGAATGAGAACCCTGAGACTGGGAGTGAGTCAGACACACACCCTCCCCTCCCTCTCAACACACACACACACTCAACCCTAACACACACACACACAAACACACTCACCCCTCTCTCACACACACACACACACACACACGCACACACACCCCTTCACATGCGCTCACAGACACGTGCACATTCTCTCTCTCTCACTCACACTCACTGCCCAAGCACACACAAGCCCCCCCCACACACACATGCACCCCCACACACACGCCCCCCCCACGCGCACGCCCCCCCACGCGCACGCCCCCCCCCACGCGCACGCCCCCCCCACGCGCACGCCCCCCCCCCACGCGCACGCCCCCCCCATGCGCACGCACGCCCCCCCACACACATGCACACCCCCCTCAGCCCCACACACAAGCCACCCTCTCTCTCACACACACACATCACACTTTCACCCCTCACACACACACACACACACTCTCACCTTTCACACAGCTCACATACTCATCCCACAAACACGTACACATTCACCCCATTTGCTCACTCATCCCCCTCGCTCACCCACACAAACACGCAATCCTCTCTCTCTCTCTCTCACACAGACTTGCTCATCTCACACACACTCCCCCCTCACACTCATCCCTGACACACGCACACACAAATGCTCTCTCACGTACACACCTCATACACATACACACACCCCTCACACAGAGCTCACCCCTCACGTGCGCCCGCCGCCTTCCCACGTGCTCGCGCCCCAAGCAGTCTCCCAGTCACTGCCTGAGAAATACAGGACAAAAAGCATCCTGGGGAGGACAAAACGTAAAATTACAGAACAGTCCCTTAAAACATGGGACAGTTGGTTACCTTGTCATTCCCTCGGGTCACAACAGTCCGGATGGTGCAGTTTTCCAGAGTTCCTTTTCAACCGATCAACCGACCAACCAATAACAGTCTGGTTCATGGTTTGTCCACTTCTGGGAAATACCCAGTTGTTTAGCATCTCTGAGCTATTCACACAGTTTTCCAGGTTTTAGAACTTTATAGCCAGTTCGCAGAGTATCTCCAAGAGCTCTTGTCTCCTTTCCTGCCAAACAGAAAAAACTATCTGCTTCCTGAGAATGATTTGTTTCTTCTCTCAAAAATTCTCTGTGATACTCTTTCTGTCTCTGCCTGCTTTCTTTTTGTATCTGCACCTGTCTTCATCCTCCACCTTCTCTGTTTGTAGCTCTCCTTTGTGCCTGCAGCTCTCCTTCATTTGCTAGATACATGGCTTTCATATGTGAACTTCCTTCGTGTTGGTACTGTTTCCAGGTCAAGGTTGCCAGGTTACATGGACAAGCACTTAATATGCAAGGAAATCACAATTGAAACAAACTCTTAAAAGTCCTTTTCAAACATTCTTAAAAACAATTAAAAATTCACATGTTTTAAAGAAATATTCTTCTGAGTCAAAGGTTGTCACAAGGGCGTGTACAGTGTTTAATGTCCATGGGATTACCCTGCAGGGTGTACAATAGTGTTTAGTGTCTGTGGAGTGTTGGGGATTATCCTGCAGGATGTACAGTGTTTAATGTCTCCAGAGGGGGGATTATCCTACAGGGTATATAGTGTTTAATGTCTGCAGAGGGGGGAGGTTGCCCTGCAGTGTGTATCATGTTTAATATCTGGGGGGATTATCCTGCAGGGTGACTTTTTAATGTTGTGGGTTGACCTGCAGTGTGTATCATGTTTAACATCTGGGGAAATAATTCTGCAAGGTGGGGTTGCCCTGTAGTGTGTATCATGTTTAGCATCTGGGGGAATTATCCTGCGGGGTGATTGTTTAATGTCGGGTCCAGACGGTGCTTAATATCTGGAAGTATCCTGCAGGGTGTATTGTGTTTAATCTCCTTGCGTCTGTGATGTGGTTTTAATATCTTTCCCTTCCATAGGACCAGATCGAGCACATGCGTGTACTGAATATCCGAGCATGCTCCCTGAATTCCAAGCTGTCCCTAGAGGAGCGGAAAGTGGTCCTATCTGACTTGAACTGTGGGAAGCCCAGCATCAAACTGCTCTACATCACCCCGGAGATGGCAGCTTCCAACACCATGCTTCCCGTCATTGACTCCCTGCTGGCTCGACATCTCCTCTCGTACCTGGTTATCGACGAGGCACATTGTGTGTCGCAGTGGGGGCATGACTTTCGACCCGATTACCTCAAACTGGGGTCTTTACGCAGCAAGGCTTCTGGTATCACCTGCGTGGCTCTGACTGCTACGGCCCCTCAGCAAGTACAGGATGATATTGTGGCTGCTCTTCAGCTAAAGCAGCCCATCACAGTCTTCAAGAGTCCTTGCTTCAGAGCTAATCTGTTCTACGATGTTCTCTTCAAAGAGATCCTGAATCAACCCTATGTCAATCTGAAGGCATTCTGTGAGAAGGCTCTGGGACAGAAGGACTCTGCAGGGGTTTGTAGGCGCTTTCATTGTGTTTACTCATTCTTTAACATGCAGATTTTTGCTTAGTGTGCTGTTCCACTGGCTTTGCCCAGCCCAAGCAACCTTCTTCGCATGTGAGATTAAGCAGCATGTGTTGAAGGGCTGTCCATTTGTGCAGCAATTACAAGTAAAGAAACTAAAGATGTGTTTAGGGAAGGTGTAAATGAGATAAGCCAAATCATCCCCAATAACTGCTGTTCAAAAACTTTTATTATCTAAAATTGTTGAATGCAGAAAGTTGTAGATGGCTCCTTTATTTGTCCCATTACTGTCTCCTTTTATCTTGCACCATCACCCCTTTTGTTATTTAACCTCTCCTAACTTCCACCCTATCACGGACCTTTCCTTTTGTTCTTGCCCCATCACCTCTGAAATAAAGACAGAAACACTGGAAATACTCAGCAGGTCTGGCAGCATCTGTGGAGAGAGAAACAAAGTTAAAGTTTCAGGTCTGTGACCTTTCATCAGAACTGGGAAAAGTTAGAAGTGTAATAGGTTTTAAGCGGGAGAAATTAGAAGGTTGGGGGGAAAAAAAAGAGACTAAAAGACTAAAACAGAATTACCTGGAAAAACTCAGCAAGTCTGGCAGCATCGGCGGAGAAGAAATCAGTCAACGTTTCGAGCCTCCATGGCCCTTCGGCAGAACTGCAGCATAGTTTCAACAAGGGAGAAATATAAACTGGTTTAAGGTGGGTGGGGGGCGGGGGGGAAAGAGACACATTGAGGGTGTGGTGTGAGCAGATAATCAAAAGATGTCAGAGACAAAAGGGTCAAAGAGGTGTTGAAGGTGGTGGTCTTTGTCTGAGAAAAGTGCTAATTAAGAATGGAAAACAGGATATTCAAAGTACAGCTCTAGTGGCCCCAACAATCCCCATCCACCACTACTCTCCTCCGTCTGGCTGAACTTGTTCTCACACTGAACAATTTCTCCTTTAACTCCTCTCACTTCCTCCAAATAAAAGGTGTGGCTATGGGTACCCGCATGGGCCCCAGCTATGCCTGTCTCTTTATGGGGTATGTGGAACATTCCTTGTTCCAGTCCTACTCCGGCCCCCTCCCACAACTCTTTCTCCGGTACATCGATGATTACTTCGGTGCTGCTTCATGCTCTCGTCGGGACCTGGAAAAATTTATTAATTTTGCTTCCAATCTCCACCCCTCCATCATCTTCACATGGTCCATCTCTGACACTTCTCTTCCCTTCCTTGACCTCTCTGTCCCAATTTCTGATGATAGACTGTCCACCAATATCCATTACAAGCCTACCGACTCCCACAGCTACCTCGACTACAGCTCCTCACACCCCGCTTCCTGTAAAGACTCCATCCCATTCTCTCAGTTCCTTCGCCTCCGTCGCATCTGTTCTGATGACGCTACCTTCAAAAACAGCTCCTCTGACATGTCCTCCTTCTTCCTTAACCGAGGTTTTCCATCCACGGTCGTTGACAGGGCCCTCAACCGTGTCCGGCCCATATCCCGCGCATCCTCCCTCACGCCTTCTCCTCCTTCCCAGAAACATGATAGGGTCCCCCTTGTCCTCACTTATCACCCCACCAGCCTCCGCATTCAAAGGATCATCCTCCGCCATTTCCGCCAACTCCAGCATGATGCCACCACCAAACACATCTTCCCTTCACCCCCCTTGACGGCATTCCGTAGGGATCGTTCCCTCCGGGACACCCTGGTCCACTCCTCCATCACCCCCTACTCCTCAACCCCCACTTATGGCACCTCCCCATGCCCACGCAGAAGATGCAACACCTGCCCCTTCACTTCCTCTCTCCTCACCGTCCAAGGGCCCAAACACTCCTTTCAAGTGAAGCAGCATTTCACTTGCATTTCCCCTAACTTAGTCTACTGCATTCGTTGCTCCCAATGCGGTCTCCTCTACATTGGAGAGACCAAACGCAAACTGGGCGACCGTTTTGCGGAACACCTGCGGTCTGTCCGCAAGAAAGACCCAAACCTCCCTGTCGCTTGCCATGTTAACACTCCACCCTGTTCTCTTGCCAACATGTCTGTCCTTGGCTTGCTGCATTGTTCCAGTGAAGCCCAACGCAAACTGGAGGAACAGCACCTCATCTTCCGACTAGGCACTTTACAGCCCTCTGGGCTGAATATTGAATTCAACAACTTTAGATCTTAAACTCCCCCTCCCCCCATCCCCACCCCGTTTCTTTTCCCCCCCCACCCGCTTTTTTTTCAATAATTTATATAGATTCTTCTTTCCCCACCTATTTCCATTATTTTTAAATCTAAAACTAAAACCTTTAGTCTTTCCACCCCACCCCCACTAGAGCTGTACTTTGAATATCCTGTTTTCCATTCTTAATTAGCACTTTTCTCAGACAAAGACCACCACCTTCAACACCCCTTTGACCCTTTTGTCTCTGACATCTTTTGATTATCTGCTCACACCACACCCTCAATGTGTCTCTTTCCCCCCCGCCCCCCACCCACCTTAAACCAGTTTATATTTCTCCCTTGTTGAAACTATGCTGCAGTTCTGCCGAAGGGCCATGGAGGCTCGAAACGTTGACTGATTTCTTCTCCGCCGATGCTGCCAGACTTGCTGAGTTTTTCCAGGTAATTCTGTTTTTGTTTTGTTTTGGATTTCCAGCATCCGCAGTAGCTTTTAGCTTTTTGTTTTTAGACTAAAAGACTAGTTGTGCAGGGCCAAGATAAGTCAAGATGCTCCCAAAAAGTTCAGAATAGGAGCAAGGTGGAGAATTAAAATTAAAATGATGGACGACATGCCCGTGGACTGAATAGAGAGGTTCCCTAAATGGTCTTCCCATTGTAGAGGAGACCACATGGTGAGCAGAAAATACAGTAGAATAAATTGAATGAAGTATACCTAAATTCCTCTTTCACCTGGGAGGAGTGTTTGGGGTCTTGGATAGTGAGAAAGGAGGAGGTAAAGGAATTGCATGGAAAAGTGCCATGGGAAGGGGAGGGGAGTTGGGGTTATGGAGGAGTGGACCAGGGTGCCATGAAGGGAGAAGTTTTTTTGGAATCCTGAAAGGGAAGGGCAGGAGAAGATGTGTTTCGTGGCATCACACTGGAAGTGATGGAAATGACAGAGGATGATCCGTTGAATACAGATCCTATTGGGGTGGAAGGTGGGGACAAGGAGAACCATATTGTGGTTCTGTGAGGGAGGGGAAGGGGTGAGACCAGAAGTGTGGGAAGTGGAACGGATATGGTGGAGGGTCGCGTTAACCACGATGGGAGGGTAATCCTCAGTAGGAGAAAGGAAGATATATCTGAAGTTCTAGTATTGAAGAATGCAATAGAGTTGGAGAAACCGGACAAATAGAAAAAAGTCCTTACAGGAAGCAGGGTGTGAGGAAGTGTAGTCGATGTAGCGGTTGTAGTCTCTGGCTTAAACAGAATATTGGTTGATAGCCTATCCCCAGAAATGGAGATGGAGAAGTCTAGGAAGGGAAGAGTCTGAGATGAACTGGGTGAAGGTGAGAGAAGTCGATAAAGTTTTCCAATTCAGGGGCAGAGCAGAAAGCTACACCAATACAGTCATCATTTTACCAAATAAAGAAGTGAGGGAGGAAGCCCAAGTAAGACTGGAACAAGGAATATTCCACAGTTCCCACAAAAAGGAAGGCATAGCAAGGACCCATGAAGATACCCAGAGCAACACCTTTTATTTGGAGGAAGTGAGTGGAGTTGAAGAAGCTGTTCAGTGTGCGAACAGGTTCATCCATGCAGAGGAGGGTGTTGGTGGATAAAGATTAGTTGGGGGGTCTCCATTTAAGGAAGAAGCACAGAGCCCTCAGACAGTTCCTGGTGGTGTAGAGAAATTGGACATCCATGGTAAAGAGATGGCTCGGATCAGGAAATTGGAAACTGTTAAGGTGATGGAGGACATCAGGAGAGTCACTCATATAGGTGGGAAGAGACTGGACAAATCATAGAATGGTTACAGCTCAGAAGGAAGCCATTCTGCCTGCCATGTCTGTACTGGCCCTCTGAAGTGCCACTCCTTGCCTTTTCCCTGTGGCTCTGTAAATTTTTCTTTTTCAAAAAAATGATCCAATTCTCTTTTAAAAACTTCAATTGACCCTGCCTCCACCACACTCAGGCAGTGCATTACAGATCCTAGCACTTGCTGCATGGAGAAGCTTTTCCTCGTGTTGCCATTGCTTCTTTTGCAAATTACCTTAAGTCTGTGCCCTCTGGTTCTTGATCTTTCCATCAATGGAAACAGTTTGTCCTTTCTACTCTGCCCAGACCCCTCATGATTTTGAACACCTCTATTAAATCTCCTCTCAACCTTCTCCAAGGAAAATAGTCCCAACTTCTCCAATGTTTCTACATAGCCGGAGTAGAAAGTGAAAATAGAGCTAGGAAAGGAAGAAATCAGTTCAGTGAGGTGGGAGCAGACTGAAACAATAAATCTATCAGGGCAGACCTGTATGTGGATCTTGGAAAGGAGGTAGAAGTAGGCTGTTCAGGTTTGGAGGCTGTGGAGGGAAGATATCCAGAGGAGATGAGATCAGTAACAGCCCTGGATACAATGCCTTGATGTTCAGTGGTGGGGTAATGGTCCAGGGGAGGTGGGGGAGAGTGTCAGAAAGTTGGCATTCAACCTCTGCTAGGTAGATGTCTGGCATACCAACAATGACAGCACCACCCTTGTCAGCTGTTAGGGTTGGATCTGAAAGAACAGAGTGCAGAAAGCTCAGAGGGGAACAGGTTAGAGTGAATGAGGGGAACAGAGAAGTTGAGACAGCCAATGTCATGCTGGCAGTGAAGAGATCAAGAGAGGATAAAAGGCCAGAGGGTGGGATCTAGGTGGAGGGAGAGTATTGAAGATGGGTAAAAGGGTCTGCTGTGTGGGGAGAAGACTTCTGGCCAATGAACTGAATGTAGAGGCAAAGATCATTGAAGTGAACTCAAAATTCATTGAGGTGGAGGCATAAGGAGCTGAAGTTGTGTCCTTTACTAAGGGCAGATCAGCTAGAGAGGGGGTGGTCAGAGAGTATTGTGAATACATAGCAAGAGGTAAGATTAGAAGAAGGGATGGGTTCAGAAGGAAGTGGGGAGTCCAGTACAAGGGGGAATTATAAAGTTAGAGCTAGGCTGCTTGGGGTGATGTCAGCAAATGCTTTTCCACGTAAAGGGTAATGGAAATATGGAACCCTATCCCCCCAAAAAAACTCTGAATGCTGGAGGTCAATTAGAGCTCCCAAGTCTGAGATAGATATTTGTTCGGTAAGAGTATCAAGGGATATGAAAAAAGGTGGACACATAAAGTTGATAGGCAAATATACACAATCTAGTTGATTGGTGGGATAGGCTCAAAAGGGCTGAATGGTCTATTTCTGTTTGTGTTTCTATGTTAATGTGCTCCAAAGTCAGTTTTAACAGAGCAGTTGAGTCACAGTAAATTGTTCTGTGAATGCAATTCTTCCCTTGCAGTTGTTTGATGGCTGTGGCATAGTTTACTGTCGGACCAGGGACTCGTGTCAAGAGGTGGCAGAGGAACTGACACAAAGAGGGTTGGAAGCCAAGGCTTATCATGCAGGTAAGAAGCACAGATGAAAGCACTATGGATGCTTTGTGTCAGGAGTCATGTTGAATGTATCAGATTAGGATTTCTACCTGTTGAGTGATTTTGGAGTGAATTTGTATATGTTACTGATGGGACACTGGGTTTATGAAAGATTAATTCCCAGAGTTGTAGCATATTCACTGACTTGACATTTTAATAAGTTGTTGACACTGAACAGTAGATGGTTGGTATTGTTGACGTGTGGCGTTCTATTTAAAGTGGTAACTTTGATTGGAAGCTCAGCGAGCAAATTTTGATGCACAAAGCTCAGATGGGTTAGAAGTCATTGGGTTATACCCCTCTCTGAAGATTTCATTCTAGGGTAGTCTAAAAGCTCCATCAAACACTTCAGGGCACATACAAGAGCAGCTATCACTCCTAATGTTTCTTGACCTTCCTGCAGTGTTTAACATGATTGACCACACCCACTTCCTCCAACAGCTCTGCAGTTGGCCTACAATGGCTTATCTTCCTGCTCCTGAATCGTTAGCTCTGGTGTCCTTCAAGGATCTATCCTCAGCCCCCTCTTATTTGTCATCTACCTGCTACCCTACAGCAACATCATCTGAAAATGCAGTTTCCACACAGATGCTTACGACACCAAGCTCTGCTTCACTACCACCTCATGTCCCTCTGCACTCTGAGTTGTCAGACTGTTTGTCTGGTATTCTGTATTGGATGGGCAGAAATGTCATCCAACTAAATACTGGAAAGACCAAAGCCATTGACTTTGACCCTCACCACAAATTCTCTTCCTTGACACCAACTCAGTCCTTCTCTCTGACAACTATCTGAGACTGAACCAGACAGTTCGCAATCTTGGTATCATCCCTAGATGAGCTTCTGACCGCATATTCCGTCACCACTAAGGTGCCCTATTTCCTCTGTAATGTCATCTGACCCACCCTGTCTCAGCTCATCTGCTACTCAAATCCTTTGTTATCCCCAGATGCAACTATTCTAGTGTGCTCCTCATTGAACCCTCAGTGAACTTGAGGCACCTAGATATCTGCTGTCCATTTCCTAACTTGCACCAAGTCTCAATCACTCATCACCCCTGTGCTTGCTGACCTACATTGGCTCCCGGTTAGTCAGCGGCTGAATTTTAAAATTCTCATTTTTGTTTCAAATCCCTCCTTGCCCTTGCAGACCCGATCTCTGTAATCTCCTCTGGCCCTACAACCCTGCAAGATCTCTGCACTCATCCAATCCTGGCCTCTTGAGCATCCCTGATTTTAATCATTGGAAACCATACTGTCAGCTGCCAAGGGCCTCCACTGTGAAATTTCCTCCCCAAACTTCTCTGTCTCTACCTCTCTTTTCTCCTTTAAGACACTCTTAAAAACCAAAACTTAAAACTCTCTGGTCATCTGCCTTAATATCTCTGTGGCAAATTTTGTTTGATAACACTCGTGAAGTGTCTTTGGTCATATTACTATGTTAAAGGTGCTATATAAATACAGGTTATTAGATACAGAGTAATGTTGCTCCACATTGTCCCAGCAAACACTCGGGCCTGGTATAGCATGGGTTAGATGCAGAGTAAAGTTCCCTTGACAGTCCCAGCAATATACATCAATCCTCAGTTCAGAAGAGTGCCCTGACTGCAACGTCTTTTGTTTCCTCTCTCACCCAGTCTGTGATTTCTCTAGAAGGATCTAGTAACTTATTTCATGTAAAAAGCTTGCATTATGTCTTCCAGTTATGGTGGTCCCACACCGTGTCCATGCTTCCTATTAGACTTACTCATGCCCCGTTCAAGTCTGCAGTGGTTTGGTTGACCATTTGGTGACAAAGTGGGGTTGCTTTTATTTTTCTTTTATTCATTGGGTGTTAATGGCATTGTCAGCATTTATTGCCCATCTCTACTTGTTCTTGATCTCTACTTGGCAGTAAGCCACCCTCTTGACAACTGAGACAGCAGTTAAGAGTCTACCAATGGGCCTGGAGTTACATATAGGCTAGACCAGGTAGCGACAGCAGATTTCCTTTGATGAAGAACATTAGTTAACCATATGGGTTTTTAATGAAAAACTAGTAGTTTCATGATTACCATTACTGATACCAGTTTTTAATTCTAGATTTATTTAATTAACGGAATATAATTTCCCCAGCTGCCATAGTAGGATTTGAACTCCTGTCTCCAGATTGTTAGTCCATGTTTCTGGATTAGTAGTCCAGTAACATCACCACTGTGCTGCTGTTTCTACTTCTGGCACTGTCCTGATTCATATAGAGGAAGACTACACTGAGGTTGGAACCTAACTGTTGAGGTTCAAAACCTAAAGACAGACCCAAGTTCATGGTGTGAGATGAGTTGTTTCTACTTTGACTGACCATGTAGACCTCTGATAGCATGATTTAGCCTCGATTTTATCTTGTTAATTAATAGGCTCAAGAATGTAATTTCAGTAACTTCAATACTTTATTAAGCAATATGAAATTTAACATCTGCTTATCATCTTCAATCAGAGTAAGCAAGCACATGATAGATGTCTAGATATTTAGAAGCAGACAACCTGTTGGCTTAACCTCAGACTTGGGCTCCAGTGTCCAAGCTGCCTGCAGGTCAGAAGGGTAATCTAATTTTTAAACTCAGTTGTAAAAATGTCACCTGACTGCTCCAGCTTGAAATAAAAGCAGCATCAGAGCCCCATCCTTATCCGTAATTCACAAAGTTGTGTTCATTACTGTTAAACTAAGCAAGACTTCCCTACTTTATACTCCAACTCCCTTTCAATAAAGACCAACATTCAATTTTTCTTCCTAATTACTTGCTATACCTGCCTGCTAACTTTGTGTTTCATGTTTGAAGACACCCAGATCCCTCTGTAATCCCTCTATTTAAATAATATTCTGCTTTTCTTTCTTCCTACCAAAGTAGGTTACCTCACATTTTCCTACATTGTAGTCATACTGCCAATTTTTTGCCCATTCACTCAACCTATCTATATCTCTTTGCAGACTCTTTGTGTCCTCCTCATGACTTACCTTCCTACTTATCCTTTATCATTAGTAAATTTGGCTACAATACACTCAGTCCCTTCACTCAGTTTTCCATTTGTTAGCCAATCCTCTATCCATACTAATATATTACCCCAACACCATGGGCTCTTAACTTGTGTCATAACTTTTTATGTGGCAATGCCTTTTGGAAATCAAAATGCACTACATCTAGTGGTCTCCCTTTATCCACCCTGTTAATTACATCCTCAAAGAACTCTAATGAATTTGTCAAACACAATTTCCCTTTCATAAAACCATATTGACTTTCCTAGATTGTATTATGATTTTCTAAGTGACCTGCTACTAATTTCTTAAGAATGGATTCTAGCATTTTCTCAGTGGCAGATGTTAAAAGTGTTTTGTTTGCGGTTTTCCAATCTTCTGGGATGTTTCCAGAATCTAGGGAATTTTTATTACAACTAATGCATCTATTATCTCTTGCCACTGCTTTTAAGACCCTAGGATGCAGGCCATCAGACCTAGGGGACCTATTAGCCTTTAGTCCAATAAGTTTGTTTAGTGCTTATTCTCTAGTGATAATATTGTTTTAAATTCCTCCCTCCATTTTTTCTCCTGATTCTCCATCATTATTGGGATGTTTTTAGTGTCTTCGACCATGAAGACAGATACAAAATATGAGTACAAAATATGTGTCTAAAGTCTCTGCCATTTCCTTATTTCCCATTATTAATTCCCCAGTCTTGTTGTTTTAGGCAACAACATTTACTTTAGCGACTCGCTTCCTTTTTATACACTTGTAGCTCTTCCTATCTGTTTTGATATTTCTTGTTCGTTTTCCCTGAAATCTATTTTGTCCCTGTTTATTATTATTTTTAGCTATCCTTTGCTGTTTTCTAACATTTTCCCAATCTTCTGGTCAACCACTAATCTTCGCAGCATTGTATGCTTTTTCTTTCAATTTGATACTATTCTTAACACCTTAGTTAGCCATGGATGGTTCATCCTTCTTGAAAAAATCATGATCTGGAATGAGCTGCCTGAAAGGGTGATGGAAATAGATTCAATTGTAACACTCAGAAGAAAATTGGATAAATACTGAAAAGGAAAGATTTGCAGGACAATGGGGAAAAAGCAGGGGAGAATGGGACTCATTAAATGCTTCTGCGAAAGAGCCGGCACAGGCATGATGGACAGAATGGTCTCTTTTTGTGTTGTATGATTCTCTGATTATATGAAGTAAAACTTGCATGTATAGCGTGCACAGTGCACATTCCAGTATAGAAAATTGATCCACCAATCTATGGAGATAAGGGAAGGCTCGCACAGTACTTCATGTTCTGGGAGCTGAACCTTGTGTGTACCTACAGGGCTAAAGAATTCAGAACGCACTGTGGTGCAGAAGGAGTGGATGGAGGGCAAGGTACCTGTGATCGTGGCAACCATCAGCTTTGGGATGGGTGTGGACAAGGCGAATGTCAGGTGAGTGTCAAAAAAACGGGATAGAGGAATGGGGAGGATAATGTGTCTGTCAGAAACACTCCTGAAGGGGAGGGTGTGTTCTTGTTGTAGTAGTGGGATTGTAATTGTCTTCTACCCAGGGTGCTTAGGCGAGGTGGGGGATATTTGTCATTACCAATTATTAGCTGTCCATGTGGAATGATTATTGGTTTACAAAAGATTATCCAGACTGTGTGTCATATAACAGGTGCAGCTTTGTGAGGTCAGATTTTGTTTTGCATGTTGTGAAATATGACTATTACACAGTCTGGATCCTGGGGAATGAGTGCCAGATGTGCACAGCCCATGCCATGTTTCCTGGCTGCAGGTATTGCTGGTCCATTGGCAGCTGGTGTTGCCAGCTGATTTGCAGCAGCTTACCAAATGCACATTGGTGCTGGTTACTGACAGTGCATGTGGTGGTGTTCTCAACTACCAGCTTTCTCTGAGAGTTACAATGCTGGTTGCCAGTTGTAAGTGCCAGGTAAGGCTGGTTACAGGCTGTCAATTTCCATTGAGTGGCCAGAGACTCATATAGCTCAAAAGGCAAGCATTTGGCCCATTATGCCTGTACTGGCTTTTTGAAAGTGCCATCTAATTAGTCTACTCCACAGTTTATTCCCCATAGCCCTGCAAGTTTTTTTCCTTTTCAAGTTTACATCCACATCAAATTTGAAAGTTATTATTGAATCTGCTTCCATCACCCTTTCAGGAAGTACATCCCAGATCATTACAACTCACTGCATAAAATAATATGTTGTCTCTGAATCTTAAATCCATATCCTCTGGCTATCGCCCCATTGAAGAGTAGAAGTAGTTTCTCTTTCCTTACTCCATCAAAAAAAGTCTGCCTTCATATACACTGCCTTTCACGATCTCCAAACATCCCAAAGAGCTTTATAACCAGTGAAGTATTTTGGAAGTGTAGTCGCTGTTGTAATGTAAAATCCTTCATAATTTTGAACACCTCTACCAAAACACCTCTTCGTCTCCTCTGCTCTAAGGAGAACAACCCCAGCTTCTCCATAATCAAAATCCCTCATCCTAGAATATCTCCTCTGCACCCTTTCCAAGGCCATGGCATCCTCGCTACAATGTGGTGCCCAGAATTGGACACACTACTCCAGCTGGGACTTAACTAGCGATTAATGAAGATTTAGCATAACTTCCTTGCTTGCATTGTGTTACCAGCTATCTGAGTATTTTTAATTCATTCATGGCATGTATGCATCGCTGGCAAGGCCAACGTTTATTGCCCATCTCTAATTGCCCTTGAGAAGTGATGGTGAGGTGGAGGTACACCCACAATGCTGTTAAGAAGGGCATTTCCGGATCTTGACCTATGTTTCCAAGTCAGGATGGTGTGTGACTTGTAGGGAAACTTGCAGTGGTGATGTTCCCATGTATCTGCTGCCTTAGTCCTTCCAGGTGATTGAAGTTGTGGGTTTGGAAGGTGCTGTCAAAGGAGCCTTGGTGAGTTCTTGCAGTGCACATTGTAAATGATACACACTGCTGCCACTTTGGGCCAGTGGTGGATGGCATGCTGCTTTGCCTAGATGATGTCAAGCTTCTTGTGTTCTAGAGCTGCATCATCCAAGCAAGTATACAGTATCCCATGACACTGCTGACTTGTGCTTTGGGGAGTCAAAAGGTGAGTTACTTGCTGCGGAATTCCAGGCCTTCGACCTGCTCTTGCAAACACAGTGTTCATATGGCTGGCCCAGATAAGGTTATGGTAAATAGTAACCCTCAGGCTATTAATGGAGGGATTCCATTAATGGTAATGCTGTTGAGCGGAAAGGGGAGATGGTTAGTTTCTCTCTTGTTGGAGATGGCCATTGCCTTGCATTTCTGTTGTGCGGGTGTTCGGCGACGCTGGTTACTGACTGTCTCTAAGCACTGGCTGATGCTGGTTATTGACTGTCTCTGGACACTGGGCGATGCTGGTTGCTGACGGTCTGGGCACCAAATGATGCAGGTTTCTGACTGTCTCTGAGCACTGGTGATGTTGGTTACTGACTGTCTCTGCGCACCAGATGATGCCTACTGACTGTCTCTTAGCACCGGGCGGTGCTTGCTGTCCGTCTCTGAGCACCGGGCGGTGCTTGCTGTCCGTCTCTGAGCACCGGGCGGTGCTTGCTGAGCCTCTCTGAGCACCGGGCGGTGCTGGTTGCTGACTCTCTGAGCACCGGGCGATGCTGGTTGCTGACTCTCTGAGCACCGGGCAATGCTGGTTGCTGACTCTCTGAGCACCGGGCGATGCTGGTTGCTGATGGTCTCTGAGCACCGGGCGATGCTGGTTGCTGATGTTCTCTGAGCACTGGGTGTTACTATTTATTAACTATCTCTGAATTTCTGCAGATTTGTTGCCCATTGGAATCTGGCAAAGTCAATGGCCGCTTATTACCAAGAATCTGGCCGAGCGGGGAGAGACGGGAAGCTCTCGTTTTGCAGAATCTACTACTCCAGGATAGATCGTGTGAACATCAGCTTCCTGATCAAGAAGGAGATGGCTCAGACCCAGGTACTGCGTCACCAGAGAGTTATCCACGGAAGTGTTGACCTTTCAGAGCAACACTTCTTGGCTGGCTCTCATCCCTTTTACTTACCCTAGATCCCCTCAAGCTTGAGTTCCATAACGCCCACCGTTTTTCTGATGGTGAGTTACAAGCTGGAAACTAACTGCCGGGTTTGACTGGTTCATATGTAAAATAACAAACCTGGAAGTGAGTTATATGCTGGAATCAAATCAAGGGATTTGAATGGTTTGTATATAGAATGACATGTACCTGGAAGTGAGTTACAGGTTGGAAACTAACTGAGGGGATTGGGTGATTTATATATATCAGTAAATATTAATCAGTATAGAAATTATATCAGTAGTATGCATCAGCCTACCACATTTCTTCATCTTGCTCTTCATGTACCCCTCATGCTTCCTCATCCCAGCTTGGCTTTCCAATCCCCCTTCTACCCTTCTGTCCAGGCCATCATTACCCTTCCATGCTGACGTGCCTTTTCTGCATGTTCCCAGTGAGGCACTTCACACTTGTCCTTATTTGCCTCTGGCTCACCTCTCGTACCCCAATTCTGGCGGCTGCATGGCTGTCCCTTTGGTAATGGTGCTGTGTCCATTATTTGGCTGCTCATTTTCTGAATGCACTGAGAACCTCTGTGTTCTCCTCTGTTTGTCTTAGGATAATTATTTTCTTGTGGCTTTTGCAGAGCAAAAGAGGATCCATAAAAAACTCCGACAAATCCTCCCTGGTGGGCTTTGAGATTCTGGTTTCCTTCTGTGAGCAACCAGGGTAAGTGCTTCCATTTCCTGTGTTTTCTGCACTTCTTCCCTGAATAACAGTTAACAGCTACCTTGGGAGTAAGTTACAGGCTGGTACCTAACCAAGGGGTTCAAGTCGTTTATATATATATATATAGAATACCAGATATCTAGGAGTAAGTTGCAGGTTGGAAACAAACTGAAGAGTTTGGGCGGTTTATGTCTGGAATAACATACGGCTGGGAGTGAGTTACAGGCTGGAAACTACTAAACAGGGATAGATATTTTATATGCAAATAGTGAGTAGCAGGTGTGAGTCACAGTCAATGTTCCCTCTTTTTTTGAGGTCCATGGCCCTTTTAATTTTTGTTGTGTAACTGTGGATGCACAGTAATTCAAAGGGGCCAGCTGACGCGTGTGTGATCTGTGCAAGAATTTTTGGATTTCCTCATGGCTGCACAGTCTAGAGGGAACTTTGGTCACACGTAGAATTTCACAGAGGGTATACTCAATTTTCATGAATGGACTTGTATACACTACAGGAAACTGACCAGTTAACACCTATCATGTGCACTCTATGGTGGAACATTGATCCATATAGAGTGTATATCTGTAAATATTAATCAGTACAGAGCTTACATTAGTAAATGTTAATCAATAGAGTGTGTGTATCAGTAAATATCAATCAGCACGTAATGTTTATCAGTAAATATTGATCAGAAGAGTATATATCAGTAAATATTAATTAGTGTATCAGTGTATCAGTAAATATTAATTAGTGTAAATATTAATTAGTGTAGAGTAATATCAATAATAAATATTATTAAATAAATATCAATAATAAATATCAATCAATAAATATTAGTGTAGTGTGTATATCAGTAAATGTGAATCAGTAGGGAGTGTATATCAGTAAATATTAATCATTATAGAGCTTATATCTGTAAATTATTTTAAAGTGTATATCAGTAAATATGAATCAGTAGGTAATGTTTCAGTAAATATCAATATAGTGTATATTTGTAAATATTGATCAGTATCGAGTTTACATCAGTAAATATTAATCAGTAGGGATGGTATATCAGTAAATATTAATCAGTAGGGAGGGTATATCAGTAAATATTAATCAGTAGGGAGGGTATATCAGTAAATATTAATCAGTAGGGAGGGTACATCAGTAAATATTAATCAGTAGGGAATGTATATCAGTAAATATTAATCAGTAGGGAGCATATATCAGTGAATATTAGTCAGTACAGTGTGTGTTTCAGTAAGTATTAACCAGTGTAGAGTTTATATCAGTATATATTGTTCAGGAGAGAGTGTATATCAATAAATATTAATCAGTAGAGAATGTTTATCAGTAAATGGTGGCATAGTGGTATTGTCACTGGACTAGTAATTCAAAGACCCGGGGCACCCGGGTTCAAATCCCCCCAGAGCAGATGGTGGAACTGAATTGAATAAAAATCTGAAATTAAAAGTCAAATGATGACCATGAAACCATTGTCGATTGTTGCAAAAACCCATTTGGTTCACTAATGTCATTTAGGGAAGGAAATCTGCAGTCATTGCCTGCTACATGCGACTCTAGACCCAGTAGATAGTATGCAATAGGGAGTGTTTGACTCTTAAATGATCTCTGAAGTGGCCTAGCGAGCCACTCAACTGTATCAAACTGCTAAACAGTCAATAAAAAGGAATGAAACCAGACAGACCACCTGGCATTGACCTAGGCACCAGAAATGACAATGGCAAACCCTGCCCTGTTGAGCCTTACAGCTTGGGCTGTAATTGGGCGAGCTGTCGCACAGGCTAGTTGAGCAACAGCCTGACATATTCACACTCTCGGAATCATACCTTACAATGTCCCAGACATCACCACCACCATCCCTGGGTAGGACAAATCCAGCAGAGGTGGCGGCACAGTGTTATACGGGAGGGAGTTGCTCTGGGAGTCCTCAACATCGACTCTGGACCAAATGGCACCAGGTCAAACATGTTCAAGGAAACCTCCTGCTGATTACCACATACTGGCCCCCTAAGCTCCACCACTTGGAGGAAGCACCAACAGTGGCTCAGTAGCACCACTGCTGACCGAGCTGGCCAAGTCTTAAAGGACATAGCTGCTAGACTGGGCCTGTGCCAGGTGGTGAGGGAACCAACAAGAGGGTAAAACATACTTGACCTCATCCTCTCCAACCTGCCTGCTGCAGATACAACTGTCCATGACAGTATCGGTAGGAATGACCACCACACAAGTCCTTGTAGAGACAAAGTCCTGACTTCACATTAAGGATTGTGTTGTGTGGCACTACCAGTATGCTAACTGGGATCTATTTTGAACAGATCTAGCAACTCAAGATGGCGCTGTGGGCCATCAGCAGCAATAGAATTGTACTCAACCACAGTCTATAACCTCATGGCCCAGCAGATCCCCCACTCTATCATTACAATCAAGCCAGGGGATCAACCGTAGTTCAATGAAGAGTGCAGGAGGGCATGCCAGGAGCAGCACCAGATATACCTAAAAATTAGGTGTCAACCTTGTGAAGCTACAATACAGGACTACTTGTGTGCCGAAAGGCATATGCAGCAAGCGATAGACAGAGCTAAGCAATTCCACAGCCAATGGATCAAATCTAAGCTCTACAATCCTGCCACATCCAGTCATGAATAGTGGTGGGCAATTAAACAGCTCACTGGAGAAGGAGGCCCCACAAATATGCCCATCCTCAATGATGGGGGAGCCCAGCACATCAGTGCAAAAGGTAAGGCTGAAGCACTTGCAACAATCTTCAGCCAGAATTGCTGAGTGGATGGTCCGTCTCAGCCTCCTCCGGAGGTTCCCAGCCACACAGATGCCAGTCTTCAGCAAATTCGATTCACTGGATAATGCAAAGGCTATGGGCCCTGACAATATTCCGGCAATAACACTGAAGACTTGTGCTCTGGAACTTGTGCCCCTAGCCAAGCTGTTCCAGTACAGCTACAATTCTAGCAATGTGGAAAATTGCCCAGGCATGTCCTGTACACACAAAGCAGGACAAATCCAACCCAGCCGATTACCACCCCATCAGTCTACTCTCGATCATCAGTAAAGTGATGGAACAGGTCATCACCAGTGCTATCAGGCAGCACTTGCTTAGCAATAACCTATTCACTGGCGCTCAGTTTGGCTAGGGCCACTCAGCTCCTGACCTCATTACACCTTGATCCAAACATGGACAAAAGAGCTGAACTCCCGAGGTGAGGTGAGAGTGATTGCCCTTGACATCAAGGCAGAATTTGACTGAGTGTGACATCAAGGAGCCCTAGCAAAGCTGGAGGCAAACTCTCCGCTGACTGGAGTCATACCTAACGCAATAGCCAGGCTTGGGCTGACAAGTGGCAAGCACTACACAATTGCCAGGCAATGACCATCTCCAACATGAGAGAATCTAACTATGGACCCTTGACATTCAATGGCATTACTATCGCTGAATCCCCCACTATCAACATCCTGGGCATTACCATTGACCAGAAACTGAACTGGACAGCAATATAAATACTATGGCTACGAGAACAGGTCAGAGGCTATGAATTCTGCAGTGAATAACTCATCTCCTGACTCCCCAAAGCCTGTCCACCACCTACAAGGAACAAGGCAGGAGGGTGATGGAATACTCCCCACTTGCCTGGATGAGTGCAGCTCCAACAAGACTCAAGAAGCTTGACACCATCCAGGACAAAGCATCCTGCTTGATTGGCACCCCATCCACAAACATTCACTCCCTCCACCAACAATGCACAGTGGTAGCAGTCTGTACCATCTACAAGATGTACTGCAGGAACTCACCAAGGCTCATTAGACAGCATCTTCCAAACCCATGACTGCCACCTGGAAGTTCCCTTCCAAGCCACTCACCTTCCTGACTTAAAAATATATTGTCATTCAATCACTGTCACTGGGTCAAAATCCTGGAACTCTCTCCCTAACAGCACTGTGGGTGTACCTACAACACATGGACTGCAGTGGTTCAAGAAGGCAGCTCACCACCATCTTCTCAAGGGCAATTAGGGATGGGCAATAAATGCTGGCCTAGCTAGTGACGCCCACATCCCATGAATGAAAAAGAAATTAGTAGGGAGTGTTTATCAGTAAATATTATTCAATACAGAGTGTATTTCAGTAAATACTAATCAGTAAAGAGTAATCAGTATATTGTATATCAGTAAATATTAATCAATACAGAGTATATATTAGTGAATATTAATCAGTACATATTAATCAATACAGAGTATATATTAGTGAATATTAATTAGTACATTGTATATCAGTAAATATTAATCAGTATAGAGTTTACATCAGTAAATATCAATACAGAGTGTATTTCAGTGAATATTAATCAGTATAGAGTCTTTGAGTAAATATTAATCAGCAGGGGGTGTATATCAGTGAATTTTCATTAAGTGTATCTCAGCAGATATTAATCAGTAGGGAGTGTATATGAGTAAATAGTAATCGGTATAGAGTGTATTTCAGTAAATATTACTCAGTAGGGAGGTTATATGAGTAAACATTAATCAGTACAGAGGTTATATCAGTAAATATTAATCAGTATAGAGTGTATTTCAGTAAATATTAATCAGTAGGGAGCATACATCAGTAAATACTAATTGGGTAGTTTAAACACATTTAATATGGTAAGGAGGCAGTGTTGGATAGCCTGTCTGTACTTAAATTTGATAATGCACCAGATCTGGATGAGATGCATCCTAGGATACTGAAGGAAGTGAGAGTGGATATTGCAGAGGCACTGTCCATAATTTTCCAACCTTAGACTTGGGTGGTGCCAGAGCACTGGAGAATGTGAAACGTTACGCCCTTATTCAAAAACGTGTGCCAAACTTGTGCAAATGAGGACTCCACAGATTTCAGACACTTGTACAATTCATCGTGATTTTTTAAATGTAGGTTCTTGCATTTGTATACAGTCATTTGCAGTAGTGTTCGATATCATTCCCAGGTTACAATCAAACACTGTACAATAGGCTGACAAATATGTTTAAGGAATGTTGTCTATTTTTCCAGGCAAATTTGTTAAATACATAACCTGTGTACCAAGTTTGTGTCAGTCTTTTCTATGCAGTGCAGGAGATGGGAGCCTGACGGAGCCGTCTCCTTGGTGTTGGTGGGTTGTACCCTGTTGGATTAAGTGTCTTAACTAGTCCGGCCATTCAATGTCTATTTGAGGACACCCTGAAAATACTTTCCCCAAGCTCTTGAAAGTGTTAGGGTTTTGTTGCCAGAGATTAGATTGTTGGGGGTTCCTGTTGCCTCAGTTGGGTTTTTTGGGATTAGTGTTGTCACTGTTGCATTGCTGGGGTGCCTGTTGCTGGGGGTCAGGTTGCGGGGTTCCTGTTGCTGACTTCTGGTTGCTACCAGTCATTTCTGCATGTTTAGTTGGACCTGGCTGCTGACCTTGGCCTTGAACAGAATCCATAAGTGATGGCGAATGAGACAAGAATTAGGAACATGACAATGAACGTGGCGATGACCACAAGTCCCCCCAGGGCCCATCTGTCGCTCAGCAGCCAACTTCTGGCCTTCTGCATCACTCCTGAGTCCAGGGATGACAGCTGTTCCATCGCAGTGCTGCAGGATAGAGACAGTAAGAAAAATGCTGCAACCTCAGGTTGTAGAGGGGCAGATCTAGTTTGGAGCAGGACGGGAAGCTGCCAGTGGGTGTAGAGCTTGCTGGGTGTCGGTAACAGGCAGTGATGGGCTAGCCTGGGATTTAAAAAAATTTTAGTTCCTGGTATGTATCAAGTTTTACCTGCACTATGCTTAAAGCATCAAGGTATTCATGCACTGGCTGGGTGTGCAAGGCATACGGGTAGAGGTGGAATTTTCTACCACTGTTTAGCTGTCTGATAATCGCAATAAAACAACCATGTTGTTGTTGGAGGTATAAGTAGACATGTCACACTGTGGTACATTGTGTGACCCTCCCGGGATAACTGTGTGACCCTGTCACCCCACCCTGAGGTAACTGCGTGACCCCGTCGCCCTCCCAGAGTAACTGTGTGACCCTGTCGCTCTGTCAAGGTAACTGTGTGACCCTGTTGCTCTGTCAAGGTAACTGTGTGACCCTGTTGGGGTAACTATGTGACCCTGTCACGCTCACAGGGTAGCTGTGTGACCCTGTTACTTTGTCAAGGTAACTGCGTGACCCCCGTCGCCCTCCCGGGGGAGCTGCGTGACCCCCCCGTCGCCCTCCCGGGGGAGCTGCGTGACCCCCGTCACACTCCCGGGGGAGCTGCGTGACCCCCGTCGCCCTCCCGGGGGAGCTGCGTGACCCCCGTCGCCCTCCCGGGGGAGCTGCGTGACCCCCGTCGCCCTCCCGGGGGAGCTGCGTGACTTCCATCCTCCTGGTGGGGCACCCATGTGACCCTGTCAGGGTAACTGTGAATCCTGTTGCTCTGTCATGGTAACTGTGTGACCATTGCACTCTTGGGGTAACTGTGACTCTGTTGCCCTGTCAGGATTATTCTGTGATTCATCGCCCAGTCAGTGTATCTTTGTGACCCTGTAGGGGTAACTGGGTGGCACCCATCCTCCTGTCAGGGTAACCATGTGACCTATCGCTTTCTCGGGGTAACTGTGCAATCACCCTGCTGGGGTAACTGTGCAATCTGTCACCCTGTCAGGGTAACTGTGCAATCTGTCACCCTGTCAGGGTAACTGTGCAATCTGTCGCCCTGTCAGGGTAACTATGCAATCTGTCGCCCTGCTGGGGTAACTGTGCGATCTGTCACCCTGCTGGGGTAACTGTGCAATCTGTCACCCTGTCAGGGTAACTGTGCAATCTGTCGCCCTGCTGGGGTAACTGTGCGATCTGTCGCCCTGCTGGGGTAACTGTGCGATCTGTCACCCTGCTGGGGTAACTGTGCAATCTGTCACCCTGCTGGGGTAACTGTGCAATCTGTCACCCTGTCAGGGTAACTGTGCAATCTGTCGCCCTGCTGGGGTAACTGTGCGATCTGTCACCCTGCTGGGGTAACTGTGCAATCTGTCACCCTGCTGGGGTAACTGTGCAATCTGTCACCCTGTCAGGGTAACTGTGCAATCTGTCACCCTGTCAGGGTAACTGTGCAATCTGTCACCCTGTCAGGGTAACTGTGCAATCTGTCACCCTGCTGGGGTAACTGTGCAATCTGTCGCCCTGCTGGGGTAACTGTGCAATCTGTCACCCTGTCAGGGTAACTGTGCAATCTGTCACCCTGTCAGGGTAACTGTGCAATCTGTCACCCTGCTGGGGTAACTGTGCAATCTGTCACCCTGTCAGGGTAACTATGCAATCTGTCGCCCTGCTGGGGTAACTGTGCGATCTGTCACCCTGTCAGGGTAACTGTGCAATCTGTCACCCTGCTGGGGTAACTGTGTGATCTGTCACCCTGTCAGGGTAACTGTGCGATCTGTCACCCTGTCAGGGTAACTGTGCAATCTGTCACCCTGTCAGGGTAACTGTGCAATCTGTCACCCTGCTGGGGTAACTGTGCGATCTGTCACCCTGCTGGGGTAACTGTGTGATCTGTCACCCTGTCAGGGTAACTGTGCAATCTGTCACCCTGCTGGGGTAACTGTGTGATCTGTCACCCTGCTGGGGTAACTGTGTGATCTGTCACCCTGTCAGGGTAACTGTGCGATCTGTCACCCTGCTGGGGTAACTGTGCGATCTGTCACCCTGCTGGGGTAACTGTGCGATCTGTCACCCTGTCAGGGTAACTGTGCAATCTGTCACCCTGCTGGGGTAACTGTGTGATCTGTCACCCTGTCAGGGTAACTGTGCAATCTGTCACCCTGCTGGGGTAACTGTGTGATCTGTCACCCTGCTGGGGTAACTGTGTGATCTGTCACCCTGCTGGGGTAACTGTGTGATCTGTCACCCTGCTGGGGTAACTGTGTGATCTGTCACCCTGCTGGGGTAACTGTGTGATCTGTCACCCTGTCAGGGTAACTGTGCGATCTGTCGCCCTGCTGGGGTAACTGTGTGACACCCATCGTCCTGTTGGGGTTACTATGTGACCCTGTTGGGGTAACTGTGCCACCCATCCTCCTGTTGGAGTAACTGTGTGACTCGTCGTTCTGTCGGGGTAACTGTGTGACCTTGTCACTCTGTTGGGGTAACTCTGACTTGTCGTCCTGTCAGGGTATCTGTTGGGGACCCTGCTGGGGGTAACTTGTGATCCCGTCAACCTGTCAGGGTAACTGTGTGACCCATCGCCCTGTTGTGGGATCCTGTCGCCCTCTATAGTGTGCCTACGTAGCGAGAGATCGAGTGTGTACTGAATTCTTTAAATCAAGAACAGCAGACAAAAGGAGACTGATCATTGAGCTGCAGTTTGAGGCTGTTTCTGGGTGACATGTTTCAGCCCCTCAAGGGAGAAGCTCATCTTTAAAATTGGAACCTACTTGTTCAGAAACCTCCCCGGCCTCTTTCATAAATTCTTTCAGTACAAGCTGAAAGTCAAAGTGACCTTTAGCCGGCACTCATGTGGGAAAATACTGGGCGGAGGTCTGCCTGCCTCTGTGTATAACCATTGACCACTGTGTGAGTAATATCTTCCTACAGGATAGCCTGTCCTTACCTGAAGTTGTTTTGTCACCGTGAAATGGTTGCCGCTGCTCAGCAGGTGTCTCCGCTTCCTCTAAATTCTGTGAATCTTTAGTTTGTGCTTTCACCTGAGCTACTGTTGGTTTGTTTGGGGTTAAATATTAACCTGCTGACGCTGCACCTGAAAAATGCTATATTCCTCAGCCACACCTGGCTCTGGCTAGTTCCCCTTTTGTAATTTTCTTTTATTATTAGGTGATGCAAACATGGGTGGAGACGACTAACATTGGCATGACGTTTAACCCTATGTCAGCTGTGGCTCAATTGATAGCATTGTTGCCCTGACTAAACTGACTGAAAGGGTGCTGAACTGTCAGAGCTGCAGTCTTTCAGATGAGGCATTAAACCGGAGCCCCGTCTGCCCTCTCAGCTGAATATAAAAGATCCACACCAGTTTCAAAGAAGAGCAGGGGAATTCTCCCCAGTGTCCCAATATTTATTGCTCAATCAACACATTACTGTTTTTGGGAGCTTGCTGCGTGCAACTTAGCTGCTGTGTTTCCTACGTTACAACAGTGACTACACTTTAAAAAAAATACTTCATTGGCTGTAAAATGTTTGATCATCTGGTGATCGTGAATGGTGTTATATAAATGCAAGACTATTTTTATTTTGGAGCACAGAGGGTTTTTGCTGAAATTTTACCTCCTATTCTTCATTCAGAAAGAATGATGCACTTTTTGAAGTGTAGTCACTTACAGGGAAACATCCCATCCAATTTGTACACAGCAAGGTCTTTCAAACACCAATGAGATAATGACCAGATAATGTGTTTTAGTGAGGAATGAATATTGGACTGGTCACTGGGGAGAACCTCCTTGCTCCCCTTCAAATAATGCCATGGGATTTTTTACATCCATTTGAGAGAACAGAAGGTGCCTCAATTTATTGTCTCATTTGAAAGACAAGCCCAGCTCCCCCTCTACACTGCTCTGGAGTTTCTGCCCAGATTATATGCTCAAATCTCTGGAGTGACACTTGAACCCGAAAATTTCTGAGTTTGAGGCTAGAGTGCTACCCACTGAATCAAGGCTGACGCCTTAAGAATAAAGCTGTTGAAGTGACAAGGCCTATAGTTCAAACACCAGTAAGGTTGGAAAGAGTAGGAGAGAAGACACAGGTAAATTGACCAATGGTTGTTTGATAATGCTAGGCTGGCATTAAAAAGTCTGCTGATTGTGGGAATACACCAGATCCACAGTTTTGAGGGGTCTTGGGGGAGCTGAAGGGATGGTGACGAATGAGTTAGAGTAGAAAGATGGTGTGATGAGTTTTAATTTTAATTGGATTTTCTGTTAACGAGCCTAAATTTCCCATAATTGAATACATGCTCCGGCAACCAGTCAGTGGTTGTATTGAAATAGGGAAACAACATAGCTTCAGATAAAAGCAAAATACTACAGATGATGTAAATCTGGAATAAAACAGAAAATACTGGAAAAACTCAGTAGGCCTGGCAGCATCTGCAGAGAGAAACAGAGTTAACGTTTCGAGTCCGTATAACTCTTCTTCATAGCTTCAGGCCACATAACTGTCTGAGTGAGTTTCACAGGCAGGGGAAACTGTGTTGCATTCTGCGGGAATTTTTTGCATTGTGTCAATTTGCCGCTCCACCTGTGTTAGTTGACAGTTTGCAGACTTTTCACACCCCAGCCCACAACACATCATGATGAAACCTGCATCTGTCTCATCCTCCCATTTGAATCCTCAGACAGAGCCCTGAGGCTGACTATACACCCTGTCTTAGTACCACTCAGAAGAGATCTGGTTAGCTGGTTTCCTTATCGCTGGGCTCTGATTCCTGTTCTTTCCATCAACCTGCTCCCAAATTGAGAGTTGGAGAAGGATTTTCCCCACTGTCTGGAATTGAGTCTGTACACCTGACCAAGTCCCGATAGCTGCCCTGTACACTTTCCAAGCTTGTTCACTTTTGAGTTCACCATCCAATAATTCTAACCCACCTGATGTTTCCCTGAGAATATCATTTCTCCACTTAATCTGAAAGTGGGACTTTGGGACTAGCTGATATTCTCATGCAGAGAGCCAGCAGGGATGCGACAGGTTGAATGGTTTCTTTCTGTGTTATAACCATTCTATGGTTCTGTCTTGTTTCTCATGATGTGGTAATTTTGGTCGTCTGAGTTTTCAAATTTTCATCAGCAGCAAAGCAAACCTCGGAAGTCAGCCCTGGTCCCTTCTCCATCCTGCTCTGCTCTGCTTTTGGTTTGGGGTAGAGCTGGGCAACTTGGACCAGTCAGACAGTTGTATTTTTTAGCTCATCACTTTATTGCGTGTTGCTATCAATTATTAAATATTTTTCATAGAGTGGTTTAGCCTCTCACTATGTAAATAGTTGATGGGCTGTTTTTCTTCTTTCATCACCAGAGGGTGCCATGCTACACTAAATTGAACCTGTTGTTTTTAATATCCTGGGTAACTGTAAATTTCATTGGCCAGCTGCATAGTAATTCAACATAAACTGATACAACTGATAAAATTATACACAGAACATGTTTAGATAGGAACATACGAAAGGTCAGGGTGCTAAAACATCAAGGCTCAGGATATTGAACTTCTAGTATATGGAATATCTAGCCAAGTTAAAGTTATGTTCTGGTCCCATTTACTGCCTGAAATTCCCTTTGATTGAGTTTCACTTGGAGTATATGCCAAAGTTCTGCACGAAAGGTTTAATTACCAACTTATGAGCAATAGTAAGTTTTGTAGTTGGGAGCAAGAAGTTACAAAGGGAATTAAATAGAAGAAAAGACTTGCATTTATATAAACTCAGGATGTCACAAAGCGCTTTACAGCTAATGAAGTTTACAGCTTTTGAAGTGTAAATAAAATTGTAATGTAGGAAGTGCGGGGCTAATTTGTGCACTGCAAGCTCCCACGCACAGCAATGTGATAATGACATCTGTTTTCTTGTGATGTTGATTGAGGAAGAATTATTGGTTAGGACACTGGGGCAAACTCCCCTATTCTTCTTTGAAATAGTGCTGTGGATCTTTTACATCCACCAGAGAGGGCAGACCTCAGTTTAATGTCTCATTGGGCACTTCACCTCAGGAAGTATATGTAAGGGGATGAAGCACAGATTCTTCAGAATGAATTGGGGGCTCGGGGGGTTAAATTATAAGGACAGCTTGCATAAATTTAGCTTGTTTTCTCTTGAGCTTAGAAACTTCAAGGGTGACCTAATCAAGGTCTTTAAAATATTAAAATGATTTGACAGGATAATAGAAACTATTTTCTGTGGTGGGGAATCCAAAATAAGGAGGCATAACCTTAAAATTAGAGCAAGGGGGTGAAGTTAGGAAGCAGTCCATCCATACACAGTGTAGTGGAAATCTGGAATTATCTCTCCCCCAAAAAGCTGAGGATGCTGGGGGTCATTTGGTGTTTTGAGGTCTGTGGTCAAGACTTTTGTTGGATAATGATATCAAGGGATATGGATCAATGACGGGTATAGACTAGCCTGTGGTTTTATAGAATGGCAGAACATGCTCGAGAGGCTCAGTGGCCTCCTGTTCCTTTGTGAAACCCGTAAGAAATTACTCGAGAGAGTGGAAGCAGCAATACTTATTGGAGGAGTTGTGTCAGGTTGGGTGAAGGTGCTGAGTAGGGTGCCATAGGAATTGGTGTTTGTAATTCACAATAATGATTTATGTTCAAGAACATAAGCTTGAATGTAAGCTGGTCAGACTTGCTGACAATACCAAGCAAGCTGAACTTGGTAATTGAGTACTGATTTCCATGGTGGGAAAGTGCTGTCTCACTAACAGTTGTAGGATGTGTGGTTGGGGAATACTACACCATACCTGGATTTCCTAATGTACCTTATAGGCATATTTTACTTATTGGGTGGGTTTTGGGTGATAAAGGGGTTAACCCTATTTGCATTCGTTGAAATTACTGTTTCAAGTTATGAGACTACACTATTAATTTGGTATTTGCAAAATGATCATCTTTTTTATACTTGTCTCTAGTGTCTAATCTTCCCCAAGAGTCTTGATGGTCTTACAGGTGACACACCTTTGACAGTGATTTCACCTTGATAATGACATAGATATTTTCCAACACTATCACCACGAAATGTAAAAACTTACCACAATTTTCCATTTCTGTGCATATACTAGAATGGTTTCAGGGATTAGCGACTTTAATATGTAGATAACCTGGAGAAGCTGGGGTGTTCTCTTTGGAGCAGAGAAGATAAAGGGCAGATTTAATAAAGGTGTTCAAAATGACAAAGGATTTTGGTAGCATAAATAAGGCGAAGCTGTTTCCACAGGCAGCAGGGTGACTAAACCAGGAAATTGGGACAAGAACCAAAGAAGGGGTGAGGAGATCTTTTGAGGCAGCAAATTGCTGTGATTTGGAATCCGCTACCTGAAAGGGTAGTGGGAGCAGATTCAGTAGTAACTTTCAAAAGGGCGTTGGATAAATACTTGAAAAGGAAAAATCAATGCAGGGCTATGGGAAAACAGAAGGAAAGAAGTGGGACTAATTGGAATGCTTGTTCAAAGTCAAGCACAAGCCATTAGGTTAAATAAGGCTTGTCCAACCTTATCGATTTTCACAATCGGAGGGAGGAGGTGGTGGGGGGTTGGGGTAATGAGCAAATTTCAGAAAGATAAGGTTTGGTACAACATTAAACATGAATTTCCAAAAAAAATTGACGTATTAAAAGAAACAATTTGCTGAGCAAAAAAAAAATCACAATAAGTTGACAATTTAAAAACATGTAATAAGCAAAGACGAGCATTAGAATGTGAAAGGGGAGAGTGTGTGTGCAGCTCATTCCCAGTCTCAGTGCTCACTCACCCATCCTCACACACACACACTCACCCATCCTCACACACTCACTCACTCACCCATCCTCACACACACTCACTCACCCATCCTCACACACACTCACTCACCCATCCTCACACACACTCACTCACCCATCCTCACACACACTCACTCGCCCATCCTCACACACACTCACTCACTCGCCCATCCTCACACACACTCACTCACTCACCCATCTTCTCACACACTCACTCACCCATCCTCACACACACTCACTCACCCATCCTCACACACACCCACTCACCTTTCCTCACACACACTCACTCACTCACCCATCCTCACACACTCACTCACTCACCCATCCTCACACACACTCACTCACTCACCCATCCTCTCTCACACTCACTCACCCATCCTCACACACACTCACTCACTCACCCATCCTCACACACTCACTCACTCACCCATCCTCACACACACTCACTCACTCATCCATCCTCACACACTCACTCACTCACCCATCCTCACACACACTCACTCACCCATCCTCACACACTCACTCACTCACCCATCCTCACACACACTCACTCACCCATCCTCACACACACTCACTCACTCACCCACCCATCCTCTCTCACACACACCCACTCACCTTTCCTCACACACACTCACTCACTCACCCATCCTCACACACTCACTCACTCACCCATCCTCACACACACTCACTCACTCACCCATCCTCTCTCACACTCACTCACCCATCCTCACACACACTCACTCACTCACCCATCCTCACACACTCACTCACTCACCCATCCTCACACACACTCACTCACTCATCCTCACACACTCACTCACTCATCCTCACACACTCACTCACTCACCCATCCTCACACACACTCACTCACCCATCCTCACACACTCACTCACCCATCCTCACACACTCACTCACCCATCCTCACACACTCACTCACCCATCCTCACACACACTCACTCACCCATCCTCACACACGCACTCACCCATCCTCACACACTCACTCACCCATCCTCACACACACTCACTCACCCATCCTCACACACACTCACTCACCCATCCTCACACACACTCACTCACCCATCCTCACACACACTCACTCACCCATCCTCACACACACTCACTCACTCACCCATCCTCACACTCACTCACTCAGTCACCCATCCTCACACTCACTCACTCACCCATCCTCACACACACTCACTCACTCGCCCATCCTCTCTCACACTCACTCACCCATCCTCACACACACTCACTCACTCGCCCATCCTCTCTCACACTCACTCACCCATCCTCACACACACTCACTCACTCGCCCATCCTCACACACTCACTCACTCATCCATCCTCACACACACGCACTCACCCACCCATTCTCTCTCACACTCACTCACTCACCCATCCTCTCTCACACTCACTCACCCATCCTCTCACACACTCACTCACTCACCCATCCTCTCACACACTCACTCACTCGCCCATCCTCTCACACACTCACTCGCCCATCCTCTCACACACTCACTCGCCCATCCTCACACACACTCACTCACTCGCCCATCCTCTCACACACTCACTCACTCGCCCATCCTCTCACACACTCACTCACTCGCCCATCCTCTCTCACACTCACTCACTCGCCCATCCTCTCACACACACTCACTCGCCCATCCTCTCACACACACTCACTCGCCCATCCTCACACACATTCACTCACTCACCCATCCTCTCACACACTCACTCACTCGCCCATCCTCTCACACACTCACTCACTCGCCCATCCTCTCACACACACTCACTCGCCCATCCTCTCTCTCACACACTCACTCACCCATCCTCTCTCACACACACCCATCCCCTCTCTCTCACACACAGACTCACTCACTCACCCTCACCCATCCTCATATGCGCTCATTCACTAACACACCCTCATACACACTCACGCACTCACTCACCTTTCCTCACGCATTCACTCACCCACCCTCTCTCACACTCACTTATCCCACACACAAACACTCTCACACTCTCATTCGCCCATCCTCTCTCTCACGCACACTCATCCACTCTCACATACTCACTCATTCACTCATCATCACCCTTACTCATACTCACCCGTCCTCTCATAAACACACTCACTCACTTTTCCTCATGCGCTCACTCATCCTCTCACCCACCCTCACTCTCGCCCTCACACACATTCACGCTGACACACAAACTCATTCACTCACCCATCCTCACATACACTCACTAACTCACACTCTCTCTCACACTCATTCACCTATCCTTTCGCACACACACATTCACCCATCCTCTCACATACTCACCGATCCTCTGTCATACTCACTCATCCATTCTTACACACTCAATCACTCACCCACCCACTCACTTGCTCACTCACACCCTCACACACACACAAACACACTCACCCTCACACACAAACTCATTCATTCACCCATCCCCAGACACAAACTCACTCACACTCACACCCATCCTTCCAAGCTCGCACCCATCCCCGCGCGAACACTCACTCATTAACTCTCACTCATTCACTCAGCCACCGTCACAGACAATCACCCATCCTCATGCACACTCACCCACCCTCTCTCACACCCACACATACTCACACACTCACTCACCCGTCCTCTATCAAACTCATTCATGAACCCTCGCCTGCACCCCCACTGGGCTGCGCCCCCACTCCTCCTCTCTCACTCTTGCACACATTCACACACTCATTCACCCTCACACACACCCCCCTCACACAGTCACTTACTCATCCACCCTCACTTGCTCACCAACCTTGTGCACACTCACACACAACCCCTTCACTCATTTAATTGACTGGATTAGGGGGTGAGTTAGTGGTGTAGGTGTGATGAGGAGAGACCTGGAGCGAAGCCTAAGGTCCAGAGGCATCCAAACGTAGATGCTCGTTGAGAGGAATGCCAAGGTGTGGCTGGAGCCGGGAGGGACATGGCTGGAATTGGGTTCAACCTACAGGAAAGTGTCCGGAGCCCTGGGAAAGCGTGGTGAGCAGAGGCCCCATGCACTCCAGAGTGTCCCTATCTTCACATACGGACAGTTTCTGGTGTATGCTGCTCCTCCAATCATAGCCTGTTTCTCTCCCATGTTTACTGCTGAGAGGCTCAAAAATGAGCTTATTAGCTGCAAATGCAGGAGAGAAACAGCTGTGATTGGTGGAGCAGTCCCCCACAGAAATCTTCAAACTCACTGACCCGCCTTACCAGCATTTTCACCAATCAATCCGGGGGTGGCCTGTATGCTGTGGGTTGGACAAGCCTAGGTTAAATGGCCTCCTTCTGTGTGGTCTGATTCTATCATTTCTGTGCTGATTTAATGCCGTTGAGCTCTCATAATTAACCCTGATCACAACTTGTTTCATGGAAAGCATGTTAAATATCCACTGTGCTTGGTAATTTCAGAAAATAGAAAATGTCTCAACTCCATACCAGTTTGTATTAAATCTTAGATCGAATTTGTTTGCAATTAAAAACGATCAACCAAAGCAAAAGGGCAATGTTCAAATGAGGAAACTGAAAACCACACAAGGGTTAACCTGAGCACTACATCTTCTGTGGCTCATTAGGCAATACAGAGAATGCCCTGCTTGGCCTCACTCAGTTTCTGTGGATGAACCTGATGAGCCCGCTCTGTTCTTAGGTGAGTTGGACAGGGTCTCGAGTTAACTTGCACCTCCACAGCATCACCCACCTCTGCTACTGCCTCAGCTCATCTACTGAAACCTTCATCCATATTGTCGTTACCTCCAGACTCCACTATTCCAATGCTGTCCTGAACAGCCTCCCATCTTGCACCTATGCAAACTTGAGGTCTTCCAAAGCACTGCTGCCTGTATCCTAACTCGCACCAAGTCCCTTTGCCCATAATCCCTATGCTCCTGGACTGGAAACATTTCAATTTTAAAATTCTCATTGTTTGAAAATCTCTCCATGGCCCCGCCCTTCCCTACTTCTGTAATCTCCTACAACTTTCCAAGGTATCTGCACTCCTCCGATTTCTGGCCTCTTGCTTCCTCCTGATTTTTTCTTCTGTAAGGGCTGCACCTTAGATGGCTGTACCTTCAACCATTTAGGCCCTAAGACATGGAATTGCACCCTTAGACCTCTCTGCCTCTCAATTTATTTGACCAGGTTTATGGCCACCTGACCGAAATATCCTTGTGTGCCTTGGTGTCATATTTTGTCGGATAACTCTCCTGTAAAGTGCTATGGGAGTTTTAATATGTTACAGGCGCTGTATAAATGCGAGTTGCTGGGTACATTCTGGATGAGTTAGCTGTGGGCCTTTGAATGTCTTTGACACATTCTCACAATGAATGGATTGGAACTGCCTGGTTTGGCTTCACACTTAGGGTTAGATCCACTAACGTGCAGTCATGCATCTCAGTGATAATTGTTCAAGCTGAGACATGGTTGTATCTATTTGCTATAGGGCAGTCCCATTGAGGGTTGGCATATTCTTTCACAGCTCAAGTTGCTGTTCCCCAAAAGTATAACACTTCCGCCACACCAGTGGTACACTTTCAAGCTTTGGCTGTTAACCCTGCCTTGCTGAGGTAAGCCCATTTGTAACATGGGTCACATTTTCATCCTGGGTCTGACTAGAAATAGTGAGGTTGTTTGTGTGCACTTGAATAGGACCCCTAAAATGGAAAAAAAAACTTGCATTTATATAGCACCTTTCACCACTTCAAGACATCTCAAAGCGCTTAACAGCCAAAATATACTTTTGAAGTGTAGTCACTGTTATAAGATGGGCAGCCAATTTGCACACAGAAAACTCCCATAAACAACAATGTAATAATGTCCAGATAACATTTTTTTTTAAGTGACATTGACCGAGGGATGAATAGAAGCGAGGTCACTGGGCAGAACTGCCCTACTCTTCTTTGAAACAGTGCCATGGGATCTTTTGTATCCATTTGAGAGGGCAGACAGAGCCTTGGTTTAATGTCTCACCTGAAAGACGACATATTTGATAGTTCAGCGCTCGCTCAGTATTACAGAGACATGTCAGCCTGAATTATGTGCGCAGGTCTTTGGAGTGAGGCTAGAACCCACAACTTTCTAAGAAAGGCATGAGTCCTACCACTGAATCACAGAAGATATCTATGACAAATTCATTATTCATCTTGAGGACGAAGACTGTAAATTCATACAATTCTGAATGTATAAGAAATACAGGGTCATTCTGGCTGATAACTGCCAGCTGCATTTAGTCAGTATCAGGTTTTTAAGATTATTAGCATTTCTTGACTTCAAAAACCTCAAAGTTGTGTGACAATGCACATGAGGTGGTTAAAGACAAAACTGAGCAATATTTTAATCTGCAAAGTTCCCTCATCAAACAATTAAACTCTGATTGACCTGATCTAGTATTTACTTAGATCCAATGTTCATTTTAACTGCAATTACATTAAAAGAAATCAATTTTACACAGCCCTATCTGAGCAGCAAAATTATGTACAAATATATTTGCATAACCTAAAGTTCCTGTCACTACAAAACTGTTTAGCAATTAATTTACAGTGAGTAATGCCACAGGAAATTTGCTAGCTGCCTATTAAATGTAGTATATCTATGTCGAGGAAAAGACAACTTCTTAATCATTAAATGCCGCCCCGCCCCAATAAGGGTGCTCAAAAACATCCTAATGGGTGTGCACTGCCATACATGCACCAACCATTTCTATTGATTTCAAAATCATAATGATCACTGGTTAAACTTAAAGGCTGAATATACAAATAATTAAATATGATTAGTTGTAGAAAGGGCCATCTAGCTTTTGAATAATGCGTAATATACAGTTGCTTAATAAAATGAATAACAGATTGTAAAGATGGTTTAGTGTATCACTGTAATTCAGTGTTAACAGAATTGCTGATTATTAAATTAAGGTCAAAATCAACTGTCTGAAACTGTCGTAAATTGGTGAGATTAATGGCAGGATTTTCCAGCCCCGCCTACCACCAGGATTGTCTAGTCCCATCGCAAGTCAATGGGCTTTTGACTGGGCCGCCGAATCTCCCACCGGGTCCTGTGTCCTTTCACAACGGAGCTGGAAAACCCGGACTAAGTTAGGATCAACTCCTTAGATAAGTTAAGGGCTTTGACTAGCCAGCACTATAGATAGATCACCTATACTGTGGTATAGGAATGTATACCGAGGCATGCTAAATCGCACTTTTACTACTGTAGCTTTTCAACCTTTCCTTTAACAGAGGATGCACTTTAACACAGTGCCAGATAAGAGGTGAGGTATTTATGTCCCACTGACAAGCTATGGTTTCCCCAGTTGATACAACCTTGCCCTTAATAGATTGAGTTGATCATCTTTCCTGGGTTGGTGGCATCAGCTTCTGAAATGCCAAGTTGAGCTTCTTCAGTGGTGGAGTTATCTATTCCACTCAGATCCCTGCTAAATGCACCTTGTGCCTTGCAACTGGGTCTGAAGATCACTGCCATAATTTCTACCTTCCTTGATCTCAGACAACTTATACGTTTAAGTGACATACTTATCTCTGCCAGCGACAGGCTGGTATGTCATTCAATCTGACTAAATTCTCTTGCTCTCCGTCCTGGATATACTTGGTACTTGCAAAGATGCCCATCCACATCTGCCTGGTAAAGAGTACTACATAAGACAAAGAGAATCTAAAAGAACCCTAGATTCTTACAACTAAACAAAAAGAACCTTAAGAGAATCTAACAGAGCTAAAGAAGATCCATTGAGAGACATGCCAAGCATCCTCTTATGGACCTTAAATTGGAGATGAATTGTGTCAGAAATTCTTTATCAAGTATCCTAGAAGACCTACAAGTTAATGAGGAATATATACCTAGGCATGCCACATCACACTTCTTCTCCTGTAGCTTCACAATCTTTCCTTTAACAAAGGGCACAGTGGGGTGACATATTTACGTTCCAATAATGAGCTATTCCTGAGCACAGCCTTTAATACTGACTTCTCTTTATTATTGATAAGGAAAGTTTTGTTTGAATAAGTCACCTTTTGTTGAATTAATTTTGATTTCCAGCTTCAGTTTTAACTATCAAGTCCTTTTTGAGACCAAATTTCAGGCAGTTTACAGGCCATTTTCCTTACAGGAACTCGGACATCACATTCCAGATGTCAGACTTTAGATGCTATGTTGTTTTACAAATGTAAAGCAGGCTTACAGTTCCAGCAATGGAATATTCGGGTCTTGCTGATCTTATAAGTTAATGTACTCCTCTCATCCCTGAGGTTTACGCTCATAAATGTTTCCTCCAGTCTCCCCTTCATGCTCAATGGCTTCTAATTACAGGGGACATGTCGTGATTCCTGGAATTAATTACCTGCCAGTCAGATCACCAGTCTGTGTCTCTAGTCTTTTATGGGTGTTCAACAGTTTGGCTTTGATTGTTATGTGGCAGTGATGCCATCCAATGCTCTTGCAATTTGCCTTTTACTTTAACTGCCGTGCCTCTTATTTCATGGTTGTGGTATTTCACTGTTTATATTCATTCTGTGCTAAGACCTCTAGTTCTGGGGAGCCAATCTCTGGTTTGTGTGGTGCTTTTTTGGCAGAGATGATGGGAGTGAGATGTGCTGAAGCTGGGCCTGATGGCTTTGTTTGCAATTTCCATGTGGAATAAACTCCAATTTCCATGTGGAGTTTCATAAATAAGAGACGCTTGGTGAATTGTAAAATAATATTTCCTGTTTCCTGAGAGAGTTGCTGTGGCAATTAAACAGTCTGCCAACTTTCTGCCAGTCGCTAAGAAACAGCAGGATTTATAATGGTAACACTGGTGCTGTGGGGCCTCAATGCAATGTCATGGATGAACTTTGTGTTTGCTTACTGTCCATGATCAGTGTGTTTTGTATGTGAGGTGTGTGTGTATTTTCTTACCCTCAGAGTGACTGTCCCAATTTAAATAATTCTAGCAGCAACCTTTTTTGTGATCTTTAAAATAAATTTATTGTCCCACACTTGCCCCAGAGTCTCTCTCACTCGCCTCACACACACTACCTTTCACACAAAGATTAGATACAGATGAAGAAATAAAAATACTATTACAGTATATAATTGTCTCGCTCTCTTTTTCGTCGCAGGCCTGTAGGGTCTTAGATGAGTTAATGGTTTTAGTTGAAGTGAAGGTCTTGTAAGCAGAGGAGAAGCCTCCTGTAATTGACTGTCCTGGAGGTTGGTTCTCGGGTGAACTTGAAGTTGGAACAGGTTGGGGAGAGTCCTCCTACTTTCAAGGTGTGGTTATTTATTACCTTGGCTACGTAGTTGACTTGTAGCTGGTTCGATGGCTGTTTGATGGGTTGCTGTCCAGAGCAACAGCTTGCTGTTCTAAAAGCCAGCCACAGACATGGCTGCCTCACCGTTTGACCTGTTACAAGTACAAAGTCCTTTTCCGAATAAGATGCGTGGCCAGGTTGATTATACATCCTATGTGATGACTTTCACACCTTGAGAGTTTGAAACAGCTAGTGTCTTTGTATCTGAATGACCCATTCAATTTGAAATTACCCTTGTGAATTAGTATCAGGGAAAAGGGATTCGGTCAACGTCAGTCCAGAAAATTTCTTTTGTTCCCCCTTTAGAGACCGGGGAATCTTTCAATCCACAAGATAAGTCAGGTGATCCTTGGGCAGCCACCTTTTTTGTAGCCTTTTGTGTTTTTAAAAAATATAAAGTATTGACTGAGAGTTCATAATGACAGCACTGAGGAACCCTAGCCCGATGTGTATAATATAAAGTAATCCAGCAGGGGGAATTCATTCATTTAATTGTATCAGAATTTTTCCATTTTTATTTTATTAAAACAAAATCCTACATTGGATTATTTATTTATACATGTATATATTGAGGTTTATATATAGTTGTAACGATTGAGTTGTAACATAATTTACAGGAGCTCATAGCAATACAGTTAAATCCCTATAGGTATGGTGGTGATTCAGGATTGTGTTGCAGGTTGGTAGGTTGAGGCTGTGTTAGGGTTCTGAGGCAGCCTTTCAGGAGGGGACCAAGTCACTGGTTACTTTTGAGACTGAAGGCTGTGCTGCACTCATTCCAACTGGTGCATGTCCCTCATTGGGGTTGGGTGGGGTAGCTTTCATACATAACATGAGCATACGAATTAGGAATGGGAGTAGGCCACTCGGCCCCTCGAGCCTGCTCCGCCATTCAATAAGATCATGGCTGATCTGAATGTAACCTCAACCCCACATTCCTGCCTACCCCCGATAACCTTTCACCCACCTTGTTAATCAAGAATCTATCCAGCTCTACCTTAAAAATATCCAAAGACTCTGCTTCCACCACCTTTTGTGGAAGAGAGTTCCAAAGACTCAACCTTCTGAGGGAAAAAAATTCTCCTCAACTCTGTCTTAAATGAACGACCCCTTATTTTTAAACAGTGATCCCCTAGTTCTAGATTCTCCCAAAAGAGGAAACATCCTCTTCACATCCACCCTGTCAAGACCCCCTGGGATCTTAAAGGCTTCAATTAAGTCACCTCTTACTCTTCTAGCACTGATGTTGAAGTGAAGCATGTGGTATGTGGAGGCTCTCAAAGAACATGGGTCAATAAATGTGACCTTGCTGTTGTCGTTCCCAAGAGTTTTCATGTTTTAAATGTCTGTATCAATGCAACCAAAACCTTTTGATTCAGGCCAAGGTAATTCACTTATGATACAGGTATAAGACGAGTCACTGTTTGCCATTGTTAAGATCCTTGTTGAAGAAACACTCGAAACATCATCACCATTCTTTTCTCATTGACCTGTTGTGTATTTCTATTTCAGAATTCCAGCTGTTGCTGTTTTTCCTTTTTATTTAACTGTCAGAATAGTTGAATTAAAATTCTGTTGGATATTGATTTAATTTTCATGCAACTATGATGAACATTCAAGCATCTTTACAGTAGAAAAAGCTAGAGCGCACAACAGGGATTTCTACTATCATACTGTATTGTAGGTTACGAGGAAAAGATGAAACTACTTTTGCAGTGCTGAAGCCTTCGGCAGGTGCTGCAGCTTTCTGTTATACAGGCTTTATGCGCATGGCATGGACTCACTAAAGCTAACTGAGGTTTAGTGATCTGCCAGGTTCCTGGTTTTTACAGGTGCTGGTAGGCTTGCAGCTGGCTGTGCAGGACTCTCCCACCTTGCGCACACCTCTCTTTCTCTCTCCTGTCTCTCTCTCTCTCTCTCTATTGATTAAAGAAGCTTGTGGAGAAGTTGGGCCTGTTTTCTTTTGGAGACTTTGAAGTGATCTAATTTTTCAAGATTATGATGGAAATTAACAAAATTCCTCAAATTCTGGAGGAGACATGGATTAAAAATGACAAAGTTTTTAAAAAATAGAAAGGAATTTGGCTGGAGCCTGTATGTCTAACGGGCATTGGAGCTGCAGAATAACTTACCAGGGAAGGACCCCAATGTCAGAATATAACTGGGTTCAAAAAACTGGATGTGGTTCGCAAGGAACCAGGAATATGATGGATTATTAAATAAATACAAACCGTTTCCATAATTAGTGAAGCACAGATAATCAATTGATCCTTAATTCATGTTGGATGTTAACACTATTGAATGTCTCAGGTTCCTCTAATGGCCCAGTGGTAAAAGAATGGTGCTGTGCCTGGATCCTGGCTCCACTCCTGGTTTGTTGAGTCACAGTTGATCTCTCAGTTCCCGTGCTTCGGGAGAGAGCAAAATCAAGCAGGTCTCCCACTACGGTCGCAACGATCGCGATCCATTGACTTTTGCTTGTGTGGACATCTGGTGAAGACAGGATTTGACTTGGCTGTGACTTACTCCTCCCCCCCGCCCCTCTCAAATAAATTGCTCATCAACTCTCACTTTCTGAGATCATGAGGACTGAAGGTCGGCCACTTGGAAAAAGTATCAGAAATTTTACGGTGGTAGTGAGCTGTTCCTTTTCAGAGAGCAGGACATGATAGATATAGAAACCTTCTTGTGATAGATGTCATGATTTGCTAATGGTTTTTAAGAAGATCAGAATTTAACCCAAAGCTTTAATTGTGTTGGGTTGTGCCACTTGGGACAGCCGTGTCACTTCCTGTAGGAGTGTCCATGTGCCAAAGTCTTTACAAAGTGCAGGAGTTTGAAGTGGGACCTTGTGACTTTTCTGCAAGATTGGTGTTCTGTTTCTGCAATGCCCTCTCTCAGCAGGTTGTTTAACAATAGAAAAATACTGTATTCCTCATCATAACATCACATCCCATCAATCCGCTATTCTACAGATCTCGAGCAGCAATATTCGAACATATCTTGGGGGGGTGTGTGTTGCAGTCAATGTTATTAATTAGTCTTTACTGGTCAGTTAATTTGGTAGAATGTGAGAGGATCTGATCAATTGACTAGATTAGCATTGAGAACAGATCAGTTCTATTCATTTTATTAAACACCTTGAATTGTAAAACATAACATCGTAAGCAATGAGTAGCAACCTGTTTGTGAGTCCAGGGAAAAGTGATGGATTGAACAATGGCAAATGATCTGATGCTGCTCAGAGGAGCATAGCATTTAGCGTAAATATCAAATGTGCCAGCTGGCATTTAAAAGCAGCTACTGTGAAAGCTGGTGCAAGAGTGACAGAGCCCTGGTTGTGGCAGGGATTGTACTGTAACTGCTGACTGTGGTTAGGAGTTGTTCCTTTGTAACCTAACAGGATATCCAAATGCATGGGCACCATATGAGTGACCACAGTAACTGGGGCATGCTACCAGACTGAAATAACCCCCTCTTCAGTGTCACAGAAGATTAGTTGATCCTGTTGTTTATGATCATGTTACAGTATTTGAGCTGGATAAGAGTCAAGTCCCACTGTTGTCTAGATGATTTGGTGGAGTTTGTTAGATTGGAAGATGGTTACTGCATTGTTGACTAGGATGAAGGTTGCTGGGCTCTTCTGGTGTGTGTAGTGTATTGTTATTGTTGTTAGCATTGCTGGTACCAAGCCTCCTGAGTTTTGCCACCTGGTGCATTTGCTAGGAGCTGTGCTATTTGGTGAAAATGAGAGTGAAGGTTTCAACAGTTTCTGGTCTTATGGATTTCATTGCTATGAACAGTTTAGTGCGCTGGCTGTTGGGTGGATGTGCAAAGAGGTTTCTGTTAATTTGGTGTAGGGTTTTCAGGATATTCTTTGATATCCAACCAATCAACCAACAAAACTGTCACAATAGGGTTGACTGCATTGGTCTTCGACGAGGTGCTTTGTTCCATCTTAGTTGTGACATGAAGTCACTGCTGCTACAAGCTGATACAGGACAAAGATAAACAGCACAGTCCATCTTCAGGTGTGTACCACCACCAGCTGCTTGTGTGGTGTAATGCCCATCGGGGATTCCTGCTTTTAGGGATGGGATTTGGGCTTAACTCTGCCCACTCTTTTGCCACAAATGCAGGAACAGCAGCAGTAAATAACAGGAATGAAAAACAGCAGGAGAAAAGTACCTGAAAACAAGAGAAAATAGTGTAATCTTGGTGCCGAATTCGCAGCATTGCCTGTTGTAACTTTACATAAATTTAAAGCACAGGAACCAGGCTACTTGAGCCAAACAGGTCAATACTGGAGGTTTTTCTCCACAAAGGCCTCCTCAGCCTTATTTCAACTCAACATATCACCTCACATCTATCCCTTTATCCCTCACATGTTTACTTAGCTTCCCCTAAAATGCACCTGTTCCAGTTGCCTCAGCCACTTCATGTAGTAGCGAGTTCCACAATCCCAGCACTTATTGGGTATGCATGCTACCCAGCATAGTGCTGAACCAAAGGGATCAGGAAACATTGAGAGAGCTTTGATTGGCAATATTCTAGAGCAGCATAGAAGAGGCCTAGTAGGGAGCAGATTGCCTACTATTAACAAGGCTACTCTGCCAACTTTACCTAGTCCAAAAATTAAAAATTATGAAATGCAATCATGTTTAAATATTGCCAGTTGGAATGGTGCCTTGGACATGGCAACTGATCTGATTCCGCAAGTACATTCCTACCTTCAGCCAACTCTGAGATGTTCAGCAGCAAGCATTTGTTTCAGGTGGTCAGCAAGACCACATGTCTGTTGTAGGAGACCATTGTTGTATGGTGTGGTCCAGAGTAGCTGCTATTTTGCTTAAACTCAGTGACTCAGGCTCTTTGGATGAATCATCTTTAATGATTAATGTTAGTTCTTTTGTACTGAAGGACTCAGCATTTTCTTGTGCTTCATCAATAACCTACATCAAGCCTAAGGAATATATTCAGCAAGTCTGTAATAATTTCCACCCAACAGTTTTAAAGAGTACTTACAGATGAATGTCAGGATGATCATAAAAGAGACATATTTGAGAATATCAGACTGGTGAAATTCTCGAAGTTTGGCAATTAGGTTGTTGATGAAAACCTTCGACTCCTCGAGGCTAGCTTGAGAAGACATTCTGACAAAGAGCTGCAGGAACAAATGAAAGGGAAAGTCGACTGCACAGAAAATGTTGAATGGGCCACTGGGTAATTATCTGTAAAAGACACCAGGTTTACATTATAATATTAAGACATATCTGGTTGTTAGGCAGAGAAGGAGCCTGAAAAATTTACACAGTTAAAGATTCTGGACTTCTTATTCCAAAAGGCAATGAGAAGAAAGTGTTGGATAAGTAAAACAAGTCCCACAGAATCTGAAAACTGGCTAACATTTCCATTGAAGAGTTTTTAGAACTTTAGGACCTGCTATGTGGTTTCCAGCATTTACTCTCTTTCCTGCTGGGTGTTCTACTCTGAACATGGTGTCAGCTGTGGCTTAGTGAGTAGCACTCTTGCTTCTCAGTTAGAAGGTCATGGGTTCAAGTTCTATTCCAGAGATTTGAGTATGTAATGGAGGCTGTCACTTCAGTGCATTACTGAGGGAGTGCCACAAGGTGGCTCGTTTGGGTGATGTTAAAACTGAGGCCAAGTGTGCCCTCTTGTGGGCATAAACAATCCCATGACACTACTCAAGGAGACCAGGAGAGCTACCCACGCCCCCTGCCTCCGTGTCTCGGCCAACATTTATCCCAAAGCCGAAATTACCAAAAAAAAATCATCTACATATTATCACATTGCCATTCGTGGAATCTTGTTGTGAGTGTATAGTCTGTCACATTTCCTGCATTAAAACAGTGCCGACACTTCAGAAGCACTTAATTAGTTGTAAAGGGTTTTGGAGTATCCTGAGATAATAAATGATACTATGCAAATGCAAGTTCTTTCATTATAGATTCTGTATTTGTCTGGAGCATCTCCAGGTAGCCAAATTGTTAGAGATGATCGCAACCTGTTACTCACCATAACCTGATCTCTGCTACTGTTCTGAATGCTGACTGTACTGAGTTACCAGCCCAGATGCTGGCTGAAACAGAACAGCAGAAATCTGCTAGGCAGACTTAATTCAGAGGATTCTCTAAGAAAACCTTGGCAATTCAGAAAGAATACTGTTGTCCTTCAAAGGGTTAATCTGTGTCTTTATGGAAATCATTAGACCCTTGGCTCCTGTCCACAGTAATGTTTTCAAACATTTTCCCTGTGGAGGACCCACTGCAAAGACTGGCACCCTGTATTAACTTCAGAAAGAAGTATTGGCCACGCAAAAGGAAACCGTACTATCATTTCATTAGTATATGGCAGCGAAGTAATGTGCTCATCGGACAACAAATAAAGCAAAACAGAAACCTGATAATCTTCGAGACCCCAGTTTGGAAAGGGATGTGTCAGCGCAGCGTGCAGCTGTACAGTTCTCTTCTGCAGCCAGTTTGCGATAGTGTTGTTTGTATTTTATGCCCTGTTTGCTTCTACCATTTTTGTGGGGGAAAACTGACAATTCAGTTAAATTCACAACTGCATTCCTGGTATTTTTATATTTCGGATATGTTATCATGAATGTTGGGTTTCTTTGCAAAAGCCTCAAGTTTCTAAGAAAGTGCCAGCATGCCTTGATGAGATAAGCTAAGTGTCCTTACCGTCTGCTTGGAGACTTGTTACACTGAAGTGCTACATTCTCTTCTGCTGTTGGCTCGTACATACTTCGCTTGCACTGCAGTCCGAGTAAGCAGCTATATTCACACTGAGAAAGCGTTCTGTGAGTGAGTTCTTTGAGGTGCTGTTGGCCTTTGGACAGAGAAAATAGAAGCTGTGTTTGCTGTAGCTCGGCCCCCAGATGAAGGACAAAGCCCGCTCTCATAGGCATAGAAATGCATTGGTTAAACCCAGTAATGCTTGTTCAGCTATTAATGGGTATTTCATTGCAGCACACACAACAGCAGCAAAGTCACATTTGTACAGACCAATTTGAGTAACTGTTTTTCTGTTTTCTTCAGAGTATGAGGGAGTGGCACCATAATTAATTGCTTATATAAATATTTTTGACAGAGCAAGTATTTGTTTCCGGCTTCAGCCTGCGCTATACAGTTAGCTCCCTCTTGCTCAAGTACAGCATAGCCAGTTTAAAGGATTATGCTCCCATCAACAGCCTGTTTTCATAATGGATCTCCTTTAGCCTGGTATCATTCTGGTGATCCTGTGTTGCACGCCCTTTCTAACGGAATGTATCCTGAGCTGCAGTGTCTAAAGCTGAACGTATTCCAGACTGGGTCTGACCAAGACTCTGTACAACTGAAGCATCACTTCTTTCCCCGTGAGATAGAGATCAACATTCTATTAGTGCTTTTGATTACATACCTGTGCACTAACTTTTAGTGATTTGTGTACACGGACACCTAAACCCTTTGTTCCTCTACAGTTTGTAATCACTCAGTAATGAGAAAATATTCTGGTTTGTCTTTCTCGCATCCTAAATGGATGACCTCACACTTCCCAACATCGAGCTCCATCTGTTGCAGTTTAGTTCACTCACTTAGTCTGTCTATGTCCCTTTCTAACTTCCTGCTCCCATCTACACAACTCACTTATGACCTCCTCACTTGTTGTCATTTGCAAACTTGGATATATGCTCTGTTCCTTAATCCAAGTCATTAATATACACAGCATAATGAAAATTTGAAGCCCAGAACAGATTGCTAGGGAGAACACTATTTGTCCTGTATCACCAATCAGTAAATGTTTGCTCTGTTCCTACTCTCTGTCTCTCACCTCCCAACCAATTTCCATGGCGCAGGGTTATCTTCCAATTCCAAATGCTTTATTTTTGGTAACAATCTCTTGTGCAGAACCTTGTCAAATACCTTCTAGTCTTTTTTTTTAAACAACATCCATTGATGCTCCTACACCCACCATATTAGTGACCTCCTTAAAATAAAAACAACTAGATTTGCCAGGCATGACCTACTCATCACAAATCCATACTGATGCTCAGTTCCTACTTGTCCAAGTGCCCAGTCACTCTGCCTGATAATAGATTCCACTAAGTTCCCCACAACCAATGTCATACAGACAGGTCTGTAATTAAATGGATTCTTCCTGTCTATCCTCCCTAAATGCATACAAACATACCAATTAGAAGCAGGAGGCACAAGCCACTCGACCCCTTTGAGCCTGTCCCGCCATTGCTGATCTGATTCTAACCTCCACTCCACATACCTGCCTACCCTGATAACCTTTCAACCCCTTGTTTATCAAGAATCTATCTAGCTCTGCCTTACAAACATTCAAAGACTCTGCTTCCACTGCCTTTTGAGAAAGAGAGTTCCAAAGACTCATGGCCCTCTGAGAGCAAAGGTTTCTCCTCATCACGACTCCTAGTTCTTGATTCTCCCACAAGAAGAAACATCCTCTCCACATTCGCTCTGTCAAGACCCCTCAGGATCTTAAAGGTTTCAAGCAAGTCGCCTATTACTCTTCTAAACTCCATTGGAGACTAGCCTAACCTGTCCCAACTTTTCCTCATAAGACAACACGCCCATACCTGGTATTAGTCTAGTAAACCTTCTCTGAACTGCTTCTAACACATTTACATCCTTCCTTAAATAAGGAGACCAATACTTTACACAGTACTCCAGATGTGGTCTCACCATTGCCCTGCATAAATGAAGCATAATCTCCCTACTTTTGTAATCAATTCCCCTCACAATAAACGATAACATTTTAATAGCTTTCCTAATTACCAGTTGTACCAGCATACTAGCCTTTTGTGATTCTTGCACTAGGGCACCCAGATCCCTCTGAATCTCAGAGCTCTGCAACCTCTCACTTATATAGATAATGTGCTTTTTTATTATTTCTGCTAAAATGGACAATTTCACATTTGCCCACTCCATTTGCCGGATCTTTGCCTATTCACTTAACCTACCCATGTCACTTTAAAGCCTCTTTACATCCCTTCAAACTTACTTTCCTGCCTATCTTTGTGTCGTCAGCAAATTTAGCAATCATGCCTTCAGTCCCTTCATCCAAGTCATTTAAATAAATTGTAAAAATAAATAATGGAGTGATATTTGAAATGTTCAAATCCAGTGGCACGATCCCTAAATCTAGGCAACTTTTGAAAATTGTAACTACAATTTTCTCACCCAACCTGCTGCATTTCCACCTTTCCTTACCTTTTATACCATAATTTTTTTATTTTTTCATGCAATGTGGGTATCATTGGCAAGGTCAGCAGTTATTGCTACCTTATTGAACCACTGCAACCTATGTAATGAAGGATGGAATTCCAGGATTTTGACCCAGCAGTATGAAGGGCCGGTGATATATTTCCAAGTTAGGATCATGTGTGCCTTGGAGGGGTGACTTGCGGTGTTGGTGTGGCGAGTTTCTACAATGCATCTTGTAGATGGTATGCACAATAACCACAGTGCACCATTGATGGAGGAAGTGAATGTTTAATGTGGTGGATGGGGTGCCAATCAAGCGGGCTGCTCGGTCCTAAATGGTGACGAGCTTTGAGAGTGTTGTTGGAGCTGCACTCATGAAGTAAAGTGGAGAGTGTTCCATCATGCTCCTGACGTGTGTCTTGTTGATGGTGGAAAGGCTTTGGAGTCAGGAGGTGTATAACTTACTGCAGAATACCCAACCTCTGATCTGTTCTTGTCACCACAGTATTTATGTGATTGGTTCAATTAAGTTTCTCGTCAGTGGTATCCTGAGAATGTTAATCGTTGATGGTAGAGTCTTTGGTGATGAGAATACTGTTGAATATCAAGGGGAAGTGGTTAGATTACCTTGTTGGAGATGGTCATTGCCTGGAACTTGTATGGCACAGATGTTACTTGCCATTTATCAGCTCAGACCTGAATGTTGTCTAGGTCTTGCTGCATGTGGACACAGACTTCTTCATTGTCTGCAGAATTGCGAATGGTAGTGAACCATGCAATCATCCCCACTTCTGAACTTATGATGAAGGAAAAGTCATTGGTGAAGAGTTGAAGTTGTTTGACCCAAAACCACTGCCCTAAGGAACTCCTGCAGCAAGGTTCTGAGGCTAAATTGATTGACCTTCAATAACCACAACCATCCTCCTTTGTGCTAGGTTTGACTCCAGCCAGTGGAGAGTTTTGTCCTTATTTCCATTGACTACAATTTTACAAGGGCTCCTTGATGTCATAATTGGTCAAATGTTGCCTTGATGTTAAGGGTAGTCACTATCACCTCATCTCTGGCATTTGGCTGTTTAATCCATGTTTGGACCAAGACTGTAATGAGGTCTGGAACCAAGTGATCCTGGAGGAACCCAAACTGAGCATTAATGGGCAGGTGATTGATGAGTAAGTACTGCTTGATAGCACTTTGTTGATATCCACTCCATAACCAAGATTGCCTACTTCCACCTCTGTAGCATCGCCTGACTCCACTGTTGCTGAAAACCTCATCCATGTCTTTGTTACCCCTAGATGTGACTATCCAACACAATCCTGGCTGACCTCCCACCTTACACCCGAAGTAAACTCATCCAAAACTCTGCAGCCCATATCCTATCTTGCACCAAGTCCCATTTGCCCATCACCCCTGTGCATGTTAAGCTACATTGGTTCCCGATCAAGCAATGCATCAATTTTAAAATTCTCATCTTTGTTTTCTCATCCCTCCATAGCCTTATCCCACCCTACCTCAGTAACCTCCTCCAGTCCTCCAAGCGTTTGAAATCACTGCACTCCTCCAATTCAGGCATCGTGGGCATCCCCAATTTCCATCTCTCCACCATTGCCACTGTGCTTTCAGCTGCCTGGGCCCTAACCTCTAGGTTTCCCTCCCTAAACCTCTATATTTCTCTCCTCCTTTAAAATACTTCTTAAAACTACTTCCATGACCAAGTTTTTGGTCATCTGTCTTGATATTTCCTTCTGTGGCCTGGTGTCAAAGTTTGATTAATAATGTTGTTGTGAAGTGACTTAGGATATTTTTCTATATTAAAGGCACTATTTAAATGTAAGTTAATGTTTTCTCCTAGCTTGGTACTGTAATTTACTTTGTTTACTTAACTACACAAGTGGAACTTCTACCTTTTAGGGTTATTTATTAGTTTTGTATTGTACCAAATATTTCTTTGAAAACTTCTCATTTTTTGTGGTTTACAGATTAACAATTCTGCCCAGTTTACTGCAGTCAACTAATATCAAATCCCCTCAAAGTTTCCCTTACATGGGTACCTTTCCAGTTTAGGTGAAGGCCATCCCACCTGTGCAGACTTCCCTAGCCATATGAGTGATCACAGGAATATGAAACCCCTCCTCTACACCATCCTTCTAACTAAGCTATCAAACCTAAACTTTCTCTCCATTTCTGATCCAGTGTGTAGATCCAGAGATTGCTTCCCTAAAAGTTCTGCTTCTTAATCTAGAGTTTAACTTGTTGAAATCCCTTTTCAGAACCTCAAACCTATTCCTATCTATGTTATTGGTTCCCATACGAACTACAATCTCTGGCAACTTGTCTTCCATTCCAGAGCCTTTTGTATTCACCCAATGATGTCCAAAATCCTGACATCTGGAAAGTAACATACCTTGGGGATTCCGAATCATGTCTGCAAAAGAAGCTACCACCACTTGCCTATCAACAATCGCCACTCGCCTTTTCATACAATCTATTGTTCTCCCTATAGATAACCATTTGCTGCTCAGTGTCTTGTAATCACTCTTGGTTCCCTTCCTCTTGGTCACTTTTCTGTCCACATCACTGATTTTGTATTAGACAAATCAAGTAACACGAAGTAACAGGATTGAATTGCCAGCGTTAGTTCTGGAGCTGGGTAACAAGCTCATACTCTTGTTGCATTTTTAAAAATTCATTCACGGGATGTGGGCTTTGCTGGCTGGGCCAGCATTTATTGCCCATCCCTTGTTGCCCATGATAAGGTGGTGGTGAGCTGCCTCCTTGAATTGCTGCAGTCCATGTGGTGTAGGTACACCCACAATGCTGTTAGGAAGAGAATTCCAGGATTTTGGCCCAACGACAGTGAAGGAACGGTGATATATTTCATAGTCAGGATGGCGATTGACGTGGAAGGGAACTTCCAGGTGATGGTGTTCCCATCTATCTGCTGCCCATGTCCTTCTAGATGGTGGTGGTCCTGGGTTTGGAAGGTGCTGTTGAAGGAGCCTTGGTGATTTCCTGCAATGCATCTTGTAAATGGTACATACTGCTGCTACTGTGTGTCGGTGGTGGAGGGAGTGAATGTTTGTGGATGTGATGCCAATCAAGTGGGTTGCCTTGAGCTGGACGGTGTCAAGCTTCTTGAGTGTTGTGGGAGCTGCACTCATCCAGGCAAGGGGGCAGTATTCCATCACACTCCTGACTTGTGCCTTGTAGATGGTGGAGAGGCTTTGGGGAGTCAGGAGGTGAGTTACTCGTCGCATGATTCCTAGCCTCTGACCTGCCCTTGTAGCCACAGTATTTATATGGCTAGCCCAGTTCAGTTTCCGGTCAATGGTAACACCCAGGATGTTGATAGTGGGGAATTCAGTGATCGTAATGCCATTGAACATCAAGGGGCGATGATTGGATTCTCTCTTGTCGGAGATGGTCGTTACCTGGCACTTGTGTGGCACGAATATTACTTGCCACTTGTTAGTCCAAGCCTGGATGTTGTCCAGGTCTTGCTGCATTTGGACATGGACTGCTTCAGTATCTGAGGAGTTGCGAATGGTGCTGAACATTCATCAATCATCAGTGAACATCCCCACTTCTGACCACATGATGGAAGGAAGGTCATTGATGAAGCAGCTGAAGATGGTTGGGCCAAGGACACTACCCTGAGGAACTCCTGTAGTGATGTCCTGGAGCTGAAATGATTGACCTCCAACAACCACAGCCATCTTCCTTTGTGCTAGGTATGACTCCAACCAGCGGACTTGACTCCAGTTTTGCCAGGGCTCCTTGATGCCACACTCGGTCAAATGCTGCCTTGATGTCAAGGGCAGTCACTCTTACCTGTGAAATTAGGTAACAGGAGCATACTCCTGATATTGGATGCAGAGCTAGCTATCAGATCATGCAACTGGTATTTAATCTGTGGCACTGGATTCCAGAATTGAACTTTATTGTGGAGCTATGTTTGTGTTTTCACATGGTGTTGCTGCCAGTTCCTTATAATGAGGCAGCCTGTCTCTACATGGATGGTCTTGTCCATGGAATGTCAGTTTTCCCTTGACCTAATATTTTTCACCATTTAACCACTCGTGCAATGAGGTAATTTAGCGATGAAGCCTGTAAACCACTCAGTGCCCTTCCAGTGCTGCTGTTTGGTTACAAGGAGGGAAGACCATATAGAAATTAAAGATACTGGGACTTCCCTACTGGATCAATTCCAGAAGCCCTGGCCATACTCCTCTCAGCCCCCATTCTTTCTCAGTGGGCCTGAATGGTGGACACCAGTAGGGTGTTCATCCATAGTGCTGGCTGTTGCAGCCAAGTTCAGTCCTGCTCGTGTGGTATCCACATACACTCTTTTTTGGCTGAGGTTGATGAATAGGAATCGAACTTGGGAGCCTGGCTGGCTTTTGCTCTTCATAGCCCAGGAACACAAGGCTGCCATGTGGATGGAATTTTCTCTGGCAATGGCCAGTGCTCCCGTTGTTGACGCATTTGTCAATATCTGAGCTCCAAAGACTCAGTAATATGGGACACTCATGTTGTAGGAGCTGAAAGCTGCTTCCAGGTCTTCATTTCCAACTAAAGGTTCAGAGCCAGCTCTCTCTTTCCTCCTCCTTCCCTCCGTTAGCTGTATGAATTGTGGATTTTCAGTCTCCAATGGAATAAATTGGAGCTCCAGCAAGATGGATGGTAAACAGGAAATCAGTGCATTTTTGCAAACAACTTAAAAACTTTACTTGTACCCTGACAGCTGTTATCTTCCACTAAATTTTAATTGCTACCTTAAAGAAAGTGTTGCCATGTCTTTGTTTTTTTTTTCTTTCTGCCTCCGGTTCCACTACAACAGCTACTCATGCTCATTCCCAGTGCCTTTTCTTTGCACTGTTCAGATTCTCAGCTGCTGCGCAGAGGGGCTTTTTGTGTTGTCACTGTGGTGACAGTGGGTTTCACATTTCCTAAGGGACTCCAAGAACGCCAGTGTGGTTTGTGCTTTTTTATCAGTGATAGGTCAGGCTGCTGAGTCTGACAGCAGTACAATCTCTTAGTGTCAGCTTAGTGCATGCACTCTGCACTGAATGCAGCATATGTCCTTAGATTTCACAAAATTGCTGTTCACTGTTTCAGGAGACTTAGAATGTCACAGTACAAAAACAGGCCTTTTAGCTGCATCAAGTCTGTGTCAATATATTCTACATGAGCCAATCTCATTCTGCTGCTCACTCACTCATACACTTTAATTTTTCTCTTTTTCAAAAAAGAATTTAACAACAATGTTTGGGCAGAGAATTCTGCGTTATTACCACCTGTAAAGAGTTTTTTTTTGCAATTCCACACTTCAATCCCTTTTGTTATCTTAAATTTATACCCCCTCTTGTTACTGTGTTATTAACTGGTAAAATGAAGCCATAGAGCAGTTTCTCAAACCTTTTGTTTCTGAGGCAGCCACCCCTTCCATCCCCAATATTATAAGAATTCCAAGGACTCCCTGTTACAGAAGACTATGTTCATAAACCTCAATGAAAAGCTGGAAGAATATCAGGCTAGGAGCGGAAGTGGGGATTAGAAGGCCTACCATGGAAATATCATGCATAGGAAGGCAAGCTTGAATGTATAATGCAAGTTATGTGGTTAGATCAGTGTTCTGTGGTTTTGCTTGATTTAGGTGAGGGAATTTAAAGAAGAGAATCTGCAGAACCTAGGGATTAAATAGCTTGGGGTATAGCTCCTTCTACAGTCAATTGTGGATGGTCTAAATGCTTTATGTTCCTGTTATACAATGCATGGCAAAGGTTCTGCCCTATCACCCTTCTAATTTGCAAGACAACCAGTACATATGTGTAATGTCCTACAGCGACTGGTAACCTGTGAGTTGATTAATCCAATAAAAAACTTAGAGAACAGAATGCCAGCCTGCTCCTCCAGTGCATTATTAGTCTGTGTCATGCTTTTGTGTGGATTTGCTGAATGGAAGACTTATCCAGGATGGGGAAGAATTGGAGGAAGGACTGTCACCAGGTCTTGTTTGTGCAACACTGCAGGAAACATTGCTGCAGTCAGTACATAACCTAGGGGCAGAATTTTCTGCCTTCCGGGTGGGCGGGCCCGACCCAATCTCCGGCGGGCGGGGAGCCGATCCCTGCCGGAGAAGCGGGCCCCGCCGCCATTTTACGTGGGTGGGCCAATTAAGCACTATGCGCTTCCTGTGCAGGCAGGGGGGGATTCCCCAAAAGCGAGAATGTGATCTTTCGCGCATGCGCACGAAAGAGCGCACATCTCTGTGAGGCTAAGTGCTGCCTCAGGGAGATCGCTGACAGTTCTAAAAACCTTAAAAATAGAGAAAAAATAAAATCCTTAACATGTCTCTCTCGTGTGACAATGTCACATGAGGTGGGACATGTTCATAATTTACACTAAAACTTTATTAAACTTTTTAAATCCCTACATGAAACCTCATCCCGCCGGTGGATGAGGTTTCATGTTTTTTCTATTCCCCACTAGGGCTCCTGGCCTGCCCACCAACCTTAAGGTTGGACGGGCAAGTCCTTTAATTGTTTCAATGATCCTGTCAATGGCCTCAATTGGCCATTGACAGGTCGGCGGGCGCACAGCTGATTTTGCTGCGCCCCCGCCTTCCTGAAGATTTAAATGGGGTGGGATGACGGGCGATCCCACCCCCGACGTCATCCGCATCATTTTATGTGTCGGCAAGCGGGCCCCGCTCCCTGCTCACCGACAGCAAAATTCAGCCCTGGGGCTTCAGCAGAATGAGAACAAAACAAGGATTTTGCATTTTAACCAAAAACACATTCAAGAAAACTGCCTGGCGTGCTTCCTCCATATTGGTTGCTAAGTATGTAGGATATTTGTCAGATGGGTGTTTGTCACTGCAGAATGATGCAGGGTTTTGAAGCTGACTTTTTTCATTGTATTCTGTCAGGTGTCGACATGCAGCCATTGCCAAGTATTTTGGAGATGAGGTGCCAGCCTGTAATCGGGCATGCGATCACTGCAAGAATCCAGAGATTGTGATGAGACAGCTGGATTCACTTCAGAGATTTGATATGGCCAAGGCCCAGGCATCTGTCAATAAGCCAACGGTCCAGGGGCCATTTGGATACATCCATGATCTGTATGAGGGTGGAAGGAAGGGCTATGGCTTTGAGAGGTAGGTTCATTCTGGTAAGATTTACTGTCAACATTTGAAAGTGGTTGTGTATGCAAATATTGGCAATTGGATCAAACATTGTGGAAAAAGAGGCAGGGTAACTCATTAAAGTTGAGATGTCACCGGGTTCGTTGGGCAAGCCATCTGCTAAAAGTACTCATTCTAATTGATTGCACTCGAGCTAAACAACCAACCTCTCAACCACAATTAGTGTTGGTTTATTGTGAAAACCCAATTTTTGCTGTAGGTTTCAGCTCAATGGATTAAGAAGAAATTCTGCTCAATTCTGACTGACTAACTTGGCCTCATACCTGGCTGACAGTTCAGTGTTACTTATGAGAGCTGATGGACGTGACTGGAAAATCAGTAACATCTCATAAAAAGTGCGAGGAATTAAATTGTAGATTTAACAAGCCTGAGGGCTGGAAATAAGTTGTAGAATGTAAAGCCAGTTGGTTGCTGCACTTTCAGTAACATGGCAACCTGCACATTATATCGGATTATTATAAACAGGAATATTTTGAGACCTGTGCCTGTTCACAGTGAGTTCAAAAGCTTGCAGTTTGCATATTATTTAATTTATTCAATGTTTGGGCAGGTGGAGAGTTTAGTGTTGGATGTATAGAAACCGAGAGGAGTTACATTAAATTGCATTCCACTCAACGGTTTATCAAATCCACAGACTGAACACATAGAAATAAAGTTAGATTAAAGTTATTTTAAGATTATTGAATTGTATCTGTTATTATGTGCAATATGCCAGTGAACGGATTATGTGTTAGTTAATAGTAGGCATGAAGTTACATTTGCTGGTTAACAGCAGTTATAGTATTGCATTCACTAGTTAACAGCAGGCATGGTAACCATTTGATATTACGTTGATTAACGTACGCCCCTCTCACCAGTATATAAGCAAGCTCAGAGTTACAGTAATGTAATTTTAAATTGGAACACTCATTCGAGACAGTACTGTTGATGCTCAGGCTGATGGAAGGAACACTTCTAAATGTTTGAGACTCTGGGGCAGTGTTAAGTAGCTATTAAGTGCTTGCATTTAACAAAGTAATTGTGTGGAGCAAAGTCAGTTCAGAGGCAGGCTTTCATCATGAGCAGACCTACCAGGAGAAATGTGCTAACTGGCTTTTGCATTAAAAGGACAAAAGCAATGGAGGTCAGATGGCTGGCATTTGCCTCACTCGTAGAACCATAGAAAAGTTACCGCACAGAAAGAGGCCATTCAGCCCTTCATGTCTGTGACGGCTGAAAATGCTAGCCGCCCATTCTAATCCCACCTTCCAGCACCCGGTCTGTGGCTTGGCAGTTTACAGCACTTCAGGTTCAGATCCAGGTACCTTTTAAATGAGTTGAGAGTTTCTGCCTCAACTACCAATCTGGGCAGTGAATTCCAGACACCCACCATCCTCCAGGTGAAAAGGTTTTTCCTAACGTTCCCTCTAATCCTTCTACTAATCACCTTAAATCTGTGACCCCTGGTAATTGACCTCTCTGCTAGGTGAAACAAGTCTTCCCTGTCTGCTCTATCTAGGCCCCTCATAATTTTGTACTCCTCAATTAGGTCACCCCTCAGCCATCTGTGACTAAGAAAAACAACCTTAGCCTACCTAATCTTTCTTCATAGCTGCAATTTCCACCCCGGCAATATTCTAGCAAGTCTCCTCTGTACTCTCTCCAGAGCAATTATGCCCTTCATGTAATGTGGTGACTAGAACTGTACACAGAACTCCATCTGTGGCCTAATCAGTTTTATACAATTCCAACATTACCTCCCAGTTTTTATGTATTCTATGCTTCGTGCAATAAAGGAAAGCATTCCATATGCCTTCTTTACTACCTTATCTATCTGTCCTGCCACCTTCAGGGACCTGTGGACATGCACTCCAAAGTCTCGCACTTCCTCCACCCCTCTCAATATCCTCCTGTTTATTGCGTATTCCCTTGCTTTGTTTGCCATCCCAAAATGCATTACCTCACACTTTACCGGTTTGAATTCCATTTGCCATTTTTCCACCCACTCAACCAAACCATTGATATCGCTCTGGAGTCCACAGGTATCCTCTTCACTATCAACTACATGGCCAATTTTTGTGTCATCTGCAAATTTCCCAATCATGCCTCCCACATTTAAATCCAAAACAATTCAGTTCAGCAGTGGAGGTATATCATTTAGTCATATGAGTTGTAACATTGTGTGAAATTGTCTGCTACAAATTGTAGGAGGCTGGACTATTTGCTGTTGGACCAGCCCTACGTGTCTTGTTTTAGTTGACTTTACTCTCTTTTAGATATGATAATGAAGAAGATGACAATGAATTAGATGGAGAAAATGAATCCAGAAAGAAGGAATGGAATACATTTTTTCAGAAACAGATGAAGCTGCGGAAGGTAAGATTGATGGACGAATAAACTGATTTAAGGTCACCTGATCACTTTGACCAATTTGATAGCTGTTGGTAGCAAAGAATTCAGTTTGTGTTACATGAGACTGGGTAAGTATTTAATGCTTCAGTTCTCCATTGAACAGTCTGCGGCAGATTTTGTGCGGCTGAGGAGGTGTATAAACAGAAGCACAACAACCAGTCTCTATCATAAGCCATATCTCAGCCTCTTGGCTGAAAAGGGCATAGTCACCATGGCAAGACTTAAAGGGGACAGAACAGTGGAAAGTGGTGCAATCTGATTCTTTACTTCCTGTGCTTCCTATGCAAGGTGTCTCCTAATCTCTAACTCTATTTCCCATAGAATGGAGAGCCTGTAAAGGATAGGGATAACTTTGTACCGCCTGGTGAGTATGTTTAACATATACTTATAAGTTATACTGCTGGGTTTCGTATGTTTTCAGTGTAAAATAAGTGAGAGAGCCTTGCACACCATGTTTGATGGTCCCACCATCAGTGTTGTGATGTTATCAGTACAAAGACTGTGGCTAAGCACTGTCGCATCTATTCTCTGATATAATGTGACCATGTAAAAGAACTACTGAATGCTAAACTCTTGAGTTAAACTTGGAGAAGTCTGTCCGTAAGCATGACCCAGACCTCCCTGTTGCTTGCCATTTCAACACTCCACCCTGCTCTCATGCCCACATGTCCGTCCTGGGCCTGCTGCATTGTTCCAGTGAAGCTCAACGCAAACTGGAGGAACAGCACCTCATCTTCCGACTAGGCACTTTACAGCCTTCCGGACTGAATATTGAGTTCAACAATTTTAGATCATGAACTCTCTCCTCCATCCCCACCCCCTTTCCGATCCCCTTTTTTTCCAATAATTTATATAGATTTTTCTTTTCCCACCTATTTCCATTATTTTAAATGTTTCCATCCATTGTTTTATCTTTGCCTTTTAGCCTATTTTGATCCCTTCCCCCCCACCCCACCCCCACTAGGGCTATCTGTACCTTTATTATCACATTCCTTAGATAATATCACCAGTTTCAACACCTCTTTGACCTTTTGTCTATGACATCTTTTGGTTATCTCCACCTATCACTGGCCCTCTATCAAGCTCTACTTGTCCACCCCCCCTTAAACCAACTTATATTTCACCTCTTTTCTATTTTTCCTTAGTTCTGTTGAAGAGTCATACGGACTCAAAACGTTAACTGTGTTCCTCTCCGCAGATGCTGTCAGACCTGCTGAGCTTTTCCAGGTATTTTTGTTTTTGTTTTGGAGAAGTCTATCCTCTGTTGCAAAGAATTTGCAGCACAGAAATGGGCCATTCAACTCAACTATGCCAATGTTTGTGCTCCACGTGAGCCTCCTCTCACCCTATGTCATCTAACCCCATCAGCATCACTTATTATTTTCTTCCTCGTATGTTTATCTAGCTTCCCCTTAATTGCTTCTATGCTGTTCATCTCAACTACCCCATGTGTTCACTTAACATTACTACAGAATGGAATTTTTGTGATCCATATCAAACATTCACAGCACAAGTTACATTCATAGAATCATACAGCACAGTAAGAGGCCATTTGGCCTGTTGTTCTTATTCTGGCTTTTTGAAAGATCTATCTAATTAGTTTCCCTTTCCCCATAGCTGTACCTTTTGAACGTTATTATTGATTCTGCTTCCATTATCCTTTCATTCCAGTCCATTCCAGATTATCATAACCCACTGAGGGAAAAAAAATATTCATCATGCTGCCTGTGGTTCTTTTGCCAATCTCCTTTAATCTGTGCCCTGGATACTGACCCTTTTGCCACTGGAAGCAATTTCACTTCATTTATTTGTATCAAAATAATTCATAATTTTGAACACCTCAATTACATCTGGCACTAATCTTCTCTGCTCCAAGGGGAACAAGCCCAACCTTTCTAGTTTCTCCAGGTAATTGGGGTCCCACATTCTTTGTACCATTCTTATAAGTCTGCTCTGCACCCTCTCTAAAGCCCAGTAATGCAATCAAAGCTCATCCTGCATCACCCCCTTAGCAGTGGTTAGCTACAGAAAATGCACTCCACTCCATCAAGCAGTTTCATGTCAGGCATCGTGTGAGTTAGATGCTTACACCACACTGTCCCATTAAGTACTGCTACCCCAGGTACAGCAACTCTGACAAAGTGAGCTCCTAATGCACCACAGTGCCATTTTCTATACAAGCTGTCCTGCAATATCTCTGATTTTAAATTATGAGAGATTCTCCATGGTGAACTTTTATATGTTGACAACAGGTTTGAGATTGCCCCAAACTTCTTCAATTTTGTGAAGTGAAGTTTTGTAGCCTTGTGCACTGATGTTCTGATGCCAAGTTCAAGGACAATAGCCCAACAAAGACAGGAAGAGGTGCTAGATCTAGTTCTAGGAAGTTAAGTGAGCTTAATCAGTAATATAAGATTGGTGCACCTATGGGTTAAAAAAAAGGATCAATATTCTATTCTGCAGCAATACAAACATACAAAAAGGACAGACAGAAAAGGAAAAGTTTGTTTATCAAATCTACCCAAACTCATGATGCTCAACATTATGGCTGAACACTTCCTGTCCCCTCTTTCCAACCGCCCACAACAGTATTGTAATCTGGAGTGGCAAAAAGATCATGAAAATAGCCAGAGCCAATGCAGGGGTGAAGAACTTTGAAAATCCCTCTCTGTCCCCTTTAGCAAGCAAAATCAGTCCAGGAAATATCTTCACTGTTAATCTGCTTACTGCCTATATATCTCAACATCTAGAAAACAGTAATCATAAAATGACCTGTATATTTGAGAAGGTAAATGGTCAAAAATACAGGTACTCTCTGGAAAAAAAAGGTATACAGTAAGATAAAAAGCTCAGAATAATTAGGAAGAAAAACTTCCAAATCGGACAGTGGACAATTACAGGAAATTTCAAACAAGATGCTTGGGTACAAACAAAGTACACGAAGAGTAGAAGTTAAGGAAAAGGGTTATGACTGGTTAGGAATGGAAAAAAATAAAGTCTAGTGATGATTAAAGGAATGACAGGAATGAGTACCTTTCCTTGGTTTCCACAACAGAATGTGATAATGGAATGAAAGTGCAAAGAAGAGAAAACGGACAATTCAATAGTCCAGCTATAGGTAAGGAAGATAGAACTCAAAAGTGGAAATTTGTACTAGATCCTGATACCATGCATCAGAGATTGGTGGGGAATTTCAGAGAGAAATTACAGAAGCTGTAATCACAATATTTCAAACATCTTTGGAAATGGAAGTTGTGCCAGAGGATTGGAAAGTTGTCAATATAACATCTCTGTTAGAAAAGAAAGGGTGAAGGTAGTGACAGTCCAGATGTTCTAACTCTGGTAGTACATATGAACATACAAATTAGGAGCAGGAATAGGCCATTCGGCCCCTCGAGCCTGCTCTGCCATTTGATAAAATCACGGCTAATCTGATTGTGGTCTCTACTGTCCTGTCTACTCCCTTTACTCTTAGATTGACTGACAAGGGAGTCAATCTAACTCAGCTTTAAAAATATTCAATGACCCTGTCTCCACTGTTCTCTGGGGAAGAGAATTCCATAGACCAACAAGCCTCTTGACAGAAAAAATTTCTCCTCATCACTGTCTTTACTGGGAAACCTCTTATTTTTAAACTGTGTCCGCTAGTTCTAGTCTCTCTCACCAGGGGAAACATCCTTTCAGCATCCTCCCTATTAAGTCCCCTCTGGATCTTACATGTTTCAATAAGACCACCTCTCATTCTTGTAAACTGCAATGGATACAGGTTCAACCTATCCTCATAAGACAACGCCTTCAACTCAGGAATCAGTTGAATGGACCTTCTTTGCAGTTCCTCGAATGCAATTATATCCTTTCCTAAATAAGGTGACCAGAACTGTATACAGTACTCCAAATATGGTTTCACCAATGCCCTGCACAACTGTAGAAAAACTTCCCCTACTTTTATATTCCACTCCCCTTGCAATAAACACTACCATTCTATTTCCTGCCTAATCACTTGCTGTACCTGCATGCTAACTTTTAGTGATTCATGTACCAGAGCATCTAGATCCCTGTGTACCACAGGGCTCTCCAATCTCTCAGTACTTAAATAAGATGCTGCTTCTCTATTCTCGCCAAAGTGGACAAGTTTACATTTCCCCACATTATATTTCATCTGCCACATTTTTGCCCACTCACTCAAACTACCTGTATCCCTTTGCAGACTCTTCACGTTCTCTTCACAACTTTGTCTCCTGCGGTTTTCTTCATGTCATTAGCTACCATACATTCGGTCCCTTCATCTAAGTCATTGATGTAGATTGTAAATAGTTGAGGCCCCTAGTTACAGCTTACCAACCTGAAAATGACCCATTTTTCCCTACTCTCTGCTTCCTGTTAGCTAACCAATCCTCTATCTATGCGAATGTGTTAACTCCCTGAAATTTTGTGCAGCAACCTTCGATGTGGCACCTTGTCACATGCCTTCTGGAAATCCAAGTACACTGCATCTACAAATTCGCCTTTATTCACATTGCTTATTATTTCCTCCAAAGAACTCTAAGAAATTATTCAAGTTAGTCAAATAAATTTCCCTTTCACAAAACCATGTTAATTCTGCCTGATTGCATTAAGATTTTCTAAGTGCCCTGCTATAGCCTCCTTAATAATAAATACCAGCATTTTCCTTATGACAGATGTTAGGCTAACTGGCCTGTGGTTTCTGTCTCCCTCCTTTCTTGAATAGAGGAGTCACATTTGCTATTTTCCAATCTGAAGGGACCTTTCCTGAATCTAGGGAATTTTGGAAAATTAAAACCAATGCATCTCCTACATCAACAGCCACATCTTTTAATACCCTAGGACGAAGCCCACCAGGCCTTTAGTTCTAATAATTTTCTCAGTACCCTTTTGCTGGTGATTGTATTTGTTTTAAATTCCTCCTCCCTTTCACCTTCTGCTTCACAATTATTTCGGGGATGTTATTTATGTCTTTTACAGTGGAGACAGACACAGAATATTTGTTAAATGCATCCGGCATTTCCTTATTCCCCATTATTAATTTCCCAGATCCACACTCTAGAGGACCAAAACTCACGTTAGTTATCACTTTTTTACTTACCTGTAGAAATTCTTACTATCTGTTTTTATCTTTCCAGTTAGCTTTCTCTCAAACTCTAATTTCTCCCTTTTTTTTTTAGTCATTCTTTACTGTTTTTTATATTCTGTCGAATCCTCTGACCTGCCACTAATCTTTGGGTAATTCTTTGGACAACACTTACTAAACGATCCTGATTGTGCTAAAAAATTACACTAACAACCAATTTAAGATTATCAGTCAGGCTTGCCATGTGGCTCACTTACACTTGTTAGAAGCTATATATATTCACACGCAGGGCCCTGTCCTTTGCAAACAAAAAGAACATGTCCAGGCATTGCGCCTTTTTCAACTAAACAAAAGCTGGGGGTCAGTGTTCCCTGGTGCATTCCCCATGGCAATGCCTTGACAAATCAAAGTCGACTTGCCTGGTTTGAATATAAACAAAAGCTTGGAGGATAACTATTGTGGTGCCTTCTCCATGGCGAAATCCACCAGAGTCCAACTAATGATCACCCTTTTCTCATGCAATATGAATTGTTATTCTCTTTGCAATTTGGTATTCTTGTAGTTCTGTCTGGATGAGTGCAAAATGAAATGCTTCAACAGCATGTCTCTTTCTTCAGTAATACTTTTCCAATTAATATTTTCTTTTTCCAATCTTTTCTGTGGAAAAAATCAAAAGATCCAAAATATGACATGAAGATTGAGGCAAGGAAGGAGACTAAATGTTTCAGAGAGCAGGCATGGAAACAATAGACTGAAAGTCTGCCACCTATACTATAAACCTCCAAATCTATGGTGATATGCCGGGAGGTCAGTGCTCTGTCAGCTGGATGGTGTGGTGAATGTGAAAGTCAATGTTACATCCTGTGTCCATTTTCTTTTAAGATCCTCACTGCCCCCTCCGAGATGCAGCCAATCGGAAAATACCAAAGCTGTCTGTGAAGGTACTGAGTAGGTTTAGAGTAAATATCCTCTTAAGGGATAATATGCATTGAAATGGTATTTGAACTGCTATACATTAACTAATATTATATTGAATTAATTTTTCTAGCACTGTATATATCCAAAATGTACAGTGGGAATTAGCTTATCAACTGTTTAAACCAGCAAGTGACATCCAGTGTACAGTGCAAGATGGAGTAAACTGAGTTTAAAACCTTTGTTTCTCATAGCGCACATATGTTTCTAGACAGAAAACTGGAGAAACCCTTTGGGTGGTACCAAAGTAACCTTGCCTAACCATTTCATTTTAGACATTGCTTCCACAAACTGGTCTGCCAATTGCACTAACTACTAAATGTTTGGCTACAACAAGTATTACGATACCTGTGGGGGAACTGTGAACCAAAATAACAAAATTTACTAAATGGCCCCAATGAAGAAATTACCAACAAGATTGAGGCCAAATTTGCTGACAATAAAAAGATAGGTATGAAAGCAAGTTGTGAGGGGGATACCAAGTGTCTGCAAAGGGATTACAGATAAGTTAAATGAGTGGGCAAAAATTTGGCAGATGGAGTATAATGTTGGAAAATATGTGGTTGTCCACTTTGGCTGGATGAATAGAAAAGCAGAATTTTATTTAAATGGAGAGAGACTGTAGAGTACAGAGGGTTCTGGGTGTCCTGGTACCTGAATCTCTCAAAGTCAGCATGCAGGTAACAACAAGTAATTCAGAAGGCAAATGGAATGTTGGCCTTTGTTGCAAGGGGGTGGAGTATATAAGTAGGGAAATCGTTGCTATAAATGTACAGGGCATTGGTGAGACCACACATAGAGTACTGTATATAATTTTGGTCACCTTACTTAAGGAGGAACATACTTGCATTCAAAGCAGTTTGGAGAAGGTTCACAAGGCTAATTTCTGGATGAGGGATTTGTCTTATGAGGAAAGCTTGAGCAGATTGAGCCTATATTCATTGGAGTTTAGAGAATGCGAGGTGATCTTATTGAAACATATAAGATTCTGAGGGAGCGTGACAGGGTAGATGTTTGTGGGGGATTCTAAAACTAGGAGGCACAATTTAAAAATAAGAGGTCTTCCATTTAAAATGGAGATGAGTTTCTTGTGTGAGATGGTCATTTGTATGTAGAATTCTCTTCCCTAACAAGCAGCAGAGGCTGGGTCATTGAATATATTCAAGGCTGAGTTAGACAGATTTTTGATGGACAAGGGAGTCAGGGGTTAGGGGGGCAGACAAAATCTGGAGCAAAGGCCAAAATCAGATCTTATTGAATGGTGAAGCAGGCATGAAAGGCTGAATGCCCTACTGCTCCTGCTTCTTATGATCTTATTTCACTTTTTGTAACTTTTACTTTTAAAATGAATCAAAATCAATGTAAATCAAACATTAATTAATAAGCAAATAAAAAGATAATTTCACTTAGTGGATAAAACAAAGATACGTCTTACAGGGCAACGAGCACCTGCATCACTGCCTGCACAAATGTGGCAGTAGATAGATGCATAGTTCCACAATACACTTCTTTATTCACACAGGGTAGGTCAAGAGTCCTTTCAGACAACAGCTTCTACCTTCAAATTTCACGGATATGATTATCGTCAGCAAGTCACACTTATACAAATCCTCTCTCCCTAGGGTCACAACAGTCCTGATGCTATCACTTCCTGGATATCCTTGTTAACCAACCAACTAATAACACCCCAGTTCACAGTTTGGCCACTTCTGGGAAAACACCCAGGTCTTTAGTATCTCCAGGCTATTCACACAGCTTTCCATGTTTTTAGACCTATTTAGCCAGATTGCACAGTAACAGCAATGCCAAATGGAAAAACTGACCTCTTCTTGACTGTGATTTGCTTCCTTTCCTCAAAAGAATTCTCTGTGCTCCTCTTTGTGTTTTTGACTGCTTTCTCTTTGTCTGCATCTGTGTGTTGAATGCCTCCATCTTCCAGCTCCTCTGCTTGTAGCTCTCCTTTGTGTCTACCAGCCACATGGTTTCTGTCTTAGCTTCCATCCTATTGGTACTGCTTCCAGGTCAAAGGTCAGGTCACAAACATTCTTAAAAACAATTACTGATTCCACAGACCTTTTAATCAAGTTACAAATTTTTCTTACTGTACTGCTGGGTCAAATTTCATCAAACTTCACCCCCTCCCCCCCACCCTTTGGAAAAAAGTTTTACGACAGTAACAGTAGTTTTCTTTATAAGTGTCTGAAATAGTTCTTAACATCATAAACACTTTAACATATAGCATATTACACAGTTAGCATATTACATATTACACAGTTAACAACAATGGTACATTGTATTTACAAAGTGAGCTTCATTAAAACTTGCAGTTGTACTTCACAATCTTATAAAACCCAATATGTTCACTTGGCTTTAAAACATTGTTACCATCCTTTGTTCTTTAAACTCTGGCCAGGGATCCACAGTCACATTGTATGTTAACGTTTCGAATCCGAATGACTCTTCGTCTAGAAATAAAGAAATATAGAAATGTGGAGAAATATAAGCTGGTTGAGGGGGGTGGGGTGGGACAGGTAGAGCTGGATAGAGGGCCAGTGATAGGTGGAGGCAAAGAAGAGATTGTCAAAGATGTCATAGACAAAAGGACAAAGGGGTGTTGATATTATCTAAGGAATATGCTAATGGTGAAATTAAGGGTAGAAAGCAGGACAAACAAGTGGCAGATGGCCCTATTGGGGGTGGGGTGGGGGGAAGGGATCGAAATGGGCTAAAAGGTGGAGACAAAACGGTAGATCGAAATAAATTTAAAAACAAGTGGGAAAAGAAAAATATATTTTAAAAATATAAATTTGGAAAAAGGGGGATCAGAAAGGGGTGGGGAAGGAGGAGAGAGAGCTCATGATCTGAAGTTGTTGAACTCAATGTTAAGTCCGGAAGGCTGTAAAGTGCCTAGTCGGAAGATGAGTTGCTGTTCCTCCAGTTTGCGTTGAGCTTCACTGGAACATTGCAGCAGGACAAGGACGGACATGTGGGCTTGAGAGCAGGGTGGTGTGTTGAAATGGCAAGCGACAGGGTGGTCTGGGTCATGCTTGCGGACAGACCGAAGGTGTTCCGCAAAGCGGTCACCCAGTCTGCGTTTGGTCTCTCCAATGTAGAGGAGACCGCATTGGGAGCAGCGAATGCAGTAGACTAAATTGAGGGAAGTGCAAGTGAAGTGCTGCTTCACTTGAAAGGAGTGTTTGGGTCCTTGCAAGGTGAGGAGGGGGGAAGTAAAGGGGCAGGTGTAACACCACCTGCAGTTGCATGAGAAGGTGCCGTGGGAGGTGTAGTTGAGGTGGGGTTGAGGTTTGGGGGGTGATGGAGGAGTGGACCAGGGTGTCCCGGAGGGAATGATCCCTGCGGAATGCCGCCAGCGGGGGTGAAGGGAAGATGTATTTGGTGGTGGCATCATGCTGGAGTTGGCGTAAGTGGCGGAGGATGATCCTTTGAATGCGGAGGCTGGTGGGGTGATAAGTGAGGACTTATAAGGGGGACCCTATCATGGCTCTGGGAGGGAGAGGAAGGAGTGAGGGCGGAGCGCGGGAGATGGGCCGGACACGGTTGAGGGCCCTGTCAACCACTGTGGCTTAACCACCCTCGGTTAAGGAAGAAGGAAGACATGTCAGAGGAACTGTTTTGGAAAGTGGCATCAATAGAACAGATGTGACGGAGGCGAAGGAACAGAGAATGGGATGGAGTCCTTACAGGAAGCGGGGTGTGAGGAGCTGTAGTCGAGGTAGCTGTGGGAGTGGGTAGGCTTGTAATGAATATTGGTGGACAGTCTATCACCAGAAATTAAGACTGAGAGGTCAAGGAAAGGGAGGGAAGTGTTGGTGATGTGAAAATGATGGAGGGGTGGAAATTGGAAGCAAAATTAATACATTTTTCCAGGTCTAGATGAGAGCATGAAGCGGCACCGAAGCAGTCATCGATGTACCGGAGAAAGAGTTGTAGGAGGGGGCCTGAGTAGGACTGGAACAAGGAATGTTCCACATACCCCATAAAGTGGCAGTCATAATTGGGGTCCATACGGGTACCTATAGCCACACCTTTTATTTGGAGGAAGTGAGACGAGTTTAAGGAGAAACTGTTCAGTGAGAGAACAAGTTTAGCCAGACGGAGGAGAGTAGTGGTGGATGGGGATTGCTCAGGCCTCTGTTCGAGGAATAAGCAGAGAGCCCTCAGACCATCCCGGTGGGGGATGCAGGTGTAGAGGGATTGGACGTCTATGGTGAAGAGGAGGCAGTTGGGGCTAGGGGACTGGAAATTGTTATGATGTAGGACATCAGAGGAGTCGCGGATGTAGGTGGGAAGAGACTGGACAAGGGGAGAGAGAATGGAGTCAAGATAGCAAGAAATGAGTTTCGTGGGGCAGGAACAGGCTGACACAATCGGTCTGCCGGGGCAGTCCTGTTTGTGGATTTTGGGTAAGAGGTAGAAGCGGGCCGTCCGAGGTTGGGAGACTATGAGGTTGGAAGCCTTTGGATACTGGTGGCTGTGAATTGGAATCCAAGGAGAAATACCCTGTCATATCCTCGGGATTCAGCAATTTCCTTTGTTCTCCTTTAAAATTAACAATAATTGTCATCAGGGTTTCCATTGATTGAAAGACTCTGAACCACTCTGTTCAGTTTTTAAACTCCCGACCTCCATTTTCTTTCATGTCTTCATGTATTTTGATGTCCAAATCTTGGGGGTAGAAGTTTCAACCAACCAAACATCCAAGTTGTCCTTTCGAACAATTGATTTCACCTCGTCCTGTTTAAATTCAAGATCATTCTATCATTCTTCTCCCTGATTTAACATTTTGGTTTTCTTTTCCAGGAGATGCAGATTTAGCACTGCCTCTTTTTGTGCAAGCAGTTCATTTTTCTGTTGAGTAAAATCCCCTTTAGATGCTTAAAGAACTTTGTTAAGGTTATGTCGATATTCAGCCAAGGAAACTTGATATTCCTTTTTATTCAATTCACAAATTTTCTTGATTTGTTTGCTTTTCTTCCTCCCACTGTGTTTGAACTTTGTTTTATTCCATTCTAGCAAGAGCGATTGCCTCTTTGTTTTGAAATTTTAGTTAATTCCAAGAATACATATCCTTCCTCACACCTCTATGGTATCAGCACTGCACTCAGTTATTCCACACTCTTTCAAAGCATGTTCTCCTTCTGCTGCCATCTGCTTTGTCTCATCTTGCTAATACTTTTTTTGTATTTTTAATTCAGATGACTGTAACTCATCTCCCACTGCCATTAACTTTTTCTTTTCAGCTGGATGCTCCAATGTCCTTTTAAGAGGGTCTGACTCTTTGGACATATATTTAGTCAAAACATTAACAACAAATTTACAGAAAGTGATGGATTTTTTAAGTCGCTTGGCTTTTCCCAGGCAATTTCAGTTTCAACAGCCTTGATGGCTTTCCCGAAACCACTGGAGACAGCAATACCTTATCCCCAGCAAAGTCATTTCCTAATAAGAAATCTACACAGTCAATAGGCAAATTAGGTACAATGCCAACAGTTGCAGGACTGCTAACTAGGGCACATTTTTAATTACCTGTGCCTCTGTATGGAGTTAAATAGCTCTGTTGATCCCCCGAACGAATACCTTGGCATTCATCGAGCTAACTGGGGGGCAAGATCAATATCAGTGACTGTTGGACCCCCCCCGCCCCCACAATCCCTATGGATAACAATTGACTTACATGCCTCACCAGACAAAAATGGGGACACTTTACCCTTAAACAGAAAACATCTATAATTTCCTGCACCCTGCAACTGCACTAATGCTATAGACTCGCTTTTAAATTCCCAACATTCAGTTTTCACATGCCCTTTCTTGTGACAAAGTAGCAAATTTTCCTTACTGCACTGTTTCTAGGTCAAAGGTCATTACAAGGCATAATTAGGAAAATTATTTTCTCACTAGTTTGGCATAGTAGCACTGCAGAGGCTCTTTGCGGATGTTGAATGTTTGGACTGGCAAGAATGGTGAAGTATTGTTGACTAGATGTTTTTCCACCCATCTTTTGCTATTTGTCTGTCACAATGTGACTCACATCAGCATGATAAGCAATGAAGGAATGCGGGAGATAGCTAGATCCTTGGGGGCTCAGTTGCTAAAGACACTGTCCAAATGAACCATAGCCAGCAGGTGATGAGTTAACTGATATCATGCAAGCTGGGAACAGACGTTCTCCAACTAATCTGAAAACCCTTGTGAGATGGAGAATAACCAACCCAGGGTTCCTGCTCAGGATCACTAGCACTATTATATGTTGATCTAGAACAAGGAAGGAGCACTTAGTAAAACACCACCTCAAGAGTTGAATTATTTGATGCAGCAGATTTTTTTTTATAATGAGTTGGCTAATTTCACCCAAGCTGGAACTAAAATTGGTCCTTAAGTTGGGAAGGGGAAATTCAACCAGGGTTTGTGCTTCTCATTATCCCTGCTGGAAAGAGACAGGATCAAGTTTGTCTTTAAAAAGTTCTCTGCTCTTACAATTGCTGTCTAAGTGTAGGTGCTCCTGTAGTGCAAGAGCTGTAGAATTACACCCTGAAAGTCTTTGCATTCTGGTGAGAAAACTGACCAAAATGAAAGTGGCCAACTCCTACATCAGTGCTGATGTAAAACTGTTCTCAGAAGATTCCTTGGTCATGTATCCAGCTCAACATATCAACAGAATTTCTTTTATTGGGAATCTTAGCTGAAGGATCATGGCCCCATAGGAAAGATACCACCACAATTGAGAAGAGTAGAAGAGAAGCGGAGGTAAATCACCAAAGCATTAGGTGATACCTGGCTGGGGTTTTAAAACCTACAGGAAGAAGAGTAAGGGAGGTAACAAGTTCTTTTATTTTGAAGTACTAAGATGAGCAGAAAAGAAATTAAATGAGTTTGACTTAACTAAACAGCAGCTTGCATTTATATACTGCTTTTAATGTGGAAAAATATCCCAAGGCATTTCAGCAGTGTTATCAGAGATAAATGGACACCAAACTAAAGGAGGAGATATTATGAGGGTTGATCAAATGCATTTAAGATTGGCATCCACCATTACTCTCAGGGCAAGTAAGGATGAGCAATAAATGCCAGTAATGCCTAATATCCTGGGCATTGTTTTTTTTTAAATGTTAGTATTGGCATCAAGTATTCCGCATCAGGTGTAAATTAGTTGCAGAGTAAAGCTTCCTGTACTGTGCTGCAACAATGTGCCTCAGCCTCAATTTCAGAGCATTTCCAAATGCACCCAGTGAGATATTTTTCCCATTTCCCGCACCACCCATCCTGTTTGCTCTCTGAGTGGGATTGATAGTTTAATGGTAATTTGCGCCGAACTAGCAGATGTGAGTGCTAGCAGCCAGATTGAAACGGCCCAATTTTTTCTTGTACAGCCAGCAAATAGTGGATAATTTTCATCCCACAATATTGGCTTGGATTTGAGTACAGGTACCTATCTTAATGTGACTTTTTTAGTTGAAGAAGTTACAAGCATTGAAAGGTTAGCGTGACAGCTTCCTTTAACTGGGTAGAAGGGTTGCCCACAGCAAGGGATTTCCATTAACATTGAGCCTTTCCTGGCCTCACAACATTGCAACTAGCTTTGCAATCACTGTTGTAGTGCAGAGAAAAAAAGCAGCCTGTTTGGATACCGCAAGGCCCCAAAAGCAGCAATGAGATACATGACCAGATAATCATTTTTTAGTGGTATTGGTTAACGGATAAATATTGGTTTAGATTCCAGAATAACTCTTCTGCAGAGCTGAAGAACTGACTGGCAAGTATCACTTTATCAGGCTGGGAATTAAAATATATTCAGTAGTTTCAAAAAGGTAGAAGTGGGTAAACTACTGGAAGTTTATATAGTGAAGAATGTATTTTTACAAGATGGCCAAGAATCAAAAGGGTATGTATAATGCATTTTTGGGATTGATTGTGCAAAAATGTTGTTACTAATCATTTATCTTGGTGGTAGTGGATGTCAGGTTTGTGTACTAACTGTTTTGCTTTTCTCTTTTTTGCCTCTGCTGTCTGCTGTATCAGGCACGGGAACATTGTCTCCACATGTTGGAGGAGGCACTGACCAAGAGTAAACAGCAGGGAGTCGCAAAACCAGAGTGGTAAGTAAAGTATGCAGCAGTCAAGTACACGCATGCATATTTTTTCTACACAACAACAGCAACTTGTATCTATATAGCTCCTTTAATATTGCAAAACATCCCAAGGTACTTCACAGGAGTGCAACTAGACAAAAATTGATACCGAGCCAAAGACGGAAACATTACGACAGGTTACCAAAAGCTTGGTTCAAGAAGTAGATTTGAAGGAACATTTTAAAGGAAGTGAGACAGTTGGAGAGACTTGGTGAGGGAATTCCAAAGCTTTGGGCCTAGACAACTGATGAGATGCCAATGGTAAAGTGGAAGAAGTGCACACAATACTGTGTTCTTTGTTAAATACCTTTGTACTTAGTGAGTGGAAGACAGGTTTCAGTGCAAACTTATCAAAGATATTAGTTCCTTATGTCCACGAGGTTTTTTGTATGTATATATATTGTGCCAGTGTGCTCTCCCTCGTTCTGTCACATCTGGATTGACACAGCTAATCCATATACATTCCCTGAGGACCCTCTCCTCTCTCACTAACAGGGCTGACCCTCACTCATGTGCCGTAGAGATGGAATATGAAGCTTTCAAAATCACCAAGATGGCTAACTTATACAAAGCACTGGTGCTGAGAAAGGTGGGTAAATAAAATGATGTACTGTTGGGGACCTACTACATTTAATTCAAAGTGGCTTGTTAAGTCTATTTACATAATTATGCATAGCCATCGACAGCCAAGGGGAGGCAGCAGAATGAGGAAATTAATAAGAATTCAGAATTTGTAGCAGCACAGAAGCATTACATTTAAAAGGTTACAACTTTGACCCTTAGAATGAGAGGCTATTATAACTGAAAGCTTTATAGTGAGAGTGGAATGTAAAGAGTTATAACTGGGAATTCTAATGAGAATAGAGTATGCAACACTGAATTTTAATTGTGAACTTTTTATTAAGTGTTGGGTGTGACAGAATATTGAAATGAGAACAATTGTGCTCCATGCACCATTGATCTGGAGCAAGCCTGAGTACTGCACTGTGTCATGATGTAGAGTAAAGCTTTCTTTGTATACACTGGTTTTAAAGAGAAGATTGATGCCCTCAGTGTTTACCTTGTGCCGTTAGCTGTTAGTATAGTTGAGTAAGGCAAGATTACATAGCGAATGTGAATGTTTGCTTTCATAATATTTTTTCAAAGCAACAAAATTAATAACAATACACATAGCTTTTATTGCACTCCAGCTGAGTACTTTGTTATATGACACTTGACCTAAACCTGTGCCAATGAAATTGTTACAATTTTGAGGTTTATAAGATTATTATACTTTGGGACTGTGGCTTTAAATTTAGGGTAAATTAAGGGGGGCATGTGACCTGTTCTGAAGTCTGCCTTGACAGTAAGCTTGGGTTGTTTGATTAGTTAGTGATCAAAGGGAAGGCTTAGATTGTTACACAGAGAAGAGGGTACAAGGTATTTATGTTTGGAGACAATGACATTAGTACTTGAGTTTACAATCTCCCAAAGTGCCAGAAAGGTGTTCCTGGTATTGGGTTTTAAACAATTGTGTTTAGGGACTTGGGATCAAGGATAGCTAATTAGCATTTCTACCTGGATGCAAGGTTAATGTGTTTCACCTTGCCATGGGGAAGAGGTCAGACAAAGCCATTTTTTGAGATCAGGTTACAGGCTTCCCTACAAATCAATTAATCTCACAGACAGGGATTCTGTGTACTTGGCAGAGAGCAAAGGCTGCTTGACTTTGCAAGCTACCACAGCCAGATTCTGGAAGGAGATGGTCTATAGTCGAAGACACACATCCTGCAGCCATCTAAAGATTCTGGGAGATTTGTCTTGGCTTGGCCAACAGGTAGAAGAATCCTCTCAATGGGCTTTACTGTTGTAGATATAAGGAACTTTCTAAAAACTGAGGAAAGTGCCTGGAGACGGCCACTCAAAGTTACTACTCATCGAAGCGGGGATGCGGAAACCCCTTAGTAGCTGAGAGGAACTGGATTGTTTGCTAAAAGGACTGTAATTCCGTGGAGAGTGATATGTGTGATAAGTATAAAAGGAGAATGTTTTTCTGTGTAGTTAAAGTGTAGGTTGCCTACAAAAAGAAAATAGTGTTTAGACAATGATGCTTTTAGTCATTTTAAAATATGAAATCTTGCCATGTCATTCTGTCAGCTAGTCTGACTGGAAGTTCAAATCTCTTTTAAAAAGTTATCAATCTCTATGGAGATCATTACAAAATGTATCTCGTTGTATGCTGTTTTTCCACTGAGTATACCTCCACTGGTTTTAATGCTATTTAATCAATTACTTTGTCAGTTTAACACCAGTTACTGTAATTTGTCATCAGAGACAGAGTGCCTGAACACTTGATCAGGTATCAGTTGATCAGTGGGAGTTGCATGGATTTGTGAGGAGTAGGTCAGGTTTGACTAAAGTATTTGAATTTTTGAGGAATCTATTAAGCACAGCATCTAGTGTATTACTTTCAGTCCTGGGCACTGCACCTCAGAAAAGATATATTGGCCTTGAAGAGTGTACATGTGGATTCATCATTCTTGTACTCGGGCTTAAAGGGTTAAAGTATGAGGGTAGGTTCCATACCTTGGCTTAGATTTTCTAGAGTTTAGAAGTTTAGAGGTTTTAAAAATGACAGAGGAATTCAATTGGGTAGATACTGAAAAGCTATTTGCTTTAATAGGGAATCCAGAACAAGGATCTGACCTCAGCCATATAGGAGCAAAATCAGGAAACATTTTATCCACACAAAAAGTAGTGGAAATCTAGAATCATAGAATTGTTACAGCACAAAAGTAGGCTGTGCAAGAGCAACTCATCTTGTCCCATTCACCCAACCTTTCCCCATGGCCCTGCAAATTATCCAATTCTTGTTTGAAAACCTCCAGCACACGTTCAGGCAGTGCGTTCCAGATCCTAACAACTGGCTGTGTAAAAAAAAATTCCTCATGTCACTGTTGCTTCTTTTACCAATCATCTTAAAAAAATTGGTGTCCCCTGGTTCTTGAACCCTCTGTCAACTGAACTCACTCTTCCTTTCTACTCTGTGTAGACCCGTCATAATTGTGAACACCGCCCCACATTCTTCACGTAACTGAAATTCTTCATCCTAAGAACCATTCTCATGAATCCTTTCTACACCCTCTCTAATGCCATCACATCTTTCCTAAAGTGTGGTGCCCAGAACTGGATACAGTATTCCAGTTGAGGCCAAGCCAGTGTTTTATACAGGTTTATCATATATTTGTTGCTTTTGTACTTTATGCCATTATTTATAAAGCCCAGGATCCCGTATGCTTTATTAACCACTTTCTCAACCTGCCCTGCCACCTTCAATGATCTGTGCACATATATCCCCCCAGGTCCTTCTGCTCTTGTACCTCCTTTAGAATTATGCCCTTTTTTATTTATTGCCTCTCCTCATTCTTCCTACCAAAATCAATCACTTCACACTTCTCTGTATTAAATTCCATCTGTCTTTTATCTGCCCATTCCACCAGCTTGTCTATGTCCTATTCAAGTTTATCACGATGTACCTCAGTTCATAATACTTCCAAGTTTTGTGTCATCCATTTACTAAAAATCTTTGCATATTGGGGGACAATTGAAATTCTCAAAATCAGATTGTTAGATTTTTGTAGGTAAGGGTATCAAAGAATATGGAACAAAGGAGGCTAAAATAGACCGGCCATGATATAATTGAATGGTGGAGCAGGCTCAAGGGGTTGAACGATCCACTCCTTTCCTATTTACTTGTTGCTCCTTTCATACCAGGTTGGAGAGATTAAGTCAATTCAAAATCGGCCTTTGTACCCACAACTGACAAAATTGGACGCTACAGCAACAACAGATTGTGACAAAGATGGTGAAACATTTATTTCCGCATCACAGCTCTATTCTGTGAGTACATCTCTTGTCTCTTGGTGCAGGACTGTAATGCCTTGTCTTCTCCGGAGTAGTGGGAATTTAAGATCTCACAACAGACATCCTGCTCCCTGAAACCTCACTGTGCTAAAAACAAACATTATTTCATTCTAACTCATTCTTTAGCAGGGCTTCAAAACTGTGGACTTAGTCTTTCCTTTCTCCTACAGTCTACAGGTTTTATAACCCTAACTTGGCATCGTCTAATCACTACTTCCTGATTTATGTCACCTTCTATGTAATCCTAGTCGTGTCCTGTGAAATGGCCTTTGACCTTTCCACTTATTGATCTTGTGGTGCTCGCTGCCAGAATGTGAATCATTGCTTGAGCATGTGACTGATCATAAACCATTGACTTCTGTACTGGCTGACCTCAAGCCACCGCCCTCTGTATCCGAGTGTTGTTGAGCTCCAGTCACTGCCTGCTGTATTCTGAGTATCATTGACCTCAAGCCACTGCCCTCCATTTTGTGTCACTGACCTCTAGTCACTGTCGCTTTATCCCGAATATCACTGACCTCCAGCCACTGTCTCATAACTGTCACTGACCTCCATCTATTGCCCTCTATATTGTGTGTCTCAGACCTCCAGCCACTATCTTCTATATCTGGAGTGTTACTGACCTCAGGCTACTGCCTCTATATTTTGTGTCTCACTGAGCTCCAGCCACTATCTTCTGTATCTGGAGTGTCACTGACCTCAAACCACTGCCCTCTATATCATGCATGTATCTGACCTTGAGCTGCTATATTGTGAGTGTCACTAACTGTACCATAAATACCAGACAAATGCTGATCTTTTTCTGTGTTTTGCAGTTCAAGCGAAAGCGTTTAGGAGCAGGAGGCCAGAGTTCATCTAGCCCATTCCAGACTGCAGGAGAGATGCTGACGAACCCGGTGCTAGTGAACAGTGAGCAGAGGAATGGTGCTAGTTCAGAGAGTCCGGAATACCACTTGGACAGAGCTAGAAAAAAAGATACAAGATCTCCAGATGTCACAAAACCCTCTGTAGACCACAATGAGAGGACAAATCAGTCCTCGCCTCTCCACTCTAGTCCAAGCAAGAAGAAACCCACTAAAAGACAACTGCTGGCAGAGAATGCTAAGAAAGACTCTCAGAATATTACCAAATTCTTTCAGCAGAGCAAATCTAAAGGGGTAGCAGAAGCCTCAGCCAAGGGCCTCGGTGGGGTCTGCAGCACCCTTGTTAATGATGCACAGGAAGAAGAGGACAGCAGGAAAGGATCCTCTTCCACTTGGACCTTGTCTGGGGAACTGGAATCTTCTCCGGATCTTGATAAAATGACTAAGACTGTAAATGTGAACATAGTGCCTAAGACTGTAAATGTGAACATAGTGCAGAGACATTTACAGACCTGTCATGACATGGAACAAAAGATAAGGTAATGCTAAAAGCTGGGCAATACTGGTGCCCTATTATCTGATTTTTTTTTCTGCCAACTGACTTTCTTTGTGTTCATCAAAATGAAGGACGCTGGTGCTAGGGAAAGGTATACTCTCCAGTTTAGGCACCTAATGTTAGCACCAAGCTTCCTCTACTCTCGCAATTGAGGCCGAGGCCAATTTTAGGCCAAAGTGTTTGCTAAAGGCGTTTCATTTCCCAAATTAGCCATCCATCTTGTGGCCTTTTTGAGTGACATCAATGTTAGAACAATCTTGGTGTTGTACACTGGATTGAGGCTGCTCGTATTTCATTAGATACTTACAAGCAGCTGACAATCTTGTTATTAGCACTAGTTAGGCCTCAGCTGGGGTATAGTGTACAATTCTGCACACCACACTCTAGCAAGGCCCTGGAGAGAGCACAATGGAAGTTTACCAGGTTGATACCAGGGATGAGGGAGTGCAGTTATGTGAAGAGATTGAAGAAACTCGATTGTTCTCCATGGTGCAGAGAAGGTTAAGGGATACCTAACAGAGATATTTAAATAATGAAGGGTTTTGATAGCCAAATATGGAGAAACCATTTCCTCTGGTAAATGGTAACGTGAGGTCATAGCTTTAAAATAACCGGCAAAAGAATCAGAGGAGGAATGAGGAGCAATTTACAAGGAGGGTTGTTAAGTTCTGGAATGCACTAAAGGGTGGCGGAATCAGATTCCAAAGCAACTTTCAAAAGGCAATTGGACATGCACTCTGCAGGGGTTATGGGAAGTGAGACTAAGTTGGACAGTTCTTTCAAAGAACTGTCACAGGCATGACGGGCTGAATGGTCGCTTTCTGTGCTGTAAGTTTCTATGAGTTTTTCATCCAATGAGTTTGTGCTGGATTTTAACCCCTCCCCAGAGTGGTGAAAAGAAAGCATCAAGCACACTATACTGCTCGCTCTCCTTAATGATTGGATCTAATCTCTAGTTTTCTTTTATAGCATTTGTGTAATTAGTGTGTGCAGCATGATAACCTTCTTGTCCAATTGTTTACACTTAGTGTTTCCCACATTTGACGCCAATAGGTTACATAAGAAGAAATAGGCCATTTGGCCCTTTGAGCCTGCTCCACCATTCATGGCTGATCTGATTGTGGCCTAACTCTACTTTCCTGCCTGCCCACAATAACCCTGTACTCCCAAATAACTAACTGCTTCCTTCTGAACCTGACCAAAGCTTTCTCTTACAGTTTTCTGTTTAAAACCTGCCTGTGTTTCTGTCTATTTTTATCGCCCTGTGTTCACAGTGTTATGAAAACTATACTTACTTTGAAGTTGAGAGCGGAGGGCAGGAACTTTAACTCCCAATGGATCTCGGTGCTTTTGCACATACGCAGACTGGGAGCGGGCTGCACATGCACAGTTCTGCAGTGCAAGTTCTTCGGGCCTGGGACAGGCCCATCACACCGTATAAAGAGAGGGGGGAAAAGGCACGAAACCTGGGAATGGAGCACCATCAAGGAGAGGTCCCAAAAGAAGAGTCCCAGAGGGAGGGGACAAGGAAACAGGCAGAGAAACAGGCTCCAAACAGGCAAAATGCTATGGGGAGCAGACTTTAAGTGAAGAAGGCAGCTGAAGATTGGTGACTCTGTGCTCCAGGCCATTGGGGCAAAAGTACCCCTTTGGAGCAGTAGTGTTCTGCTTGGCGTGGCCAAAGATCTAAAGTTGTGCTTGTAAATTAGTGCTTGAGCGTATATTTGGGAATCCAGGGGAAAAAGATCTTGAGAGACAAGATTGAAATACTACAAGGTGGACTGTTGTTGATGCCATCCAAGTTGGGGAGACTGTTGGAGAAAAATCTTCGAAGGTGAAGACTGGAATCCCTTGTAAGAGAGACCAAGTTTTAGTGAGATTGGTTGACACTCAGTGTTACTGATGCCTGCGTGGGTTGTTGAGAAATCCATGGACTCTGTCTTGCTCGAACCTGGCATTTATTGTGGAGTCTGGTGTGTTTGACCACAGTTAGTGTGTTAATTCACATGTACCTCATACTTACCCTAAATGTTAGAGTATAAGATCGATATTGTAAATGGTTTTATCTTTCTGACCTTGTATAGTAAAGTTTATTTTTGTTTGTTCAATGGCTGCCAATGCAGTGCATGCACAGTTGTACTGACGTGATGTCATTATGAGCAACGGGTTCCATTTGCTGGTGATGTCTGCGCACCCCAAGCTCTTGATTTCACTGTTTTTCAATGAAGGGACCTATTGTACTTACAGCCATCCAAATTTAAGTTGTCTAATCTTGGTTCAAAAGTTCATACGATTCCCTTATGGGATTCTAATTTTCATCTGATTCCATACAGCAATGCAGTAGCAAACTGCCCTCTTATGCATCCCAAGAGGTTGATAAATAAAAAGCAAGCAAAGAGAGATGCAGGGTTATTTCCCTCACAAACTCCAAAATGCTTCATTTTCTTTCTTATTAAACGTGATAAGATAAAGTTGATTTGCTGAAAAAAGAGACATGTCTAAGCTTTTTGTCTAACACTCATCAGGATACTCACAAGAATGCCAATATAAGGGAGAAAATAACAATTTATACTGTATGTGAAGAATTTGCTGATTGATTGGCAAGTGGCATTGCCATGGAGAATGCACTGCTGATGGTGACTGTTAGTTAACTGCCAAGCATTGTTTGAAATTTAAACAGATTCACAGAATTTTAACGGCACAGCAGGAGACCATTCAGCCTGTCGTGTCTGCACCAGCTCTCCAAATGACCATTATGACCTAGTACCATTGCCTTGCCTTTTCCTATACCCCTGCACATTGTTTCTATTTAATAATCATCTAATGCCCTCTTGAATACCTCAATTGAACCTACCTCCACCACACTTCCAGGCAGTGCATTCCAGAATTAAAATGTTTTTTTCCCATGTCACATTTGCTTCTTTTGCAAATCACTTTAAATCTGTGCCCCCTCATTCTTGATCCTTCTATGAGCGGGAACAGCTTCTCCCTATCTACTCTGTCCAGCCCCCTCATGATTTTGAACATCTCTATCAAATCTTCTCTTAGCCTTCTTCTCTCCAAGGAGAACAGTACCAACCTCTCCAATCTATCCTCATGGCCAAAGTTTCTCAACCCTGAAACCATTCTTGTAAACCTCTTCTGCACTCTGTCCAATGTGTTCACATCCTTCCTATAGTGTGGCGCCCAGAACTGTACACAATACTCCAGCTGAGGTCTAATGAGTGTCTTATATAAATTCAGCATAACCTCCCTGCTCTTGTACTCAATGCCCCTATTAATAAAGCCCAGGATACTATATGCTTTATTAACTGCTCTCTCCACCTGTCCTGCCACCTTCAATGATCTAGGCACGTATACACCCATGTCTTTCTGCTCCTGCAGCCTCTTCAAAATTTCACTTTATTTTATATTGTCCATATTCTTCCTACCAAAATGCATCACCTTACACTTCTCTGCATTGAACTTCATCTGTCACCTATCTGCCCACTCTACCACCTTGTCTGTCCTCTTGAAGTTCCACACCATCGTCCTCGTTGTTCACAACACTCCCAAGCTTCATATCATCGACAAACTTTGAAATTGTCCCCTGCACACCAAGATCTAGATCATTAATATGTATCAGGGAAAGCAAGGTTCCCAATACTGACCCCTGGGAACTCCACTACAAACCTTCCTCCCATCTGAAAAATATCCATTGACCATTACTCTCTGCTTCCTATTTTTCAGCTAATTTTGTATCCACGTTGCTACTGTCCCTTTTATCCCTTGAGCAATAACTTTTCACACAAGTCTGTTATGTGGCACTGTATCAAATGCCTTTTGAAAGTCCACGTACACCACATAACAGCATTATCCTCACCGACCTTTTCTGTTACCTCTTCAAAAAACTCCAGCAAGTTAGTTAAACCAGGCAGCTTGACCCTGATTGGTTGAGGTGTTGCCCTGAGGAATGAATCAGCAAAAGGCTGTCACTTATTTTGTTTAGCTGAATCAGGCGCAATGTATATGCATGTTCATTCTGTCTGCAAAGAACAGGGCCCAGTGTATTAATAATATGTAGCTTCCAGTAAATGCAAATGCGCCACACTGTGAGCCCGACTGACAATCTTAAATTGGTTGTCAGCGTAATTCTTAGCACACCGAGGGTTATTTGGCAAATGTTGTCCAATCGTGGAATCACATCTATTGTTGGACACTGTGTTTTGAGTTTTGCAAGCACGGGCTGGTTGGGTACAATCTGTACCCTGCCCGTTGCGAACAGCAGCTGGGACATGCTGTTTGAAACGATCCGATAGTCTTTGGGGGACACGGCCTACGTACCTAGCATCACATTGGCACTGAAATTCATTTACTGAATTACTCATTTGTGTGATAGGCAAAACGTTTTTGGCTTGACGGCAGCATCCTGTTAGTGGCAAATACCACTCGTGTTGCTACTGCACTATATCAAGCATGCATATATATTGCGCCTGTTTCAGCTAAACAAAATAAGTGACAGCCTTTTGCTGACTCATTCCTCAGGGCAATGCCTTGACCAATCAGGGTCAAGCTGCCTGGTTTAAATTTCAAACAATGCTTGGCAGTTAACTAACAGTCACCATCAGCAGTGCATTCTCCATGGCAATGCCACTTGCCAACCAATCAGCACTCTTCACACACAGTATAAATTGTTGTTTCCTCCCTTATATTGGTATTCTTGCAAGTGCCCTAATGAGTGCAAGACTAAAAGCTTAGACATGTCTCTATTTTTCAGCAATACTCAAGTTCTGTACTACCGAACGAATATAGTTGATAGTATAAGGTTGTAGTTGTCCAAAGTTGATGTTGATGACAATGGGAAAATGGATTATCACAGAAACTGATGAAGTTCTGGCACAATTAGATTGTAAAGCAGTGCTCTGAGGTTTGTGTGGCACTACACTGTTCTCATTGTGCTACATATGCAGTTGCATTGAGAGTTCCTTTTTCTATTTGAAAGAGAAATAATGAATACATGGGGTGGAGAGCTGGACTGGATTCTATGCATTTGTGGCAAAGTACAGCTTTAACCACCTGGGTACAGAATATGCAAATACTCAGAATAAACAACAAATCAAAGCCATACACTGGGGCACAGCGTCATTGGTTTTCTGCGCATGCATGGACCAATGCGTGTGGGTAGATGTGTATCAGTGGCCATCTTTGCAGCCAACTTGCGTTGGCAGGCGACACAGTGTTGTTCAAAACCTGTGGAATCTTGCAGCTTTATTCTGTTAGTGGGTATCTTGGATCTCAAACTTTGTCTATTTTAAACAAAACATTATTGGTCCCTAACTGGATCTTACCAACAACTTGGGGGTCTGGCCTCGGATCATAACAGCCAGAAGGAAAGGCCTGCCAGACCACTCACCACTGAGGTTCTAGCAACAGACACTTCCCAGCACACCCAGTATGAGGCATTTATTGCCAAGACAGATTAAGGTATTGCTTATCATTTTGTCTTTGTGGACCAACATCAATCCTGAGCTCATAAGCCTTTTAACCACCTTTCATTTAGATACATTATTTTCCCTAAGCCTGAATGAATGAGCCAAGCTTTAAAAAAAGAAAGCATTTGAAATTAACTTTTTGTGGAAGAATGGTCAAGAAACCCCAAACATGACAACCACCGTTACTGAGATGAATTCATCACAGGCTGGAGATCAAGCTGAAGATCTTCTGCTCTGTATTTTTAAAAATTAATTCATTTGTGGGATGGAGTCGTCACTGGCAAGGCCAGCATTTATTGCCCATCCTTGAGACAGTGTTGAACCAATTCTTGAACCACTGCAGTCCTTATGGTATAGGTACACCCACAGTGCTGTTATGTAGGGAGCGCCAGGATTTTGACCCAGCAACAGTGAAGGATGGTGTGTGACTTGGGAGGGCAACTTGTAGGTGGTGACCCCATCAGGGTGCACCCCTTTTTCTAGGTGGTAAAGGTCATGAGTTTGGAAGAAGTGGAGGTTTGTTGAAGAACCATAGTCCTGCAGTTTTTTATCCTCTTCAAGTACTCATCCAATTCTCTTTTCTGAAAGTTACTATTGAATCTGCTTTGAATCACCACCCTTTCAGGTAGTGCATTACAGATCATAACTCTGTGTAAAAAAAAATGTGCACTTGTGGTGCCTTCACCCTCTGCCACTGGAAACTGTTTCTCCTTATTTACTTTATCAAAACCTCATCATCATTTTGAACATCTCGTCAAATCTCCTCTTGTGGAGCAAAGGCAGATTTTTGGTGTTAGGGAATAGATTAGCTATAAACGAACTGATTGGTGGAACAGGTCTGAGGGGCCAAATGGCCTACTTCTATTTTTATCTCAGAGAAATGCACACTGGCTGATTGAATATGTACAGGAAAGGTTTGCGACTAGTTTGTATGTTGCTGCTGTTCGTGTCCCAGAACATTCTTTTTGATGTGTATTGTTATTTTACCAAGTGACAGATGTAGGAACGTAGAGAAGGCTCCTGGTGGGAAAATGCTGGCTGATGCAAGCAGCCAAGGCTGGAAAGTTGCTCCCTCTGCTAGCGAGAAAAGGCCAGCAACAGACCAGGTAAGTCGCCTTGGTGTTTGTTGCACTCGCTCTGACTTACGCTCCTTGTGCCTTGAACTTATCACCTGTATTCTTTCAGAGACAAGGGTCACTGGACCTGAAACGACAACGAACCAGCATCAATTCCTCCATCTTATGCCCACCCGACGTTAAGGGCAGTCAGACCAAGAAGAAGGTGACCTTTGACTCCTTGTTTCAGTCATGTAAGGAAGAGAGCACCAAGGCATCTTCAGTTGCATCAAATGGAGGACAACTGAAACAGGCAGCAGACATCGTTGTCAAATGCCTCACTCCTTATTACAAGGAGGGAAGGTTTGCTTCTAAGGTAAAAGTGAGTTGTTAGTGAATCAGAATAAAACACACAAGGCCCTTTGTTCTTAATTTGGGACTAGCAGATCTTTGTGATATTGCTCATTATAGATACACTGAAGTCCTCACTTGAATTAATGAATAATGGCTCATCTCCCATATCCTGCAGGATTTATTTAAAGCCTTCGCTCGACACCTTTCTCATTTACTGGTTGTTGAAGAGAATGCTGTGAAAAGAAATGGTAAGAGCAGACTCTGCCTTCATTTGTGATCTGTTGTGTCCTGGGAAAGGGACAGTACCATTAGTCTAAGAGACAGGTGCAGTCTTGAACTTGTAATTCATGGTAAGCTTTTCTCGATGAAACAATCTCCAGGATGATCAGTGCAATATTAGGGGTGTGGAAGGTTAAACTGTGACAGTTCAACAAGAGAGCACAAGTTCAAACTGATATTGGGACGTTCTTGAAATGATGATCGACATATTGATGGACGTATGAGTAGGGAAGAGGAGGCGAAAGCTCTTGATCAGAGACATATGAATGCTGTGATGGAGGGCACTGCAACTCTTTTCTGGACAGATGAACTAGAAGAGACCAAATGACTTTCCACATCAGTATCTATATTGTGATCGATAGATGCAACTGACCCCAATAACAAACATTTATAAAACTAATACATAAAGACCCTCCTGATTTATTTTTCCTCCTTCCTTTCTGAAGATCCTAGCTCTTGCTTGTGCATTACTGTATGGTACTGATGTTTTCTGGAACCTTTCCCAGACATCCATTCATATATCAGCAGGTCAAAGACACTGTCTCTTAAATTAACTGTACTACTTTGTCATGTTAAAACTCATTTGGCATATGGAAGTTTAGCCTTCACATATTTAACTAGTTTTTTAACCCAATCTCACCCACACAGTTAGATGTCTTGGGAGAGACAGAAAAATCCTTATTCCAGCTTCCCAGAATTCTGGGGAATTCCTCTACAACATTTCCTTCCCCCACCCAACCTTCAAACAAAGGCAGTCAAATGAGCTGCAGGAGACCACATTGACCCAGATGTCTTATCCACACTTAGGAACCTGTGCAGCTACTTTCAAATGTCTGTAGTGAATTCACATTCTCAGTATTTGTTAGCAATTTGTTCAGAGATCAATGATTCTCTGAAAAAACAAGTAATACCTGCCATTTAGTTCGTGTGTGACTTATCCTTGCATTCCCTGGTCCTCCCTAGCATTTAGGACTAAGAGGAAGGGCAGGCAAGGAGAAATTCCTGAACACCGTGGGACTGGAGGTCTGAAATGCATTTGTTTCAATGTGAGAAGTAGAACAGATGAGCTTAGAGCTTGGGTTAGTACTTGGGACTATGATGTTATTGCTATTACAGAGACTTGGTTGAAGGATGGACAGGATTGGCATATAAACGTTCCAGGATTTAGATGTTTCAGGCAGGATAGAGAGGGATGTAGAAGAGGTGGAGGAGTTGCACTGCTGGTTAAGGGGAATATCACAGCTGTACGACAGGAGGACACCTCGGAGGGCTCATGCAGCGAGGCAATATGGGTAGAGCTCCGGAATAGGAAGGGTGCAGTCACAATGTTGGGGGTTTACTATAGGCCTCCCAATTGCCGGCGGGAGATTGAGGAACAGTTATGTAGGCAGATTTTGGAAAGATGTAAAAGCAATAGGGTTGTTGTGGTGGGTGATTTTAACTTTCCCTATATTGACTGGGAATCACTTAGTGCTAGGGGTTTGGATGATGCAGAATTTGTAAGGTGCATCCAGGAGGGTTTCCTGAGACAATATGTAGATAGTCCAACTAGGGAAGGGGCAATACTGGACCTGGTATTAGGGAATGAACCCGGCCAGGTGGTCGAAGTTTCAGTCGGGGAGCATTTCGGGAAAAGTGACCATAATTCAGTAAGTTTCAAGGTACTGGTGGATAAGGATAACAGGAGTCCTCGGGTTAAGGTGCTTAATTGGGGGAAGGCTAATTATAACAATATTAGGCAGGAACTGAGGAATCTAGACTGGAGGTGGATGTTTGAGGGCAAATCAACAACTGACATGTGGGGGGCTTTCAAACGTCAGTTGATAAGAATTCAGTACTGGCATGTTCCTGCTAGGACGAAGGATAAGTATGGCAAGTTTCAGGAACCTTGGATAACGAAGGATAGTGTGAGATTAGTCAAAAAGAAAAGGGAAGCATTCGTAAGGGCTAGAAGGCTGGGAACAGATGAAGCCTGTGGAGAATATAAAGAAAGTAGGAAGAAACTTAAGCAAGGAGTCAGAAGGGCTAAAAGGGGTCATGAAAAGTCACTGGCAACCAATGGAGAGCTGTGACTAGTGGAGTTCCGCAGGGATCAGTGCTGGGACCTTTGCTGTTTGTAGTATACATAAATGATTTGGAGGAAAATGTAACTGGGCTAATTAGTAAGTTTGCAGATGACACTAAGGTTGGAGGAGTTGCAGATAGTGAAGAGGATTGTCAAAGGATACAACGGGATATAGATCGGTTGGAGACTTGGGCAGAGAAACGGCAGATGGCGTTTAATCCGGACAAATGTAAGGTAATGCATTTTGGAAGGTCTAATACAGTCAGGAATTATACAGTAAATGGCAGAACCCTTAAGTACATTGACGGGCAGAGGGATCTGGGTGTACAAGTCCACAGGTCACAAAGTGGCAACGTAGGTGGATAAGGTAGTCAGGAAGGCATATGGCATGCTTGCCTTCATTGACAGAGGTATTGAGTATAAAAGCTGGGAAGTCATGCTGCAGCTGTATAGAACCTTGGTTATGCCACACTTGGAATATTGCGTGCAATTCTGGTTGCCACATTACCAGAAGGATATGGAGGCATTGGAGAGGGTGCAGAGGAGGTTTACCAGAATGCTGCCTGGTCTGGAGGTTATTAGCTATGAGGAGAGGTTGGAGAAACTCGGATTGTTCTCACTAGAGCGACGGAGATTGAGGGGCGACTTGATAGAAGTTTACAAAATTAGGAGTGGCATGGACAGAGTAGAAAGTCAGAAGCTTTTTCCCAGGGTGGAAGAGTCAATTACTAGGGGACATAGATTTAAGGTGAGAGGAGAAAACTATAGCGGAGATGTGCGGGGCAAATTTTTTACGCAGAGGGTAGTGAGTGTCTGGAATTCGCTGCCAGAGGAGGTGGTGGAAGCAGTTACGATAGTGGTGTTTAAGAGGCAACTTGACAAATACATGAATAGGATGGGAATAGAGGGATACGGACCCCGGAAGGGCAAAATGTTTTGGTTGACGGGCAATATGATCGGCGCAGGCTTGGAGGGCCGAAGGGCCTGTTCCTGTGCTGTACTTTTCTTTGTTCTTTGTTCTATGTTGAGTAGTCTGCACACTATCATTATTAAAGTAACTCAATCAAATCTCCATGAAGCTGACATTTCTCTCAAAAAAAATTCCCAGCTAATCATGCTTTCTGTTTACCAGTGGTGTTAATATGCTATTGTACTGCATCATTCTATGTCATGTAAAGCTTATTTTGCGTCATTGCCTACCTAGTATTCCTTACCTATCCCCTCAGTCCTTCCTCTTCAATATTGCAATCTTTTGTTACTTTTAATATTTAACAATATTGCTGCACTCCTTAGTATCTATTCCATTGTACCCTGTACCCTACGTGTAACTCTTCTGCTCTGCTCCTTTTCAATTCTGGGGTTTCTGTTGCCAAATCTGAGAATGTTTATTTTGTACTTTAGCCTTAGGACTGAATAAATTAATGAGGCATTGATAGAATTAGTGTTTGAGAGAAACTAAAACCAGTTTTAATTACATCCCCTGCCCATACCCACTCAATCCCAAAGGGAAGGAACAGAGAAGGGTCACTGGTGCATTATAACACAATGTGCATTATTATAGTGCCTTTACCATAGCAAAATGTCCCAAGACATTTCACAGTCAGATACAAGCAGGCAGAGGAATGAGAAAAGATGGCCAGTAGCACAGTCAGATTTTTAGGAGGTTTTTGAAGGTAAACAGCGAAGAAACAAGGCAGGAGGATTGGGGAAGGAACTCCGGAGTTGTTAGGCTCTTCTTTAATCCTAGCAATTATGGCAGATATTTTTAAACATTTGAGTGATGTGAGTGAAGAGGCAGGTTTTCAACCATGATCTGCTGATTGGTTGTTGAGGAAACTGAGCCCACAATTAAATACTCTTCTAGTTGATCTTGTGAGATTTGTATTGACAGCTCTACTGCAAAATATCTAGAGTATAGTGACTGTATTAGTTGAACAGTTTACATTAAGTAAATAATGTAGCATATTATTTGATATTTGCTCCATGATATTTGCTCGTTCATTCCTTTTAACCCAAATACATGACCCTTGACTGACTTTGGTGTTGTACTTTAAGTAGTAGTGCTATATTATAGTCAAAATGCAACTATTTTAATTTGCAATGCGTACATATTTTACATATTTACTAGTTTAGAGCAAGTGATCTTACATTTACTCGGTAGAGTGGTGGGATATATATTTAGTAGGGTTTGATTTGCTTCTGCTGTCTACCGTGCTTTCTTGGATTGTTTCTGGCCCTAACATAGAAACTTACAGCACGGAAGGAGTCCATTTGGCTCATCGTGTCTGTGCCAGCCAAAAAAGAGCCATTCAACCTGATCCCACTTTGCAGTTCTAGGTCAATAGCCCTGTAGGTTATGGCATTTCAAGTGCATATCGATGTACTTTTTAAATGCGTTGAGGGTTCCTGCCTCTATCATCCCTTCAACCTGTAAGTTTCAGGCCCCCAACACCTTCTGGGTGAATAAACATTCTCATCAACTACCCTCTAACCCTTCTACCAATTACTTTAAGTCTATGCTACTTGGTCATTGTCCTCTCTGGTAAGGGAAATAGATCTTTCCTCTCCACTCTTTCTAGGCCCTTCATAATTTTATACACCTCCTCAGCCTCATCTGTTCCAAGGAAAACAACCCCAGCCTCTCTAAATCTTTCTCATAGCTAAAATTCTACAGTTCTGGCAACATACTTGTAAATCTCCTGTTTCCTGTCTAGTTCAATTGCATCCTTCCTGTAATGCAGTGACCATAACAGTACTCTAGCTGTAGTGTTTTATACGATTCTAGCATAATCTGTCTGCTTTTAGTCTTTTTGCCTTCGCTGATAAAGGAAAGTATTCCATCTGGCCTCCTAATCACTTTATGTACTATCCTGCTACCTCAGGGATCTGTCGACATGCACTCCAATGTTTCTCTGGTCCTCTACATTTCTCAGTCTGTCATTTATTGTTTATTCCCCTGACTTCTTTGTCCTTCCTAAATGCATTACCTCACATTTCTCCAGTTGAATTCCATTTGCCACTTTTCTGCCCACCCAATCAGTCCATTGATATCTTCCTGCAGCCTACAGCTTTCTTCCTATCAATCATACATGGCCAATCATCTGCAAACTTTTAAATCATTTTACCTACATTTGACTCTAAATCATTGATATCTACGACAAACAACAAGTGATCCAGTACTGAGCCCTGTGGAACCCCACTGGAAACGGCCTTCCAAGTCACAAAAACACTTGTCGATCATTACCTTTTGCTTCCTCCCACTAAGTGAACTTTGGATCCAGCTTGCCAGTTTCCTTTGAATCTCATGAGCTTTTACTTTTCTGACCAGTCTGCCATGTGGGAAGTTGTTTAAAAAAAAAACTTGTTAAAATCCATATAGACTGCATCAAACCCACTATCTTCACTGACTCTCCTTGTTACACCCTAAAAAATTCAATCAAGTTAGTCAGAAATTACATTCCCTAACAAGCACATGCTTGGTTGATCTGTGACTTTCTAAATGATGATTAATACCATGTCTCAGAATTTTTTCCAATAATTTGGCCACTTCCAAGTTTAGGCATACTGGCCTGTAATTATGTGGCCTATCCCTTTCTCCCTTTTAAATAATAATATAATGTAAGCTGTCTTCCAATCCTCTGGCACTAATCCTGTAGCCAGAGAGGATTGGAAAATGATGGTCAGATCCTCTGTTATTTTGAATTTGATGGGACTGAGGTATCCTGCCATGCCTCTAAATATTAGACTCTGTCTTATCCTTGATGCTCTGTATATGTCTCTTTCCCACTGACTGTCTGGGTCACTCACTTTCTGTGTCTGGCATAGGCTGCAACACTTGTCCTGGTTCATGTTCCTACTGATTTCAGGTTTGGTTTCTGACATTTTCTGTCTACCTAGGGAATCCACATCAGGTTCTGTCTTGGGGATAAATGAGATGATTGGGACAGTCAAACTGTACCTCAGTCTCAAAGAGAACTAAATTACACATTTAGACATTTACGTATGAGCAGATGATGAATCTCAGGATTTCTCTCATTTATTCTACAATATCTACCAAGAGATTGCTTTTTTGAACAATATTTAAAACTCATTTCATTTTGATCTTTTTCAGTAAAAGAAGCAGCTCAACAACTAATCCACAGTTTCTTTAAAAGCTGCAGGAGATGTGAGAGTGAGGATGATTGGAGAAACCTCAATTCAACATAGCCATTCGTTTTACTTGACATTATCTTAGAGCTATGCGGTTTCTGTTAATATTTAGATTGAATGGTTAATATATGGCTTCAATGTTATAGAGCTGCTTAATCTCAGGTATGACCACATCGATCAGGGTGAATCTCTGTGTTTGGAAAAAATGCCATTTAACAGCCTTCTTTATGTGACCTCTTTGGAATATTCTCCAGGCTTGATGAATGAGAATGGAGTAATTTATTTTATAGGATTATTATTGTTCTGTTGTAATTAATGAGTGAATTGGAAAGGCTTCACCAGAATAAAGTTTCTCTAAACAACTCTGCTGTCTTGATCTGTTGTGCGATGCTGCTGTTATCCTGACCAACATCACAATATAATGTGGGTTCAGATCCTTCAAGAGTTCAAAATATCCTATTCAAAAAAGGGGTTTACGTCTAAAGTGAATGGCAGATAGGGACTTGGTTTAACGTCCCAGCTAACAATGCAGAACCTCAACACTGTCTAGGTTATATACATGGATAGTATGAAGCTGGACTGTGTAAAGTTCATACTTTACCTCATATTAATAAATCAGATCTAATTTCCTTCATGGACTCCTCACACCAGCTGAAGTCGCTTCCCAAATTGTCTTGCTGCCTAGCCTTTGGATTTGAATCTCCTGTAGATTACCAGATGTCAACATATCGGGGAAGACCAATGGACTTCAGAGCTTGGTAGCAGTTCCTCCTTTCAGTGGTAATTAATGGTTTGTGGTAGACTCCACATTGTTCAAATAGGTCCAAGCTGTAAATCATTTCATCTTCTGTGGGTCCTCTGATGACTGGAGTCCGATGCTGGCTGTTCATATTGTCGTTGTTGGTGCTTGGGAGAACGTCTGCAGCTGTGCCACGCCTGGCCTTCCTCTGGAGGAAGTTGCGAGTTTGGTGTAGATGGTCCTTGAAACATGGTGAACTGAATTTTAGTGCTTGCTTCAGTGGGCCGGTCAGCTACAGTGTTTTCCCAAGAGAGGTAGTGATAACTAATGATACAGTTAGCATGAAATCTGTTAAACAAATTAAGCAAAGTCAAGCTAAGAGCTAATTTTTCTATTAAATCTGTTTCCCCACAGCTTGGCAAGGTTTAGGGTGGAACATTAGTTCCCTTTGAAACAAGAATCACTTTGTTGGCAAGATCCACAAGCTTATTCCACATTCCTCATCCTTTACAGGCTGTAGGAATATAGCCAAGTTTCATGGTTCTGGAGAAACTGATGAATGCACATATGATTATCTTGATATTAGAGGTGATGCCACACATGGTCATTAATCCCTACATTCACTAAAGACCCAGGAGCTGCATCACAGTGTCTGTTCTTTTTTCCCAGCTAACATCAAAGCCCTCACTGCTAAAAGTTTGAAATGAGGACTTTAGCCTCTCTACACAAATAGGTCAGATTACTTAAAGTCAATTTATCATGTGTGTCCTTTTCAATGACACAAACAAAAGAAATTTCTGTTGTTATTCAGCTTTTAACATCAGCAGTCAATCCTATACTCTCTAGAATGAGTACAATAAGCAGACAAAAACACAAGAACATTAGAATACAGGAGCTAGGGCACATAATATGCCCAACTGGACTGTTATTGTACAGCATTCCTTTCAGTAGATCCACACAATATATTGCCTATGTCTAAGCGGTTGCATAGGTCGATCAACATGTCTGTACTAAGATCAACCATGTGCTTTCTCGTACTGTGCAAAATGTAATAATCCATTCACAATTGTAGATGCTTATTATTGTACAAAATATTTGTCTGACTTTTCAAAGACTCTGCAGACCTCTTAGATAACACACCAGTTGCTAAGAGGCCCTAACTCCCCTCAGGACAGCCCTGCTCAGTCAATACCAATGCTCATCAATATTGATTATCCTTTGGCCTATATTTCAGCAGGCTCATTCAAAATGTACATATTCTCCTGAGGGTCATTGGGTTGCTCCTGCTATAGAGTAAACCAAAAAAGTAGCGAGAATGAACCTAGATTTGTATTCCCAGTGCTCCTTTATATGTGTAAGTATGCTTCCTATCCACTGCATTACCACTGGGTGCTCCTCTCCCTGACCCCCTCCATATACTTTGAGGAAAATAAGCACAGAAAGCAACCAAGAACAAGCCATGTTTTTGGCTAAAGCATTTCTTCTCTTTGAAACAATAACCATAATATTCCCATTCATCACAAGACGGACTACATCCACAGCCAGTGCAAACCATTGGGCCACTTTAGAATCTGCCTACATTAGATTGGGAACGAGACTTCCCTAAAGGAGGAAGCAGGAAGTTGGTGGCAAATAGACCAAAGGCACATTATTGGATCAAAAATCCAAACCTAGAGATGTCTTATGCAAGAGTTGCTCAAAGCCTCAATATGCATGGACCTTTGGCTACAAGAAATCTAGTGAAAATGCCACTATTATCGATTTGTGTCTCAGTCACAAAGGTTTGGGACGACTCATATAAATCATCTAATCCTAAAATTAACTGAAAACACAGTATCCACTAGGATTTTGCAGATTCAATGGCCTTTCCAACACAGGCAGTCCAAAAAATCTAGGAGTATCATTTCAACCTCAGCAAGATTAAAACAAACGGACAACTAATAAAAGCATCTGTGGAGAGAGAGAAACAGTTAACGTTTCAGGTCGATGACCTTTGATCAGAACCTGAAACATTAAGTTTGTTTCTCTGAACAGATGCTGCCTCACCTGCTGAGTATTTCCAGCATTTTCTGTTTTTATTTCAGATTTCTAGCTTCTGCAGTATTTCGCTTTTCTGTTACCAAGTTAGAGACAGTTGTGGAAAGCAAGATTATTTTTCAGGCTGCCCCCGCCCCTGTCTACCCCCTAGGTCAATGAGCCAAGTAAGTTACTACCAGGCCCAACTGAGTTGCGGCCTTTTCATGGCATCACTTGGACTTACTTGTCATCACACACTCAAGTTTCCCTCTAATTTTTGAGAAATATCCAAAACTTTTGACAAAAAAGCTCCCATGATTCCAGGTCACTTCAATCCTTGCAACGAGATCAAGATGAATAAAGCTTTCCCACGTCAGGAGTTTTTGCTGCCTTATGGAAAAAGGTTTCTATATTACATGAATTTTAGGAACAATTAGAAAAGGTGCCTTCTCCATTCTGTGGCTGGGGCATAAAAGAAAAATGAGCACCTGTAAAAATCTGTTTGGTAGGCTGATATTTTGGTGTTAAAAAAGCATAACCACTAAAAAAAAGAGCAGTAGATAGCCAATGGATGGTTGGTTCCACCTTACATAGAACCATAGAACACTACAGCACAGAAAACAGGCCATTCGGTACTTCTAGTCTGTGCCGAAATATTATTCCGCTAGTCCCATTGACCTGCACCTAGTCCATAACCCTCCAGACCTCTCCCATCCATGTATCTATCTAATTTATTCTTAAAACTTAAGAGTGAGCCCACATTTACCACGTCAGATGTTGCTCGTTCCACAGTCTCACCACTCTCTGAGAGAAGAAGTTCCCCCTAATGTTCCCCCTAAACCTTTCCCCTTTCACCCTAAAGCCATGTCCTCTCGTGTTTATCTCTCCTAATCTAAGTGGAAAGAGCCTACTCGCATTTACTCTGTCTATACCCCTCATAATTTTGTAAACTTCTTTCAAATCTCCCCTCATTCTTCTACGCTCCAAGGAATAAAGTCCTAACCTGTTTAATCTTTCCCTGTAACTCAACTCCTTAAGACCCAGCAACATCCTAGTAAATCTTCTCTGCACTCTCTCAATCTTACTGATATCCTTCCTGTAGTTAGGCGACCAGAACTGCACACAATACTCCAAAGTTGGCCTCACCAATGTCTTATACAACCTCACTATAACATCCCAACTCCTATACTCAATACTTTGATTTATGAAGGCCAGTATGCCAAAAGCTTTCTTTACAACCTTGTCTACCTGTGACGCCACTTTCAGGGAATTATGTATCTCAACTCCCAGATCCCTTTGTTCCTCCGCACTCCTCAGTGCCCTGCCATTTACTGTGTATGTCCTACCTTGGTCTGACCTTCCAAAATGTAACACCTCACACTTTTCCGCATTAAATTCCATCTGCCATTTTCTGGCCCATTTTTCCAGTTGGTCCAGATCTCTCTGCAAGCTTTGAAAGCCTTCCTTGCTGTCCACAACGCCTCCAATCTTAGTGTCATCAGCAAATTTGCTGATCCAATTCACCACATTATCATCCAAATCATTGATATAGACAACAAACAACAATGGTCCCAGCACAGATCCCTGAGGCACACCACTGGTCACAGACCTCCAGTCTGAGAAGCAATCATCCACTACCACTCTCTGTCTTCTCCCACACAGCCAATTTCAAATCCAGTTTACAACCTCTCCATGGATACCAAGTGTCTGAACCTTCTGAACTAACCTCCCATGTGGGACCTTGTCAAAGGTCTTACTAAAGTCCATGCAGACAACATCCACAGCCTTTCCTTCATCTACTTTCTCAGTAACCTCCTCGAAAAACTCTACAAGGTTCGTTAAACACGAATTACCACGCACAAAGCCATGCTGACTATCCTTAATCAGCCCTTGGCTGTCCAAATAATTGTATATCCGATCTCTCAGAACACCTTCCAATAATTTACCTACTACTGACTTCAGGCTCACTGGCCTGTAATTACCTGGTTTACTTTTGGAGCCTTTTTTAAACAACGGAACAACACGAGCTACCCTCTAATCCTCCGGCACTTCACCCGTGGCTAAGGACATTTTAAATATTTCTGCCAGGGCCCCTGCAATTTCTACACTAGTCTCCCTCAATGTCTGAGGGAATATCATGTCAGGCCCAGGGGATTTATCTACCTTTATTCGCTGTAAAGCAGCAAGCACTCCTCCTCTTTAATCTCTATATGTTCCATGACACTACTGCTTGTTTCCCTTCCTTCCTTATACACTATGCCAGTTTCCTGAGTAAATACTGATGCAAAAAAACTGTTTAAGATCTTCCCCATCTCGTAAGGCTCCACACATAGACAACCACTCTGATCTTCAAGGGGACCAATTGTGTCCCTTACTATCCTTTTACTCTTAATATACTTGTAGAAACCCTTCGGGTTTACCTTCACATTATCTGCCAAAGCAACCTCATGTCTTCTTTTTGCCTTCCTGATTTCCTTTTTTAGTATTTTCTTACATTTTCTATACTCTACAAGTACCTCATTTGCTCCTTGTTGCCTATACCTGCTATACACCTCTCTTCTTCTTAACTAGATCGCCAATATCCCTTAAAAACCAAGGTTCCCTATGCCTGTTAACTTTGCCTTTAATCCTGACAGGAACATGCAAACTCTGCACTCTCAAAATTTCGCCTTTGATTGCCTTCCACTTACTGAACACATCCTTGCCAGAAAACAACTTATCCCAATCCACTCTTTCTAGATCCTTTCTCATTTCCACAAAATTGGCCTTTCTCCAAATTAGAATCTCAACTCGAGGACCAGACCTATCCTTATCCATAATTAGCTTCAAACTAATGACATTATGGTCACTGGACCCAAAATGTTCGCCTACACATACTTCTTTCACCTGACCTGTCTGGTTCCCCAATAGGAGATCAAGTATTGCATCCTCTCTCGTTGGTACCTCTATATATTGATTTAGAAAACTTTCCTGAACCCAAACTCCAAGCCATCCAGCCCTTTTACAGTATGGGAGTCCCAGTCAATATGTGGAAAGTTAAAATCTCCTACTATGACAACTTTCTGTTTCTTACATCGGTCTGCTATCTCTACAGATTTGCTCCTACAATTCTCTCTGACTATTGGGCGGTCTATAATACAACCCTATTAGTGTGGTCACACCTTTCCCATTCCTCAGCTCCACCCATATGGCCTCTGTAGACGAGCCGTCCGGGCTGTCCTGCTTATGCACAGCTGTGATATTTTCCCTGACTAGTAATGCCACTCCTCCCCCTTTCATCCCTCCCCCTCTATCACGTCTGAAACAACGGAACCCCGGAACATTGAGCTGCCAGTCCTGCCCCTCCTGCAACCAAGTTTCACTAATAGCAATAATGTCGTAATCCCACGTGCCAATCCACGCCCTAAGCTCATCTGCCTTTCCGACAATACTCCTTGCATTGAAATAGATGCACCTGAGAACATTTCTATCATGTACAGACCCTTGATTTCTGTCTATACATGCATTCCTCGCTTGACCTTTATCCTCCTCCACCTCACTATCTGCTCTAACACTCTGGTTCCCCTCCCCCTGCAAATCTAGTTTAAATGCCCCGGAGCAGCACTAGCAAACCTACCCACAAGGATGTTAGTCCCCCTCCAGTTGAGGTGCAAACCGTCCCGTCGGAACAGGTCCCACCTTCCCTGGAACAGAGCCCAATTGTCCAGAAACATGAAGCCCTCCCTCCTGCACCATCTCCTTAGCCACGTATTTAGCTGCATTATTCTCCTATTTCTAGCCTCACTAGCACGTTGCACGGGTAGCACTCCTGAGATCATAACCCTGGAGGTCCTGTCCTTCAACTTTGCACCTAACTCCCTAAACTCTCTTTGCAGGACCTCCTCCTCCTTCCTATCCATATCATTGGTCCCTACATGGACCACGACATCTGGCTGCTCACCCTCCCTCCTGAGAATACTGAGAACTCAATCCGAGATATCGCGGACCCTGGCACCAGGGAGGCAACAGACCATCCGGGATTCTCGATCTCTCCCACAGAACCTCTTATCTGATCCCCTAACTATCGAATCCCCTATCACTACTGCTGTCCTCTTTTCCCTACCTCCTTTCTGAGCTGGGGGTCCAGCCTCGGTGCCAGAGATGCGACCACTACAACTTGTCCCTGGTAGGTCGTCCCCACCAACAGTATCCAAAACGGTATACCTATTGTTGATGGGAACGGCCACAGGGGTGCTCTGCTCTTTCTGTCTATTCCCTTTCCCTCTCCTGACATTCACCCAGCTGCCTGCCTCCTGACTTTCTGGGGTGACTGTCTCCCTGAAACTCCTGTCTATTACTGCCTCTGCCTCCCGAATGATCTGAAGTTCATCCAGCTCCAGCTCCAGTTCCCTCACTCGGCTTCTCAGGAGCTGCAGCTGGATGCAGCTTTTGCAGGTGTAGTCATCAGGGACAATTGTGCTGTCCCAGACTTCCCACATGCTGCATTCGGAGCACTTGACTGCCCCAACTGCTGCATCCATTACCTACTCCTAATTTACTTAAAGGACTTTACCCGGCCCTACCTCACTGGGAGCAAGCTCGTCCTCAGCCTCTGCTCGCCGAAGCCTCTCGAGCCAAAGGAGCTCCACTCCTTCATTGGGCCACTCACACACTGGCCGCTGCCCTTCAGCTTCCCCTCCTTTTATTTTCAATCTCCGTGCTCTTTTTCAAATGACCTCCCCAACGCTCTCCGCGCTCTTTTTCTTTTATGATTCTTTACATGTCTATTATGTATTAATAAATCAAAAGATTAATATTTTCCTTGGGCTGGTGCAGTTGTTTTGAGGCCTGCCAGTTATTATATTTTGGAATGCAGGTGGAGATTTTGCTCTTAATGTTAGCAAGATTCATGACCAGACTGGTTAGATCATTTGCAGGGCAACTCTCTTCTCTTATCGCTGACTTCTCCTTCCTGGCTCATGCAGAGCTAGACCATACAAAATATGGCCATCTTAAATGACCACCAGTGAACTTCATACCTCTCATCCCATTCTATCCATCACCAAGACTGCTAACTACCAGTACTCATTGTCTGGCTTCACCCTATCCAGAATTTTTTCACCTCTGGACTTGATTTCTCCAGTATCCTACATTAACTTCAAATTGTTCAAAATTCAATCAGCTATGTTGAGGTGCTTATGATAAAGGCAAACATGGTAACCAGCTTTGCATATAACAGGATCCCATAAACAGCAGTCAGCTAAACGACCAGATAATATATTTTAGTGGTGTTGCTTGAAGTAACTGCCAGGGCACCAGCACTGGAAACTTTGCTCTCCTTCGAATAGTGCCATCCAATTTTTTACATTCACCTGAATAACTAGATAGAGCCTCATCTGATTGATGGCACCTCCTACAATGCAACACTGCCTCAGTACTGCACTGAAGTATTTGTCTGGATTGTGTGCTCAAGTCTTTGCAATGGGATCTAGTGGCTATAACTATTATAGTATAACCTGTGATACAGTCTGAAAGGGGGAATTATAAAATTTGGTTGTAAAGATCATTGTCAGAGACAATTCCAGAAAATACTAAACACAACACTGAGGGATGAACCTGACTGACCACCTTGATGAGACCATCTGGTATTTCCAAGGAATTCCACCCCTAATTACAGAATTGGGAACCAATCCATGCCAGTGCTACTATTCAAGGGATGGCAATCAAACCCTGTGGTATGTGTTAACATAAAATGAGAGTGTCATGATATTTTTCTTACTAAAAAGGAGCCCAATAGTCATTGAGGTCAGATAACATTGGCTCCCTGTCCCCTAAAGTATTAAGTTAAAATCATTGATTTCCTCCAGTCGCTTGCCACCTGCAACTGCAACTTCCTTAGCCTTACATACCCTCCTTACACTCTTTAGTTTTCAAACACTGGTCTTTTATCAATGTATTTTTCATCTCTTTGCTGATGGCCTTAGCCATATCGACCCTACTCTCAAGAACCTCCTGCCTAAACTCCTCCTCCTCCTCCACTTTTAAAAGCCTTATTAAGACCTATATTTTTAACTAAGCCTTTGGTCACCTCTGCTAATGCTTGCAATATGGTACTTTATTACATTAGCTATTCTGTCCACTGCCCTCTTCCCCTGCCCACCATGTAAATCATCTTCTAACATTGTGTATTTATATAGTGTCTTTGTTGTTGATAACGGATGCTTCGTTATTATTCAATCAGTAAGCAATCACACAGACTATTTCAGGTCAATTTGTAACTCAGGGTTTCATTTTCATCCCTTGGGTATGGCCAGTGGCATAGTTTGCGTGGGGCCACTGGTAGCGATTGGATAATGTCACATGCATGTCTTGAGTGGAGTCACTGGTATGCTATGGATAATACCACTGGCATGGGTTTAGTACATCTAGCATAGTTTGGATAATGCCATTGGCATTAGTGCCCATTAGTTCAATGCCACTGACATGAGTTTGGTACCTCTGACACAGTTTGATTAATGCCACTGGCATGGTTTGGCTCTCCGACTGCATTCTCTATTAATTAACGAGTAGATGAAGGAATTCTCTGACGGCGGCCACTGATTGTCCTGTTTTTTTTTCTGTATGTGACTGACAGCCCCAAGTCACACTCCTCAAAGTACTTCAAAACCAATGACAGAAAGCGTTGCCTTTCGGCCCTCACATCTGGGTTGATGCCAGCCCCGGGCAGCTCGAAGTCGATTTGCTTCACACAGACTCTTCCCCCGCCCCCCGGGTAAAGGCCAGCGGGCGGCAGCCGCACGCGTGCGCATCATGGCAGGCAGACCTGAATGCGCGTGCGCAGAAATCATGCCCTTAAGGAAAGTGGCGGCCGCTTAACAAAATGGAGTCGATATGGGGGTGAGGCCTCCGACGGGACTCACGGTGTCGCTGATGCGCCTCAAGTTCCTGAGGAAATTCCAACGTGCGCACAGCGTCAGTAATTATGCAGGAAGTTTAAAACCCGGATTGCTGGATTTCCCCTGTTCTCTGTGCGGCAGGATTCCCGAGCATAAAAGCAAAAAAAAACTGCGGATGCTGGAAATCCAAAACAAAAACAAAAATACCTGGAAAAACTCAGCAGGTCTGGCAGCATCTGTTCCTCTGTTCCTCTCCGCAGATGCTGCCAGACCTGCTGAGTTTTTCCAGGATTCCCGAGCACACTGGGATTAAATGTTCACCCCTCATCCCCTTTCCTCCCCTCCCCTTTCCCCCATCTCCCCCCCTCCGCTCCCTTCCCCCCCAGCAATGTTCACTCCACCGCCCCCACCCCCCCAGCAATGTTCACTCCACTGCTTCTTCCCCCTCCAGCAATGTTCACTCCACCGCCCCTTTCCATTCCCCAGCAATGTTCACTCCACTGCCCCCTTCCCCCTCCAGCAATGTTCACTCCACTGCTCCTTCCCCCGCCCCCAGCAATGTTCACCCCACTGCCCCTCCCCCTCCCCAGCAGGAGTCATACCTAGCACAAAGGAAAATGGTTGTGGTTGTTGGAGGTCAGTTATCTCAGTTCCAGGACATCACTGCAGGAGTTCCTCAGGTCCTTGGCCCAACCATCTTCAGCTGCTTCTTCAATTACCTTGCATCATGAGGTCAGAAGTAGGAATGTTCACTGATGACTGCACAATGTTCAGCACTATTCACGACTCTTCAGATACTGAAGTAGTCTATATCCAAATGCAGCAAGACCTGGACGATATTCAGGCTTGAGCTGGCAAGTGGCAAGTAATATTTGCACCTCGCAAGTGCCAGGCAATGACCATCTCCAACAAGTGAAGCTAACCATTGCTCCTTGACATTCAATGGCATTATCATTGCTGAATTCCCTACTATCAACTTCCTGGGTGTTACCATTAACCACAAAATCAACTGGACCAGCCATATATTTGTATATGGTATTTACTGTGTCTACAAGAACAGGTCAGAGGCTAAGAATCCTGTGGTGAGTAACTCACCTCCTGATTCCCCACTTGCCTGGGTGAGTGCAACTCGAACAACACTCAAGAAGCTTGACACCATCCAGGACAAAGGATTGATTGGCACCTTATCCACAAACATTCACTCCCTCCACCATCAACGCACAATGGCAGCAGAGTGTACCATCTACAAGATGCACTGCAGGAACTCACCAAGCCTCCTTAGGCAGTACCCTCTAAACCCACAACCACACCATCTTGAGGAACAAGGGCAGCAGACACATGGGGACACCACCATCTGGAAGTTCCCCTCCAAGCCACTCACCATCCCGACATGGAAATATATCGTCGTTCCTTCACTGTCGCTGGGTCAATATCCTGGAGCTCCCTCCCTAACAACACTATGGGTGTACCTACACCACATGGACTGCAATGGTTCAAGAAGGCAGCTCACCACCACCTTCTCAAGGGCAATTACAGGAAGGACATGAGTGCTCTGGGGACAGCACAGGGGAGATTTACAAGAATGTTGCCAGGGCTGGAAAATTGCAGTTATGAGGAAAGATTGGATAGGCTTGGGTTGTTTTCCTTAGAACAGAGGAGGCTGAGATGTGATCTAATTGAGGTGTACAAAATCATGAGGGACCTAGATAGGTTAGACAGGAAGGACCTTTTTCCCCTGGCTGAGGGATCAATTACCGGGGGCATAGATTTAAGGTGATTGATAGAAGGGTTAGAGGGGACATGAGGGAAAACTTTTTCACCCAGAGGGTGGTAGGCATCTGGAATTCATTGCCTGAATTGGTGGTTGAGGCTAAAACACTCAACTCATTTAAAATGTATCTGGATCTGCACCTGAAAAGGTACGGACCAGGAAAGTGGGATTAAAAATGAGCGGCTAGTTTCTTTTTTTCTTTTTGACCGGCGCAGATGCGATGGTCTAAACGGCCTCTTTCTGCGCTGTAATGTTTCTATGGTTCTGTGGCTCTAATTAGGGATGGGCTATAAATGCTGCCTAGCCAGCAATGCCCACATCCCATGAACGAATGAAAAAACATCTCCTGGCAATGTTCAATCCCCCCTCCCAGCAATGTTGACAGCCCCCCCAGCAATGGTCATTCCCCCTACTCTCCTGGCAATGTTCACACCCCCCCACACCCCCATCCTGGCACGTTCACCCCTCCCAGCAATGTTCAATCCCCCTCCTCCTCATGGCAATGTTCAACCACACTCCTCCAGCGATGTTCATCCCTGTTATGAGACAGTCTTTCGGAAAAGCTGAGTTATTTAAAAATCCCAGAGGGACACTTTAAACATCTGTCATAACCTATATTTTTAAGTGGTATGTTTGAGATGCAGCTCTAAATTCAGGAATCAGACCACCAGTTCTCAAGATGTTTCGTACTAAGCTAAATGAAACATTTTATTAATTCACACAAGATAAATATATACACATGGCTACAACTTACTACTTTCATAATATTTTTAACAAATACCCAAACAAATCTCCATTAAGGCAACAGCAACTCAGACACCAGGCAAAACATTTTCACCTTACGAATTCAAAATGAGGTTCCTTTTACTATGGTTCTTGTGGAGACAGTTGTAGGCTTACAACCACTATGATTTTACATTGCCTGTGCCCTACACACACGAAAACTGCTGAAGTTATACCTAGCACAGCTCATTGACTGTAAATTCTCATTGTATCACGAGCCTCTTTGAGCTCCACCTCTTCTAACAATAAAACCCTTTTTATAGTACCAATTTTATTAGTAATATACATATTGCTTGGTTTCTGATAGCTTTGTGCCAGATTTCACCCCACTTCTTAAATAATCTATTCAAAAAATGCAAATGCACTCTAACCATCTTACATCTCAAAACTAGTACACATCAAAGCACCCAGACTAGCTGGCTTTAATCCAATTAAGACACACCCACAAACTAAACCTCTATTTTAAAAGAAAAATATTTTCCAATAATATTATATACATTAATGGCTTAATTACAACCCCACCCCCTCCCCGCAATGCTCAACCACTACCTCCCACCTTTCCTGGCAATGTTTGCTACACCCCCTCTCCCTCCCCAGCATTGTTCAGTTGTTCACCTCCCTCCCAGCTCACCAATTCCCCCGGACACGACTCACCCCCAACTCGCCCAGGAGCGCTGAAACCTTTCCGCACACCTCTCTTCCAACTCACCATCCAGAATCCCTGCTCCTGTCCGGATGATGTCAGAAGTATCAGCATTGTCAGGGAGCAAGGTTGAGCATTTTCATGGGGTGAGCACTGTCGGGGGAGTGAGGGGAGAGTGAGAACTGTCAAGAGAAAGCGGAGGGTGAGCACTGTCAGGGGTTTGAGGGGTGAGAGCACTGTCGGGAAAGAGGGAGGGTGAGCACTGTCAGGAGAGTGAGCGCTGTCAGGAGGTGAAGGGAGAGTGAGAATTGTCGGGGGAGTGAGGGGAGGGTGAGCACTATCGGGTGGTGAGGGGAGGGTGAGCACAGTAGGGGGAGAGAGGGGAGAGGGAGCACTGTCGGGTGAGGGGAGAGTGAGCACTGTCGAGGGAGAGTGGGCACTCGGCGGGTGAGGGGATGGTGAGAACTGTCAGGGGGGTGAGGGGAAGGTGAGCACACGGGGTGGGGGAAGGGAGAGTGAGCACTGTCGGGAAGTGAAGGGTGGGTGAGCATAGTCGGGGGTGAGGGGAGGTTGAGCACAGCAGGGGGAGCGGAGAGGGTGAGCACCGTCGGAGGTGTGAAGGGAGGGTGAGCACAGTCAGGGTGGGTGAGAGAAGGGTGAGCACAGTAGGGGGGTTCAGGGGAGGGTGAGCACCATCGGAGGTGTGAGGGGAGGGTGAGCGCAGTCGGGGAGGGTGAGCACAGTTGGGGGGGTGAGGGGAGGGTGAGCACAGTTGAGGGGGGGTGAAGGGAGGGTGAGCACCGTTGCGGGGGGTGGTGAAGGGAGGGTGAGCACAGTCAGGTGGGGTGAGGGGAGGGTGAGCACAGTCGGGGGTGTGAGGAGAGGGTGAGCACAGTTGGGGGGGTGAAGTGAGGGTCAGCACTGTAAGTGGGGCTGAGGAGAGGGTGAGCACAGTCGGGGGTGTGAGGAGAGAGTGAGCACAGTTGGGAGGTGTGAGGGGAGGGTGAGCATGTCAGGGGTGTGAGAAGATCATGAGCACTGTCTGGGCGGGTGAGGGGAGGGTTAGCACAGTCGGGGTGAGGAGAGTGAGCACAGTTGGGGGCGGGTGAGGGAAGGATGAGCACTGTTGGGGGTGCGTGAGGAGAGAGTGAGCACAGTTGGAGGCGGGTGAGGGAAGGATGAGCACTGTCGGGGGTGGGTGAAGGGAGTGTGAACAATGTCAGAGGGTGAAGGGAGGGTGAGCACTGTCATGGGGGGTAGAGGAGTGCACTGCCGGAGGGTGAGGGGAGGTTGTGCACTGTTGGGGTGTTGGGGGTGAACACTGACGGGTGAACATTGTCCGGAGGCTGAGCGGGTGAACATTGTCAAGGGGGTGAACATTGTTGCAGGGGGGTAAGGGAGGGGGTGAACATTGTCAGCCGGGCTGATGGGTGGTGAACATTATACGGGGGTGACGGAGGAGGTGAACATTGTCGGGGGGGTGGTGAGGGAGATTAGCACTGTCTGAGCGGGGAGGTTGTGCACTGTTGGGGTTGACAGTTTAATTTAAAACAATGTAAGTCAATGAACTGAAGACAGACCTTAAGGGGTGTGTTTTCAGTTCATGATGAGAAACTGGAGCATGGCTACTCTGGAATTACGCTTAATAATTGACCGCCCATCTCTGCTGGAGCTGGCATTGGAAGGTGCAAAGGTTCCAGGGTAAAATGGTATGTGGGCAGATTAAATCTCAGTCAATGTTGAATGCACCCTCTCTGACTGGAAGATCTGGCCCATTATCTTATTTTTAATAATTTCAGGGGTTTTCTTGTGTAACTGTTGTCTCTGATTTAGGAATTAAACACCTCATTGCTCATTGGCTCTAGGATGAGGAGTATCACAATTTTAAAATTCTCAGAAAAATATTTTTTTCTCTCTCAGAGGGTATGTGGAATTCTCTTCCCTAGAAAGCAGTGGAGGCTGGGTCATTGAATTTGTTCAAGGCAGAGTTAGACAGATTTTTGATAGACAAAGGAGTCAAGGGTTATAGGCTGGGAGGGGTGGCAGGGGGACCGACAGAAAATTGGAGTTGAGACACAACCAGATCAGCCATTGAATGGCAGAGCAGACCCAAAGGGCTGAATGGCTACTCCAGCTCCCAAGTCCTAATTTCCTACATTCTTATACCTGACCTGCTGAGTACTTACAGCATTTTTATTCTCAGTTTAAATTCTCATCCTTCTTTTCAAAACCCTCCATGTCCTCACCCCTCTCTTTCTCTGTAATCTCCTCCAGCCCCACAATCCTCCACGATATCTGTGCTCCTCTAATTTTGGTCTCTAGTGCATCCCCAGTTTTAATTGCTGCACCATTGGTGACTGTGCCTTCAGTCGCCTTGGTCCCAAAATTTGGAATTCCTTCTCTACACCTCTATCTCGCTTTCCTCCTTGAAGATACCCCTTAAAAACGTGCCTCTTTGACCAAGCTTTTTATCATTTGCCCTAATATCTCCTTTTATGGCTCAGTGTCAAATTTTGTTTTATAACACACCTGAGAAGTGCCATGGGATGTTTCATTATGTTGAAGTTGTTATTTTAATGCAGGTTGTTATAAATCTCCTCAGCATAGCTGGCTATGGTGCCTGTGAGTTCCAGGATTTCACCACACCTCTTGCCTGCTACCTAAGGTGAACAAAGGCCACAAATACAATGCCCAAACTGGGCAAAGTTGGGGTTGCTCCCCTTTTATTATCTCTATTTTACAACTGAAGGTAGGACAGTCATAGCTGCTGTACCAGTGCTGATTCTCATGGAAGATGGCAAGCACCCTGTCCTGCTCTTGACAAACATTGCTTGTGTTTTAGTGAAAGTTGATTAAGTTGGCAGCTGCACTGGAGCTTCCATCTTGCTTCATTTGTGATCACAAGGAACTCTGTGAAAGGTCATCCAGGAGCATTGTGATCATGTGGCAGATTTCCTTGGCCTGCGGAAAAATATAATGGCACCTGTCAAAACAATGGTTCTTACTATAACCTCACCTTCTGCTGGAAATGCTAACTTACTATAGTTTGGCTCCACAGCTGTAGGGCAGTCTCCAGTGCTTCATCCAAGCGCCCATTCTTTATATAACTTTGAGAGTGGGGGGCTGGATTCTCCCCAGTTCATCCCCAGAAGGAACAAGAAGAAATTTCTATCCAACCCCCCACAGTGGCTGCAGCTCAGTTTACTCATTGAGCAATGTTATAAATGCAGGGTGAGCTCCTAACAAACCTCCACCTGCAAGAAGGAGCCAGAGACTGCTAAAGAAGGACATATGGCGGTGCTGAAGCAGGACACCCATTGCAATATCAGAAGAGGAGGGAAATATAATTGAAGGGTCAGAAGTGCACCAATGGCTTTATCAAATTTTATACTGAAGGCCTCAGATTGATCAGGGACCTTTAACAGGTGGTGAGATTTTGGGGCCATTATAGAGTATGATAGTACTAGAGTCTACAACTACCCTAGTAAAGGCTTGAGCACTGTTGCCTCAGGAACTATGGTGACCCCTTTCGATGCAACCCCTGGGGTTGGCAGCATTAAAGCCAATATGAAGGGAAATTATTTAGATCACCATGTCTCACCTCCCCTTCATGCTTTACATGTGGAAGTGGTGGGTGATAGCATTCTCTGCCCAAGCCAGGGAAAGAAAATAGTGGTTGGGGTGGAATGCAGCCATATGTAGGCTTTGCTGCCCAAATATGCTTTGTTTACTAATTTGGATAGTAATTCCAGGTCTGAGCATTAATAGGTTAATTTACCGTCTAGCCCAAAAATCTGTCCTCACTCAACATTAATTTGTGCATTTTCCAGTGGGAAATCACTGGATAATGATCGAGGTTGGGATTCCTGACTGATTTTCTCATTCCTACCAATGTTGAGGCTTGCAACTGGTTGACATCAGACAGTAAACTGAACAAAGAACAAAGAAAAGTACAGCACAGGAACAGGCCCTTCGGCCCTCCAAGCCTGCGCCGATCATATTGCCTGTCAAACTAAAATATTTTGCACTTCCAGGGTCCATATCCCTCTATTCCCATCCTATTCATGTATTTGTCAAGCAGCCTCTTAAACACCACTATCGTACCTGCTTCCACCACCTCCTCTGGCAGCGAATTCCAGACACTCACTACCCTCTGCGTAAAAAACTTGCCCCGCACATCTCTTCTAAAGTTTTCTCCTCTCACCTTAAATCTATGTCCCCTAGTAATTGACTCTTCCACCCTGGGAAAAAGCTTCTGACTATCTACTCTGTCCATGCCACTCATAATTTTGTAAACTTCTGTCAAGTCGCCTCTCAATCTCCGTCGCTCTAGTGAGAACAATCCGAGTTTCTCCAACCTCTCCTCATAGCTAATAACCTCCAGACCAGGCAGCATTCTGGTAAACCTCCTCTGCACCCTCTCCAATGCCTCCATATCCTTCTGGTAATGTGGCGATCAGAATTGCACGCAATATTCCAAGTGTGGCCTAACCAAGGTTCTATACAGCTGCAGCATAACTTCCCAACTTTTATACTCAATACCCCTGCCGATGAAGACAAGCATGCCATATGCCTTCCTGACTACCTTATCCACCTGCGTTGCCACTTTCAGTGACCTGTGGACCTGTACACCCAGATCCCTCTGCCCGTCGATGCACTTAAGGGTTCCACCATTTACTGTATAATTCCTACCTGTATTAGACCTTACAAAATGCATTACCTCACATTTGTCCGGATTAAACTCCATCTGCCATTTCTCTGCCCAAGTCTCCAACCGATCTATATCCCGTTGTATCCTTTGACAATCCTCTTCACTATCTTCAACTCCTGAAGCTGGCACCTTTCTGATTCATATGGCTTAGTAGCACACTAGGCAGTTTAGAGCTAAGCATTGGGAAACTATGTGCTATCATGTGTGAGTGGAACTGAAGTTCTATTCAGTTACTTATGCCCCAGCTTTCTCATTTAGCTGCTTGGCAGTGATAAACATTGTGTGCATGTGCATTCAGCATTATTTCAGTTTTCTTGATCACGGTACATGGGCCAGCAACACAAAACTACCCATAATTTGGCACTAATAATCAATCTCAATCAAGATAGGTCATGATGACTATGTGGCCCAGGTACTCAGGTGCAAAGTAAAGCTCCAACAAGGTGTGCTATACACACCAGGGATTGCTTGATGCTGTCATCGAGTACCTGAAATGGAAAATATCCTATTCAGCAGCACTAATATCCCTCATCCTAACTAACCTAGTGAAAAAATATGAACCACAAGCAATTCATGGAACAGGAACAATCCATTAATCAAAAGTCTGTTTCCTAATTTTATTCAGCTTTCCTAATAAATCATCAGGATGCTTTAACCTGGCAGCCCCCTACTACAAAGACATGACAAGCCTGGGAAGGGGCAGTCTGTCAGAAAGCAGGAAAATTCACCAGGACGACAGACCCTGCCCCCAACTTCCCCGGGCAAAGGCAGGAGGGGAATACACAGACAGGGACAGTGGGGGAGGTGTTTTCTAGTCTGGTGGAGGCAGCAGTAAGCCTCACCGACCAAATTCTCCACCATGACCGTACAACGTCATGCCGACGGATCTGGGACAGATACGCATCTCGATATTTAGCTATTTTAAGGTTTTTGTCCCCTGAGGTGAGAGATGGTTAATTAAATTCATGCACCCAGTGTCAGCATCAAGCATATTTAGATGCAGAGTATGGCTCCCTCTACATATTTCAAACCCCTTTACTCCGCTCCAACAGTGATCCTTTGTCGCAAATTCGGAACATCCAGTTGCGTTTCTGAGCAGGACTAGCAGTTGTTACTAAATTAGGAGTAGCTATGTATTGCTTACCAATTAAGAACCGGATTCAGACTACCAAAACATAACTCACATAGCCCCTCTACAGCTAGCAGTCAGTCTCAGTAAGTGCTGGACTTGAATCTAAGAGCCAGTAATGAAAGACTGTCTCAGTAACCCACCCTGCCACCTACTTCTTAAGCTGCGGTATTTTACATTTAGCTTTGATCTGTGCCCTTCCTCTTACCTCTTTCAGTTCAAAGGAGATTTTCTGTGGTTTAATTGAAGGGCCAAAATTAACTTCCATCATTGGGAATCTTGATCCATCGGATGGGCGCAAGGAGCGCATTGTTTGGATCATCCTCAGTGGAATCCTCCGGAGCTCACTCTGCAACAGATTATAGATTCTACAGATCAGGCATGCTTATATAGTGTGGAGCTTATAGTGTAGGAGTATCGTCAAATAACAGGCAGCATGCAGCAAAGGGTCAAAATCCTGGAACTCTCTCCCTAACAGCACTGTGGGTGTAACTACACCATATGGACTCCAGCGGTTCAAGAAGACAGTTCACCTTCTCAAGGGCAATTAGGGATGGGCAATAAATGCTGGTCTATCTAGACACCAATATCTCATGAATAAATAAAAAAGCATGTTCATAAGATCATAGGAAATAGGAACAAGAGTAGGCCATTTGGCTGATTGAGGCTACTCCACCATTCAATAAGATCATGGCTGATTAGACTGCCCTTAGCTCCACTTTCCTATTTGCCCTCCCAACCCCCATAAACCTGGACTCTCGTAGATAAAAAAATGTCTAAATCAGCCTGGAATATATTCAATGATCCAGCCTCCACTGCTCTCTGGGGGATAACATTCCAAAGACAAACAACCCTCTGAAAGAAGGAATTCTTCCCCAACTCTGTCTTAAATGGGAGACCCCTTATTTTTAAACTGTGCCCCCTAATTCTATATTCCTCCACAAGGGGAAGCATCCTCTCAGCATCTACGCTGTCAAGCCCTTTCAGGATCTTATATGTTTCAATAACATCACCTCTCTTTCTTCTAAACTCCATTGAGTATAGGCCTGACCTGCCCAACCTTCCTCATAAATCAACCTCTTCAGCCCAGGAACCTTAATGAACCTTCTCTGAACTACTTCCAGTATCTCTCCTTAATTAAGGAGACCAAAATATACACAGTGCTCAAAGTGCGGTCTCACCAATGCCCTGTACTGTAGCAAGACTTCCCAACTTTTATACTCCATACCCCTTGTAATAAAGGCTACCATTCTCTTTGCTTCCTAATTACTCACTATACCAGCATGCTAACTTTTGTGATTCATGAACAAGGACACAGATATCCCTCTGTACTGTGCATTCTGCAATCTCCCTCCATTTAAATAATATTATTCCTGTCTAGGTAGACAAGCTCACATTTTCCCACATTATATTCCATCTGCCAAATTTTTGCCCACTCATTTAACCTATCTATATCACTTTGCAGATTCTCTGTATTCCCCCTGCAACTTGCTTTCCTACCTATCTTTGTATCATCAGCGAATTTGGCTACAATACAGTAGATTACTTCATCCAAATTATTAATATACATGATAAATAGTTGAGGCCTCAGCACTGCTACCTGTGGAACTCCACTAGTTACAGTTTACCAACCTGAAAATGACCCAATTATCCTGACTCTCTGTTTCCTGTTAGTTAGCCAGTTCATAACCCCCAACACCATGAGTTCTTGTATTGTAATCTTTTATGTGGAACCTTATTGAATGCCTTTTGAAAGCCTAAATACACTACATCTATTGATTCTCCTTTATCCACCTTACCTGTAACATCCTCAAAAAACTCTAATAAATTTGTCAAATACAATTTCCCTCTCACAAAATCATGTTGATTGTGTTATGATTTTCTAAGTGACCTCCTACTACCTCCTTAATAATGGATTCCAGATTTTGATTATTTTAAGTTCCTCTTTTTGCCTCTTAATTTTTCTACTATTCTTGAGATGCTTTGTTATGTCTTCTACTGTGAAGACAGATACAAAATACTTGTTCAAAGTCTTTGTCATTTCCTTGTTTCCCTTATTAATTCCCCACTCTCACCCTTTAAAGGACCAACACTCACTTTGGCTGTTCTTTTAATTTTTGTATACTTGTGGGAGTTTTACTGTCTGTTTTTACTTTCTTGCTAGTTTTCTCTCAATCTAATTTCTCCCTCTATTTTTATTGTCATACCTTTGCTGGTTTCTTAAATTTTCCCAATCTTCTGGCCTACCACTAATCTTAACAGCATTCAGTAGCGGTTTTTTCAATCTGATACTATTCTTAACTTCCTAAATTAGGCACAGATGGTGCATCCTTCTCAGAGTCTTCCTTTCTAAATGGAATATATCTTTGTTAAGTGTTATGAAATATCTCCTTAAATGTCTGCCACTGCTTCTCTAGTGTCTTACCTTTCAACCTATTTTCCCAATCCACTTTAGCCAACTCTGTCTTCATACCCTTTGTTTAAGCTTAAGACACCAGTCTTAGATGTACATTTGTCACCCTCAAACTGACTGTGAAATTCAATCTTACTCTTACCTAGTGGGTCCTTTACAATGAAGTAATTAATTAATTCTGTCTCAATACACATTACCAGGTCTAAAATAGCCTGTTCCCTGGTTAGTTCAAGAATGTATTGTTTGGAGAAACTGTCCTGAATAATTCTATGAACTGATCCTCCAGGCTACCTTTGACAATTTGTTTCATCCAATTGATAGGATTAAAATTGTCCACAATTGTTGCAAAACCTTTCTTACGAGTCCCCATTATTTCTTGATTTATACTCTGTCCTACAGTGTAGCTACTGTCAGGAGGCCTATAAACTATTGCCACCAGTGATTTCTTTCCTTCATTATTTCTCATCTCCACTGAAACTGATTCTACATCTTGATCATCCGAACTAAGATAATTTCTCTCTGCTGTACTGCACTTCCTTTATTAACAGAGCTACCCCACTTCCTTTTCCTTACTTCTTGACCTTGTGAAATGTCAAATACCCTTGAATATTCAGGTCCCAGCCTTTGTCACTTGCAACCATGTCTCTGTAATGGCTATGATATCATACTCATTTATTTCTATTTGTGGTATCGATTCATTCATCTTGTTACGAATTCTCAGTACATTCCGATAAAGAGCTTTTAATTCTTTCCCTTCATTATTTTTCCCTACTCTGACTTTATTTGCTAGTGCACTCTTATGTTTGTATGCTCTGTCCTTTCCTATCACACTCCAGTTATCATTACCTGTATCATTACCCTGCACTATTGGCTTGTCCTTTCTCTTTAACTTTCCAAATGTCCCCTAACATGAATCCCAACCCCTCCCCCCCATCCATTATTTAGTTTAAAAGCCTCTCTACAGCCCTAGTCATACGATTTGCAAGGACACTGATCTCAGCAGGATTCAAGTGAAGACCATCCCAATGGTACTGCTCCTTCTTTCCCCAGTGCCCCATGACTCGAAATCCATTTCCCCCACACCAATCTTTGAGCCATGCATTCAACTCATCTTATATATCCTAACCAATTTGCTCGTGGCTGAGGTAGTAATCCAGAGGTAATCTGGTTTTTTGTGGTTCTGCTTTTTAATTTAGCCCCTAGCTGCTCGTATTCCCTTAGCAGAACCTCTTTCCTGGTCCTCCCTATATCGTTGGTACCCATGTGGCCCTCAACAACTGGATCCTTCCCCTCCCATTCCAATTTCCTCTCCAGCCCCAAGGCGATACCCTTAACCATGGCACCTGGCAGGCAACACAGCTCTTGGGATTCACACTCTCGACTGCAGAGAACAGTGTCTATCCCCCTAATTATACTGTCTTCCTATTACAATTACGTTCCTCTTTACTCATACAAACATACATCTATATGAATTAGGAGCAGGAGTAGGCAACTCAGCCTTTTGAGCCTGCTCTGCCATTCAATAAAATCATGGCTGATCTGATTGTAATCTCCACTCCACATTCCTGCCTACCCCCGATAACCTTTCACCCCCTTATTTACCAAGAGTTTACCTAGCTCTGCCATAAAAATATTCAAAGACTCTGCTTCCACCGCCTTTTGAGGAAGAGTGTTCCAAAGACTCGCTACCATCTGAGAGAAAAAAATTCTCCTCATCCCTGTCTTAAATGAGCAACCCCTTATTTTTAAATGGTGACCCCTAGCTCTATACTCTCCCACAAGAGGAAACACCCTTGTCACATCCACTCTGTCAAGACCCCTCAGGATCTTAAAGGTGTCAATCAAGTCACCTCTTACTCTTCTAAACAAGCCTAACCTGTCCAGCCTTTCCTCATAAGACAACCCGCCCATTCCTGGTATTAGTCTAGTAAACCTTCCCTGAACTGATTCTAATGCATTTACATATTTCCTTAAATAAGGAGACCAATACTGTGCACAGTATTCCAGATGTGGTCTCACCAGAGCCCTGTATAACTGAAGCATAACCTCCCAACATTTGTAATCAATTCCCCTCACAATTACCTACAACATTCTCGTTATTTGGTAATATAGAACTTGAGTATTGAAAAAAGAGACATGTCTAAGCTTTTCGTCTTGCACTCATCAGGACACTTAGTAAGAATACCAATATAAGGGGAAACTTGTTGTTTTCCCTTTATATTGCTATCTTTGTGAAGTGTCCTGATGAGTGCAAGCGAAAAGCTTAGACTTTGTCTCTTTTTTAGCAATACTATAACATCCTATTAGCTTTCCAAATTACTTGCTGTACCTGCATACTAGCCTTTTGTGATTCATGCACTAGGACACCCAGATCCCTCTGAATCTCAGAGCTCTGCAACTTCTCACCATTTAGATAATAGGCTTCTTTTTTATTCTTCCTGCCAAAATGGGCAATTTCACTTTTGCCCACATTATACTCCATTTGCCAGATCTTTGTCCACTCACCTAACCCAGCAATGTCACTTTGTAGCCTCCTTATGTCTTCTTCACAACTTCAGCAAAGTTAACAACCATACCTTTGGTCCCTTCATCCAAGTCATTTATATAAATTGTAAGAAGTTAAGGTCCCAGCACTGGTTCCTGTGGGACAGCACTCGTTACATCCTGCCAAGCAGTAAAATACCCATTTATAACTACCCTCTGTTTTCTGTTAGCTAGCCAATCTTCTATCCAGACCAATAAGTTATCCCATACACCACAAGCTTTTACTTACTGCAATAACCTTTGTTGTGGCACCTTATCAAATGTCTTCTGGAAATCTAAGTACAGTATATCCACCGGTTCCTTTTTATCCACAGCACATGTTACTCCTTCAAAGAACGCCAATAAATTGGTTAAACATGATTTCCCCCACTTGGATGGCCCCCTGCATCACGTGTGGTGTTCAGTTTACTCATCATCCCTGCTGTCCCGGTTTCGCCCACATAAGTTGCAAGAACATAAAACGTGTTGGACAAGTGCAAGGAATGAGGTTCCTTCATTGCTACCTTCTGGATCCCCAGAACTGCCTCTCTTATAGTCACACCCTCCTGTCCCTGGCCATGAACCAAATCTGAAGAACCTAGTCTAAGGAGTATGACTGCCTCCTGGAACAAAGTATCTAGGTAACTTTCCCCCCTCCTTGATGCATCGCAGTGTCTGAAGCCTAGATTCCAGCTTATCAACTCTCAGCTAAGTTTCTCGAGTTGCAGACAGTTACTGTAGATATGGTTGCCGTGGATCACACAGGTGTCCACCAAGTATCCCTTCAAGTAATGTGTTTGGCCGAGATGTGTTCATATGCTCGTGGTCAGAGCAGACATATTCACATAGTGGGCAATAAATAAGTGCAGGCATGTCATGTATAAAATAGTGCTCAATGCAGAATTTGGATTCTGCTAACTTGTGGGCTTTATCTCTCTATGGATTTGAGCACAGAATCTAACTTTGTCATGACTTTCCTAGTGAATCTGTGAAGTCATTGTTCTGTAAAGTCTATTAGTCATGATTTGCCTCCTGTTGCCTTATTTGCTTACTACCCTGCAGTTCCTATTCATCTTCATCTTTTTGCTCCCAGTAGTTCAGGGTATATTAGGACCCTGAAGTTGACACCCATTGTACAAACTTAGAAGTGGCAGTCAAGAACTGAGTCCCACAACTGCTTCTCTGATTCCACTGAGTCCACATAGTGAAGATGCACTGCGATCTTACGCTTTGAATTGCCTGGCAGAATCAAACTTAGCATTCGGCAGGCTCACCCACAGGATTTGGAGAGAGCATGGTGTTTGTCACAAAACAAAGATCGAAGTCTTCCAGGCAGTGGTTCTCATAGCACTTCTCTATGGCTGTGAGGTATGGACAACCTACTGGTGTCACATAAAGCATTCTATTTTTGCTGCTTTAAATCTATCTGCAAGTGGCAGGGCAAAATCCCTAACACTGAAATTCTTGCAAGGAGCTGCATACCTGGTATTGAGAGCATTTTCATCAGAGCTCAGCTTCGCTGGGTCGGCCATGTGCTTCACATGGAGGATTCCTGCATACTAAAGGCAGTATTTTACAGCCAGCCGAGCATGGGAACCTACCCCACAGGACATTCTGAAAGCCAATCTTAGAGCCTGTAAGTTGCACCCCATTACATGGTTAAAAACTAACCCTGGACAGATCCAAACCGAGAAGTTTCTGTCGTCAAACAATCTCAACATTTGACGAGAACAGAGTCCGGTCTCTAAAGGACAAGTGAGCACACACCAAAGCCAGTGCCTTCACCCACCCCTCCAACAGTGACTTCATTTATAATATTTGCAATTAAATCTGTCAATCAAGACTTTTCATAACATCACATATGAGACAACATCAACCTAGACGGTGAACAATTGGTCTCCTTGCTGAACACTCATCCATCGAAGCGGCAGGAGAATCCATCATATATATAAGTCAGGAGTCATGTAACTAGTACAACTTGATATATTTTATATGAGCTACCAGTTTCCTATGTATCTCTTATATTGACTTTGTTATATAGAGCAGATTTTCAAACTATTTGGTACATGCAGATTACCATACCATGGTATCCTTATTTAAGATAATCAGATTTTCCTGATTGACTGCGATAATGCAGGGAGTTGGAATCCAATGTTCACTAGTGTTCTTCACCATGAAGAAATTGTAACCAAACAGGTCCGTGGCCTTCACCGTACCTGAGCAGAAAAAAAGAGGTTAAGTTCCATTCTGAGTATATGTACATATTGAGTGGAGCATGGGAAGGAATCAAAGGGATTGTGGCATTGGGCTGCCTATTCAGTGGGCTGTGTTAAAGGGCTTTTTGCTATTTTGACCTGTATTTGTGCTGTTCCAGATGTTAAACGGAGAATTGTGTCACTTCATACCTGATGTAGGCCTTACAGCAATGGAAATATAGCCACCTGAAAATCCTACACTATAACAGGAGCATGTTCCCTTTATTCCGTAATGGTTCAGTCATTCATTTAACACATGATAAACGGCTCAAAAAACAAAAATGTTTTTTCAGTTTTCTAGACCATTTCTAATCTCTCTGACGATAAGGAATTTTATACTGAATATCTTCTGTCTTAGGTCCTTCACCATACCCATAAATTTATTGTGTTACCCATAACATTCCTTTCTTGAATCCTGCAATCCCTTATGTGGTCATGCTACCTTAAACCAGACATTTTAATGTAGGATTTGCCAATGAGACTCCCTGGGTTGCAACAATTACAGGGACTGGGAAGGCTTCCTGTACCTATTAATTGAGGTTATTTTATATATTTGAAAAATTACAGTTGGTATAGGTTATTGCATCTGGCCCCTACACAACAGGGGTTAAATTGTCTAACTCCTGAAGATGGATGTAGGGATTATGGTACACAATAAACCTGCATCCGTTTATTGTCTTGCAGGTAGTATGTTAAATTGGTGCTCGTTTCTGTTTTAATGGTTTCTGGATGCAGTGCAGGAACAAGTTTAATGATCTGACATGAGTTGTCAAGGTGAGTGGCTTCACCTTGAAATGTCTTGTCCTACCAACTGCAAACAAACCTTATTCACTGCTCAATTCATCACACTCACATCACCTACCTACCAATAATTTCTATCAATCAGTACACAACTCTTTGAGTTCATACGCTTTACCTCATCCTCACACACTTAACACTGTTGCAAGCCTTGCACCCACAATTCACAGCTCACACACACTGGCAGCTCTTCAACCATAACAGCCAATCACCCAAATACATTGCAGGATGTTCACTGACACATGTCACATGGTGCATAACAGAAGACAGCAGGAAAGAACTGGAGACAAGCACACCTGCATGTAGGAGGCAGTGATGGCCATTATGGAAAGGGCATTGCTAGGGCCCTAATCCTCCTTCTCTCATCACACATCTCCCTCATTCCACAATCTCTTCTGGCCTCTCATACCTCTCATGCAGGCATCCAATTCTTACTTTCTTCTCTCCCCTCATCGCAACCTAATACATGATGCTTTCTCTTTTCAGATTCCCAGCCCGAGGGAAAAGACAATGAAGATTAAGAAACAGCATTATACATTTGCAGTCACCAGCTCAGAGACAAATACTCTTGTCTATTTTAGAGTCTAGGATAGAGGGAAGACCTTGCACATTGTGATGTGCCAAGCAGAAGTGAGCCGCAGCCAGAGTGGGGGGAAAGAATAGCACAGGTGCCAGCTCACCGAGGTCACACACAAGTCCTGTTGCAGAGGAGTCAGATGAAGCTGATGGGCGTACTCACCAAATGTTCAGTGCACTGGAAAACTTGTGCGAAAAACTGTGTACTCTGTCAAGGAGCGTGAGGAGTCCAACACCGTATTGGCACAGGGGCTTTGCATAGATTTTGAAGTCCTTCCTTTCCAATGTAGAACTGGTGGTCACTTCAATCAGCCCACCTGTGGAACTCACCATGATGCAGCAGCTGTTGGCCAATGTCACAGCTTTTATTGCTGCACAGACAGCTTCCATCAAAGCTCTGACTGCTATAGTAAAAGCTCAGGCTGCTGCCTTCAAACTCAGATTACTCTCATTTTGGCTCTGGAAACCATTGTTCAAATGAGTTTCCAGGGCATCACATCAGTCCATAAATCTATTCTCCGACAGATCAATGGGATTGATTAATAAATCGATATTAATAATAGGATTAATGAATAAATCTGGAATTGAAAGCTGGTCTCACTAACGATGACCATGAAACGATCATTGATTGCCGTAAAATCCCAAACAAACTTGCCATCCTTACCTGATCTGGAAATCTGAAATAAAAACAGAAAATGCTGGAATGGTTCTGGTGGAGGGTCACCGATCTGAAACTTGTTTTGGAGAGTGGAGAGGCAGAAAAACGTGAGAAGCGGCAAGAGTTCTGAGAGCAGACGGCCTAGAAAAACAGCACGAGAAGTGGCGAGAGCTCCAAGAACAGAGGGACTATCCACCGCTGCTGCCGCTGAGGAAAGCCAGCGCTGAGTAGGAAACAGAAATCAAGGTGTGACATCACAGGAGACATTCAAGTTGATTGACTAGTGGATATTGCTGCTCAGGGACTAAGTCAACTGGAAGATTAAAAATGATAAAAACATTAAGTACCAATAATGAGGAACAAGTGAGTAGCTGTTGAGTTTCATCTTTTATTTTTAAGTAAGGCTTATTACAACTAGTAATCTGCGTTAAGTATTAGTAGAATTTTATCAGTACTAGTAAGGTTTATAATTATTGGTAGAGTCTTTTTAGCGGCAGCAAGGCTAACCAATACGTAAAGGAATGGCAGGGCTGCTCCAACCTCACAAGTGCACATCCTGTGCAATGTGGGAACTCCAGGATGCTTCCCGTATCCTGGACAACCATTTGTGCAAGAAATGTCATCAGTTGCAGCAGTTTTATGCCCTCACCTCAACAAAATTTGGCCCCGGCACGACACTGAACTCTTCTTCTCCATGCTCACTTCTTTGGGCAGGAGTCCTCCCCCCGTTCAACGGATTTTTCCATTCGCCTCCAGTATTCTCCCTCTACCTGGACACCCACCCCCCCCACCTCGGGCTTTTTACCTGCTATTGACATTTTCATTGAAAATGCTCGGCATGATATCAGCCATCTCAATTTCTCTGCTCCTCTCACCCACTCCAACCTGTCTCCTTCTGAACTTGCTGCACTCCGTTCTCTCAGGCCCAACCCTGACTTTGTTATCAAACCTGCTGACAAGGGTGGTGCTGTTGTTGTCTGGTGTACTGACCTCTACCTTGCAGAGGCTGACCACCAACTCTCAGACAATTATTTCTAACTCCCCCTGGACCATGCCCCCACCACTGATCATCAGGCCATTGTTTCCAGGACTGTCACTGACCTCATCTCCCCTGGACATCTTCTCTCCACAGCTTCCGACCTCATAGTCTCCCAACCCCACACAGCCTGCTTCTGTCTCCTTCCCAAAACCCACAAAAGGTCTTTCCTGGTAGATCCATCATTTCAACCTTTTCCTGCCCACTAAACTCATTTCTTCCTATCTTGACTTTCTTCCCAACATTCATGATTTCTCTGATGCCCTACATCATTTTAACAATTTCCTGTTTCTTAGCCCTAACCTCCTTTTCTTCACCATTAACGCCCAATCCCTCTACACCTATATCACCCACCAGGATGATTTGAGGGTTCTCTGCTTCTTCCTTGAACAGAGACCCAAACAATCCCCATTCACCACCACTCTCCTCTGCCTAGCAGAACTTTTTCTCTCACTGAACAATTTCTCCTTTAACTTGTCTCACTTCCTCCAAATAAAAGGCGTGGCTATGGGTACCCACATGGGCCCCAGTTATGCCTGTCTTTTTGTGGGGTATGTGGAACACTCCTTGTTCCAGTCCTACTCAGGCCCCCTCCCACAACTCTTTTTCCGGTACACCGATGACTGTATCAGTGCCGCCTTGTGCTCCCGTCTGGATATGGAAATATTTATCAATTTTGTTCCCAATTTCCACCCCTCTCTCATCTTCACATGGTCCATCTCTGACAGTTCCCCTCCTTGACTTCTCTGTTTCCATTTCTGGTGATAGACTTTCCACTAATATTCATTACAAGCCCACCGACTCCCACAGCTACCTTGACTGCACCTCTTCAAATAAAATAAAAGCAAAATACTACGGATGCTGGAAATCTGAAATAAAAACAGAAAATGCTGGAAAAACTCAGCAGGTCTGGCAGCATCTGTGGAGAGAGAGTTAATGTTTTGAGTTCGTATGACTTCTTCAGAGCTAAAGAGAAGAAGCAATGTGATGGATTTTATGCTGTTTAAGAGGGGGTGGAACAGGTGGAGAGAAATGGAAGGCCAGGGATTAGTGGGAGCTCAGGAGAGATTGATAAAGATGTCATGACACAAGACAAAGGGAGTGTTAATAGTAGTGTTAAAGACTAAAGAAGGTGCTGATTGTGGCACAAGGTAAGAGCAGTATTTGTTAATAGCAGAACAAGGGTCAGCATTCTGTGAAAGCACAATATAGAAACAAGTGACAGATGGCCCAGTGGGGTGGGTGGGTGGGGGAGAGGGTGAGCATTGGGGAGAAGTGATAAAAAAAAGCAAAAATAAATTTAAAAGAATTTAAAAATAAATAAAACAAAAATACATTGAAAGAGGGAAAAATTAATAAATAAAAATAAAAAAAACAATAATTAAAAAAAAATGATTAAGAAGCAGATAAAGATAGAGGGGAGAGTTCATGGTTTGAAGTTGTCGAACTCAACGTTAAGTCTGGAAGGCTGTAAAGTGTTGAATCGGAAGATGAGTTGCTGTTCCTCCAGCTTGCATTCAGCTTCACTGGAACATTGCAGCAGGTCAAGGACGGACATGTGGGCATGAGAACAGGATGGCGTGTTGAAATGGCAAATGACAGGAAGGTCTGGGTCATGCTTGTGGACAGGCTGAAGGTGTTCCGCAAAGCGGTTACTCAGTCCATGTTTAGTTTCCCCAATGTAGAGGAGACCGCATTGGGAGCAGTGAATGCAGTAGATCAAATTGAAGGAGGTGCAAGTGAATCGCTGCTTCACCTGAAAGGAGTGCTAGGGGCCTTGGACGGTGAGGAGGGAGGAGGTAAAGGGGCAGGTGTTGCACCTCCTGTAATTGCATGGAAAGGTGCTGTGGGAAGGGGATGGGGAGTAGGGAGTGATGGAGGAGTGGACCAGGGTGTCACAGAGGGAATGCTGACAGGGGGAATGAGGGGAAGGTGTGTTTGGTGGTGACATCATGCTGGAGTTGGCGGAAAATGATTCTTTGGGTGCAGAGACTGGTGTGGTGAAAAGTGAAGACAAGGGGGACCCTATCATGGTTTTGGGAGGGAGGGGAAGGGGTGAGAGCAGAGGTACGGGAGATAGATCAGACATGGTTGGGGGCCCTGTCAACCACAGCGGAGGGGGGAACCCTCGGTGATGGAAAAAGGAAGACATGTCAGTAGTGCCGTTTTGGAAAGTGGCATCATCAGAACAGGTACAATGGAGGGGGAGGAACTGAGAAAATGGGATGGAGTCCTTACAGGAAGCGGGGTGTGAGGAGCTGTAGTCGAGGTAGCTCTGGGAGTTGGTAGGCTTGTAATGAGTATTGGTAGACAGTCTGTCACCAGAAATGGAAACAGAGAGGTCAAGGAAAGGAAGTGTTGGAGATGAAATATGTAAAGGTGAGTGAGGGAGGAAATTGGAAGCAAAATCGATCCATTTTTCCAGGTCCAGACGAGAGCATGAAGCGGCACCGATATAGTTATCGATGTACCGGAGAAAGATTTGTGGGAGGGGGCCTGAGTAGGACTGGAACAAGGAATGTTCCACATACCCTACAAAAAGACAGGCATAACTGGGGCCCAAGCAGTTACCCATAGCCACACCTTTTATTTGGAGGGAGTGACACAAGCTGAAGGAGAAATTATTCAATGAGGGAACAAGTTCAGCTAGATGGCGGAGAGTGGTGGAGGACGGGGATTGTTTGAGCCTCTGTTCAAGAAAGAAGTGGAAAGCCCTCAGAATATCCCGGTGTGGGATGGAGGTGTAGAGGGTATGGATGTCCATGGTGGTTAGAGCCAGGAAACTAGAAATTGTTGATATGATGTAGGGCATCAGAGGAATTGCAGATGTAGATGGGAAGAGACTGGACAAAGAGAGAGAGAATAAAGATAGGAAGAAATTAGTTCCATGGGGCAGGAACAGGTTGATATGACGGGTCTACCAGGACAGTCCTGTTTGTGGATTTTGGGGAGGAGGTAGAAGTGGATTGTCCGAGGTTGGGAGATGATGAGGTTGGAATCTGTGGAGGGAAGATTTCCAGAGGAGACAAGGTCAGTGACAGTCCTGGAAACAATGGCCTGATGTTCGGTGGTGGGACCATGGTCTAGGGAGAGGGAGCAAGAAGAGTCTGAGAGTTGGCGCTCAGCCTCTGCAAAGTAGAGGTCAGTACGCCAGACAACAGCACCGACCTTGTCGGCAAGTTTGATAACAAAGTCAGGGTTGGACCTGAGAGAAGAGAGTGCAGCAAGTTCAGAAGAGGACAGGTTGGAGTGGGTGAGCGGAGCAGAGAAATTGAGGCGGCCGATGTCATGTCGACAGTTCTCAATAAAAAGATCGAGAGCCAGGTAAGAGGCAAGAGGGAGGGGTCCAGGTAGAGGGAGAATACTGAGTGCGGGTAAAAGGATCCATTGAACAGGGGGAGGACTTCTGTCCAAAGAAGTGAGCACGGTACCGAAGGCAACGAAAGAAGAGTTCAGCATTGTGCCAAGCCCAAAATTCATTGAGGTGAGGGCGTTAGAGGATGAAACTGTGTCTTCAGACCCTACTTCCTGTAAGGACCCTGTCCTATTTTCCAAGTTTCTCTCCGCCTCCATCGTATGTATTCCAATGATGCTACCTTCCACAATGGCACTTTGGACATGTCTTCCTTTTTCCTGTGCCAAGGTTACCCCCCCACTGTGTTTGACAGGGCCCTCAACTGCATCCGATCCATTTCCTACTCTTCTGCTCTCACCCCTTCATATCCCTCCCAGAACTATGATAGTGTCCTCACTTTTCACCCCATCAGCCTCCACGTTCAAAGGATTATCCTCTGCCATGTCCAGCCAACTCCAGCATGATTCCACCACCAAACACATCTTCCCCTCACCTCCCCTGTCAGCATTCCATCGGGACTGTTCCCTCCGTGACACTAACTAACTAACTAACTAACCAACTAAGGTCATGTCTCACTTGCTGGAGTTTTCAAGGAAGTGACAAAGATGATCTACGATCGAAGGGTAGTGGATGTTATCTACATGGATTTCAGTAAGGCCTTTGACAAGGTCCCTCATGGCAGACTGGTACAGAAGGTAAAGTCGCACAGGGTCAGAGGTGAGCTGGCAAGATGGATACAGAATTGGCTTGGTCATAGAAGACAGAAGGTAGCAGTGGAAGGGTGCTTTTCTGAATGGAGAGCTGTGACTAGTGGAGTTCCGCAGGGATCAGTGCTGGGACCTTTACTGTTTGTAGTATACATAAATGATTTGGAGGAAAATGTAACTGGGCTAATTAGTAAATTTGCAGACGACACTAAGGTTGGAGGAGTTGCAGATAGTGAAGAGGATTGTCAAAGGATACAACGGGACATAGATTGGAGACTTGGGCAGAGAAATGGCAGATGGAGTTTAATCCAAACAAATGCGAGGTAATGCATTTTGGAAGGTCTAATACAGGCAGCAATTATACAGTAAATGGCAGAACCCTTAGGTGCATTGACGGGCAGAGGGATCTGGGTATACAGGTCCACAGGTCACTGGAAGTGGCAATGCAGGTGGATAAGGTAGTCAGGAAGGCATATGGCATGCTTGCCTTCATCAGCAGGGGTATTGAGTATAAAAGCTGGGAAGTCATGCTGCAACTGTATAGAACCTTGGTTAGGCCACACTTGGAATATTGCGTGCAATTCTGGTCACCACATTACCAGAAGGATATGGAGGCATTGGAGAGGGTGCAGAGGAGGTTTACCAGGATGCTGCCTGGTCTGGAGGTTATTAGCTATGAGGAGAGGTTGGAGAAACTCGGATTGTTCTCACTAGAGCAACGGAGATTGAGAGGCGACTTGATAGAATTTTACAAAATTATGAGTGGCATGGACAGAGTAGATAGAAGCTTTTTCCCAGGGTGGAAGAGTTAATTACTAGACATAGATTTAAGGTGTGAGGAGAAAACTATAGAGAAGATGTGCGGGGCAAGTTTTTTACGCAGAGTGTAGTGAGTGTCTGGAATTCGCTGTCAGAGGAGGTGGTAGAAGCAGGTACGATAGTGGTGTTTAAGAGGCAGCTTGACAAATACATGAATAGGATGGGAGTAGAGGGATACGGACCCCGGAAGTGCAAAATGTTTTAGTTGACGGGCTGAGGTTTTCCAGCATTTTCTGTTTTTATTTAGATTTTCAGTATCTGCAGTATCTTGCATTTATTCAGTGTGAACATTATGGTCTTGTTGAAAAAAACATGTCAGGATAAGCCTAGCAACTACAGGCCAGTCAATTTAACTTCGGTGGTGGGGAAACTTCCAGAAACTATAACCAGAAATAATGGGGCGGTAACTTCCTCGGCGTGGCAATCAGTGTCGAATTGTCACTCTGTGCCCAATTACTTATGTGGATTTTTTTCTGAGCCAATCTCACCCAACCTTCTGACTCAGGTCAGGCAAAATCCAGGCAGTGCAGCTCGCCCCCAAGGACCAGCGTCGAAGTCCAGCTCCTTCGAAGTGAAGGAGGCCTAGCTGCCAGGTAGGCTTACAGGTCCCATGAAACCTAAAGATCCTTGACAGGCCAAGGAGAAGGTAAGTGTCTAAGGCCAGTGGATATGATTTGAGGGCTGGGGAGGATTGGAGGTCAGGGGGAAGTCGGACCATGGGGGAGGTATGGATTGGACCTCGGGGGAGAGATTGGGGGTGAGTTGGACCTCTAGGTGGCATGGGGAGGGTCGCAACCTGGGGGTGTTGGGGGTCGAATCAGGGGGGTTGGGTTGGGGGGTTCAAGACAAGTTGGGTTGGAGTGTGGTGGTTGGGCCTGTGTTGGGGGGGGGGGGGGGGGGGGGATGTCGGATCGTGTTGGGGGGGTGTAGGTGTCATTCCTGTGAGGGGTGGTGGGGACGGGCCATGCTGTGTTGGGCCTGTGGAGTGGGGGGTGGAGGTCGGGTCAGGCCTGCAGGGGGTGGGAATATAATGGGGGGGTGGTTAGGCGGAGGGGGGGTGGTTGAGGGGGAGTCCCATAGGGGGTAGTCAGGGGCTGGGGCAAATCCCCTGGGGGATTGTGGGTGTGGGGGGGTAGTCCCATTGAGGGGTCGGTCTGGGTCTTTACAATAGTTACCTAGAAGTTAGAAGAGGTTTTAATTCTTCTAACTCTTTCTGGGTAACTTTTGCGTAAAACAGTTGGAAGTTTGCAATTTGAATAGCATTTTTGGATGGTTCCCAGTGCAGCACAATTGCCCAGAGGAAGTTGCGCTTCTGGGCAATTGCCATGCAAACCCTTACCTGGGAACTTCCAATGGGGATTCCCCAGCACATCTGTGGGGCACCCACCAATGTGGCGCTGGGGAGCTTGAATGTTACAGCCTTATAATTTGGGACAGAATTAATAGTCACATGGACAAATGCAGGTTAAGTAAGGAGAGCCAGTACAGACTTCTTAAGCGAAAATTGTGTTTAACTAACTTGCTAAAGTTTCTCGAAGAGGTAACTGAGAGAGTTGATGAGGGGCAATGCTGTTGATATGGTGTACATGGAATTCCAAAATGCATTTGATACAGTGTTGCACAACAGACTTGTGAACAAAGTAATAGCTCATGGAATGAAATGGACAGTTGCAACATGGATACAAAATTGGCTGAGTGGCAGAATGGATGTTCTTCGGGTTGGAGGAAGGTTTGTAGTGGAGTTCCCCAGGGGTCAGCATTGGGACCCTTGCTTTTCCTGATATATAGAAGGAATCTAGACCTTGGTGATTTCAAAATTTGCGGACACTGCATAACTTGGAAGCACTATAAACTTTGAGGAGGACAGTGCAGAACTTCAAAAGGACACATAAAACAGTATAAAATAAAGGGGGCTACTCTAAAGGGGGTTCATGAGCAGAAGAACCTGGGTGTATATGTGCACAAGTCATTAAAGGTGGCAGGACAGGTTGACAGATCTGTTAATAAAGCACACCTTAATAGGGACACAGAGTACAAAAGCAAGGAGGTTATGTTGAACTTGTATAAGACACCAGTTAGACCTCAGCTGGAGTATGGGTACATTTCTGGGCACCGCATTTTAGGAAGGATGTGAAGGCATTGGAGGAAGTGCAGAAGACGTTTACAAGAATGTTTCCAGGGATGAGAAACTTCAGTTACGAAGGTAGATGAGAAGTTGGGACTCTTTTCTTTGGAGAAAAAAAAGGCTGAGAGGAGATTTGGTAGAAGTATTCAAAAATATGAAGGGCCTGGACAGAGTAGACAGTGTTCCCACTCGTGAAAGGATCGAGAACGAGAGGGCACAGGTTTAAAATAATTGGCAAAAGAAGCAAAAGCGAAATGAGAAAAAACATCTTCACGCAGCGACTGGTTGGGGTGCCTGAAAGTGTGGTGGAGGCAGGTTCAATCGAGGCATTCAAGAGGGAATTAGATGATTCTTTGAACAGAAACAATTTACAGGGTTACAAGGAGAAGGCAGAAGAATGGCATTTGGAGAGCTGGTGCAGACACAATGGGCTGAAGGGACTCCTGTGTTGTAACAATTCTGTGATTGCTGAGGTGCCGCCCTGGAGAGTGGCAGTGGTTCGATGGAACACAAACCTACTGTCCTTTCTCAGAATTACAGCTTTCCTACTACCACCCATTCCACTCCACCACGTGGGAGGTGAGGCAGCCATCCCAGACTGCTATTGTCCAAGTCAAAATGATGCAGTCTGAAACTGGGACCACAAGGCTTAGAACTGCTTGAGGTCCGATATTCAAGTCTCCACAATTGAAGGTCAGCAGCCTTCCACCACCCATGTTGCAGCCACTGGGAAGCACCTTGTAGGAAGTCTAGGATAAGTGAAAACATACAGAAGGTAGACACTATTGGAATGCGTGGGGGTGATTGGTTTATTTTTCTGTGCATTATGTCACAATAAAATTTATAAAATTGGATTGCAATGTACATTTTCATGTGGTTTTTATTTTTGTGCTGTCAGCAAGAGGATGTGATGGTCAGTAATAAAGTAGAGGTTAGAAGCGTGGAATAGTTAGTGAATGGTGTGGCGTGGTATGCTTACTGGTATCACTCATGAATTATTTCATTATGTAGAATTCTGGCAGAAAGGAGCTATTTTTATTGTATCCTCCCTTCCTCTTTGCCTTCCTCCATTTTCTGTTGTACTTCCTCCGCCACCTCTTGCTCCTTCAACCTCTATCCTGATAGGTGATGCCCAGGCTTGTATCCTCATTATGGAAAGGTTGGACTGCTTGCAGCATACTCATCTGAATACTGTACGGCTCCTCCAGAGTAGTCCAGGCAGTGGAAGCCTGGCTCGAGGATGCCGATACTGTGCTCTGTTATATGCCTTCTGCCAGCATGGCTCACATTGTAGGTCTGCTGCGTACGTGCGAGTGGCTTCCAGACTGGAGCTACGGAATAAGCATAACCCTTGTGGCCCAGTAGCCAGCCTTTGATTTGCCACAGTGGGTCAAGTACAGGTTATACAGAGCACTGCCACGGAATGAAGGAATCATGATTGCTACCAGAATAATGGGCATTCACCTTCATGATGCCTGTGGTCATACACCAGCTGCATATTGAGCGACTGGAATCACTTACAGTTCATGGAAATAGCTGAGTTCGCATGAGTCGTTTGCAAGGCAAAGTGCATGCAGTCAATGGCATCCAGCACCCTGGGGGAAGCCTGTAAGTCAGGCAAGTTCTTGCGCTCACTCCGCTTACTTATCTCTGGCAAGAGGGAATGAAATTAAAATGTTTGTATGTGTATAGAGGGCCTCAATGACATTGCTTATGCAGGGGCGAGATGTTGCTTATATCTCCAGCAGCAGCCTGAAAGAAGCAAATAAACTAAGAGCCACAGTCACCTCGGTAGCCCTAGTCAATGCTGTCCTTGCCCTGCTTTGAAGTTGCAGTTGTGGTTGTAGCAGTTGGCAGCTATCAGTCACAACCCCTGTGAAGCAAAGATATCCCAAGCATTAGGCTGTGCTAAAATTGCGGTAAGTGAATGGCTCTGCCATTCCCCACCAGGATGGTCTGAGTGCTCTCAGCTTCTTTTTTGAATGGAATTGGGATGGGCAATAAACGCTGGCCTAGCCAGCGATGCTCACATCCCGTAAATCAATTTTTAAAAAGGCAACTACCATTACCCTTCTCCACCTGGCTGAACTTATTCTCACATTGAACAACTTCTCCCTCAACTCCACTCACCTCTTTCAAATAAAAGATGTTGCCATGGGTATAATTAAGTTTAGGAATTCATACCTGAGAAGCAGTGTAGGCTGGCTCATTGAATATATTCAAGGCTGAGTTATAGAGATTTTGATTTACAAGTGAGTCAAAGATTATGGGAGGTTTGCAAGAAAGTGGAGTTAAGGCCACAAACAGATCCGTCATGGATCTTATTGAATGGCGAAGAAGGCACAAGGGCTCACCTATTTCGAAGGTTCTGATCCAATTGGCCCTAGGTATGCCTGACCTTTTGTGGGATATGTGGAACATTCCTTGTTCCAGTTCTACTCAGGCCCACACCATGTCATCTCTTTTTCTGGTACATTGTTGACAAAGTACTGTTTCCTGCTCTTGTCCTGGCCTGAAAAATTTAATCAACTTTGTTTCCAATTTCCACCTTAGTCTCACCTTCACATGGTCCATCTCTGAATCTTCCCTTCCTCGATTTCACTGTCACTATTTCTGGTGATAGGCTATCAACTAATATTCACCACAAGCCATAGAACCATAGAAAAGTTACAGCATAGAAGGAGTCCATTCGGCCCATCTTGTCCATGCCAGCCCGAGGACACCCAGGTGCTCTTTCTAATCCCACCTTCCTGCACCCGGCCCAGAGCCCTGCAGCTTACAGCACTTTAGGTGCAGATCCAGGTACTTTTTAAAAGAGGTTAGAGTTTCTGCCTCTACCACCAACTTGGGCAGCGAATTCCAGACACCCACTACCCTCTGCGTAAAAAAGTTCTTCCTCGTGTCCCACCTACACCTTCTGCCACTTATCTTGAATCTATGTCCCCTGGTTCTAGAATTCTCCATCAAGGGAAACAATTTTATCCTGTCCACTCTATCTATTCCCCTCATAACTCACTGACTCCCAAAGCTACCTCGACTACACTTCCTCACACTCCACTTTCTGTAAGAACTCTATTCCATTCTCCCAATTTCTCTGCTTCTACTCTGGCGCAACTGTATAGTGGATGCTACCATCCATGCTAGTGGTTCTGATGTCTTCCTTTTTCCTCAACTGAAGATTCCCTCCCACCATAGTTGATAAGGCCCTTGACCATGTCTGTTCCATTTCATGCACTTCTGTCCTCACCCTTCCCCTTCCTTCCAGAACCATGATAGGGTTTCCGTTACCCTCACCTTCCACCCCACCTCGATGTTCAATGTTCATCCTTCGCCATTTCCACCACCTCCAGCGTGATGCCTCCAGCAAACACATTTTCCCTTCCCCTTTCAGCATTCTGAAGTAACCATTCCCTCCACAATATCCTTGTCCACTCTTCAATCAGCCCCTTCACCCTGTCACCTTCCCACGACACCTTTCCATGCAAGCACAGGACATGTAATATCTGCCCTTTTACCTCCTTTCTCCTCACCATCCAAGGCCCCAACACTCCTTCCAGGTGAAACAGCAATTTACTTGTACTTCTTTCAACTTACTGTACTGTATTCGCTGCTCATGATGTGGACTCCTCTACATTTGGGAGACCAAACACAGATTGGGTGACTGCTTTGCAGGACACCTCCATTCAGTCCGCAAGCATGACTCCGAGCTTCCAATCACCTATCATTTTAATTTTCCATCTAACCTTTCTGGCCTTGACTTACTACAATGTTCTAATGAAGCTCAGCACAATAACAAGGAACAGCACTGGGCATTTTGCAGCTTCAGGACTCAATATTGAGTTTAACAAGTTTAAATCATAACTCAGATAGCAGCTATTCAGGATCCTGCCATTCAAACCTCCTCAAGACATCTCTCTTGTTTCTTTATTTGTCTCATTACCACTTCTTTTGGCTTTGCCATGAAACTTCCAGCTGGATTTTATGGCCCCTCCGCCCGGTGGTGGGTTTGCAGGTGTGGCCATTATAGGCCAAGCCTGCTGCCTACTTGCTCACCCTCACCCATGCCACAATTTTACCAGTGGTGGGGGAAGTGTTGGATGGCCTGCCTCCTGGGGACCATATAAGGACCTAATCTTGCCACCGCTGGGATTTAACTAATGATGGGAAAGGCACACGCCAAGCATCCAGCCTGGCAGTTCTTACTGCACAAACTGGTCAGAGCCCCCCCATTCTGCTCCCCGCCCCAACTGGTCGCTCCCCCCATTGTTCCCTTCCTCGCTCCCCCTACTCACTCTGTTCTGGTTCTTTAGCTTGGCCCCGACAATACTAACTACTGCCAACCCTGTCCTCCCCACAACTTAACTTTCCCTCTGGCTGAGGCTCCTCAGGGTTGGGGACTGTTGCTGTCCCAGTAGTGGCCACCACTCCCAGTGGCGCTACTGGGACCAGATAGCTGCTGGCCATTTGATTGGCTGAAAGGTCCCTGGGGTAGGACTTCTTGCCCAGATGGGGGCTGAATTCCAACCTTAAACCAATTAATGTCTTTCTGAGAATTAAATGCCTGCTGGGTGAGCTGTCTTTTGTCATTTAATCTCTCCTACCCTCCATCCTATTACAGACTTTCCTTTTTGTTCTTCTTCCCACACTTTCCCTTTCAATTGCTCAAAACCTAACACATTTTTCTAACTTTTACTAGTTCTGATGGAAGTTTACAGACTGAAAAGTTAACCCTGTTTCTCTCCCCACAGATGCGGCCAGACCTGAGTACTTCCAGCATTTTCTGCTTTTTTGTTTCAGATTATCAGTAATATTTTGCTTTTGTGTAAGAGAATTGCTGCCTCATTGGATATGGTCTCCCAATGACAGTCCTTCACCCCAGCTTCTGACAGCTCATCCTGCATTGCATAAAGTCTCCTCATTCTCTTAGTCATGATGTCTACCCAGTCTTAGTCTACCCAGGGGTAGAGCGACCAGGACACACATGCCTAGAAGCAACTAATTCAGCATAAACTTAATAACTGAACAGAAAAATACTTCAGCACCAGCTCTGCATTAAATTTCTGCCATGTGTCCGCCCATTCCACCACCCTGTCTATGTCTTCTTGAAGTCTATCACTATCCCCCTCATAGTTCACGATATTTCCAAGTTGTGTGTCATCTCAAATTTTGAAATTGTGCTCTGTATACCCAAGTCTAGTCATTAATATATATCAAGAAAAACAGTGGTTCTAGTACAGACCCTTGGGGAAACCCGCTGTATTCCTTCCTCCAGTGCAATAGACAACTGCTCACCACTACTCTGTTTCCTGTCATTCAACCAACTTCAGTACTCGTGCTTCCACTGTCCTTTTTATTCCATGGGCAAGCCTATTATGTGGCATTTTAACAGACAGCTTTTGGAAGTTCATATACTCCACATCAAATGCATTACCCTCATCACCCTCTCTGTTATCTTATCAAAAACTCAATCAAGTTTGTTAAACACAATTTGTCTTTAACAATCCACACTGCCTTTCCTTAACCCACACTGGCCCAAATGAATGTTAATTTTGCCGTGGATTATCATTTCTGAAAGCACTGAGGTTAAACTGACTGCCCTGTAGTTGCTGGGTTTAACCTTACATTCTTTTTGAACAAGGGTGTACCATTTGCAATTCTCCAGTCCTCTGGCACCACTCCTGTACCTAAGGAGGATTGGAAGATTATGACCAGTGCCTCCACAATTTCCTCCCTTATTCCCTCAGTATCCTCGGATGCATCACATCCAGTCATGATGACTTATCAACTTTAAGAGCAAGCAGCCTTTCTAATACCTCCTCTTTGTCAATTATTAGCCTATCCAGTATCTCAACTACCTCCTTTTTTACTATGACTTCAGCAGCACCTTCTTCCTTGGTACAGACCGATGCAAAGACTTCCTTTAGTACCTCAGTCGTGCCCTCTGCCTCCATGTGTCCCTAATCAGCCGCACCCCTCCTCTTATTTCTCTTACTTTTTATATGCCTACAGAAGGTTTTTTGATTCCCTTTTATTTTAGTTGCCAGTCTCTTCTCATACTCCCTTTATACCTCTTATTCCTTTTTCACTTCCCTTCTGAACTTTCTATATTCAGCCTGGTTCTCACTTCTATTATCAACCTGACATCTGTCATATGCCCCCTTTGTCTGCTTCATTTTACTCTCTGTCTCTTTTGTGATCAAGGGAGCTCTAGCTTTGGGTCCCTTACCATCACTTGTACCGCACTTGTACCTGAACCATCTCCTTTTTAAAGGCAGCCCATTATTTTACCTGCCAATCTTTGATTCTAATTTACCTGTGTCAGATCTGTTCCTACCCCACCAAAATTGGTCCTTCCTTCAAATAAATATTTTTACTCTAGATTGCTCCTCGTCTTTTCCTAAATCTTATGATACAATGATCACTGTTCCCTAAATATTCCCCAACTGGCCCTTAATCTACTTGAGCCCCCCGCCCCCCCCCCCCCCATTCCCCAGAACCAAATTCAGCAATACCTAATTCCCATTGGGTCAGAAACATACTGATCGAGAAAATTCTTCTGAACACACTTCAGAAACTTTTTCCCCTCTCTGCCCTTTACAGCATTGCTATCCCAGTTTATATTAGGATAATTAAAGTCTTCCATTATTGCTACTTTATAGTTTTTTTATCTCTGTAATTACCCTGCAAATTTGCTCCTCTATATTTTTCCCGCTAGTTGGTGGCCTGCAGAATACATCCAGTAGTGTAATGGTACGCTTATTGTTTTTTTTTAACTGAAACCAAGTCCATTCTGTTCTTGACCCCTCTAGGACATCTTTTCTCTCCAGCACTGTTGTATTCTCCTAAATCAATACTGCCATCCCTTCTCTCTTTCCTTATGTATCTTACCTGAACACCTCCACATGGATTTTTTCCGAGTCGGGATGACTCAGGAAACTTTTAAAAATGATGGACAGGACTTGGATGGCGAAGTCCTATTTATCTTTCTGGCAGATCCAATTTTTGCCAGTGGGGGAAGGGGGCAGGAAACCCAAACTCAGCAGGGCCATTTGATTTGACTGCTGAATACAAACACATCTAATTTTGGTTGTTCCAATGCCCTTAACCAGCAGTATGGGAACAGTGATTTTATGGAAGAGACGTTTAATTCATGTGAAGGGCGGATTTAAGGTCTATTTAAGTGTTGTGATCTGAAGTGATTTAAATCCAAGCCCTTTAAAGTTGAAAAAAAACAGGCTGCAGCTTTCACTTAAGAGTAAATAAAACAGACGTTCATTGCTGGAGTGCATTGATTGATGGTCATCTGCTGTAGCTTAGAAGAAACCATTAGCCAGCTGTTTTTGCAATTTCAATAGACTTAATTGTTTGGATTTCCCAAGGTTTGTTATTGTAGGTAAGCCCATTATGAATGCTTGGCTGAGTTTCAAAATATACAGGACTACTTATCTCATCAGGGGCTGTATAGACATTTTGATTGACAGTTTTAAGAGGGTATTAAAGGATCAGCTGTCTTTGATGTGGTTTGTGAAATATTTGTTTGTTTTTAACGACAGATTCACCGCTTGAGGGGATTTACATTTTGAATGGGTTTCAAGAACAAGAAACCTTTCAGTATCGAATGTGTTTAAGTGAGAGCTCTATTAGGTTGTCAGAAGTTTATTGTTTTTTAATCTCCAGATGGCTCCACATGAGGTCTTCCCATAGTGGGTGAATGGTTATGGCTGATTTATGGGGGTATAGGGGGGTATAGGGGCAGGGAAGTGGCAGGCAGAATATGAGGGGAAATGGAGGGCACAAGGTGGATATGAGAGGGCATGGAGATAGCATGGGAGAATATGATGGGGCATAGAGGTGGTTGAGGTAGTGAGGGGTGAGGGCTAGAGGGCCAGCCTTCAATATAGTTGGGCTAGAATCCCAAAGAACTGGGTGGGGGGCAGTGGCTAGTAGCTGGCCCGCCTCAGCACTTGCCTGCCCCTGTGGCCACCTCTGAACCACCTCCAGAGGCAGCGGAGCCTGACTCCATTCCACCCCCACCTCCACGGAATGAAAATAGGGCTCCTTTTAAAGGTCCGCTGCGACAGGAAGTTTCCCGACTTGCCCTTCCTGCCTCCTCCATGAAAATCCGACCTCTGTATCCAGCAATATTTAGAACCGCCGTTTTCTGAGCCAGGCCCCCATTATCGTCCCATCATATTCCCATGTGATTATCTGCATCTGCAACTCACCAGTCTTATTTACCACACTTTGTGCATTTACATACATGCACTGTAAACCTAATTGAGATGTTATTGTAGTCCCTCTTACCCTGACCCCACCTAGTACCTTACTATTTCTTACTCTAGTCCTACTTGTCTCCCCTACAATCTTTCATGCACCCTGTTTCTCCTTTATAATGTTACATTCTTATTCTCATCTTCCTGCCAAGTTAGTTCAAACCCTCGCCAACAACACTAGCAAACTGCCCTGCGAGGACATTAGTCCCAGCTCTGTTAAGATGCAACCTGTCTGGCCTGTATAGGTCCCAATTTCCCCAGAACTGGTCCCAATGTCCAATGAATCTAATCCCTCCTGTCTGCATCATTTCTCCAGTCATGTATTCTCTTGCTCTATCCTCTTATTCACTAGCATGTATCACCAGGAGCAATTTGAAGATTACTGCCTTTGACGTCCTGCTAGCTTATTTCCTTCTGAGGAGCACTTATCTGGATGCAGGCCAATTGCTCCCACACAGCATGTAGAGAGGGTGAAATATGGAGTCAGCGCATAGAAAATGGTTCAAAACAGGACACTTCAAAATAACACTAAACACCATCACTATACACTGTTTCCTTCAACTGCACCTTTCAAATCCACAAACTCTACCACCTAGAAGGACAAGAGCATAGCATGGCAATACCCCACCTGCAAGTTCCACTATAAGCCATTCCTTTATTGTCACCGGGTGAAAATCTGGGAACTCCCTCTCTAACAGCACTGTGGGTGTACCTACATCATACTAATTGCAGCTGTTTTTAAGAAAGAGGTTCACCACGACCTTCTCAAGGGCAGTTAGGGGTGGCAACACATGTTGGCCTTTCCAGCGAAGCTCAAATCCCATGAAAGAATAAAAGACAGGACTTAAAGTTAAGGAAATATACCATTTGAGATTGTAGCTGGTTGAGCTGATAGTATGTGTTGTGAGATGAGATATCAGAACATTGTAAAGAAATGAAAATATGAGCAGGCACCTATCATGGTGGATGTCTTCACTGTGTTCAACATTTTCTGCATCTTTTGCACAGTCTTGACAAAAAACCTTTGAGGAGCGCAGTTTTCATAATTAAAAATGGCAAGCATTCTTTGCCTAATTTCCCTCAGCATGACTTCCATGGCTTTGTCCAAAATTACATAAGATATATGGCACAGAAAAGCCATTCTGCCCACACAGACTATACCAGTGTTTATGTTCCAGTTGAGCCTTCTCCCATTTTTCCTCATCCAAATCTACCACCTTTATTCCCTCTTCCCATCTAGCTTCCCCTTAAATGCATCCATACTATTTGTTTCAACCACTACCTTTGGTAGTGAATTCCACATTCTCACCACACTTTGGGTAAAGAAGTTTCTTCTGAATTCTCTATTAGATTTATTGGTGACTATCTTATATTGATAGCCTCTAGTTCTGCTGTTCTCCACAAGATGAAACATTCTCTCTGTACCTGCCCGATCAAAATCTTTCATTATTTTAAAGGCCTCTATTAGGTCTTCCCTCCACCTCAGCCTTCTTTATTCAAGAGAAAAGAGATCCAGCCTGTCAGTCCTTTCTGGTTACATACGCCCACACATTTCTAGTACCTTCATTGTAAATATTCTCTGCACCCACTCCAATGCCTCTATTTCCTTTTGATAATATAGTGACCAGAACGGCACACTATGCGTGGTCTAACCAAAGTTCAATAAAGGTTTAGCATAATGTCCCTACTTTTCAACTTTATCCCTCTAGAAATAAAACCAGTATTTGTATTTTCTATGGCCCTGCTAACCTGTTGCACAGCTTTTAGGGATTGGTGTATTTGGACATTGAGATCCCTTTGATCCTCTTGTGCACCTACGTCTGAATTTTCTCCTCTTAACACTGAGCAACCTGTATCAGAAGGACCAAACAGGAAGCATGTGGAGCCGCAATTTTAAACTTAACAGGCCATTCCTGCCACCCACCATTTTCCCCAGGTCAGGAAACGTGGTGGATTGCAACCTAATGCTCACGTAAATTGATGTTGGCTTCACAATTTAAATGCCAGCTCCAATTAGAATTTTCCCTTATGTTTCTATTATCGTGGAGGCAGGTGGGTTTCTGAAGGCTGTGGGGACCATGCCAGGTAAGTCAGTTCATAAGCCTTGGTGGAGTCAGGAACCTTCTGACAAGTAGCTTTAAATGCTCTTGCCAACTTCAACTGTCATAATTAGATGCTGTTGGAAAAGTTAAACATCTTATTACCGCAATGATTAATCATAGGACTCTATGTTTAAAAGACAGGAGACCATTGAATTGGCCAGCAATGTGTAAGGGTTCAGATGCATTAGAGTACTTTATCCAGTGGACTTTTTATGAATGCCTGGCTGAGCTCCAATACTCACTCATGGATTCAGCTCTGTAGGGGGTTGTTTACACAACTGAAGGGGATTGCTAGCTTTGTTTGATTGACAGTTTTATGAACTTTTAATAAGGTTATCTTTCTTTGAAACCTTTTTCAATGTCTGTTTGTTTAATCGGACAAGATTAGGAGATGTCAAGTAGATTAAGGATTTTTCAACGGGAGCATGCATGCCAATGTTTGATAGACAGTTTTATGAGCTTGTAACTTGGCAGTTTTTTTCAAGGGGATTTTGAAAGGTTGATTGTTCATTTATTTTGTGAGCATTTCAAAGACTTGCCAGCGTTATTTTATAGATAATGAGTTCTGTTCCCAATAGTTGCTGAGTAAGTGGGCATGGGGACTGCATGGAGGCTATGGAGAGGGTATGGAAGACGTGAAGGGGCATAGGGGTGGGTGGAGGGGTTAGGGCTAGATGGTCAAACAACCATGAATAGAACAGTGCCTAAGTTCCAGTAAATGGAGGAGAGCTTACTAACCTGCTGGCCTCTGAAGGCATTGGCCCTGACTCTTGGAGACCAAATTTTTTGGTCAATGGGTTGACTTTCTAATTCGAGAATGTGACGTCAGGAAATGGCCCGACTCATGCTTCCCGAACTGAAGACAAAAATTCAGCCCCTAGCCACCGTGCTAAATGGGGTAGATTTCAAACAGTTCTAGCAACTCAAGACTGGGCATCCATGAGGCACTGTGGGCCATCAGCAGTGGCAGAATTGTACTTGAACACAATCTGTAACCTCAAGGCCTGGCATATCCCCCACTCTACCATTACCATCAAGTCAGGGGATCAACCCTGGTTCAACGAAGAATGCAGGATGGCTTGCCAGGAACAACACCAGGCATACCTAAAAATGAGGTGTCAACCTGGTGAAGCTACAACACAGGAGTACTTGCGTGTCAAACAGCACAAGCAGCAAGTGATAGAGCTAAGCGATCCCACAACCAACAGATTAGATCTAAGCTCTGCAGTCCTGCCACATCCAGTCTTGGATGGTGGTGGACAATTAAACAACTCACTGAAGGGGGCGGTTCCATAAATATCCCCAATATGCCAGTCTTCAGCCAATTCAATTCACTCCACGTGATATCAAGAAATGGCTGAAGGCACCAGATACTGCAAAGGCTACAAGCCCTGACAATATTCCGGCAATAGTACTGAAGACTTGTGCTCCAGAACTTGCCGTGCCCCTGGCCAAGCTGTTCCAGTACATCTACAACATTGGCATCTACCTGGCTATGTGGAAAATTGCCCAGGTATATCCTGTACACAAAAAGCAGGACAAATCCAACCCGGCCAATTACTGCCCCATCAGTCTACTCTCGATCATCAGTAATGGAAGGGGTCATCAATAGTGCTATCAAGCAGCACTTGCTTAGCAATAACCAGCTCACTGACGCCCAGTTTGGGTTCCGCTAGGGCCATTCAGCTCCTAACATCATTACAGCCTTGGTTCATACATAGACAAAAGAGTTGAACTGCCGAGGCGAGGTGAGAGTGACTGCCCTTAACATCAAGGCAGCATTTGACCGAGTGTGGCATCAAGGAACCCAAGCAAAACTGGTGTCAATGGGAATTAGGGGGAAAACTCTCCACTGGATGGAGTCATACCTAGCACAAAGGACGATGGTTGTGGTTGTTGGAGGTCAGTCGTCTCAACTTCAGGACATCACTGCAGGAGTTCCTCAGGGTAGTGTCCTCGGCCATCGTCAGCTGCTTCATCAATGACCTTCCTTCTATCACAAAGTCAAAAGTGGGGATGTTCGCTGATGATTGCACAATGTTCAGCACCATTCGCGACTCCTTAGATACCATGTTCACCTGTAGCAAGATCTGGACAATATCCAGGGTTTGGCTCAATCCCCCACTATCAACATCCTGGTAGACCAGGGAGCAGATAGATGGGAACACCACCACCTGGAAGTTCCCCTCCAAGTCACTTATCATCCTGATTTTGAAATATATTGCCGTTCCTTCACTGTCGCTGGATCAAAATCCTGGAACTCCCTCCCTAACAGCACTGTGGGTGTATCTATACCACAGGGACTGCAGCGGTTCAAGAAGGTAGCTTACCACCACCTTCTCAAGGGCAATTAGCGTTGGGCAATAAATGCTGGACCAGCCAGTGAAGCCCACATCCCATGAATGAATAAAAAAAAAGCCTTGCACATTCCAAGTAATAGGTGACCTTGCAATTCTTTCTACTAAAACACTTTTGCATGTTGAACTTCATTTGCCGGTGCTGGAGGGTAGAGGGAAGCAGTCCAAAACTGTATGGATGTCAAACAGGAAGGCCAGGTGCTTCTTTAAAGCTGCACTTTCAATCTCCTGATCGAGGCTTCCCATTCCCAGGCCAAAATGCCTTTGGCACTTGGTCCACTCAATATTGGAAGAGAATTATCATTATATAATGAGGATACCTTGGAATAACCTGGAAGGTCCACTTCGAGCAGTGAGATACAAAATACCCCAGGATTCTTCTGAGTAAACTGCAACTGCAACACCAGCTGGCCCTATGATTTTTGTACTACTTGCACACAGTGTCCCTACAATGCATAAAATTATATTATACTTTCCAGTCTCTATACAGTGTACATATAGCCTTCTCATACATATATACACACTGCAGCATTTATAAATTCAGTATATTGTGGATGCACACAACTTTTAAAGGGCTTTCATGGAATTTTTTTTGTTTTATTTTTGGTGAATTGTGCTCACTAAAACGATGAATGCCAGTGCTGCAATAGAGAAATGTTTTCCATTTTTGGAACCCCAATGTCAAAATGCAGTACGCTGAAGGCCCATACAGAGAGTGAAGTCCCTTGACATTATGCCCAGTATCAACCTCAGAAGAGGCCTGGTAGGGACTGAATTTCATTAATTTCATGTAGGACTCTTACTGCCAGCAGGCTGGGGAGACTGCAACAGGAATCAGATTACAGAGTTGAATGATCAATCTGATCAATCAATCTCATCTTATTTATATCCTGTGACAAATGTTTTTGCCCGGCAATGCGAAGACCTTCAGAATTAAGAGTGCAACGCATTTCCATTTTCAACACTCAGTGACTGAAATCAAGAAGCTCCATCAAACTCCCTCTGCTTCATATCTTGGCCTCATCGTAGAGGAGCACCTCATTATTGTACCAGTATGGTATTTCTATTTTCCACATAAGACATTTTGTGACCTCTGTGGGGCAATTTGTGATGAATCATGGGCGGTTTTGTGCTGTTGGGCTTTGCTGACAATACTTATCTAAGTATGGTCTTCTCAGTATTTACTTATCCAAGTATTGAAACTGGACAAGCTCACTTTAGCTGCAACTTTTTACAATGATAGAGAGGTGACCAATGTTTCTGGACTTGATTGGGTTACAGAGGTGAAAGACCAGTTTAACCTGCTGAGTGAACCATCCCTCATCATGTGCTCTGGTAACATGTGGGTGTTTTTGGTATGGTGGTTATGGAAATAGGTTAGCCGTTCAGATATCAAGAATTGTGAAATTGAATTGAATTTACCTTGAATATTGTCAGAAATCTGGACTGCCATTCAAATAACTATCTGGTTCTCAAATGTCTTTTGGGGAACAAAGGGAAGCTGCCTCCACCTCTATCTGGTCTGGCATATATGGCACATTAGTTGATGACAATGTGGTTGTTTAAGGTTTTGCGTTCATCACCTAGAACCCAAGTACAAATGGAATAAAACTACCAGAGCAGTTTACTTGAAAGGTGTTGCCAGGATTGAGCTGAGACAGATCGGTATTCCATTTTGGAGGCTGATGAGGGTGCTGGTTCCTCTAGGGAGTGTGGACAGAGCCAAGCTTCTGGCACCACAAGCAGCCTGTCTGTACAGGAGGGGAGGAAGAGAGGAAGAGCAATAGTAATAGGGGATTCTATAGTCAGGGGAACAGATAGGCGCTACTGTGGCCATCAACATGACTCCAGGATGGTATGTTGCCTCCCTGGAGCCAGGGTCCGGGATGTCACTGAATGGCTGCAGGGCATCCTGAAGGGGGAGGGTGATAAGGCAGAGGTCATGGTACATGTTGGTACCAATGACATAGGTAGAAAGAGGGATGAGGTCTTGCATCAAGAATTCAGGGAGTTAGGCAGTAGACTAAAAAGCAAGACCTCTCGGGTTGTAATCTCTGGATTATTCCCAGTGCCACGTGCTAGCGAGCTCAGAAATAGGAGAATAGCACAGATGAATACGTAGCTTAAGAGTTGGTGCAGGAGGGAGGGTTTTAGATTCCTTGTTCACTGTGACCGTTTCTGGGGAAGGTAGGACCTGTACAAGTGGGACGGTCTACATCTGAACCAGATTGGGACTAACATCCTTGCGGGCGGGTTTGCTAGTGCTGTTGGGAGGAGTTTAAACTAATTCGGCAGGGGGAGGGGACACAGAATGTTAGCAGAATAGGGACACATCATAATACAGTAAAACAATCAAGTCAGAGGGAGTACAGCTGGAATAAGCTTCAAGGGAGTAAGGCAAGGCTGGATGGCCTCTACTTTAATGCCAGGAGTATTATAGGTAAAACGGATGAGTTAAGAGTGAGGATTGACACGTGGAATTGTGATATAGTAGCAATCACTGAGACGTGGTTGAGGGAAGGGCAGAATTGGCAGCTCAACATTCAGGGATATAAAATCTTGAGGTGAGACAGAGGAGGGGGCAAAAGAGGAGGAGGTGTTGCATTATTAGTTAAGGAGTCAGTTACTGCAGTCAGGAGAGATGATATCTTGAAGGGGGCGTCGAATGAAGCTTTATGGGTAGAGCTTAGGAATAAAAAAGGGGCAACCACATTATTAGGTGTTTATTATAGACCCCCAGATAGTCAGCGGGAAATTGAGGAGCAAATATGTGTACAATTTGTGGAGGTGTGTAAAAACAATAACAATAGGGTAATTATATTAGGTGATTTCAACTTTCCCAACATCAATTGGGATAGACATAGTGCTAAGGGCTTGGATGGAGTGGATTTCTTGAAATGTATACAGGAGAACTTTTTAGGTCAATATGTAGAGGGTCCAACAAGGGACAGTGCATTGCTGGACCTAATTCTGGGGAATGAAGCCAGACAGGTGGCTAAGGTGGTGGTGGGCGAGCATTTTAGTGATAGTGACCACAACATGGTACAGTTTAAGTTTCTTATGGACAAAGAAATCGACAAGTTGCAAAAAAATGTTTTGGATTGGGGGAGAGTGGATTTTAGTAAAATAAGGCAGGATCTGGCCAAGGTAGTCTGGGAACAGTTATTTGTGGGGAAATCTACAGAGGAGCAGTGGGGGGTGTTCAAAAAGGAAATGGAAAGGGTACAGGCTCAACATGTTCCCTCTAGGGTGATAGGAAGGAGTAACAGGCCCAGAGAACCATGGATGATCAGAGATATTCAGGTTACGACGAGAAGGAAAAGAGTAGGTACAAGCAGGTACAAGAGAAGCAAATCAGCAGAGGCATTAGTGGAGTACAGACAGTGCAGGGTGGAGCTTAAGAAAGCAATTAGGAGAGCATAGAGGGGATATGAGAAAGCTCTGGCTGGTAAAAGTAGGGAAAATCCCAAGATATTCTATAAATATATCAATGGGAAGAGGATAACTAGGGAAAGAGTAGGGCTCATGAGGGACCAAGGGGGCAATCTATGGGTGGAGCCAGAGGACATCGCTAGATGTTGAATGAATACTTCACGTCCGTCTTCACCCAAGAGAATGAGGATGAAGATATTGAACTCGGGGAGAGAGACTGCGAAGTTCATAAGCAATTTGATATAGGGAGTGACAAGGTATTGGAGGTGTTGGCAGGCTTAAAAGTGGACAAATCTCCAGGTCCTGATGATTTGTGTCCCAGACTGCTAAGGGAGGCAAGGGAGGAGATCGCAGTTGCTCTGACCCAAATTTTTAATTCCTCTCTGGCCACGAGGGAGGTGCCAGAGGACTGGAGAACAGCTAATGTGGTTCCGCTATTTTAGAAGGGTTGTAGAGATAAGCCAGGGAACTACAGGCCAGTGAGTCTCATGTCAGTGGCAGGGAAACTATTGGAGAAAATTCTGAAGGAGAGTATCTATCTCCACTTGGAGAGGCAAGGTTTGATCAGGGATAGTCAGCATGGCTTTGTCAGAGGGAGGTCATGCCTAATAAATTTGATTGAATATTTTGAGGAAGTGACCAGGTGTGTAGATGAGGGGAGTGCAGTTGATGTAGTTTATATGGATTTCAGCAAAGCCTTTGACAAGGTCCCACATGGGAGACTTATGAAGAAGGCAAATGCACATGGGATACAGGGTAATTTGATAAGGTGGATTCAAAATTGGCTTAGCTGTAGGAGGCAGAGGGTGATGACAGAAGGATGCTTTAGTGACTGGAAGCTAGTGTCCAGTGGCGTACCACAGGGATCTGTGCTGGGTCCCCTATTATTTGTCATTTATATAAACGACATAGATGACTATGTGGGGGGTAGGATTAGTAAGTTTGCGGATGACACAAAGATTGGCCAGGTGGTTAACAGTGAGGTAGAGTGTCTTGGGCTACAGGAAGATATGGACGGGATAGTCAATTGGGCAGATAAGTGGCAGATGGAATTTAACCCTAAAAGTGTGAAGTGATACACTTCGGAAGGAGTAATTTGACAAGTAGGTATTGGATGAATGGCATGGCACTAGGAAGTTCTGAGGAACAAAGGGACCTTGGCCTGTGTGTCCATAGATCTCTGAAGGCGGAGGGGCATGTTAGTGGGGTGGTGAAAAAGGCATATGGGACACTTGCCTTTATCAATCGAGGCATAGATTACAAAAGTAGGACTGTCATGTTGGAGTTGTATAGCACCTTGGTGAGGCCACAGCTGGAGAACTGTGTGCATGATAGGAAGGATGTGATTGCACTGGAGAGGGTGCAGAGGAGATCCACCAGGATGTTGCCTGGGATGAAACATTTAAGTTATGAAGAGAGGTTGGATAGACTTGGGTTGTTTTCGTTGGAGCAGAAAAGACTGAGGGGCGACCTGATGGAGGTGTACAAGATTATGAGGGGCATGGACAGGGCGGATAGGGAGCAGCTGTTTCCCTTAGTTGAAGGGTCAGTCACAAGGGGGCATAAGTTCAAGGTGAGGGGCAGGAGGTTTAGGGGGGATGTGAGGAAAAACTTTTTTACCCAGAAGGTGGTGACGGTCTGAAATGCACTGCCTGGGAGGGTGGTGGAGGCGGGTTGCCTCACATCCTTTAAAAAGTACCTGGATGAGCACTTGGCAGGTCATAACATTCAAGGCTATGGACCAAGTGCTGGTAAATGGGATTAGGTAGATAGGTCAGGTGTTTCTCACATGTTGATGCAGACTCGATGGGCCGAAGGGCCTCTTCTGCATTGTGAATCTGTGATCTATTTTTCAGAATCAAGCTTAATTACCTATGTAGGGCAAGCTCCCAACTTGATATCTGCTCTTAAGTGGGAACCCAAAGAGAAACAAATGAAGGGCAGGGGCAATTTTAAACAGGGAAGAATATCCCAAATTTTGAATTGGCTGTGATTGAGCCCAGCATCGAAAGCAGCAGCATTTGGCTAGGGAGACATGGTGGTGGTCTTCCACTTTGTAGTCAGTCTTCATGTATTCCACTGTCACAGTTCCCCAATCATCCTTTTTTAATTCATTCGTAGGATGTGGGCTTTGCTGGCTGGGCCAGCATTTATTGCCCACCCCTAACTGCCCTTGATAAGGTGATGAGCTGCCTTCTTGAACCACTGCAGTCCAAGTGGTGTAGGTACACCGACAGTGCTGTTACGGAGGGATTTCCAGGATTTTGACCCAGCGATAGTGAAGGAATGGCGATATATTTCCAAGTCAGGATGGTGTGCAGCTCGCAGGGGAATTTCCAAGTCGTGGTGTTCCCATGTATCTGCTGCTCTTGTCCTTCTAGGTAGTAGTGGAATACCTCCTGATATTCCCCTCCATCAGCTATATGGAAGCAGGAACACAGAGATCAGATGGAGCCTTAAGGACTCATTGTCACTTAAATGCAGCATGACACAATCTATATAAATGATGTGGGGACCAAATGTAATATTCCCAATTTTCTGATGACACAAAACTAGGTGGGAATGTGAGTTATGAGGAGGATGCAAGGAAGCTTCAAGGGGATTTAGATAGGCTGAGTGAATGGGCAAGATGATGTCAGATGGAATATAATGTGAATAAACGTGAAGTTATCCGCTTTGGTAGAAAAAAACAGAAAGACAGAGTATTTCTTAAATGGTGAGATGTTGGGAAGTGTTGTTGTCCAAAGGGACCTGGATGTCCTTGTTCATGAGTCACTAAAAACTAGCATGCAGGTGCAGCAAGCAATTAGGAAGGCAAATGACCTTCATGGCAAGGGGATTTGAGTACATGAATAAAGATGTCTTGCTGCAATTGTATAGGGTCTTGGTGAGACCACACATAGAATATTGTGCACAGTTTTGGTCTCCTTATCCAAGGAAGGATATATTGCCATAGAGGGAATGCAACGGAGGTTCACCAGACTATTCCCTGGGATGACAGGATTATCTCATGAGGAGAGATTGAGGAAACTGGGCCTGTATTGAAAAATTAGAGGTGATCTCATTCAAACTTACAAAATTCTTACAGGTTGTGACAGGGTAGAGGTTAATAGGTTGTTGAGTTTAGAACCAGGAGACAGAGTCTCAGAATAAGGGGCAGACCATTTAAGATTGAAATGAGGAGGAATTTCTTCACTTAGGGGATGATGAATCTTTGGAATTCTCTACCCCAGAGGGCTGTGGAGGCTCAATCATTGAGCACAGACAGAAATCAATTGATTTCTGGATTCTAATGACATCAAGGGATATGGGGATAGTTGGGAAAAATGGTATGGAGGTGGATGATCAGCAATAATCAGTCTGAATGGTGGAGCAGGCTTAACGGGCCGAATGCACTACTCCTGCTCCTATTTACTATGATCCTATGACAGGCAGAAGGATGGCCAACATTAATACTAATGGGGGATGGAGTGGAAAACATAAGTGGACAGATTTCGCGGCTGAAATTTGGCTGCAGGCCTTCCTGATACTGCTTTCCTTGATTTCTATATTGGACATCAATTTAGAGGAGAGTCCTCCCCAGTGTCACATCTGTCATACAGCAATGACACATATTGCAGTAGAAAAGTTGCAGCTGTGCAGTGCTATTTTGATTGAGTGGATGCAGAGCACATGGAATGTAGTCACTCAGGATTGAATGAAGTTTTATTTGATCATTTTACTGAGCACAAGACAGACAACAACAGTCAGAAACCAAAATACATTAGAAACTGTTATACATCAGAGGTCGAGAATCAAAATACATTAGAAACTGTTACACATTAGAGACTGAGGATCTTAAAACATAGCAGCAAGATCAACCAGCATTTCTCTAGGGCTGCTTTCCTATACAACAGAGGAGTTAAGAGGAGCAAGTCCGCTTTCCACTAATTAGCATTTAATAGCACCGAAGCTACACACAACTTGCTGTATTTGTCACTAACTATTGTGGAAACTTTTGGCCAATTCTACTAAAGTTCTGCTCTGTGGAATAGAGCAGATAATCCAAAATTAGCACTAGTAAATAAACCAATTACATCTAACCCACTTGGCTGCTGACATCACTTGGGGACTCCCGGTCTATTTAGTCCCTCCCTCATCAGGACAAGACTTGCCTTTGTTGCAGGAAAGAAGTTTCTAATTCACAGCATTTGTAATATCTACAAGAGGCACTAGCAACTTGCCAAGGCCCCTAAGACAGTACCTTCCAAATCCACGACCTCTATCTCCCAGAAGAACAAGGACAGCAGATCCATGGTATACCACTGGTGGAAAGTTCCGCTCCCAGTCACACATAATCCTAACTTGGGAATATATCGCTGTTCCATCACTGTCGTTGGGCCAAAAACCAGGAACCAGCACTGTGGGTGCACCACGTGGACTGCAGAAGTTCAAGAAGCCGGCTCAAGGGTAATTATGGATGGGCAATAAATAAATTCAAACCTTGCCAGCAAAGCCCATGTCCCATGAAAGAATAAAAATATATTAGCAGCAAGCCTCTCCAGGTTAGATATAATATGCATTAGATTCACTTGCACAATGCCCTAGTAAGCATTCCTTGCTCAGGATTTGTATGGGTTAAGTACTGAGTAAAAACCCCTCTGCCTCATTAAGGTATTTGAAGTTTCGCAACATCCTTAAAGTGATTTACCAATGAGTAAAACCAGTAAATGTCAGAAATACAGCAAGTCTAACAGCATCAGAAAAAAGGTTCACATTTCAGATGAAGTCACTTCAGAAAAGATTTAAGTTCCCACAAAAGTATTTTGTATTTCCAGCATTTTCTGGTCTGATTTCAGTGTTTACAATTTTTCTTTTTTACTCTGCTTCAAAGGCATGGTGACAGTCTGGTGTTTGACACTAATTCCTACTGCTGAGTGAATTCACCTTTCTGAAGTTGTGTTAACCATTCAAGATAGTAATTCTGGAGAATAAAACCCTTTCTATTGTGGGCACCTGTGGGGCTCAGGTGTTTCAATACTCTAATGGATGCCTGGGCTCTCAGTCAAGAATACTTAATAAGCTTTAGCTGAGAGCACAGGAATCCATTAGCCTGTTGTAAAACCTGAGCCCCAGAGAAAATATTGGGCAGAATTTTCTGTGTCCATCGGTGTCAGGCGTCATGGTGGGTGTGAGCGGACAATATGGTGGGAAGGTCAAAAATCAGTTTCATGATGTTGTGAAACTAGCTTGTAATTGTCCACTCTGCCTGTCAATGGTGGGCTATGTTTCCCGCTGCCACACATCAGGAACTTCATTGTAATACATTTGCATATCACTATAAACTGGATCATCCGAGCGCATGCTGACATGTTTCACAACAGCCTTTATAAGGCATGCACCTGGCGAGCTGCACTTTGAGGGAAACTCAGAAGTGAGTGCATGGTAACACAGCGCTCGTGAGGGTCACCTGTTGGACCTCAAGGTTGAGACACCGAGCATTCAGCCGAGGGCACAGGCAAGTTGCATTTTCCCAGCTGGCGGACAGTGTGGTGCTGGGGAAAGGGCTGCCCTGCAGTTGGGGCAAGTTGAGGGGGACGGGGCAGGGGCTGCATTGCGGTTGGTGGTAGCACACAAGCATGTGCCAGGGCGGTGGGCGGGGGGAAGAGGGATGTAGCCACACATTAGGGAAACCTTTACCTTGTATAAAGTGCCCATTCCTCCGCAGCTGAGACAGTTCAGGCACAGCCACATTGACATGCTTGGAGTCGGGCCTCTAGCTTATCTGCCCACTCAAGCAATGCAGAGGCCTAAAAGTGCCACCAAGTGCTCCAGGGCTTTTCACCCATCGGACACAGACTGCAAACAAATGAGCATTTTAGTGGACTGCAGAACAGTTGGACGACTACGCACATTGTCACTGGTGGAGATGCTCACAGCCCCTTGAAAGGTCATCATTCAGATTTGGACCAGCTCCTCTATGGTTCAAGCTAACAGTGCAGCTTGCAGTGCAGGTTAGGAGAATGCCTGTGCCTGAGCTGAGAGCACAGCATGCAGTCCAGTGGGCGAAGCTGCAGCCAATCAGTCGAGTGGAGTGGGGCAGAGTGAGTGGGGTTTCGGGCAGCCATGTGGTGCACAAAACTCTGGCCATCCAAGTAGTTGCCAACACTCTCTGGGATGCGTTAAGGGGCCTTCAGATTTAACCAAGAGAGGTTCTTAGTACACCCAAGCTAACCCACGTGTCTCTCTCTTTCATCCTGCAGGAGGAATACATCAGGAGCATGGAGCCTGGTGACTCAGTTGTATTTCTCATGGCTTACAGAGAGCGGAGATGAAGGAGAAGAGAGCGACGGAGGTGCCTGGCTGGGCAGAGAGAGGAGCTGCACCCTTTGGAAGAAGGGGCGGCTGGGGCTCCTGCACATGCCACTGAAGAGCCACAATGAGCGATGCTGGTCAGCACCAAGCTAGACCCAGGGTCTATAGATGGCAGATGACCAAGAACCAGTGTTGCCGAAGACTGCACATGTTCAGGGAACTGGTAGGTCACATCTGCCACCTGCTGCAGGATTTGGTGCCACGGGGACATGGAGGGCATCCACTGCCAGTGGCCGTGAAAGTGACGCCATATTTACACCAGTAGCTCCCTTTCAGGGCTCCACAGGTGATCTCTGTAGGATATCGCAAGCCTCCACCCACAAATGCATCCATGAGGTTACGGACGCCATCTTCCTGAGGGTACACAACTGTATGCATTTCATCCCAGATCAGGAAAGCCAGGATGATGCAAGGGTACTAGGATTTGCCCGGATCTCTGGTTTTCCATAGGTGCAGGGGCCATCGACTGAACTCAGGTGGCGCTCAGATCTCTGTGGCAACAAGTGGTTGACTACGTCAACCGCAAGGGCTTCTACTCACTGAATGTTCAGCTGGTGTGCGGCCACCACAAACACATCCTGCAGATTTGGACATGGTTCCCAGGGAGTGCCCACGACTCCTACATTCTCAGTAGGTCTCAGATCCCTGACACCTTTCAGGGCCCACAGAGGCTGCGGCTTGGCTCCTCGAGGACAAGGGCTACCCACAGAAGACGTGGTCTCAGACTGGAGCAGAGTGAAGGTACAGTGAGGCTCATGCTGCAACTCGTACCTTGGTGGAGCAAACCATTGGAATGTTGAAAATAAGGTTCTGGTGCCTGGACCGGTCTGGTGGAGCCTTGCAATACAGCCCACAGAGGGTGTCACACATCGTTGATGCCTGCTGTGCTCTTCACAACCTGGCGCTGCAATGTGGAGAGAAGCTGGCTGAGGAGGAGGTGGAGGAACTGCATGTCTCCTTTGATGAGGAGGCCGTCAACGAGGATGAGAGTGAGGAGGTCCTCATAGGCGAGGATGATGGCGATGACACCATCGCACTGGTCAGACGAGGCAGGCGTACTTGGAGGCCCTCATTGTTGCTAGATTCATGGAGGGTGATGACGACGACATGCAGTGAGGAGACACCATAGATCCTCACATAACTTATGTGAATGTCTGAGTCCTGTCTGGCTGATGGCGCCTCGCTTGCACTCTGTGAACAATCATATCATGGAGATGCAGTGGGGAAACTTTAACTTGTCCTGATCCTATGGCATCCTTCATGAGCGGAACCCTTCAGAACCACACTGTCACGGGAGCACACAGAGAGAGAGAATGACGGAATTCTGTGCTGCCAGTCCAGGACACTCTGGCAGCAATGATAAGCCCCCAATCCAGGTGCAGGCATGACTGATGTGACCAGTGACAGTGAAGGCACACCAGTGTGCTGGGAAGTACAGGGAAGAGGCCCTGGACTGAGACACCTGCCTTTATCTTGTGCAGGGACCAAGGTTTCACATCTGAATGACATGAACACTGCTCATCAGAACAAGGAGCCATAGGCAAGGAGATATTCTTGGGAGTTTATTAACGAAGTGAACATTATGTACAAGTGATTAACACCCATGCCCAGGCTGTGCAACTGCATCTTCTTAACATTCCTAAGCCTACCGCTAAAATGTTCTTTTTCCTGTCTGCTACTGCACTTAGTGCAAATCTGGGACAGTGCCACCCACAGCTCTGGCTCTCTGATCTATTCTGTCAATTTATTTATACAAGATAAAGAGGTTTCAAGTGCTCGCAGTTTCAGTTACTGAAACTTTAAAAGATCTGGATGATTGACCAATTTATTGGGCAGCTGTAATAAAGTTGTTTTTAAGAAAGTGGGAAAGTTATCAATGAATGACTATGTTTTTAAAAGCTTTTTTTTTAAACACATACTACTGTCACTTCAGGCTTCATTGGTTCTCGACAGTGTATAATAGGTGAATGGGCATTGAAGTGCTATAGCTTGTCATGGGGGCATGAGGGGTCATAGGGGTTACTTGGAGGCATGCCTTGGCATGGGTATGAGGTCATAGGGGGTGGATAGGGGCCTGTCCCCACAATGGAACCAGCCAAGTTAGGAATGCGTCTTGTGGGCTTTTGACCCAAACCAACCTGCACCCTTAAAAGTCATTCCTGAAAAGCAGAAACACAGGGAATGGAGTTAGGAATCCCAGAATTAGGTCCTGGCTGCCATTTTTAAAGGGCTCCCAAGTCATTGGTGAAAATCAGGGCAATCAATTAGGGACCATTGAGCAGAGGAGATTCTCATCCAAAATATTAGTTTGGCTGAGCCGCGCACCGCCACCCCCTCTGCCTCTGCTGCTTTGACCTGTTGCAGTTCCATTCCCATTTGCCAGGTCAAGATTTTCCCTCAGTCAATCCTTTGGATATTTTGCTGAAATTAAATTGTGATATTGATTCACAGAGGGATTTTTGTTGCAAGAAAATTTCCCTTTATCAAATTACAGTTTGTTTTAGCTTTGAAGTTGTCTCAAACATAAGTTACTTCAGAAATCCTTCAGGAAATGTCACAAATGCTACAGCTCATTAACTCCCCCTGCCAACATCCTCCCCCCACCTCAGGATTGAAGAATAGACAAGGCAGACAATTCCTTACTGTACCATGGGACCCCTTTCCTGGGGACCTGAAAAAGTATCCCAAAATTCTGCCGAAGATTGCTGCTCTCATTATATTTTTACTGATTTATGGTCCTTGAGCAGCACTCCATTCTACTGACAGCATTCTCAGATGTTGCTGTAGCGATTTAACAGTTTTTTTGTTTCCTCATCATGGAGACACTTACTTAAGAAACTGATCTTCGCTTCCAGAGGGCTGAGTGTGTGCATTGTGTAGAGTTCCTGAATGGTTTGCTTCAGGATTGGTTCAAGGTTCAAGTTTACCATTGTGGTTTTCGGGAGGTAAGCCTGTAGCTGCTGCCTGCAGAGACAAAAACCTGAGTGTGAGTTATCTGACGTGATGCTAATCTGAGCTGTCTGTACAGTGCTATTCTTTACTATCCAGGGTGGTTCACACAGGGTTAAGGAAGAGCAAGTCTCCTATGAGCTCTCAGGGGAGGACAACTGTTCATTTCATTTAGAGAACTGAGAAAGAAGCAAGTGAATGAGAAAAGGGAGTGTGGCTTAGGGAATGGCGAAAGCTTTCAAGGCAGGGGTGGGGTGGGAGGGAGTGGTTAGGATGGGGGAATGGGCAACAGGGGGTGGGGTGGGCAGGTGGTTAGGATGGGGGAATGGGCACACTGCCACTATCTGACACGCTGACCTTTTTTCCTTCCTCAGCTATAATTGAAGATAAAAATGAGGAGGAATTTCTTCTCTCAGAGGGTTAATCTTTTAAATTTTCTACACCTGAAAGCAGTGGAGGCTGAGATATTGAATATATTCAAAGCTGATTTAGATTTTTGATCTATTAGGGAGTCAATGGGAGGGAGAAGCAGGAAAGTGGAGTTAAGGCCACAGTCAAATCAGCCATGATCTTACTGAATGGCTTACCCCTGCTCCTATTTCTTATGTTCTTCCTAGGTCTTTCATTCCCACTTCACTATCTGACAATCTCCACAATCCCAGTGAGCTGCAAGTTTCCTCTTCTTCAAAATAAACACAGAAGATGCTGTAAATGTGCAGCAGGGCCCTTTGCGTTTGAATTAAAAATAAAACCAGAGCAATTCATGTTGTTTTCTGGAGAGTTGGAGCAAAATCATTTATCCATTTTTCTCTGTTAGACGCTGATACTTGGTGTGTTTTTCTGTTGTTATTTCAGGTTTCCAGCTTTCACATGTTTTCTTCTTAAAACCTCTGTTTCAAGGTTTGAACTTTTTTAAACAGGTGCACTTTACCCCAAGAAAGTGTTTAGTACAATGATTCTTTAAGAAATCAATATCACTGATGTGAATGGACAGGGAGGTTAAGGTCAAGATGGTTAAAAATAGATCTTTTAAAAATTTCTTTCCAAATTAAATAAACTAATGAAATGCTGCTGAACTCCACACAGAAGACACCATTGATAAAACCTAAAAGAAAAATTAGATATCTGATAAATAATTCCTTCCTGGTCTTCAACCTCCCTCCATTGTAACCTTTCTTCGAATTCTCTATTTTATCAATAACATGAACAGCACTTAGCTGAACTTATCTTCTTCCTGGAATGTGAATATGCTCTTCTACTTGCTCTCCCTCCTTTCTGCAGCCTCACTGTTTTGAAATCAAGACTCATCCTACCATCTGTACACTGACTCATTCATTCAAAATCTCAAAACTGTAAAACTTATTTTTTCTCTCAGTATTACCTCACTCTTAAAATCCAAAATAATGTCACCTATTCACTATGTTCTAACTTACCAAATTTCTTTTGCCATTTTAAATCTTATTGGTATGTTGTACTGTGCCTTCAACACCTTTGCCTAAAAGGAGCTGTGATTGTTTCTGTGGTTACACCACTTACCCATTTGGCACAGGCCCTGCTCCTTTGGTTCTGTGCTGATAAGCTGCCAGCATTGCAGTGAACTGTTCTGCCTCACGGATGTTGTTTGGCAAATGCAGCTGTCCTTTTAGGTAGATGGGAAGTACCTGAAACACATCAGGAGCGGGTTAACTAAATAAGAATCAGTCACTTAAAAGGTGAAAGTCCAGAGTCAAAGGTTTACCTGATTATAATGTACATTAACATAGAGGTCATTGTAAAAATGCAAAGGTTCTTTCCAAGTAATGCGTCGGAATTGAAGACTGATTGAGTTATCGTCTAACAGGAAGTCAAAGATGTATTCATTACATTTGATGGGTCTGACAACCTTTCCTGCAAAGAAACAAAGACAACAGTGCTGATGAGGCTAAACTCTCTAACAATAAGGTATCAAGATAACTTCCACATGAAACAGGTAGAAAATCAAAGATGCAGCCTCCTCGTCCACCCAAAACTGGTGATTGGTACCTCTACTCTGCTGATTCTTCATGGCTTTCTATCTCTACATATCTTTCATTTGCTCTCCTACCCACCCCCTACCACCTTTCTGTACTTTATTCAGCTCTGTCTTTATGTACGTCAGTTCTCGATCTCTATCTCTATTACCCCTACCTTTGCCTGCTTGTATTTCTATACCCTCTCTCTACCTTTATCTTATTTCTTCCTCAGTTTCTAAGCCTTTAACCTATATTTCCTTTTTCTACTCCTTATGTATCTTAGTGCTTACCTCTAACTCCCCTCAATAACTCCCCTGAGTGAAAAAGTCTCTCTGTTGGTTATTTTATGCTTTGTGACTTTCACTCACCATTATTTCTGTCAGCAAAGAGGGAAAACTCCTTGGCTTCTTCAGAGTCATTAATCCCAATAGTGGCACAAATTTCCATCACTATTTCGTTTCCTACCTATAACCATAAGCAAAGCAGGTTGAGCATATTCTTCTATACTAGGGCAAGCAACAGAGCTAGTTGATCTGTTCAGGTCTGGAAGGTGCACACATATACACACATAAGGAGCTCAGTATTCACTCCAAGAATTTTCTCCAAAATTCACCTGAAATTGAAAATATTTATAAAGACAACAGGATTCTTATTATTCATTTTAACTGTTTAATTTTTAAAGCAGCTTTGATTTGACAGTCCTTGTTTGTCAGTGGAAGATTGAATTTTCCAGTCATTGCAATAATGGATATAAGTATTCTTATTTCAGGCATAGCATGAGTTAGATACAGAGTAAACTTCCCTCTACACTGTCCCATTAAACACTCTTGGGGCAGGAACAAGCATGGGTTACATACAGAGTAAATCTCCCTCTGCACAGACCTCATCAAACACTCCCAGGGCAGCGACAGCATAGGGTTAGATACAGAGTAAAGCTCCCTCTACAAGGTCCCTGCTGGGAGGGTGTTGGCTGCATAACGCTGTGTCTTTGTACATATACAGTAAAGAGTACAGGCTAGGAGCTATCTCTATGTTTAGGTCTTTACATGTCTCTGCTCAATACCACACTGACCCCTGGGTCTGAGTCATGTACCTTCTTACTTCAGTGTGTGGGCGGTGCTGTACTCAGTCCCACAATAAGCCTGTATGTGCCTTATACTACAATCCCATCAAGGTGCTTTAAACCTCAGCTTGGAAGCGTGCCATTATAATATGAGTGTGACATCACAATTGTGATCTGAGTGAGATTATAAACGGCAAATGTTGGAAGTACATCGGAATGTCATCAACAACAAAAGAGAGAAAATATGTTACTGTTACAGAACAGGAATGGGATTGACACTTTAAAGTCACAGGTGGCAAAACTGAGTGTTAACAATTTCCCTTGGGGTTCCAAAATGGCATCCAACGTACATTTGCAGATTTCTGATGCAAAGCATGCCAGAGACCATCTTGGCAAAAAGGTTTATGTATGTGCACTTAACAGCCACCAGAAGTATGCAAAGCAAGCAGGTCATGGCATCAGTTAGCATGCAATGCTAATTTGATGCCAGTCATGTCATTTTAGAATTGAACAGTCCAGCCAAGAGCCTCTCATAACCTTGTTGAACATGCATTCAACAGCAAGAAGGACCCTGTACCACACAAGTGTCATTTAAAGGGATCATCAACAACTTGCAAATTAGCTACTGGTTTATTTATTCTGGATGTTGGTACAATTCTACAAGTGTTTTTGCCTTCTTATAGTTGTTTCAAGTTTCAAAAGTTTACAGGCAGTTACGTAGTTGGTACTGAGGACATTTTTCTCACTTCAAAGCTTCTGCACAAATGTGTTATTTCCAGACATGAGTACACTAGTAGACCTTCCTCTTGGAGTTGAGCACAATTGCAAGAATGAACAGAGGCCAATATAGAACAGGACAAGTTGTTAGAAGAGGGACGAAGAGGAGGAGAAGCTCCCAGTAAGAGGCCACAGCCCAGACCTTCCAGTCTGTAGATGGTCTTACCCCTGAAGTACCCTAAAGATGCGCTGGGAGGCCCTTGGAAGTCCTCACTACACGGGAATTGCCCGGTAAGTTTCAATGCCCTTTGGGCAATTCCCTTGAATCTGGAGCCCTCCAAAACTCTGAGTTAAAGTTGGAGAATTTGGATGATTCCAACTCATTTACCAGAATAAATACCCAGGAAAAATTAGAAGGATTAAAACCAGTTCTAACTCCTGGTGAACTACGACTAACCGCCACCCTCCCACCCAACTCTCCACTGGACGCCCCCCCCCTCCCACCCCGACTAACACCACCCCACTGACCCCCCACTGGACACCCTGACTAGACTCCCTCTGACCCCATGACAGCTCCACAAAGTACCCCACCCAACTACACCCCAACAACTGCTCCATCCCCCAACTACCACTCGACTCCCCAAAACCCACCACCAACTCCCTGATCCCCCCACCTCTTCTGACTGCCCCCGACTTCCCGACTCCCAACTGCATCTCCACCCCTAAATATCACCCTCCACCCAAACTACCTCTCATCCACCTTGACTATACCCCCACCCTCCCAAACTGACTACATCCCACTCGATCTATCACACACCCACCCACGACTAGACCCCCCCACCCCCATCCGACTATCCAACTCCCACCCCAACTATAACCCCACCCCTTCTACCCCCCACCCCACCCATTCCTGACCACCATCCCTCCAACCCCCACCCCTTAAAACCACCCGTTCCCCCATCCATGACTACCTTAGTACCCCTCACCCCCAACTACCCCTCACCACCCATCCCTGACTAACATCCTTGTCTACTGCCCCCAACTCCAACTATCCCCCACCCACTCCTGACAATCCCTCTACCCCCCACCCCCAATTATCTGCCCAACCCTCCAACCCTTATCCATCCAACGCTCCAACCTCTCCCCTGACTACCTCCCTACCCCCACCCCAACTACCGCCATACCCCCACACCTGACTACTTCCCTACACCCACCACCGACTAACTCCCTACCCCCACCTGCATCTACCACCCTACCCCATCCTTGACTACACCTTCACCCACACCTCTACCCTGACTAACCCTCACCTGACAGACTGTTACAGAAGGTAAAGTCGCACGGGATCAGAGGTGAGCTGGCAGGATGGATACAGAATTGGCTTGGTCATAGAAGACAGAGGGTAACAGTGGAAGGGTGCTTTTCTGAATGGACAGCTGTGACTAGTGGAGATCCGCAGGGATCAGTGCTGGGACCTTTGCTGTTTGTGGTATACATAAATGATTTGGAGGAAAATATAACTGGGCTAATTAGCAAGTTTGCAGACGACACCAAGGTTGGAGGAGTTGCAGATAGTGAAGAGGATTGGCAAAGGATACAACGGGATATAGATTGGTTGGAGACTTGGGCGGAGAAATGGCAGATGGAATTTAATCCGGACAAATGCGAGGTAACGCATTTTGGAAGGTATAATACAGGCAGGAATTACACAGTAAATGGCAGAACCCTTAAGTGCATCGACGGGCAGAGGGATCTGGGTGTACAGGTCCACAGGTCACTGAAAGTGGCAACGCAGGTGGATAAGGTAGTCAGGAAGGCATATGGCATGCTTGCCTTCATTGGCAGGGGTATTGAGTATAAAAGCTGGGAAGTCATGCTGCAGCTATATAGAACCTTGGTTAGGCCACACTTGGAATATTGCGTGCAATTCTGGTCACCACATTACCAGAAGGATATGGAAGTGTTGGAGAGGGTGCAGAGGAGGTTTACCAGGATGCTGCCTGGTTTGGAGGTTATTAGCTATGAGGAGAGGTTGGAGAAACTCGGATTGTTCTCACTAGAGCGACGGAGATTGAGGGGCGACTTGATAGAAGTTTACAAAATTATGAGTGGCATGGACAGAGTAGATAGTCAGAAGCTTTTTCCCAGGGCGGAAGAGTCAATTACTGGGGGACATAGATTTAAGGTGTGAGGAGAAAACTATAAAGGTGATGTGCGGGGCAAGTTTTTTACGCAGAGGGTAGTGAGTGTCTGGAATTCGCTGCCAGAGGAGGTGGTGGAAGCAGGTACGATAGTGGTGTTTAAGAGGCAGCTTGACAAATACATGAATAGGATGGGAATAGAGGGATACGGACTCCGGAAGTGCAAAATGTTTTAGTTGATGGGCAATATGATCGGCACAGGCTTGGAGGGCCGAAGGGCCTGTTCCTGTGCTGTACTTTTCTTTGTTCGTTGACTACTTGCCTACTCCAACTATCCCGTACCCCTGACTAGCCCCCCCAAGCCCTCAGCCTGACTACCTCCCTAAACCCCAGCCTGACTACCCCCCAACCCTCCACCCCTGACAATTCCCCCATATCCGACTACCTTATCACACCTCCGTCCTTCTATCCACCCCTAATTACCCCCCATCCCGACTGGACACTCTCCTTCAGACCCTGTGGCTGGAATTTCCCAGCCCCTCACGCTAGCGGGATCTTCCAGTCCTGCCGATGTGAATGGAGATTTCAATAGCTCGCCGGCCCTGCCATGGGGAGGCTGAAAAATTCTGGCCTGCATCATAGCTGGGTCCACAAGTTTGTTGGTGGAGTTGGCCTCCACTTCCACACTGGAAAGGAGGGCCCCAAGCCCTTCATGAAGTCCTGTGCCATGTTGGTGCTGTACCCCTTCAGGCTCCTTGCAGGCTTTTCCAGTAGCATAAAACATTTTCTTGAGTACACCCATCAGTCTTCTGTATTCTGGCCCATCACAGTCCTAATCTGATTCCTTTGCAGCAGATTCCATCAACAACCTCATCTTCCAGTGAGCTTGCACCTGCACTATTCATGGTCCCATGCCCTGGTTGCAGTGCCCTTATGCCTGGTGTGTCACCATGTGAAGATCCTGCCTCTATGCTATCATACAAGATATGATTGTCAGTAGCTGAGTTAATGGCTGCAAGTATAAAATCAAGGGACAGTGTGTCTTCATTATCACTGTCGTCTTGGTCTTTTTTTTTAGATCATTTTACTATTTATCAATTTATGTAAAGCAACGCTTTAAATTCTTGATGGGCACAGCATCACATGAATCCTGTGCCCAATAGCCTTAGCAGGCAGGTTACTGCTGAACTTGGCACGCATCATGTCACTGTTTCCACGAGCACGGGTCACTTTGCCCCAAATGACATGGATCTTGTTTGGTTTACCACCAGGGGTGACAGTGTTGTTCTTTGCTTTGTAGACGTAGGCACATCTCTTGCCCAGGTAAAATTCTGTTTCATCATGGCAATAAACACCCTCAATCTTCAGGAGAGCAGTGTGCTCTTTTTGCTTTTGAAGCCCTCATTTATAGCCTGTAAACACAGCTTTGCACCATAATCTTCCAGGCATTGCCAGAGCGCTCAGGGCAGCTGGATTGCCCGCCCTGATACCAAGATGCAGGAAGAGGTTGCCTTGGTCTTCCTGCACTACCTGGGAAGGTTGCAGGTCTTGCATATCTGAAAGGAAAAAGGGATAAGGGTATGGTTGTAGTGAGGGGCAAGGGGAAATTAAGAAGTGCATGCTTCCTCCATTTGTACCTTGTACGTCAGAATAGATTGTAGCTTGAAGGGAAGCGGGATGTGAGATGGAGGACTAAGAGGATAGTGTTATCTTCTATGAATTCAGCCCTGTTGCTGGTCATGGCCTCAGGAAGGGATATCCCAGCAAGGGCCAGCACTGTTTCCTCCATGAGGCTTAGAACATGCACATCTCTCCCCCTCCGATTAGTTCCTGCTGCCTCCAGTTGTGCACCACCTTCTATAAGAGAGGAGAGTGTGGAGTGCACCTGTCATTGCTGAATAGCTAGCAGTGTGTGCATGCTGTAAGAAGTGTCTGTGAGGCTTGCAGCAGAATTAAGTGTGAGAGGGTGAGGTATGCGTCCTGACTGACAAAGATCAGGCCATAAATAGGCAGTTAATTATGCAGATTGGCTACCAACCACTGCCACACAGGCAGCCTCTCCTGGTGATGACCTGTCTCTGATCACCTTGAACGCAGCAATGCTTCAGTCCACTGACCCAATGCTAAGTTTTGTGAATATCCTTCTGTTCCAATTTCAAGCCGGGAAGATCCCACCCATGATCTCCATTACTGATGCTAACTTTTTATTCAAGATTTATTTAAAGAACTGAATTTAAATTCCTAGGTTGCTGTGATGGATCTGAACTCATGTCACTGGATCATTTGTCCGGGTCTCTGGATTACTAGCCCAGTAATATAACCACTGAGGCGGAGGGGTGGTTATGATGACTAGCATGTGTCAGAAGAATGCCAACAGTGCTGTGTTTTATCCCCATTCAAAATAGTCGAGAATGCTACCTGATGAAGAACCAAATCACTATGCTAGCACTCCCCTCTGCAACATGATCTGCCTGGTATTTTTCCAGAAGTACTTCTCTTCTGTCAGACATGTTTGATAGGGGATTCCCATTGATGTCAGCAGTGGCACTGACGGCAATTTTTCATGTTTTCATATTTGCCCAAAAACTGATTTAAACAGTTTCTGGAGTTGCAAAGGCACTTTTCAGCAGGTAGGATGAACTCAATTGGTAGGGGAGGCAGTGGGCAGGTGTGAAATTACAGTATCCAGTACAAAGTAAAGGTAAATTCCTGGTCAAAGAGGACATGAGATCCGCTTTATAGCAGAGACCACTGATGCTGCAACCAACTGCCTGATGATCACTTATCTGGGTACTTTCTGACCTCCACACTGCAAATTCGATGTTCGAAACTTCAATCTAAAAATAGTACATTCCAATGCATGCATTACTTGAGTGATTTTTGCCTGCCCAGTCTCCAGCCACTTGACATACCGAAAAGGGCCTGATCTTGGCTGTGTGTTCCAGCTTCCCAGGCAGGTACACAATAACTCTCCGAGAGCTGCGTCCTTTCTGTCAGATAAAGAGAGCATCATTCAAATTATATATGCTTTACTGTGCAATCAACCAATCAAAAATTAGGGAACTTTTTGGTAATTTGCAACTGTTCAGGGACTGAGGAACCATCTTCACTTTGATGGTCAGCCCGCACAGTGTCCATTTACTCTGCTCAGTAACTCTATTTCATATAGATGATTGGTACCTGACCCTTCAGTCCCTGATAATGAGAACTGCCCAGTCATAGAACTTAGCCCGTGTCTGATTCCCTTTGATATTTTTCTTATTCTTTCATGGGATGTAGGCATTTGTTGCCCATCTCTAAATGCCCTCGAAACTGCGTAGCTTGCTAGGCCATTTAGAGGGCAGTTAAGAGTCAACCACATTGCTGTGGGTCTGGAGTCACATAAAGGCCAGACCAGGTAAGGACAGCAGGTTTCCTTCCCTAAAGGACATTAGTGAAATAGGTGGGTTTTTACGACGATCGATGACAGTTTCATGGTTACCATTACTGAGGCTAGCTTTCAATTCTAGATTTTTTGTTTTTATTAGCTGAATTTAAATTCAATTAATTTGATTTGAAACCATTTGAACTCCAGAGCATTAGCCTGGGTCTGTGGATTACTAATCCAGTGACATTATCATTACGCCACCACCCCCTTGATGAAACTCACAATGATAGCTTCCATTTCAAGGCTGGATGGGGCACGTTGCCGGCCCCCAAATTGCAAATTGCGACGAATGTTGTCCAGACAAACCTTTGCTATTTCTGGGAAAAGAAAAAATAGACCTCATTTGTACAATTGAGCCATATTTCTACAAACTGCCTGCATGAATTTGTCCTTGTACTCATTCTCTTTACCCCTGTGATACAGCGTAAGAGATTTAGCAACCTATTAAGGTTATAACTATTGGGAAACACGGAACAGACTGGGGCTCTTTCCTCTAGAAAACAGGAGGTTGAAGGGTAACCGAATGGTGGTCTTTAAAATTGTGAAAGTGTTCAACAGGGTTCACAGGCAAGATGGGCAGTCTGGCCAGCAGGGAGCAATTTAGTCAGCAAGTGATAAGGAACCTGCAATTGGGATTTCCCCATGCATTTTGGAGCTTGAACTTGGTGGCATGTAACTCATAGGTGCCCTGCCCAGAGATCAGCTGGACAAACAACCTGGCCCTCCAGTCACTCAGGGAGCCAATCAGCACAGCAGCAGCAGGGGTTGCATTGGATTGGTGGAGATTGGGTATGAGGGAGGCTTGGCAGGAATGGGTGGTGGGGGGGGGGGAGGGGGGGGGGGGCGGCAGGAGGGTATCAACTGGGTGGAGAGCTTACCTGGGTGGGAGGGATTGATGGGTGAGGTCAGGGGGGTGGGGGGGTGCAGAAATGAAGGGTTGGGCTGTTGATCCCAGGGAGAAAGTTGCACCCTGAGTGGGGGAAAGGTCAGTGACTTTGTGGTGGGGCAGGGGTTGTTGGTGGCTTGGAGGCCTTGGATGGGGGGGTGGAAATGGAGACCTTGTGGTGGGATCAGAGACTTCGGTGGGAAGGTGGTCATGGTGGGGTGTGGGCCTGATCATGAAAGCTTCTCACACCGGCATCTAAATCAGGAGATAGGTGTGAAGGCACTTACCTCCTGAATCCACCAAGTCCTCACCTGAATTAAGCTGTCGGGTTTCCTGACTTTTTGGAAAATCCTGCCGAATAGAGCTAAAGTTCAAGACCTGAAAGCCAATGAGGCCAGTGGCATAATTATCATGTTCAAAGTTCCAACCCGCATCCTTGGATTGGGTTGTTCGCCCACCAATGTCTGGTCTCAGTTAAAGCTGCAAATGGGTGGGTTGGAGATTGATTTGGGTCGCGAAACAGATTTTTGAAACTTTACCCTCACCCTCAAACAAGACTTGAAAACATTTTTTTTTTTTGGTTAAAATTCAACCTGTTGTTTCCACTTGTGGGGCAGACAAAAACTGTGGACCATAAATATATGTAATAGGTAGACTGAAAGAAAGAGACACACTGTTGAACTTTTTGTCTTACACTCGTCAGGTCAGATGCAAGAATACCAAATTTCAAAGGAAGCAACAACTTATACTGCGTGAGAAAAGGGTCCTGTTTGGTTGGCAAGTTAATTTTTGGTTGATTTCTATTTAATTCAAAAAAGATGCAATGCCTGGGCATATTCCTTTTGTCTGCAGATGATAGGTCCCTACGTATGAATTTATGTAGCTTCTTGCAAGAATAAATGAGTCACATTAAATTGATGTTAGTGTAGTTCTTAATACACTTGAGATTGGACAGTACTCGCTGAACAATCATGGAATCACATCTAACGTTAGACATTATGTTCTGAGTTTTGCAAGCATGGGCTGGTTGAGTGCAGTTAGTACACTACCTATTGTGAACAGCTGAAGGTACATGCTCTTTGATACGATCTGCCAGTTGTTGGGACATACGGTCTACATACCTGGCATTGCACCGGCACTGAAATTCATATACCAAATTACTCATTTGTGTGGGTTGGTGGCAGAATCTCTTTAGTGGAAAATACCACTAACATTGCTACTGCATAGTAGTAGCATGAGAAAGCTAATTGGATTATCAGTCGGGCTCGCAATGTGGCTCACATACGCTTGCTAGAAGCTATACATGTCACTTACAGGGACCTGTCCTCTGCAGGCAAAAGGAACAGGTCTAGTTATTGCGTCTCCTTGGAATTAAACAAAAGCGTGGGGGACAATCGTTCCCTGGTGCATTCTCCATGGCAACACCTTAACCAATTAGAGTTGACTTGCCAACCAATCAGCACCTTTTCTCATGCAGTATAAATTTGTCATTCTTGTGCCTGAGGAGTGCAAGGCAAAAAGCTTCCATAGCTTATCTCTATTTTCAGCTACACTCAAGTTCTGTACTACCAAGCGATTATTTATTTAATAGTTACTAATAAATCCAAGGGAATTTAGGAGGAACTTCTTTACCTTAAAGAATGGATAGAATGTGAAACTTGCTACCACAGGGAGTAGTTTAGGCAAATAGCATTTAAGGGGAAGCTAGATAAGCATATGAGAGAGAAAGGAATTAAAGTCTATTCTGATGGGGTTAGGTGAACTAGATTTGGAGGAGGCTTGTGTGGAGTGTAAACACAATCATCAATTAGTTTCACCCACTAGGCTGTTTCTGTGCTGGAAATTCTGTGTAGCAATCTCTTTATTTTTTAACTTTTTTAACTAAGAAATGCTAAACCTCACCTCCCTCTCGATACACTATACCTTGGAAGTCGTGTTTGGAGTTAGTGCATATGTCCTCCAGGTAATTCAGGACAAAGGGCCTCAGGTTGCTTGTGCATGGATAGTAGCCCAAGAAGAGGTAGAGGGTCCGCCAGCCTCGCATGCAACTTTCCCTGTGCAAAGACATGAATAGTGTCAGGTATTCTATTTCCCAATATTCCCTCCTAATTTCTGTAAGGCACTGACCATTAGCAGCATAAAGTAGCATAGGCAGTGGCAGGCCTTTTCATTTATTAATTCATTCACAGGATGTGGGTGTCACTAGCAAGGCCAGCATTTATTGTCCATCCCTTGAGAAGCTGGTGGTGAGCCACCTTAGTGGCTTGCTGGACCATTTCACAGGTCAGTTAAGAGTCAATCACACTGATGTGGCCTCTGGTATCCTGCTCAGGTGGTACACATTTTACATGTAGCAGTAAGTGTTAACAAGCTACTTTGCCATTTAGGCTATCACATCAAAATTTCGATTCTATCTTCATCCAATATGCACATGTACACACAATGGTTGGTGTTTAATGAAGGCAACAACCAATCGTGTCAGCCTGTTCCTGCCCCACGGAACTCATTTCTCGTTACCTTGACTCCCTTCTCTCTCCCCTTGTCCAGTCCCTTCCCACCTACATCCGTGATTCCTCTGACACCTTACGTCACATCAACAATTTCCAGTTCCCTGGCCCCAACCGCTTCCTCTTCACCATGGATGTCCAATCCCTCTACACCTCCATCCCCCACCAGGATGGTCTGAGGGCCCTTAGCTTCTTCCTTGAACAGAGGCCCGAACAATCCCCATCCACCACTACTCTCCTCCGTCTGGCTGAACTGGTCTCACACTGAACAATTTCTCCTTTAACTCCTCTCACTTACTCCAAATAAAAGGTGTGGCTATGGGTACCCGCATGGGCCCCAGCTATGCCTGTCTCTTTATGGGGTATGTGGAACATTCCTTGTTCCAGTCCTACTCCGGCCCCCTCCCACAACTCTTTCTCCGGTACATCGATGATTACTTCGGTGCTGCTTCATGCTCTCGTCGGGACCTGGAAAAATTGATTAATTTTGCTTCCAATCTCCACCCCTCCATCATTTTCACATGGTCCATCTCTGACACTTCTCTTCCCTTCCTTGACCTCTCTGTCTCAATTTCTGATGATAGACTGTCCACCAATATCCATTACAAGCCTACCGACTCCCACAGCTACCTCGACTACAGCTCCTCACACCCCGCTTCCTGTAAGGACTCCATCCCATTCTCTCAGTTCCTTCGCCTCCGTCGCATCTGTTCTGATGACGCTACCTTCAAAAACAGCTCCTCTGACATGTCCTCCTTCTTCCTTAACCGAGGTTTTCCACCCACGGTCGTTGACAGGGCCCTCAACCGTGTCCGGCTCATACCCCGCACATCCTCCCTCACGCCTTCTCCTCCTTCCCAGAAACATGATAGGGTCCCCCTTGTCCTCACTTATCACCCCACCAGCCTCCGCATTCAAAGGATCATCCTCCGCCATTTCCGCCAACTCCAGCATGATGCCACCACCAAACACATCTTCCCTTCACCCCCCCTGATGGCATTCCGTAGGGATCGTTCCCTCCGGGACACCCTGGTCCACTCCTCCATCACCCCCTACTCCTCAACCCCCACTTATGGCACCTCCCCATGCCCACGCAGAAGATGCAACACCTGCCCCTTCACTTCCTCTCTCCTCACCGTCCAAGGGCCCAAACACTCCTTTCAAGTGAAGCAGCATTTCACTTGCATTTCCCCTAACTTAGTCTACTGCATTCGTTGCTCCCAATGCGGTCTCCTCTACATTGGAGAGACCAAACGCAAACTGGGCGACCGCTTTGCAGAACACCTGCGGTCTGTCCGCAAGAAAGACCCAAACCTCCCTGTCGCTTGCCATTTTAACACTCCACCCTGCTCTCTTGCCCACATGTCTGTCCTTGGCTTGCTGCATTGTTCCAGTGAAGCCCAACGCAAACTGGAGGAACAGCACCTCATCTTCCGACTAGGCACTTTACAGCCTTCCGGGCTGAATATTGAATTCAACAACTTTAGATCTTAAACTCCCCCTCCCCCCATCCCCATCCCGTTTCTCCCCCCTCCCTTTTTTTCCAATAATTTATATAGATTCTTCTTTTCCCACCTATTTCCATTATTTTTAAATCTAAAACTAAAACCTTGTTAGTCTTTCCACCCCACCCCCACTAGAGCTGTACCTTGAGTGTCCTGTCTTCCATTCTTAATTAGCACTTTTCTTAGACAAATATCACCACCTTCAACACCTCTTTGACCCTTTTGTCTGTGACATCTTTTGATTATCTGCTCCTATCACTGCTTGCTTGTCCCTACAACCACCCCACCCTCAACTTCTCTCTCCCCCCGCCCCCCCACCTTAAACCAGCTTATATTTCATCTTTCTCCTAACTATGCTTCAGTTCTACCGAAGGGTCGTGAAGACTCGAAACGTTAACTGATTTCTTCTCCACCGATGCTGCCAGACCTGCTGAGTTTTTCCAGGTAATTCTGTTTTTGTTAAGGGGTCTCACCTGTTGGCTGCAGAGCTGTCATGAGCCCTATGTTGCCTCCTCTTGTGAAGGCTGACCAAATTAAGTGCCAATTGGGTGCTTAACTGAGCAACAGTGAGCCTTCCACAAGATCAAGGAAGTTGGGGGTGAAAATCTCATGCCCCGAGAGCTGCCAGCCAATCCGTGCACCCCCCACCCACTGATAAGGTTTGCTTTTTGGGCTTCCTGCATGGCCCGCCACTGGTTGAACACCAGCAATGGCAGGATGAGGCCCTTAAGTGGGTATTAATTGCCCAATTTACAGCTTCAACTGGCAGTGGGGCTAGAAGGCTGACCACAAGCCTTCCCACCTTGGACTTAATCGGGGCAGAGGTGGGATGATGGCGGCGGGGTCTCCACCTGTCACATTCCCACCTGATTAAATGCACGCCCGCCACTAAACTTGCCTCGGTGGACAGCATTAAATTCCACCCAAAATAGCAGGAATCATTGGTCTGGCTGATTTCTTCTCTCCTTCCCTAATCTAGGTTAGCAGGCCAGGGATAGAATTTAGGGCCTACCTGGTCTCAACATAGTGAGCAAAGTACAGGCCATGTGAATAAATGAGCAGATATTTACCGTAACCAGCTATTTACAGTCTACCTTCTCAGCAACTCCCAGTGGTGGGCTGACTCAAATATTTTATGTATCCTGATCACCATCATTTGTTTTATTTTGAGTATTTATTTTTTGGTAATTGCTGGACTCAAAATTGCCGAACTCATTTCTGGTGTTCAGAGAATTCCTCCCACCTTTGATATTCAGATACTCACTCCTGGGCCAGTGAAACCATATAGATTAGGTAAAGACATGTCCTTGCACAGTGTTTGACCACTAAACTTCAACAGGTTAAAAAAAGACTGGATAACTGCCAACAATTCCACATCTCAAACAATCCCTTTTGGCCTTTGTTAATAACTTAGTGCTATTCTGTGTGCAGTTTTAACATGTCTTCTGTTGAAGAGAGTGCACAAGTCCATAAAAGTGAACAAACACAGTTGAGTCAGATGTAGACATCGGAAACAAGAGGAGGCCATTTAGACCCTTCAGCCTGTTCTGTCATTCAATGAGATTATGGCTGATTTGTGACCTAACTCCAGGGTCACACTGTCTTGTCAGATACATATTCCTACTCAATCACACTTGGCATTTTTAAATAGTGCTCTTGCTGTCATTTAATACAATCCTTTCTTTCACTCTCCCATGCATCATTCCCTAACTGAACGTACAGGGAAGGAACTGACCAACTCCAAGGCCTTTGCCAGTGCCACTCTTGAATTAATGATTAGATGTGCAACAGCACCTCAGATTAAGAGTTCTCACTTCACTGCAGATCCTCTGTCATGCTGCTGAAATGCAACTCAGCCCAAGTAACAATGACAGATAGTGCAAGTGCAAATCCGAAACGTAATTCTGGTATCTCAGGTGCTGGGGTATTGAGCAGCTGTGGTGTGAGGCCACTGTATTTTCGCAGTGATTCTACACTGTGCTATGACCATGTGAAGGCCCTGGACACTTACTTCTTGGGATTATCTGTGACTTGCTTGATGATCTGGCAGCAGATCTCATCATGTAGCAACTCCTTCTCCTTACAAAGCTGTATGAAAGCATAATGTGGTCAATCTGTTAGTAAGAGATACTTGAACATTTCAAGGAGCAAAGACTTTAGTAACTTGGACCAACTTTTGATTTTCCTTCTGTATTGCTCCTCCTCTCCTGGAAGTTACAGCTTTTGCAGTGAAACGTGACCTCGGTTTTAGCGGCCTTCTCCCTTGGAGGCCATCGGAACCTGGTACTCACCAGCCACTTTCCACAGACACTTTTCCCAGGCTCAAGTGACCATTTATGAAGCATGAGCTTTGACCAGGGTGACCAACTCTGAGGGAAGAAAATAAGGGATATTTCGGCAGAGTTGGGGGTGGTGGTTGGGTGCTGACGAAACCATAGGAACGGGGCGAGGGTTGCTGCCAAAGCTGGAGGTGGGGGTGTGTGGTGCCGGTGGGATGGGATGGGGTGGGGGTGGGGGTGGGGGTGTGTGGTGCCGGCGGGACGGGATGGGGCGGGGGTGGGAGTGGAGGTGTGCGGTGCCGGTGGGACGGGATGGGGAGGGGGTGGGGGTGTGCAGTGCCGGTGGGACGGGATGGGGAGGGGGTGGGGGTGGGGGTGTGTGGTGCCGGCGGGACGGGATGGGGCGGGGGTGGGGGTGGAGGTGTGCGGTGCCGGTGGGACGGGATGGGGAGGGGGTGGGGGTGTGCAGTGCCGGTGGGACGGGATGGGGAGGGGGTGGGGGTGGGGGTGTGCGGTGCCGGCAGGACGGGATGGGGGTGTGCAGTGCCGGTGGGACGGGAAGGGGCGGGGGTGGGGGTGGGGGTGTGCGGTGCCGGTGGGATGGGATGGGGTGGGGGTGGGGGTGTGTGGTGCCGGTGGGACGGGATGGGGTGGGGGTGGGGGTGTGCAGTGCTGGTGGGACGGGATGGGGCGGGGGTGGGGGTGTGCGGTGCCGGTGGGATGGGATGGGGCAGGGGTGGGGGTGTGCGGTGCCGGTGGGACGGGATGGGGTGGGGGTGGGGGTGTGCGGTGCCGGTGGGACCGGATGGGGTGGGGGTGGGGGTGTGCGGTGCCGGTGGGATGGGATGGGGCGGGGGTGGGGGTGTGCGGTGCCGGTGGGACGGGATGGGGTGGGGGCGGGGGTGGGGGTGTGCGGTGCCCGTGGGACGGGATGGGGTGGGGGTGGGGGTGTGCGGTGCCGGCGGGACGGGATGGGGTGGGGGTGGGGTGGCTGCTCCTCATCTCTCCTTTCAGCTTCCCAACAGGCAGACACTCACATCTCTTCCCAAATCTCCTCCCAGAATGGACACACTCACAGACTCCCTCCCCTTAATCCCCCTTCCTCCTGTTCACTCAGAAGCCCCCCTCCCCAATACTCCCTTGGGCCTGGCCGGAAACCCCCCCACCCCCCAAGCCTGCCTGAAACCCCCTCCCCCTCAGGCTTGTGCAAGATCTGACCCCCTGGACTCAGCCTGTGTGCCACCACTGCCACTAGACCTGACTTCAGATCCCCCGCAGCCTGTTTCCAAGTCTGGGCTGAGTGCGGCTGGCCTGGGTGCCCCCTATGTCGCCAGAAGCCCCCCTCCCACCACTGCTGAACGCCACTGGAACCCGCAGTCACCACTGGACTCCACCTGCTGCTGGATCCCTGGCAACCGACCCCCATTGACTGACCCTCCCCAGGACACCCCAACCCCAACCACCACACCTACCGAAGCCAAGCAACTCTGAGAGGAGAGTGCTGGCCAGTGCTCCTGCTCCCTCGTGGCTGTGTGGGCTTGTGTCTGCACATGTGCTGGCTCTGGACTGCACATGCGCTGGCTCTGGACTGCACATGCGCAGCAGCACAATGCACAGACACAGTGTCCTCAATCACTGCCTGGAGGAATCCGGGACAAATGGCATCCCGGAAATCTATGCACAGGATATAGCTCTTGGGAAGCCAAATTCTGTGACAATTCCAGAAAATCCAAGATGGTTGGTCACCCTGGACTGAGGGTTCTTAAAGTATTGGCCTGATCCTAAACTCACTTGATGCTTCCTGACCAAACTTATTGAAGAGAATCTCCGTGAAGACTTTTCCTGTCATTGAGCTCAAGGCAATTGTCACACCCTTAGCAATGTCTCAAATTGAGTTCAGCTGGAATTTTTCGAGGATGTAACTAGTAGAGTTGATGAAGGGGAGCCAGTGGATGTGGTTTATTTGGACTTTCAGAAGGTTTTTGACAAAGTCCCACATAAGAGATTGGCGTGTAAAATTAAAGCGTATGGGATTGGGGGTAGTGTATTGAGATGGATAGAAAACTAGTTGGCAGACAGGAAACAAAGAGTAGGAATAAACGGGTCTTTTTCTGAATGGCAGGCAGTGACTAGTGGGGTACCGCAGGGATCGGTGCTGGGATCCCAGTTATTCACAATATATATTAATGATTTAGATGAGGGAATTAAATGTAATATCTCCAAATTTGCAGATGACACAAAGCTGGGTGGGAGGGTGATCTGTGAGGAGGATGCAGAGATGCTTCAGTGTGATTTGGACAAGCTGAGTGAGTGGGCAAATGCATGGCAGATGCAGTATAATGTGGATAAATGTGAGGTTATCTATTTTGGTAGCAAAAACAGGAAGGCAGATTATTATCTGAAAGGCTATAAATTGAGAGAGGGGAATGTGCAACGAGACCTGGGTGTCCTTGTACACCAGTCGCTGAAGGTAAGCATGTAGGTGCAGCAGGCGGTAAAGAAGGCAAATGGTATGTCGGCTTTCATAGCCAGAGAATTTGAGTACAGGAGCAGGGATGTCTTGCTACAATTGTACAGGGCCTTGGTGAGACCACACCTGGAATATTGTGTGCAGTTTTGGTCTCCTTATCTGAGGAAGGATGTACTTGCTATAGAGGGAGTGCAGCAAAGGTTTACCCAACTGATTCCTGGGATGGCGGGACTGACATATGAGGAGAGATTGAGTCGATTAAGATTATATTCGCTGGAGCTCAGAAGAATATGGGGGGATCTCATAGAAACCTATAAAACTTGAACAGGACTAGACAGGGTAGATGCAGGAAGGATGTTCCCAATGGTGGGGGAGTCCAGAACCAGGGGTCACAGTCTGAGGATATGAGCTAGACCATTTAGGACTGAGATGAGGAGAAATTTCTTCACCCAGAGAGTGATGAGCCTGTGGAATTCGTTACCACAAAAAGTAGTTCAGACCAAAACATTGTATGTTTTCAAGAAGGAGTTAGATATAGCTCTTGGGGCGAAAGGGAACAAAGGGTATGGGGAGAAAGCAGGAGTAGGCTATTGAGTTGGGTGATCAGCCATGAACATAATGAATGGCGGAGCAGGCTTGAAGGGCCTGAATGGCCTAATCCTGCTCCTAGTTTCTATGTTTCTAACACAGCAAAGGTTGGGAATTGATTCTGGGATCTGGCATTCAGTATAAGACCAGGGAAATGCATAAACTGCACGCTATCAGTGATCTGCTTTAAACATTTATTTGAAATTACCTTCAATAAACTTAAGGTAATCAAAAATGCTGCTGCCCAAATCCTAACTGATACCAAATCCTGTTCACCATCACCTCTGTGCTTGCTGACCTTGGCAACACCTCAATTTTGAAATTTTCATTCCTCCATGGCCTCGCTCTTCTCTATCTCTTCCAGCCTCGCAGCCCTCAGAAATATCTGCGCTCTGCAATTCTGGTCACTTGAGCATTGCCAAACAGAAAGTTCCTAAAAAAAGTAATGTTCTGAAAGAGACCAACTCACCTGGAGGATGCTCTGTACATAATCTTTGTCGGATTGATGCTTCTCAGGGGGCTGATCTCCCATAAACCTCATCAGAGCTGCAGAGAAACAAGAATTAAAGAGAGAAAAGGGCTGCATGTATCTATACCTGGCTTATTGTAGAGATCTCCCAAAGCACTTCACACAATGAATGATGCCTCATGTCTTTTGTTTGCATTGTGAAAGTCAAGGAGAAACCCAATATCTGCTGAATAAAAATAGCAAAATATTGGGCTTAACCATTTGATAATTCTGAGATCATTAACTCCCAGCTCACCCTAAATCTCCATCAGCCTCAAACCTTTTGTCATTAACACCCAAACCTGGTTGTCACTAAACCACCGAATCCTGTTTTTTTGCATCCTAAACTATTATTGTTAATAACCGCAAACTTGTCAACTCTAACCCTCAAAGCTAGTTTTCATTAACGCCGTTAACAGCTGTTATCACTAACTGCAAATCCTATTGTCTTTATCCCCAAACCTGTTGCTGCTCACCCCAAATCACGCTGAGAGTAATCCAATGTCCTGACATCACTAAACCGCTTGAAATGGTACAAATCAGGTTTAAATATTCCACCATTTAATATCACCACCCTCAACACCCCTTTGTCCTTTTGTCTATGACATCTTTGGCAGTCTCTTCTTGGTCTCCGCCTATCACTGGCCCCCTATCGAGCTCTTTTGTCCCACCCCCTTCTACCAGCTGATATTTCATCTCATTTCTATATGTCTTAGTTCTGATGAAGGGTCATACGGACTCAAAACGTCAACTGTATCCCTCTCCGCAGATGCTGTCAGACCTGCTGAGTTTTTCCAGGTATTTTTGTTTTTGTTTTAAGTGTTCCATCCTGTGACACTCACCCATGAAATTCTTTGCAGCAAGCTCACTTAGTTGATTGTCAACAATATAAATCAGTGACTCCTGGATGGGAACCTGCAACCAGAATTACGTCAGGAATTAGACACAAAGACACTAAAGTCGCTTTCCCAGGCTCCCTGTGCTAACTCAGTTTATCTTTGTATTCTTATGATGCATTTTTGACCAACGTGGAATACATAACATTTATTTAATTCTCATTTGCCTGCTTAAATGTATAACTAATTTAAGACTTTTTTGAAATCTTCAGTTGTTTCCTACTTTTCAACTAACTTCCTATCCACTCCAAAGATGTTCCCTGCATTCTTGTGGCCTTTAGAAGAAATATTTTTCTTGCTTGTAACGCAGTGATAAATGCACTCTTTACATTGATTTAGCTAATGGTGGAAATCTTCCCTAGTTTAACTAAAGTTCTTCCATTTTTAACTTTGGCGTTAACTTAAGTTTTCTGAAGGTCCAAATAAATAACATCATAGGAGCCCTTTCTTTGTCTAGGATGCTGATGCTTAAGTTGTTGCTGCACAGACATCCCTAAAGCCTGCCCTTGAAATAGTTTCCCTCTTTTTTAAAAATCTATGATAATCATTAGGCTAATACACCTGGGTCAGATTAGTGTCCCTTTAAAAACACAAGTACCAAGTTAGTTGATCAGTGACCAGATTAATTCCTTCATGCCAGTGCTCTACAAATCTCCTTCCCGGTTTCTCTCAGAACCCTGTGGCATTGATTCAGGGTCTTTGTCAGTCTGAATGAATTTTCTATCTTTCAAGCAACTCTCATGCCATTACCATTCACAAATATAAAGAGAGTAATTCCGGTTTTCCGATTGCCATGTAGGCATTTCACTTTCCTCACCTCCTGATTGCCACATTCTCTTACCTTGGTGTGCCGGACCAGGTGATTGGGATTTTTTCCTTCTGCGTTCATACCCTTCCAGCCATTCCTAGAATCAGAGCGAGAGACAGAAAAGCCAGTCTCACTAACTCACACTCACATTTGTTCAGTGCAGTAGATTTACAGAACTACACAACAGAGACAAACTTTTTGCTCATCAGAAGCACACCTTAGGGTCTGAGATGCCAATCTCAGTTCTGTTTTTGGATTGATTCCACTGTAGATAGTGAGATTGAAAAAGGAACACGGAATTCAGAAGGGGCAATTTAAGTGGTTAGTGCTGAGCTCAAGTCCAGCTTAGAGAATGGCCTTGCAGATGGCTTTGGGATTCAGACCTTCTGCAGCCAGCTTTCAAACATATTAATATGTATATCAGCCATTCAACACATATTGGGTGGTGGTTTGAGTATTCTGGGATGGTATGCATACAGAAACTGGGGGTATATGGAGTCCAACCATATGCAACCTAAGCAATGCTGTGACAGAGTAGCTTTCTGCAATCTGTTATCAATATTCTTTGCTGAAATCCCATAATAAGCAGCAGAGGAGCATCTCTCATGAACGCTTGCACTGCTGATAATAAAATGTTAGGACTAGTGTAAGGTTAGGCTGGTGTAAGCCAAGTCAGAAGAGAACATGGCTTCAACACACTGAGGAGCCAGACAGTGCACGTGGTTTTTGGAGGGCTCGTTCAATATCCTATTCACAGAGATCAGTTAACTATATGAGACTTGACAGTGACATGTGTTCAATAGCACAGGAAAAGACAGCTGCTTCTTATGTTGGTCTTCAGGAAGGAGAGCTTCAGATTTCTGGGGCATTGGGACTGGTTCTGGGGAACGTGGGATCTGTACAAGCCATACACGGTCTACACCTGAATAGGACTGGGATGAATGACCTTGCCGGGAGGTTTGTTGGGTGAGGTTTAAGCTAGATTGGCAGGTGGATAGGAACCTGAGGGCAGATTCAGATAGGACAAAGCCAGAGCAGGAAGCAGGAGACAGAAAATTAGCGGGTGACTCTGAAAGACAGAAGAAGCAAAGTTGAGAAGGTTTACAGCACAGGAATTTGGCAATGTTAAAAGGTATTTATTTAAATACAAGGAGTATAGCAGACAAAGCCAATGAGCTGAGGGCACAGATAGGCAAATGGTAGCATAATATCATTGCTATAAAAGAAATTTGGCTTAAAGAGGGGCAGAAATGGCAGGTTCTAGGTTTTAGGTCTTAGGAAAAACGGATAAAACAGGATAAAAGAGCGTGAGGAGAGCAGCGGAGACAGAGGATAAAAGTGAACGAGGAGAGTGGCCGAGACACAGGATAAAAGTGAATAAGGAGAGCGGCGGAGACACAGGATAAAAGAGCGCGAGGAGAGCGGCGGAGACACAGGATAAAAGAGCGCGAGGAAAGCGGAGACACAGGATAAAACAGCGCGAGGAAAGTGGAGACACAGGATAAAAGAGCGCGAGGAGAGCGGAGACACAGGATAAAAGAGCGCGAGGAAAGCGGCGGAGACACAGGATAAAAGAGCGCGAGAAGAGCGGCGGAGAGACAGGATAAAAGAGCGCGAGGAGAGCGGCGGAGACACAGGATAAAAGAGCGCGAGGAGAGCGGCGGAGAGACAGGATAAAAGAGCGCGAGGAGAGCGGAGACACAGGATAAAAGAGCGCGAGGAAAGAGGCGGAGACACAGGATAAAAGAGCGTGAGGTGAGCGGCAGAGACACAGGATAAAAGAGCGCGAGGAGAGCGGCAGAGACACAGGATAAAAGAGCGCGAGGAGAGCGGAGACACAGGATAAAAGAGCGCGAGGAAAGCGGCGGAGACACAGGATAAAAGAGCACGAGGAGAGCGGCAGAGACACAGGATAAAAGAGCGCGAGGAGAGCGGCGGAGACACAGGATAAAAGAGCGCGAGGAGAGCGGCAGAGACACAGGATAAAAGAGCGCGAGGAGAGCGGCAGAGACAGGATAAAAGAGCGCGAGGAAAGCGGCGGAGAGACAGGATAAAAGAGCGCGAGGAGAGCGGAGACACAGGATAAAACTGAAAAAGTGATGTCACAGGAAAGCTTGGACCTGATTGGTTAGTAGGAAATCTGCACCAAATTTGAAAAAAACACTGTAAAGCTAATAAATTAACTAAGTAGAGATGGCTGGGCAGGTGATGTGCTCTAGCTATATGATGTGGGAGCCGGCAGATCCCATTTCGAGCCGCAGTGACCATATCTGCAGCAAGTGTTGGTTGCTGGAGGAACTCCGGCTCAGAATTGATGAGCTGGAGTCCGAGCTCCGGACGCTGTGGCACATCCAGGAGGGGGAGAGTTACCTTTGTATCAGGAGGCTGTCAGACCCGGTAGATTAAGTACCTCAAATTCGGTCAGTGGTCAGGGTCTGCAGGGTGTGACTGCAAGTGAGGCAGGTAGAGGGATCCTGTGTTCAGGAACAGAGGAGCCTCAGCTCTTGACCTTGTCCAACAGGTACGAGGTACTTGCTCCCTGCGTGGATGAGGAAGAGGGCTGTAGGGAGGATGAGCCAGCTGACCACGGCCCTGTGGCACAGGAGGCCATTCAAGGTGGGGGAGCAAAAAGACAGGTGGTAGTTGTAGGGGATTCTATAATTAGGGGAATTGATAGCATCCTTTGTAAGCAGGATCGAGAGTCCCGCATGGGTATGTTGCCTGCCCGGTGCCAGGGTGAGGGACATCTCTGACCGGCTTGAAAGGATTTTGGAGAGGGAGGGGGAGGATCCAATTGTTGTGGTCCACGTCAGGACAAATAACATAGGTAAGACTAGGAAAGAGGACCTGTTTGGGGATTACCAGGAACTAGGAACTAAATTAAAGAACAGGTCCTCAAGGGTTATAATCTCTGGATTACTACACGAGCCACATGCAAATTGGCATAGGGACGTGAGAATAAGGGAAGTAAACACGTGGCTAAAGGAGTGGTGCGGGAAAGAGGGGTACCATTTCGTGGGGCACTGGCATCAGTATTGGAACAAGAAGGATCTGTACCGTTGGGACGGTCTCCACCTGAACCGATCTGGGGCAAATGTTCTAGCGAAAAGGGTAAACAGGGTGGTCAACAGGACTTTAAACTAGAAAGTGGGGTGGCGGGGGGGGAGAGTAAAACTCCAAGAAGTATGACTAATGGGAAACAAAGCAGCAGGTTAGCGTGTAGGGGGGTGGATTCAACTTCACGGAATATTATGAAAAAACTGAAAAGGAAGGAGAGCCCAGGAGAGGCTATTAAAGTCTCCAGAACCCAAAATAGGACAGAGTGTTTGGAAAGGGCTAGGAATCTAACTTCAAGCACATCAGATAAAGGGACGACAATGAGAAGGGGGACGGGAAATACAGGACTGAAGGTGTTGTATCTGAATGCACGCAGTATATGAAATAAGGTAAATGAGCTTGTGGCGCAGATTGAAATTGGCAGGTATGATGTGGTGGGCATCATGGAGACATGGCTGCAGGGGGATCAGGTCTGGGAGCTAAATATCCAAGGATATACATCCTATCGAAAAGATAGGCAGGTTGGCAGAGGGGGTGGGGTTGCTTTGTTAGTAAGAAATGAAACTAAATCGATAGCAAGAAACGACGTAGGGAGAAAAAATGATGTAGAACCTGTGTGGGTAGAGTTGAGGAACCGCAAAGGTAAAAAAACCATAATGGGAGTTATGTACAGGCCTCCGAACAGTAGTCAGGATGTGGGGCACAAGATACACCAGGAGACAGAAAAGGCGTGTAAGAAAGACAAGGTTACAGTGATCCTGGGGGATTTCAATATGCAGGTAGACTGGGAAAATCAGGTTGGTAGTGGATCCCAAGAAAAAGAATTTGTGGAATGTCTACGAGATGGCTTTTTGGAGCAGCTTGTGGTGGAGCCCACCAGGGAACAGGCAATTCTAGATTTAGTGATGTGTAATGAGGCAGATTTGATAAGGGAGCTTAAGGTGAAGGAACCCTTAGGAGGAAGTGACCATAATATGATAGAATTTACCCTGCAATTTGAGAGGAAAAAGCTGGAATCAGATGTAACAGTATTACAGTTGAATAAAGGTAACTACAGAGGCATGAGGGAGGAGCTGGCCAGAATTGACTGGGAGATGAGTCTAGCAGGAAAGACAGTGGAACAGCAATGGCAGGAGTTTCTGGGAGTAACTTGGGAGACCCAACAAAAATTCATCCCTAGGAAGAAGAAGCATACTAAAGGGAGGACGAGGCAACCATGGCTGACAAGGGAAGTCAGGGACAGCATAAAAGCTAAACAGAAATCATACAATGCAGCGAAGAGCAGTGGGAAGCCAGGGGATTGGGAAGCCTACAAAGACAAACAGAGGACAACTAAAAAAGAAATAAGGAGGGAGATGATTAAATATGAGGGTAAACTAGCCCGTAATATAAAAGAAGAATTGCAAGAGTTTTTTTTAGACATATAAAGGGTAAGAGAGAGGCAAAAGTGGACATTGGGCCGCTGGAAAATGACGCTGGAGAAGTAATAATGGGGAACAAAGAAATGGCAGGGGAACTGAAAAGGTACTTTGCATCAGTATTCACGGAGGAAGACATGAGTAACATCCCCAAAATTCAAGAGAGTCGGGGGGGCAGAGGTGAGTATGGTGGCCATTACCAAGGAGAAGGTGCTAGGAAAACTGAGAGGTCTGAAGATGGATAAATCACCTGGACCAGATGGATTACACCCCAGAGTTCTGAAGGAGATAGCTGAAGAGATAGTGGCGGCGTTAGTGATGATCTTTCAGGAATCACTGGAGTCAAGGAGGGTCCCAGAGGACTGGAAAATCGCTAGTGTAACCCTCCTGTTTAAGAAGGGAGTGAGGCAAAAGAAGGGAAATTACAGGCCAATTAGCCTGACCTCGGTCGTTGGTAAGATTTTAGAGTCCATTATTAAGGATGAGATTTCAGAATACTTGGAAGTGCATGGTAAAATAGGGCAAAGTCAGCATGGTTTCATTAGGGGGAGGTCATGCCTGACAAATCTGTTAGAATTCTTTGAGGAGGTAACGAGCAAGTTAGACAAAGGAGAGCCAATGGATGTTATCTACTTGGACTTCCAGAAGGCCTTTGACAAGGTGCCGCACAGGAGGCTGCTCAGTAAGATAAGAGCCCATGGTGTTAGAGGCACGGTACTAGCATGGATAGAAGATTGGCTGTCTGGCAAGAGGCAGAGAGTGGGGATAAGGGGGTCCTTCTCAGGATGGTGGCTGGTGACTAGTGGAGTTCCACAAAGGTCAGTGTTGGGACCACAACTTTTCACTTTATATATTAATGATCTAGATGAAGGAACTGAGGGCATTCTGGCCAAGTTTGCAGATGATACAAAGATAGGTGGAGGGACAGGTAGTATTGAGGAGGCGGGGAGGCTGCAGAAGGATTTAGACAGGTTAGGAGAATGGGCAAAGAAGTGACAGATGGAATACAATGTGGGGAAGTGTGAGGTCATGCACTTTGGTTGGAAGAATAGAGGCATAGACTATTTTCTAAATGGGGAGAGAATTCAGAAATCTGGAGTGCAAAGGGACTTGGGAGTCCTAGTCCAGGATTCTCTTAAGGTTAACTTGCAGGTTGAGTCGGTAGTTAGGAAGGCAAATTCAATGTTGGCATTTATTTCGAGAGGACTAGAATATAAAAGCAGGGATGTGCTGCTGAGGCTTTATAAGACTCTGGTCAGACCACATTTAGAATATTGTGAGTAATTTTGGGCTCCGTATCTCAGGAAGGATGTGCTGGCCCTGGAGAGGGTCCAGAGGAGGTTCACGAGAACGATCCCAGGAATGAAAGGCTTAACATATGAGGAACGTTTGAGGACTCTGGGTCTATACTTGATGGAGTTTAGAAGGGTGAGGGGGGATCTGATTGAAACTTACAGAATACTGAAAGGCCTGGATAGAGTGGACGTGGGGAAAATGTTTCCATTAGTAGGAGAGACTAGGACCCGAGGGCACTGCCTCAGAGTAGAGGGAAGACCTTTTAGAACAGAGATGAGGAGAAACTTCTTTAGCCAGACAGTGGTGAATCTATGGAATTCATTGCCACAGAAGGCTGTGGAGGCCAGGTCATTGAGTGTATTTAAGATTGAGATAGATAGGTTCTTGATTGGTAAGGGGATCAAAGGTTATGGGGAGAAGGCGGGAGAATGGGGTTGAGAAACTTATCAGCCACGATTGAATGACGGAGCAAACCCGATGGGCCGAATGGCCTAATTTCTGCTCCTATGTCTTATGATCTTATGAAATGAAGCTGGGTTTTATTAGTAATATAAACATTGCTTGGCGCCTGCTAGCTGGGTGCCAGAATTCACTCCCCTTCTTGAATGCTCTATTCAACAAAATGCAAATGCACTCTACCTTACTGTTCACATCTCAAAACTACTATACATTAAAGCACCCAGACTAGCTGGCTTTAATCCAATTAAGACACATCCACAGACTAAACCTCTATTTAAAAAAAATAATTTCCAACATCTCTGGATATAAGGTTTTCAGACAGGATAGAGAGGGGGCTAAAAAAGGTGGGGGTGTAGCATTATTGGTTAAAGAATCAATTACAGCTGTGAGGAGGGATGATATACTAAATAAATCATCAAATGAGGCCATATGGGTTGAGCTCAGGAATGAAAAGGGATAGTCACACTACCAGGAGTGAACTATAGACCACAAAATAGTGAGAGGGAGCTAGAATTGCAAATATGTAGGCAAATTTCTGAATGCAAAAACAATAGGGCAATAATAATTGGGGACTTCGACTACCCTAATATCAACTGGGATACGAACAGGCACAGAGGGCACAAAATTCTTGAACTGCATTCAAGAGAACTTTTCTAGCCAGCATGTAACAAACCCAACAAGAGGGGGTACAATTGTAGGTTTAGTCTTAGGAAATGAAGCTGGGTTTTATTAGTAATATAAACATTGGTGCCTGCTAGCTGGGTGCCAGAATTCACTCCCCTTCTTGAATGCTCTATTCAACAAAATGCAAATGCACTGTACCTTACTGTTCACATCTCAAAACTACTATACATTAAAGCACCCAGACTAGCTGGCTTTAATCCAATTAAGACACACCCATAGACTAAACCTCTATTTAAAAAAAATAATTTTGAACAATATAATATACATTAATAGCTTCATTGCATATAATTATGGAAAAGGATAAAGACAGAACAGGAGTAAAAGTTCTAAATTGGGGAAAGATAAATTTTATGAAGCTGATGGGTGATCTGGTTATAGCTACTTGAAGGGAAATCAGTGACAGACCAGTGGGAGGCATTCAAAAGCGAGATTCTATGGGCACAGTGTATACATGTCCCCACAAAGAAAAAGGGCGGTACTGCCAAATCTAGAGTATACAAGGTAAGATAAAGCAGGAAAAGAAAGCTTATGACAGTCACAAGAAACTTAATACTATAGAAAGTCTATAGGAATGTAGAAAGTACAGGGATGAAGTAAAAAAAGGTAATTAGGAAAGCAGAGAGAGGATATGAAAAGAATATTGGCAGATAAAATCAAAGAAAACCCAAATATGTTTTACCAGTACATTAAGAGCAAGATAATAACTAAGGAAAAGGTGGGGCCGATCAGAGGTGTACATGGTAACGTGTGCTCTGATTCTGAAGATGTGGGTAGGGTTCTCAATGAGTACTTTGTCTCTGTCTTCACTAAGGAGAGGGGTGATGCAGGCATTCTAGTTAAATATTAGATACAATAAGCATAATGAGAGAGGGCGTACTGGAGGGATTGACATCCTTGAAGATGGGTCACCAGGGCCAGATGGATTATATCCCCGGTTGTTAAAGGAAGCCAGGGAGGAAATAACAGATACTCTGAGGATCATTTTCCAATCTTCACTAGATACAGGCAAGGTACCAGAGGATTGGAGGTCTGCGAATGTTGTACCATTATTTAAAAGAGTGCAAAGGATAGACCAAATAAATATAGGCCAGTCAATCTGACTTCTGTGGTGGGCAAATTATTAGAATCAATTCTGAGAGACAGGATAAACTGTCAGTTGGAAAGGCCTGGGGTTGATCAAGGACAGTCAGCATGGTTTTGTTAGGGGAAGGTCGTGTCTTACTAATTACTAAATTTTTTGAGGAAGTAACAAGGAGGATTGATGAGTGTTGTGCAGTGGATGTTGTCTACATGGATTTTAGTAAGGCATTTGACAAGGTCCCACATGGCAGAGTGGTCAGAAATGTGGGATCCCATGGGATACAGGGGAAGGTGGTGAGTTGGATTCAAAATGAGCCCAGCGACAGGATACAAAGGGTAATGGTTGATGGATCTTTTTGCGAATGGAAAATGGTTTCCAGTGACATTCCACAGGGCTCAGTGTTGGGTCCCCTGCTGTTTGTTGTGTATGTTAATGATTTGGACTTAAATGTGGGAGGCATGATTGGGAGATTTGCAGATGACACAAAATCTGGCTGCGCAGTTGATAGTGAAGAGGATAGCTGTTATCTCCAGAAAGATATCAATGGTTTGGTTGAATGGGCGGAAAAGTGGCAAATGGAATTCAATCCAGAGAAGTGTGAGGTAATGCATTTGGGGAGGGGAAACAGAGCAAGGGAATACTCAATAAATGGGAGGATATTGAGAGGGGTAGAGGAAATGAGAGACCTTGGATTGCATGTCCACAGGTCCCTGAAGGTGGCAGGACAGGTGGATAAGGTGGTAAAGAAAGCAAATGTAATGCTTTCCTTTATTGGACAAGATATAGAATACAAATGTAGGGATGTAATGATGGAACTGTATAAAACGCTGGTTAGGCCACAGCTGGAATTTTGTGTACATTTCTGGTCACCACATTACACGAAGGGCATATTTGCTGGAGAGAGTACAGAGGAGATTTACAAGAATGCTGCCAGGGCTTGAAAATTGCAGCTATGAGAAAAGATTGGATAGGCTGGGGTTGTTTTCCTTGGAATGGAGGAGGCTGAGGGGTGACCTGATTGAGGTGTACAAAATTATGAGGGGCCTAGATAGAAGAGACAGGGATGCCCTGTTTGCCCTAGCAGAGAGGTCAATTACCAGGGGTCACAGACTTAAAGTGATTGGTGGAAGAATTAGAGGGGACATGAAGAAAAACCTCTTCACTCAGAGGGTAGTGGGTGTTTGGAATTCACTGCCTGGTTTGGTGGTGGAGGCAGAAACCCTCAACTCATTTAAAAGGTACCTGGAACTGCACCTGAAGTGCTGTAACCTGCACGGCTATGGACTAGATGCTGGAGGTTGGGATTAAAATGGGCAGCTAGTTTTTTTATGTTTTCTTTTTCATCCGGCACAGACATGATGGGCTGAATGGCCTCTTTCTGTGCTAAAGCCTTTCTATTCTATGGTTCATGCCACATCTGAATAAAGGTCAGGAAATGCCCCAGAACGATATGAAGCCTCTACAGCAAGTTTACACAAAGGTGTCAATAGCCAAGGAAGGAAGGCAGGTACTGTTGGCGAGTGCAAACACCAGAGATATTCCCTGTGAGTACTTGAAAGGATCCTTTAGCACTGACGTTGAAGGGTCTGGTGATTTTTCCTGCTACTGCTCAAATAATACAGATGACGAACTGTGAGTCTTGTCCCTGATCAGATGATATTGACCAATGATTGCTTCTCCATTGAGTTGGAGTCTCCTCAGGCACTTATTCTCTGTAAAGCCCAGATAGCTCACTGTTTCTCTGGTAAAAATACTGACCAGACTACTGCATCCTATATCCTCTGACTTCCTGGTACTCCTGTCTTGTGCTGAAGAGGTCATATCTGTTTATGTGGCACTGTTTGGTGCGCCCATTCAAAATACTTATCTATCTGTAGTTGTGTGGGTGATGTATCCTATACTGCAAACTCCCTCCGTGGTACCATTGCCAGCGTTTATTGTCTATTATGCATACAATACAAATGGGAATACTTAATTAACGTTTAACACAAAATAATAAAATATGACTTATCCTCAGGCTGTGTATTGCTATTTTAGACAAAGAAGAAATTTTCAGAGAAGGGTTGGAAGAAAATGAGATCCACATTCACGTTCACAATTTATTCATGTCTCAGCTGTAACACTGGATGAATGTGTAGACTTTTGTCTTTCTCGGTCTCTCTCTGTCTCTGGTGTGTCTGAGGCACATTTAAGAATTGCTGCATGTTGACCTCTATTTTAGTGTCTTCCACTTATTGATGTTAAGATGACTGGAAATGCACATACATGCCAATCATATTACTCACATGGTCACAGGCTCTCTGAAGTACTTCATGGCAAATTCTGTCATTATATATTGGCCAAATTCAGGCGAGGAATGAACGCTTGATGGAGGGTTGATCAAGGATTGAGCAGATGTGGAGATGGTTGTCTTTTCTGAAACTTCAGTGGATGCAACACTCTAAATAACAAGCAAAGCACGCATTCCATTATTATGGCAAGAGGCAAATGAAGACATGCTGAGCAAATCAATATGAACAAAACCAGAGCCACAATTTTATAGAAAATAAATCACACTGTCATGCCTCCCTCCCTTAACATTACTGACTCTGCCTGGGATTGTTCCACAAGCACTTGGCAGAATTCGCCCAACTGTCCACTATTCGTGCATATTGAATGTAGGTAGGCTATCCAAGCACAAATAAAAAAGCCAATGGAACCACAGGCGTGGAGGCATCATGCGAGGGGAGATTTGGTAAGTTGATGAGAAAGGACAAAACAATACCCATATCACCACCTTGTGCTAACAATAACCAGAATGTGACAGAAAGGAACAGAGCATACATAATTAGGAGTGCACCAGCAGATAAAATCAGAGTGTAGAAGAACAGTAAAAAGACAGAATTAAAGGCTTTGCATCTAAATGCAAGCAGCATTCATAACAAAATGGATGAATTTATGCCACAAATAGAAATAAATGAGTATGATGTGATAGTCATTACAGAAATATGATTGCAAGGTGACAAAGACTGGGACATACAAACATGTGAAATAGGGGCAGAAGGTAGGCCATTTGGCTCCTTGAGCCTGCTCCACCGTTCAATAAGATCATGGCTGATCTGCTTGTGTTTTGAATTCCACATTCCCAACTACCCCTGATAACCTTTGATTCCTTGCCTAACAAGAATCTATCTACCTCTGCCTTAAAAATATTCAATGACCCCGCCTCCATCTCGTTTGGAGGCAGAGAGTTCCAAAGTCACACAGCCCTCAGAGAAAAAATTTCTCCTCATCTCTGTCCTAAAAGGGTGACACCTAACTTTAAAACAGTGCCCCCTAGTACTGGACTCACCCACAAGAGGAAACAGCCTTTCCACGTCCACCTCGTCAATATCATTCAGGATCTTATATACTTCAGTCAAGTCATCCCTCAGTTTTCTAAACTCCAGTGGAAACAAGCCCAATCTGTCTGACCTTTCCTCATAAGATAACCCACTCATTCCAGGTATCAATCTAGTAAACCTCCTCTGAACTGCCTCCAATGCATTTACATAGTTCCTTAAATAAGGAGACCAAAGCTGCCCACAATATTCAAGATGCAGTCTCACAAATGTCCTGTATAACTGAGGCATAACATCCTTACTTCTATGTTCAATTCCTCTTGCAATGAAGGATAGCGTTCCATTTACCTTCTTAATTACTTGCTGTATCTGCGTACTAACTTTTTGTGACTCATACACCAGAACACCTAGATCACCCTGCATCTCAGAATTCAGCAGCCATTCCCTGTTTAAATAATACCATGCTTTTTTATTGTTTCTGCCAAATTGAGCAACTTCACATTTTCCTACATGGTACTCCATCTGCCAGATTTTTGCCCACTCATATCTATATCTGTCTGCAACCTCCTTATGTCATCTTCACAACATACTTTCCTACCTATCTTTGTGTCATCTGCAAATTTAGCTACCATGCCTTTACTCCCCTCTTCAAAGTAATTGATATAAATTGTAAAAAGTTGAGACCCCAGCACACACCCCTGCAGGACTCCACTTGTCACATCCTGCCAATCAGAAAAAGACTCATTTATGCATACTCTCTGTTTTCTGCCAACCAGCCAATCCTTTATCCATGCTAACATGTCACCCCCTACACCATGAGCTTTTACTTTCCATAATAACCTTTGACGTGGTACCTTATCAAACACCTTCTGGAAATCCAAGTACAGCATGTTTACAGGATCCCCTTTATTCCCAGTGCATGTTATTCCTTCAAAGAACTCCAATAAATTGGTTAAACATGATTTGCCTTTCACAAAACCATGCTGACTCTACTGGGTCACCTTGAATTTCTCCAAGTGCGCAGCTATAACCTTAATGATTGATTCTAATACCTTTCCCACAACAGACGTCAAGCTAGCTGGCCTATAGTTTCCTGCCTCCTTCCATTCTTCAATAGAGGGGTTATATTTGCTACTTTCCAGTCTGATGGAACCTTTCCAGAACCTAGGGAATTTTGTAAAATTAACACCAATGCATCTACTTCCTCATTAGCCAACTCTTTTAAGACCCTACGATGAAGTCCATCAGGACCCGGAGACTTGTCAGCCCGCAGCTCCATCAGTTTGCTCAGTACTGCTTCCCTAGTTATTGTAATTTCACCAAGTTCCCCTCTCCCTTCCACCTCCTGATTTACAGCTATTACTGGAATGTTTTTTGTATCCTTTATAGTGAAGACAGAAGCAAAATATTTGTCATTTCATCCACCATTTCCTTATTATCTACTATTAACTCCCCACTGTCACTCTCTAGAGGACCAACACTCACTTTATTTACTCTTATCCTTTTAAAATATCTGTAGAAACTCTTGCTATCCATTTTTACATTTAGCTAGCTTTCTCTCATGCTCTAATTTCTTCCCCCTGATTAACCTTTTAGCCATTCCCTGCCATTTTTTATATTCTGACCAATCATCTGACCTGCCACTCATCTTCCCTTAAGTTTGATGCTTTCCTTAACTTCTTTAGTTAATCACGGAAGGTGGATCCTCCCCTTAGAATTCTTCTTTATAGTAGGAATATACTTATTCTGAGTATTCTGATATATCCCCTTAAATATTTGCCACTGCTTCTTTATTGATCTATCCCCCTAGCCTTGTATCCCAGTTGACTTCAGCTAGCTCAGCTTTCATGCCCACATAGTTGCCCTTATTTAAGTTTAAAATATTAGTCTTAGACCCACCCTTCTCCCTTTCAAACTGGATGTAGAATTCAATCATATTGTGGTCGCTGGGGGTGCCTTCATTATGAGGTTATTAATTAATCCTGTCACATTACACAATACCAAATCTAACATAACCTGCTCTCTGGTCAGTTGCAGAACGTGCTGCTCTAAAAAACTATCTCAAAAGCATTCTATGAACTCTGCATCCAGGCTACTACTGCCAGTCTGATTTTTCCAGTTTATATGTAGATTAAAATCACCCATGATTATTGCTGTCTCTTTATCACAAGCACCCAATATTTCTTCTTGTATATTTTGTCCTACATTGTGGTCGCTGTTAGGGGGCCTGTAGACCACTCCCACTAGTGACTTCTTTCCTTTACTATTCCTCATCTCCACCGAAACCAATTCCAGATCCTGATCTCCTGAACCAAGGTCATCTCTACTATTGCACCAATGCCATCCTTGATTAACAGTGCTACCCCTCCACCTTTGCCTAGCTTCCTATTATTCTTGAATATCATATACCCCTCAATACTCAGGACCCAATCTTTGTCATCCTGCAGCCACGTCTGTAATGGCTATCAGATCATATTTATTTACTTCAATATGTGCTATCAATTCATTTACTTTGTTATGAATGCTACATGTATTCAGATACAGAGCCATTAGTTTTGTCTTTTTGTTGTCTTTGTAACATCTAATCTTGAGGACCTAAATATTCAAAGGTATTTGATATTTCAGAAGGACAGGAAGAAGGGAGAAGGTCGTGGGATAGCTTTCGATGAGATTTGTATAGTATTAAGAAATGATCTTGGTTCAGAGGAACAAGATGTAGAATATATTGGGTGAGGATAAGAAATAGCAAAGGAAATAAGTTACCTGCGAGAGTAGTTCATAGGCCCCCTAAAATAGCTACACTGTAGGACAGAGTATACAATAAGGAAAAATGGAGGCTTGGGTGTTTTTAATCTTCATTTAGATTGGACAAATAAAATTGGCAACGGTAGCCTGAAAGAAGAGTATATTCAGGACAGTTTCTTAGAGCTATACAATCTAGAGTCAGCCAGTGAGCAGGCTATTCTAGATCTGGTAATGTGCAATGAGACAGGATTCATTAATGAGCTCATGCCTCTAGGCAACAGTGATCATTACATGATAGAATTTTACATTCAGTTTGAGGGTGAGGAATGTGTGTCTAAGACTGGTGTCTTAAGCTTCAATAAAGGCAATTACAAGGGAATGAAGGCAGAGTTGGCTGAAGTGGTCTGGGGAAATAGGTTAAAATGTAGGGCAATAGAGGAACAGTGGCAGACATTTAAAGAGATATTTCATAACTGCCAACAAAAATATATTTCATTGAGAAAGAAAGGTACGGAGTCTGCCCAGTGCTGGTGAGGGGTTACTAGTACAGGGAATGCCCAGTGCCGGTGAGGGGTTACTGGTACAGGGAATGCCCAATGCCGGTGAGGGGTTACTGGTACAGGGAATGCCCAGTGCCGGTGAGGAAGAAACAAGGAAATGGCAGGAGTGTTCAACAGATATTTTGTTGTTTTCATAGTTTTCGCACTCTTCACAGTAAAAAACACAAAATGCATTCTAAGATTAGTTGAAAATCAAAAGGCAAAAGTGGACTTAAAATAATCACAATCACTAGGGAAAAGGCACTGGGAAGACTAATGGCATTAAAGACTGAGAAGTCCCCTGGACCTGATGGCCCACATCCTAGGATCTTAAAAGAAGTGGCTGTAGAGATAGTGAATGCATTCATTGTGATCTTTCAACATTCCCTAGATTCTGGGTAGGTCCCAGTGGATTGGGAAACACAAATATAACACATCTATCACAGTATCTTTACATGCAGAAGGAGGCTATTCAGCCCATCGAGTCTGCAGTGGCTCTCTGAAAGAGCATCCCACCTATTCCAGTTAAGAGCATTCTATTTAAGAAAGGAGGGAGTCAGAAAGCAGGAAGCTATAGCCAAAATTTTCCATTTGACGGGCGGAGCAGGAGCGGACGCGGGTGGGCACGGACCCGATCGGCGCCCGCAATTGGGGCCGCACCGTCATTTTGCGCGGGCGGGCCAATTAAGGCCCGCCCGGTGCATTTCCAACTCCCATGGAGAGCGGGAGTGTGCAGGTTGCAGCGGGCGTGTACAGACTGCCGGGTCCAATGGCGACCCAGCAGTCTGTTTAAAAGAAGGCCTGGCAGCCTCCTGTAGGCTGTTCGCTATGGCCACCTGGAGATCCAACCGCAGGGGCCCCGGAGGGAAGGGCAGAGGAGCAGGCCAGGCTGCAGGGTAGGCCAGCGGGGGGCCAATGTGCCCCTCGCTTTTCTGATGATTGCCTTGCTGCCCTCCTCGAGGAGGTGGCAGCACAGCTGGGGGAGGGGGGGGGGAAGGTGCTGATTCCCTAGGATGGGAGGAGGAGGCCCCCCCACATGACGAAGCGTGCCTGGGAGGAGGTGGCAGAGGTGGTGAGCTCCCGCGGTGTGGTGCGGTGCACCTGGATCCAGTGCCGCAAGCGCTTCAACGATTTGTTGTGCTCTGGAAGGGTGAGTACCGTGTTGGTGTTGGGCATTTAACCCAGAAGGTAGCCTTAGCCTTTGAGGGCGCCCCCCCTACCAAAGTCTTACTGTCGTCACTGCATTGAATCATGTTGGGCATTTGTCGCACGCTGGGTGGGCAAGCAGATAGTGACCATGCTTACATCAGCCTCAGTGATTCATGAGGAGATGGGTTCTCCCTGCGCCATGTGTTGCTCTTAGTCGCACATGACTAGTCTAGGGGCAACCTGCAGGAGACACAGCTAGGCGCATACTCAGAACTCCAGCACATGTCCTATTCACGATGATGAGATTGTGGAAAGGGGGCCTCAAGATCGACGATGGAAGGGCAGTGGATGTTATATACATGGATTTCAGTAAGGCCTTTGACAAGGTCCCTCATGGCAGACTGGTACAGAAGGTAAAGTTGCATGGGATCAGAGGTGAGCTGGCAAGATGGATACAGAATTGGCTTGGTCATAGAAGACAGAGGGTAGCAGTGGAAGGGTGCTTTTCTGAATGGAGAGCTGTGACTAGTGGTGTTCCGCAGGGATCAGTGCTGGGACCTTTGCTGTTTGGAGTATACGTAAATGATTTGGAGGAAAATGTAACTGGGCTAATTGGTAAGTTTGCAGATGACACTAAGGTTGGAGGAGTTGCAGATAGTGAAGAGGATTGTCAAAGGATACAACGGGATATAGATCGGTTGGAGACGGGCGTAGAAATGGCAGATGGAGTTTAATCCGGACAAATATGAGGTAATGCATTTTGGAGAGTCTAATTCAGGTAGGAATTATACAGTAAATGGCAGAACCCTTAAGTGCATCGACGGGCAGAGGGATCTGGGTGTACAGGTCCACAGGTCACTGAAAGTGGCAACGCAGGTGGATAAGGTAGTCAGGAAGGCATATGGCATGCTTGCCTTCATCGGCAGGGGTATTGAGTATTAAAGCTGGCAAGTCATGCTGCAGCTGTATAGAACCTTGGTTAGGCCACACTTGGAATATTACGTGCAATTCTGGTCACCACATTACCAGAAGGATGTGGAGGCATTGGAGAGGGTGCAGAGGAGGTTTTCCAGGATGCTGCCTGGTCTGGAGGTTATTAGCTATGTGGAGAGGTTGGAGAAACTCGGATTGTTCTCACCAGAATGACAGAGATTGAGGGGCAACTTGATAGAAGTTTACAAAATTATGAGTGGCATGGACAGAGTAGATAGTCAGAAGCTTTTTGCCAGGGTGGAAGAGTCAATTACTAGGGGACATAGATTTAAGGTGAGAGGAGAAAACTTTAGAGGAGATGTGCGGAGCAAGTTTTTATGCAGAGGGTGGTGAGTGTCTGGAATTTGCTGCCAGAGGAGGTGGTGGAAGCAAGTACGATAGTGGTGTTTAAGAAGCAGCTTGACAAATACATGAATAGGATGGGAATAGAGGGATACGGACCCCGAAAGTGCAAAATGTTTTAGTTTGACAGGCAATATGATCGGCTCAGGCTTGGAGGGCCGAAGGGCCTGTTCCTGCTGCACTTTTCTTTGTTCTTTGTCTTGTGGCCAAGAGCCATCTACTGCCCTTGACGCTGCACCTAGTTGCACCTCCTTGCCATGGGAGCTAAGACCGTGTGTTTCTTAAAGTGATGGATGCAGAATGTGTCCAAGGTGGTCGTTGGTGGGGGGTTGGGAGCAATCGTACTATGTTTTTGTGACTGATCAGTGGTAGCATGGAGAGGAGGCACTGGAGGCCTGATATGGGCCACTGTGGTTGGGGTGCAGTGTGCGTGTGCAGAGTACATGTGTGATTAGCCGCAATGAATGGTCTTCTCTGTTTTTCAGGAGAAAAGTGCTCACAATGCCTGTGAGCATTTGCGGAGTGGAGGCTGATGATTTTGAGCCATTTCGAGCAGGAGGCCCTGGAGCTTGAAAGGCACCATGCGCCCAGGTCCACAGGTGTCGGTGTGGCTGGGGTGGAAAGGCCAGGTATTTGAGGTCCACAGTGACATCTGCGCTGTCTTCCCACATCCAAAGCACTGATGATTATCTGAATCGTTATTGTAGCAACATTGCTCATTCACAGACTGATAGAGTCAGAGGTGTGGGTCATAGACAAAGGTCCCTCGGCCCTTCAAAGATGCGCATGTCAAGCACCTTCCAGAGTCACCTTATCCCATTTCCGACCACTATCTCCATGGCCTTGTACGCCATGGCATCGCAACTGCACATCCAAATACTTATTACATGTTAGGAGGGTTTCTGTGTCCACCACTCTTTTAGGCAGTGTGTCCCACATTACTGTGTGCAAAAGTTCCTCATCGCCTCACCTGTCAACCTCATGCCCCTTACCTTAAATCAATGCTCCAGGTTACTCATCCCTCCGCCAAGGGGAAAAGCTCCTTTCTGTCGACCCTTTCTCTGCCCCTCATAATGTTATAAATCTCAATAATGTCACTACTCAATCTCCTCTGCTCCAGGGAAAATATCTCCAGTCTATGCTATGTGTCCTCATAACTCCAACTCTCCAGCCCAGCATGCATCCTGGTCAGTGACCTCTGCACTCTCTCCACTCCAATCACATCCCTCCCGTGAAGCACATATCACAACTGCACACAGAACTATAGCTGTGGCTTCGGCAGCATTTACTGCACTTGCAACATGACCTCCCTGTTCCTATTCTTCAGCTAATAAAGGCAAGTATGGCATTTACCTTCTTAAACGCCTTATGTACCTGTCCCGCTACCTTAACGGGCCTGTCGACATGCCCAGCAAGGTCCCTCTGATCCTCCTTACTTTCCACAGTCCTACCATTCCTCGTGTATTCCCGTACCTTGTTTCTCCTGCCCAAGTGCATCACCTCACACTTATCCACATAACATTCCATTTGGCATTCCTTAGGCCATCTGACCAGCCCGTCTGTATCCACCTGTCATGTTTGGGGCTCCTCCTGACTATTTGCCACCCCACCAATATTCATCTCCATAGGTTCTGGAAGGTTGAGTGCATAATGAGCCTAGGGGAAAGGGATGAAGTGTGTCAATGTGCGGATCCACTGTCCTTGTTGTTATTTTCAGCATCATCAGAGCCTATCGACCAGGATCGATTGCAGATGCCCCCTCTCACACCTGAGGGCCCTCAACTGTCACCTGCGTCACACCATTTCAGCAAGGCAGGCACCAGCGCTGATACTAGCACATCGGTGGGAATTGCAACATTGGCTAGTGTCCCGGGGCACAGTGGAGAGGGCACTTCACAATCGCTGGAGGAGCTGGCAGAGACAGAGAGAGTCGATGGCGCCAGCAGCCAGAGGACTGCAGAGGACCAGGCACATATTGAGTCGGGGCGTGATGATGTACCTCTGGAGTTGTCCACGACGTAGCAGCTGCAGGGAATGCATCTGGGAGTGTTGCATGAGACTATGCTTCGCTTGGTGTTCGTGGTGGAGGAGTCCACGTGGAGCATGAGTGATGCAATGAGCCTCATGTCAGAGTGTCATGCTTCCTCCATGGAGAGAGTGGCGACTCTCATGGAGAAGGGCTTCCAGGAGAACAAGCAGCCTCTCCTGGGGTTACGCTCGGACCTGCAAGCCTTCACAGCACCAGTGGCCACAGCTGGTCATTGCCAATGTGGGAGATGCTGTGGGCTTCAAGTTTCCCAGCTCGTTGCCCATCCATCGATGGTGAGCAGGGAGGTCCAGGACAACCTCATGTCGGCGGAGCAGCTGCCTGTCGTATCTGTGGGCTCCTCTCACGGTGCTCCGGATGAGGGCAACAGCTGCTTTGCCCCTCTCCCAGTGACCGCTTCATCAGGTGAGGCTGCAATGACTGGGGAAATGCCAGCTGTGGACCTGGCAGATCCCTCCCAGGCGGGGCCAGCACAGGCTCCACGGGCCAGAGGATGGCCGCTAAGGTCATTGAGGCCAACAGGACAACAGAGTCAGCAGGCTGTCTCAGAAGTGATGGGGCAGCACCAAGACATAGCACCCGTAAATGTAAGCATAAGGCACCTTAGGCACACCACGGGTTTCTCACTGGTGCTTTTCTGTTGGCGCTAGATTAGGGAATTATTATTATTTCTTGATGTTTGAAAAACGTTTTGCTTTCATTTTGTTTGACCATATGATGGAGAAAATTAAATCCAGATGTGTTACCATGGCTGAGGGTGGCTCCTTTTTGCTGCATTTGTATGTTTTACATACATGTCATGAGTGTTTGAGTGGACATTGAGGTTTATGTCCAAAGCCCTTAGTTGCAGCTGATAAAGTGGCAGATGTAGCACTTAAGTGCTGAGTATGGAAGCGCCAGGCAAGGCTGGTCCTCCTGATCCATTTGTGTGGAGCTAGCTGAAGGTTCGTTGGATTAAAGTCTCCCGGGTGTCCCTGCCTCCTTGGTGTAGTATTGGGTCAGTGTTTAGCCCCTCATATTTCCCCTGTGCTTCCTCATCCTCAGGATGTGTGCAGCCGCATCCACTGCGTCAACGTTTTCATCGTCCACTGCGTCCCCTCTTTCCAGCGCAAGAGTGTGGAGAACGCAGTATGGTACCACTATCACTGAGACACGATCTGGGGGGTACTGCGCGGTCCAGGCATCGGAAGCGCGCTTGAGAGGACCGATGGCTCTCTCCACCAAAGCCCTTGTGGAGGCGTGATCCTGTTGTAGTGCTGCTCAGCTTCTGTTCTTGGGTGTAGGAGAGGTGTCATGAGCCACCTTCTGACGGGATAGCCTTTGTCACCCAGCAGCCAACAAGCCGGGCTGGAGCACTGAAGAGCCCCGGCACCTGAGAGTGTCTGAGGGTGTGGGCGTTGTGGGAGCTGCCTGGGTACCTTGCACACACTTGTAGAATCAGCGTCCTGTGGTCACACACTATCTGCACGTTCATGGAGTGGAATCCCTTCCTGTTGATGAAGGCACCGGGCTCACCTGCTGGCGCCTTGATGGCCACATGTGTACAGTCTATTGTACCCTGGACGCGGGGGAAGCCAGCAATGGCTGCGAAGCCTCTGGCTTGCTGTGCCTGACTTGCCTGGTCCCAGCGGAAGTGGATGAAGGTCAATGCACACCTGAACAAAGCGTCTGTGACCTGCTTGACACAAGTGTGGACAACTGATTGGGAGACACAGCAAAGATCACCCACCGAGCCCTGGAAGGAGCCAGAGGCATAGAAGTTGAGGGCAACTGTGACCTTCAGAGCCGCTGGCATGGGGTGTCCACCCACACAGTTAGGAGAGATCTCAGGGCCAATCATCTGACAGATGTAGTTGACTGTCTCCCTTGACAGTCGGAGCCTCCTTTGGCACTGCACCTCAGTCATATTAAGGTAGCTGCCTCTCTGTCTGTATACCCTGGCAGCAGGATAGTGGCTTCTTCTGCGGCCCCTTCCACCTTGGACCATCTCTTGGCCAGAGCCCCTTGTGCCTGTACTCCCAAAGGCGGCTCCCCTGGAGGCTGCTTGTACATCCCTGGCCTCCTCCTTATTCTATCCCTCCCTTCCTCCTCAGAGGAGCTGCCTTCAGTGGACATGTCAGAACCCATACCCAGGCTAAAGGGAGGCCTCCAGAAAGCTGCAGACCTGATAAAGATTCCTGACTGAAGAGTGCTGACTTGAGGGTTCAAAGTACACAAAAGCTGCTGGAATTCATTCTGACCTCCTAAAGATCATACAGGCAAATTTAAAAAACTTTCTGCAATAAATACTCACAGACCAGATTGACAACCCCGCTGAGCCCTCTTATCCCACCTGTGAATGAGTTTTATTAAAAAGTTGCTTACCCGCCTGCCCATTGCGCCCATGTGCTGAGCCGAAGATCGCACGGGCGCCTGAAAATCAGCGTCGATTGCTGATTTAAGGGCCTTAACTAGCCCGTTAATTAATTGTGGGTGCGCGTCGAACTTCATCACGCGCCCCCCGCATGTCAAGCAGAAAATTTTGCCCTATAGGTCAGTTAGCCTAATGTCTGTCATGGAGAAAATGCTTGAATCTATTAAGGACGTAATAGCAGGGCATTTAGAAAGCCATAATACAATTGTGCAGAGTCCACATGGTTTTGTGAAAGGGAAATTGTGTTTGACCAATTTATTAGAGTTCTTTGAGGAAGTAACAAGCAGGGATAGATAATGGGGAACCAGTAGATGGTTGTACCATTGGTAGTATTTGGATTTCCAAAAGATATTCAGTGAGGTGCCATATAAAGTGTTACTACACAACATAAGAGCTCATGGTGTAGGGAGTAACTTATTAGAATGGATACAGGATTAGTTAGCTAACAGGAAGCAGAGAATCGGGATAAATGGGTCATTTTCGGGTTGGCAAACTGTAACTAGTGGAGTGCCACAGGGATCAGTGCTGAAGCCTCATCTATAATCTATATTCATGACTTGGATGAAGAGACTAAGGGTATGGTAGTTAAATTTGCTAGTGACACAAAGATAGGTAGGATAGCAAGTTGCGAAGAGGACACGAAGAGTCTACAAAGGGATATGAATAGGTTAAGTAAATAGCTAAAATTTGGCAGAGTATAATGTGGGAAAATGTGAACTTGTCCACTTTGGAGGAACGTTTAGAAAAGCAGAATATTATTTCAATGGAGAGAAACTGCAGAAATCTGTATAGAGGAATGTGGGTGTCCTTGTACACGAATCACAAAAAGCTCACATGAAGGTACAGCAAGTAGTTAAGAAGGCAAATGGAATGTTGGCCTTTATTGAAAGGAGAATGGAGTATAAAAATGGGGAGTCTTACTAGAGCTGTAGAGCATTAGTGAGACCGCATCTGGAGTACGGTGTACAATTTTGGTCTGTTTGCTTAGGGAGGGACATAATTGTATTGGAAGCAGTTCAGAGAATGTTCATTTGGCTGATTCCTGGGATGAAGGGGTTGTCTTATGAGGAAAGGTTGAGCAGCTTAGGCCTGTACACATTGGAGTTTAAAAGAATAAGAGGGGATCTTATTGAAACATATAAGGTTCTGAGGGGACTTGACAGGGTGGATGCTGGGAGGATGCAATGGGTCATTGAATACATTCAAGGCTGAGTTAGACAGATTTTTGATTGACAAGGGAGACAAGGGTTTTAGTAGGGGTTGGGTGCAGATCGGAAAGTGGAGTTAAGACCACAATCAGATCAGACATGATCTTATTGAATACTGGAGCAAGCTCAAGAGGTCGAATGGCCTACTCCTTTTCCTATTTCTTATGACCTTACGAACCTGCTTAATTTCCCCATCTTTAATATTGTGTTACTGAGTTCAATGGTGTCACACCATCCATTGCATTAGCTGAAATCAGGTAACTCAGTCCAGACCAGGTATTCAACCCTTCATGTCCATATGTTGTGCTGCTCTGGATACTGCATTCTCTTACCGTTCTCGTGGATGATCTATTAGAACTGGGCGTGCTTTTTTGCCACTCTTTGTTCTTCCCCACGTTACTGCTATAGTAATCGGGAGCTGCCGTTGGCTGAGCATGGTCTCCAGGAAATATGCCAGATCGACCACCGATCGATCCAAACTGCCAACCTATGGAAGGAATAGATCAAGATGAACAACACTGGTAGGGCCATACCTCTCAGCTTACTCTCTGTCACACTTTACATCTTTATTTCTCTTCTACATTTCCTCATGTTTCAGGCAATTGTTCATATTTCTATCCTGCTAAAGATTTTACCCAAGTTCTGGTGTTAAGGAGAATTTGTATAATCTGTGATGGAGAAGATTCTAGAGGGTTTTTCTTTTGTTTAAACATTTGCATCAATATGGGAGAAGCTATTGGCAGCATAGACACAGAAAAAAGCTCCAACACTCTGAAGGCAGCGAAGTGTAAACCTCCCTGTTCTGTATAAGATTTCTAAATCGGCTATAGAATGGGTTGTATATGGAGCAAAACTCTATTATGCCTCCTCAAACGCTCCCAGATGAGATAAAAAAATGATTTAAAATCAGGGTAAAGCTTCCTTTATATTGTACCAGGTCACGTACAACATGGGTTAAATACATAAAAGTTACAAGACCAAATCAGGCCGTTCGGCCCAGCAAACCTGTGCCAGCGTATACCACCCAGATAAGAAAATCATTCTAATCACATCTACATCCCCCTGTTTCCATATTCCTTTCTTTCCCTTTTCCATCGGCCACCTATCCAATCTAATCGTCAATCTTGACATTGTTTCTGACTCAATCACTGACCCTGGAAGTGAATGCCTCAGCCTCACGACTTTCTCTGAAAAAGTTTCTCCTGCCCCTTGTTCTAGTCTCTTAAATTTCATCTTGTTTCCATGGCCTCTCTTTCTAGACACCTCAACTACTGGAATCAAAAAGTCAGTTTGTTTATACCACTCAGCAATTTAGAACTTTAAAACTTCTATTATATTACCCTGTAATCTACAGTGTTCTAATGAGAAAAGGTCTCATTTATCGAGTCTTTCTACTTTCTCATCTTCGGCAGAATCCCAATGAATCGGTGTTGTAACCTCTCCAAATTCTCAATACCCTTCTATTGTGTGCCCAACACTGACAGCAATAATCCTCCTGAGGTCTTATCAGGGGTTTATTTAAATTTGTCATTAACAAGCCCCCCCCCACCCCTCCTCCATGACACTTGCCCTCTGTTGTTGCTTGTGTGGGATGTCGAAAGCTCGAATGGATTTCTGCAATTTTCTGTTGGTCACCCGAATAAAAGCAGGAAATTAACAGAATCAATTTTTTGGGCTATTCTCATTAAAATAATGGAACCAATTGCACTGCCCAGTCAGGTTGGATGTCTGACCATGCCCTTTGGGTGCCTGACCAATCAGATTAGGTATTAAGTCTATTTTGTTGCATCTGCTGTTGAATGAGGCCCTAATGCTGAATGATTGCAGTGTTTGTAATTTCCCCTTGTAACTAACCTGGTTCAAGCCCATCCATAGGCAACAGTTTGATGATGTCTCCTTTATGAAAGTTCAGCAAGCATTTGTCATCTGTGATGTAGCTCTTAATAGCCATGACATGTTTGGAGTCCTATAAGAAAATATAAATCAATCCTATAAAATAACAAGACTTCAACTAAGTGAACACATGAATCAAACATCCCAGTGCCTTGCCTGTTAAAGTAGCTGTGCAGCTGAGGTATGCAATCCAGACGAGCTGAATTCTGGCCAGGTCTCTAGTGAAATCACTGATCTCTACTGGAACAATGAATAGGACAGTACAATTGACCACAGCATCTTAAATGTCATCCTTGTACCAGTCACTACACCGGCACTTTTCATCCCCTGTACCAGTAACTCCACACTGGCAACTGGGCAGTCCCTGTACCAGTAACTCCACAGCATTTTGAAAGGAAGGCTAAGGAGACCACAAGCTTCTTATTAAATAAGAGTCTAAACAGGGTCGAGGAGAAGAAAATCTAACGTGAATCTAAAGAGAATCTAAGGGTTGCAAATGCACAAATCGCTAAAAGTAACAACTCATATCAATAAGGCCATAAAAAAGCAAACAAAGTACTGGAGCCATTTCTAGAGGTACAGAATTGAAAAGCAGAGAAGCCAGTAAGACTTAAAATTTGATAGATCCCACCAGGAATACTAGTCTCCATATTATAAAAGGATATAGAGGCACTGAAATAGATGAAACAAGATTTACTAGAATAATATCAGAACTAAGCTTATACCAATCAGAAAGGAATGAAAAGAGAAATCTGAGGGGTAACCCAATAAGAAGCATTTGATAGGATAGACGGGTGGAAGGTGTTTCCATTTGTGCAGGAGTCCAAAACTCAGGGTCATAAATGTAGGATACTCACTAATAAACCCAATAGGCGATTCTGGAGGGACCACTTCAACCAGAGATCAGTTAGAATGTAGAACTCTCTACACATGGGGCAGGATTTTCCCTTTGTCGGGTGGGCCCAGGAGCAGCCGTGAAACGGACCATTGCCCGCGATTGTGCTCTAACCGTGATTTCATGCTGGCTCGCCACACTTGACTCACGCGCGCACCCGCTGACCGAAATATCACGTGAGTGCGTGATGACGTCAGGATGCTTGCCCGATGTCATCGCGCACTATTTTAGTCCAGATTGGGTTGGGCGCATGCCTGCCCTAGGGACGTAAAATTCTGCCCATGAAGTAGTTGAGGCAAGTAGCATTGATATATTTAAGTGAAAGTTAGAAAAATACACGAGGGACAATGTAATAGAAGGTTAAGCTGATAGGATTAGATGAAGAGGGGTGGGAGGAAGCCCATGTGGAGTATTAACATTGGTATGAAATTGTTGGGAAAAGAGTCTGTTTCTGTGCTGTACATTCTGTGAGATTTTTTATATCAGGAACTACACCCAATATTGGAGCAGAACCTGTACTGGTAACTACAACCAAAACTGGGGAAGCACCTGTACCAGTAACTAGACCCAATATTGGGATAGTACCAGTCCCATGAGAAATATCAGCACTAAAGTTGTGCCTATATGAGCACGGACCCTGTTCCTATGTCAGTAATACTGTAGGGTGATCAGTGTGGATCTTTCCAAAAAATCACAATGGGCTGCCAGTCTAAGTTGTTGCCTTCTAGCAGCCTGCCTTAGTTTAATGCCTGCTTCATTTTCCTTCACTGTGACATTTTTTAAGATCTAATGCTGTACCTTCTGCAACTCCTCCAGGAATAAAGTGATGAGTGCCTTTGCCTGCTTGGCTTTTTCCGAATACAGGACCAGCTGCTCAGTCTTCAGAGCAAGCTCCAGTATGGTTTCTTCCTGTAATGTCACACTCAGTATTTCCACGTAACTGCAACAGAGAGAGAGAGAGAGAGAGAGAGAGGTGTCCGTTATCTGCACAGGTATATTACCCAGCCTCAACTGGATCACTTCTGCAGGCAACATTCTCTAAGGTTCCAACACGGAATGGACATGATAGGCAGGATGGCCTCCTGTGTTGTTAAATCTTGACTATTCTATGAACAAGTAAAGGAGGAGATAGTAGAAAGGATTGAATAAAAAGGAGGCACTTAAAGTGAAAAGTCACCAGTCTGGATTGAATGCACCCTAGGCAGCTGATGGAATTAAGGGTGGAAATTGCACAATCTTCCAATCCTCTTTAGATATGGGGCTGGTGCCTGAATATTATGATTGTTACACCCCTGTTCAAAGAAAGTGAGATAAACCCAGCAATTACAGGCTGGTCAGCCTAACATCAGTGGTGGGAACTATTGAAAGACAACAATCTGGGGAAAAATTAATTGGCACTTGGAAAAAATGGATTGATAAATGGAAGGCAGCATTGACTTGTTAAAGGTGAATCATGTTTGACTAACCTGATTGAGTTCTGTGATGAAGTAATGGAGAGGGTTGATGAAGAGAGTATGGTTGATGTATTTCTGGACTTTCAAAATGTATTTGACAAAATACCTCAGAACAAACATATTAGCAAAATTGAAGCCCATGGAATTAAAGGGACAACGGCAGTCTGGATTCAAAATTAGACAAGAGACAGAAAATAGAAAGTAGGGGTGAATGTTTTTCAGACTGGAGGGATGTATACAGTGTTCCCCAGGGGTCTGTATTTAGGATCACTGGTACTTTTGGTGTGGAGGTCTTGTGGCGCAGTGGTAGCATCCCTACCTGTGGGCCAGAAGCTCCAGGTTCAAGTCCCATTTCAGGACTCAATGGAAATAATGTGGCCAAACAGATTGATTATCAGCCTGTAAATCCTGCCAATGGCAGGTGGTAAGAGCAAGAGAGTTTCCTGGTCAGCCATACTGCAGAAGGCAAGCATAACCATGGACCAATCCAAAGGAAGTTTAGGGCATGATGCCAGGAGGAGGTTGTTTTCTGGTATATTTTAATGACCTGAAATTTGCTATACAGGGCATGATTTCAAAATTTGCAGATGATACAAAACTCAGAAATGTAGTAATCAGTGAGGAAGATAGTAACAAACTTCAGGAAATTGAGATAGATTGAGAGAGACTGATGAAATGGGCGTACATGTGGCATGGGTAAAAGGTACATTATTAAAAGAGATTCAGAAACAGAGACCTGGCGGTGGATGTACACATTCTTGAAGATGGGCAGATGAGCCATACAGAATGTTTGACTCTATAAATAGAGGCACAGAGTACAAAAGCAAGGAAATTATGCTAAACCTATATAAATCACTGGTTAGGCCCCAGCTGGAGTACTGTCACAAATTCTAGGCACCAGATTTTACAAAGAGTGTCAAGGTTTTGGATAGGATTCAGAGGAGATTTACAAGAATAGCACCAGGATTTCAGTTATGTGGAGAAGGTAAAGAAGCTGGGATCGTTCTGCTTGGAGAAGGATTTGATAAAGTTCAACATAACAAAATGTTTTTATAGAGGAAATAAAGAGAAACTGTTTCCTGAGGGAACCAGAGGACACATATTTAACAGTAATTGGCGAAAGAACTAGGAGCTAAATAAGGGGGAAAAATATGCAGTGATTTGTTATGATCTGGAATGCACCGCTTGAAAGGATAGTGGAAACAGATTCAATGGCCCGAATTTTCAGTGGGTCATTGGTGAACGGGGCCAGAGGTGGGCGGACCCGGAACTGCCCACTGCCAGCTGGCCTGTCAGTTTGTCAGCACAGTCTCACCTCCGAGCCATTTCCAAATAGGGCAGGTTGGGGACAAAACAGCTACTTGTTTGCAAGTGGAGGGTACGAGACAATGAAGGCAATTGAGGGGCCTATTAAGGCCCCTCTCCCATGCCAACTAGAACTTTCCAGTTGTATTGTGTGCAGTTCTGGTCACCTAACTACAGGAAGGATATCAGTAAGATTGAGAGAGTGCAGAGAAGATTTACTAGGATGTTGCCGGGTCTTAAGGAGTTGAGTTACAGGGAAAGATTAAACAGGTTAGGACTTTATTCCTTGGAGCGTAAAAGGATGAGGGGAGATTTGATAGAAGTTTACAAAATTATGAGTGGTATAGACAGAGTAAATGCGAGTAGGCTCTTTCCACTTAGATTAGGAGAGATAAACACGAGAGGACATGGCTTTAGGGTGAAAGGGGAAAGGTTTAGGGGGAATATTAGGGGGAACTTCTTCACTCAGAGAGTGGTCAGAGTGTGGAATGAGCTGCCCATCTGACGTGGTAAATGCGGGCTCACTCTTAAGTTTTAAGAATAAATTGGATAGATACATGGATGGAAGAGGTCTGGAGGGTTATGGACTGGGTGCAGGTCACTGGGATTAGCGGAATAATATTTCGGCACAGACTAGAAGGGCCGAATGGCCTGTTTTCTGTGTTGTAGTGTTCTATGGTTCTATGGCAGGTGGACCACCTCTGGCGGCTGGAACCTGAAACATGGCCAGTGAAAGGAGGCAACCTCCTGGCTGTGGAATGGGGCCCAGATCCAGAAACATTTAAATCTCTTTTCAGATAACAGTGGTCAGGCAGCTGTGGACATTTTTATTTATAAAAGGTTTGTAAGTGCTGAGAGGGCGCCTCCATCTGGATATGCCCCTCTCTCTCCCTTACCTGCACCAGCAGGCTGCCGCTCTCTCAATGCTGGAGGGCTTCCTATTGGCTCTCCAACTTTGGGAGCCTACCTGCTGCCCTTAATTATACAGTGAGCGTGCCCTCTGGCTCTTAATTCACCATTCCTTTGAAAATCATTTTGGGTAACTATTTTGGACACTGTGTAGGGTTGGGACCTGAATTTAATTCTGGTATCGGCTCCTGAACTCAGAACAAAAATCCTGCCTAACAGTAACTTTCAAAAGAGAATTGGATGAAGAGTTGAACAGAAAACAGAAAAAATTGCAATGGTGAAAAAGCAGGGTAGTGGGACTAATTGAACAGCGCAGGCACAATAAACCAAATGGCCTCCTTCCATGCTGTATCATTCGATGATTTTAAACATGGTAACCAAGGAGTTCTATAAAGGTGTCCATGGGCTGATATATTCAGATGTAGCTGCGCACACCTGAAGCACTGACATTTGAGACACAGCCATGCCAACAGACACTTGATGACACAATGACACACTCAGACACACACACACACACACACCCACACACATGCACACACCCATGCACACACCCATGCACACACACACACACATATGCAGGTCCATACTGATACACCCAGGCATGCTAACACAGCTGAAGACAGTAACAGAATCAGACACACTGACATACCTGGATGACACACTAACTCATGAAAGTTTCTTTCCCTGCCTCTTACCTGTAACTCTGAAGAACTTTGTAATATTCAGTGTTCATTCCGACCGCTTTCACTGACTTCAACAGTTTGATCCCTCGGTGAGAGACGCTGAGAACCTCCACATTGCTGCCAATGTCACTCTGAAACAAAAAAACATGAGTGTGTGGCCCTCAATTCAGCACAACCACCACATGACATAGTATTGGCACCTTTCCGCTTCAACCCTTCCTTCATTTTATCAGCAGCATTCTGTTCAGAGTTACACTACACACTGATTTTCTGGCAGAGTTGCACCAGTACTCTGACATAACTTCCGTGGGTGTAGACAGAAAATTGGGTGGGAAAGAACACAATAAATAGGGACAGGAGTAGAGCATATGACCCATCAAGCCTGCTCTGGCATTCAATACGATCATGGCTGATCTTGGATTTCAACTCCACTTTACTGCCTGCTCCCCATATCCCTTGGTTCCCTGAGACACCAAAAATCCGCCTATCCCAGCCTTAAAAATATTCAACAATGAAGCATGCACAACCCTCTGGGGTACAGATTTCCAAAAATTCACCACCCTTTGGTGAAGTAGTTTCTCCTCACCTCAGTCCTAAATGATCAGCCCTTTATCTGGAGACTCTGCCCCATGTTTTAGATTCCCCGACCAACGTAAATAATCTCTCAGTCTCTACCCTGTCAAGTACCTTCAGAATTTTGTAGGTTTCAATGAGACCACCTCTCATTCTTCTAAACTCCAGAGAATATAAACCCAATTTACTCAGCCTCTCATCATTGGACAACCCCCTCATCCCAGGAACAGGAGACTTGGACCCAAACATTCAGGTCCCAATTCTCAACTTGTTCCCACCTTTCAGCTTCCTTTCCCAGCCTGCCTAGTCATTCTTGCACCATCTGGGATTTCCACCACCACATTCCCCATCATCAAGTTAATCCCTGTCTCGATATCCTGTCACAAAACATTTACGATAAAATTCCTTCTTCTGAGGTTGAATGGACAGAAAATCATGAGCTGTGGGGTTAGTAATTTGCTGATCTTGTTGTCTTGTGCCAGCAGTACAGAGATAATAAAAAATAATAAATTTGCTGACTTATACAGTAAACAAATATAAATAACAAAAAAATTATTATTTATTTAGTTAACAAGTTCATACATGAATGAATCTTTATACTTCAAAATGGTTAAGAGGAGAACATTCCTTTCACTGAATAGATTCAACCTAAGGAGATGATTAACTTAAAAAATAATTCTCAATGAACAATCTTTGTTTTATTTTCAACAAAAAACAGTAACAGCAATCACTAAGGAAGAAGCTACTGTACTGCCCAAGAAGAGGTAGTTTCAACAATTGAAGAGTTTAAAATTTATGAGGAGGATGTATTGGATAGGCTGTCTGTACTTAAAGCTAGTAAGGCACCAGGACAAGATGAGATGCATCCAAGGATACTGGACTGAGAGAGTGTGGAAATTGCGGAGGAATTCACCATAATTTTCCAGTTTTCCTTAGACTCGGGGTGGTGGCCAGAGGACTGGAGAATTGCAAATGTTACACCCTTGTTCAAAGAAGAATGTAAAGATAAGCCCAACAACTACAGACCAGTCAGCTTAACTTTGGTGGTGGGAAAGCTTCTGGAAATGATAATTCAGGACAAAATTAATAGTCACTTGGGTAAATGTGGGTTAATTAAGGAAAACCAGCATGGAATGGTTAAGGGAAAATTGTGTTTAATTAACTTTTTGAGTTTTTTGATGAGGTAATAGAGAAGGTTGATGAGGGTAATGCAATTGATGTTGTTTACGTGGATTTTCAAAAGCTATTTGATAAAATGCTACACAACAGACTTCTGAGCAAAGTTAGAGTGTGTGGAATAAAAAGGACAGTAGCAACATTGATACGGAATAGGCTGAGTGACAGGAAACAGATATTTTTCAGAATGGTGGAAGGTTTGATGATAGGTCTCCAGCCCTTTCTGATATATATAAATGACCAAGACCTTGGTGGATTGGGTGCAATTACAAAACTTGTGGACAAACTTGGAAGTATTGTGAACTGTGAGGGACATAGTAGACCATAAGATGTAGGAGCAGGAGTAGGCCATTCAGCCCATCAAATCTGTTCCGCCACTCAGTGAGATCATGGTCGATATCATAATCCTCAACTCCACTTTCCTGCCTTCTCCCCATAACCCTTGATTTCCTTACTGATTAAAAATCTGTCTCTCTCAGCCTTGAATATACTTAGCAAACCAGCCTCTACAGCCCTCTGTGGTAAAGAATTCCACAGATTCGCCATCCTCTGAGAGAAGAAATTCCTCCTCATCTCTGTCTTAAATAGGCGACCCCTTACTCTGAGATTATGGCCTCTGGTCATAGTGTAGAACTTCAAAGGACATAGACAGATTGTCGTAATGGGCGGACAGGTGGGAGGTGAAATGTAATGCAGAGAAGTGTGAAGTAATTCATCAGTGGAAGGATCAAGAACCAGAGGACACAGATTGTCAAAAGAAGCAATGGCGACATGAGGAAAAACTTTTACGTGCACTGAGTTGTTAGGATCAGGAATGCATTGCCTGAGAGTGTGGTGTAGCAGGTTCAAACAAGGCATTCAAGACGGAATTGGATTATTATCTGAAAGGGAAGAATGTGCAGAGCTATGGGAAAAGCTGGGGGAAAGGCACAAGCTGAATTTCTCCTTCAGAGAGCCAGCACAGATATGACAGGTGAATGGCCTCCTTCTGTGCTATAACCATTCTGTATGATACTGTTCATGTGTAATGCTGTTTGCAGGTATTAGCAATGAGGAGTTACTTATACAAAATCACAATTGTTAATGTGTATAAATTGATCACTTGGCTGAAATAACAGCTCTCAGAATTCAATTTCAGTTTTTATTCCCAAAGTTTTTAGGAAAAAGCAAAGAAGCTCTCAGATTCTCACAAGGTGAATATACTCCATATACATTTATATACTCCAATCCTGATCACCGGGATGCTCAAGAGGCCAGAATTAGAAGAGTGAAGATATCTGGGAGGGTTGTGGGACTGAAGGAAATTACAGAGATAGAGAGGGGTGAGGTAATACAGAGACTTGAAAGCAAGAATGAGAATTTTAAAATAAAGACATTGATACTTTAATACTTTGAAAACTTACAGACGTAAAAGACACTTGTTGGGATAATTAGCAACTGCACACATTCAGAATGCACAGATGTGATTGAAAGATCTTCTAGTAGTGAGGTTAAAAAACATTCCAGTGGAATCCAAGGCTTTTGAGACAGGCTAGGGTTTCAGAGCAAATATTTTAATAAAAACAACAATGTATATTCACATAGTACCTTTAACAAAATAAAACATCCCCAGACACTTCACTTGGCATTATAAAACATAAGGAGAGTGAGAGAGAAAGATTATCAAAGCATTTAAAGAGATTGAGTGACAACACAACTTATCTTTATATAATGTCTCTAATATCATAAAATGTCTCAAGCTGCTTCACAGGGGAATTCCAAAACAAAATATAACACCGAGCCACATAAGGAGATATTAGATCAGATAACCAAAAGCTTGGTCAAAGAGGTGAGTTTTAAAAGGTGTCTTAAAGGAGAAAAGTGAGGTGGAGAAGGGGAGGTCATTCCAGAGATTAGGGCCTAGGCAGCTGAAGGTATGGCCGTAAATGGCGAAGCAATTCAAATTAGGGATGCTCAGGAGGTCAGGGCTAGAAGAGCGAAGGTATCTCAGAGGGTTGTGGTAAAAACAAAAAGCTAAAAGCTACTGCGGATGCTGGAAATCCAAAACAAAAACAGAATTACCTGGAAAAACTCAGCAGGTCTGGCAGCATCGGCGGAGAAGAAATCAAAACGTTAACTGATTTCTTCTCCGCCGATGCTGCCAGACCTGCTGAGTTTTTCCAGGTAATTCTGTTTTTGTGTCAGAGGGTTGTGGGTCTGGCGGAGATTACAAAGATAAGGAAGGGCGAGACTGTGGAGGGATTTGAAAACAAGAATGAGAATTTTAAAATCAAGACATTGATACTTTAAAAACTTTATAAATACTTTAACCAAGGTATTAAAAGACTCAAACGACATTACAATGGGTAAATTTAATTAATTTAGCGGGAAATAAGTGCCTTGGTATTTTATTTAAAGACTTGCTGTGGATGTTAGAAATTTCAGTTACTGAGAAAAATGAGAAAACATGTTAAGTGATTCATCAGCAGTGTCAGTGAAAAATTCACAAAGGAAAACTGAACGGGAAATATTTACATTGAAATTCACACAGGGGAAGATTGATACAAAAGTGAGACTAAGAATATGAAAACAGGAAGTAAAGTTTGTATACAATTAGCAAGTGTTAGGTTTTTAATATTCTATAGATATATAAAATACATATACACGTATACTTACACAAACAGGAAATAGCCGAGAAAAATACACAGCCCAGTTGTCACGTGCAGCCACCACAATCCGCTTTTTCAGCCCATTGTCCTGCACCAACTGGGCATCAGTGCCAACATGAAGTTCAGCTGCGAACAAGAATATGGTAATGTTTAACCAGAACATAATGAAGGCCTCACCATGTACAATCAGCAAATTTCTTAAAGAAACTGATTAGACCCCTGACCCCTTCCTCATGGGATAATTTGCCTGCTGAACTGACCCGACCCCCTTCCCCTGCAACAATACCCCTTGCAATACCCCTGGTGGTATAGTGGTTTTGTCACTGGACTGGTATTCCAGAGACCCAGGGTAACGATCTGGGGACCTGGGTTTGAATCCCTCCACAGCAGATGTTGACATTTGAATTCAATACAAAAATCTGGAATTAGTCTAAGGATAAAAGTCTAATTTGACCATGAAACCATTGTCGATTGTTGTAAAAACACATCTGGTTCACTAATGCCCTTACGGAAGGAAATCTGCCGTCTTTACCTGGTCTGGCCTACATGTGACTCCAGACCCACAGCAAATGGGCAATTAGGGATGCAATAAATGTGATGCCCACATCTCATGAGCAAATAAAAAAAAGTCCATAAAGATTGTCAGGTCTGAAGGTGTCATCTGTTCACAGTGTTATCTCTGCCAACAATCACATGTCCTTCACATCCTTCCTCTGACCCAATAGACATTGTTGAAAGAGGAGATTTCCCTCTGACCCAGAACTACGTACCTAACAGGTCCCGCATCTTGCGTCGCTCCTCCTTTGAAATGCGCAGACAGCTGTCAGAGTAAGTGTCCTGTATGATCTGAGGAGATATCCAATTGCTGTTAGACACAGACATACTCCATACACGATATGAGACACACACAAATACACACAGACAGACTCGCACAAACATTATCGGGAAAATATTGTAACTTTGTGCTTGCTTGAAGCGCAGATTAGAAGTATGGGGGGTGCTTAGTGCACTTTTTTGACCACATAAGTTAATGGCTGGATCAGCATTTTGGAATGTGATGTTGCAATTGAAGGGAAGAAAATTGAAGGACAATGTGTAAAGAACAGGGGAGTGGGACTAAATGGATTGCTCTATCAAAGAGCAGTGGGCCAAATGGACTCTGTGCTGTAACATTCAATAATGCCTGAAATTCTAATATGTGCATCTGGTAGAGAAGGCTCCCCTGGCAGTATATTGAATTGAATTGTGCCATTTTAGCTTCTAGTGTCTCACTTCACATGCTTTCATGCTTGTACATCAAATTCTTCCAATGCTGGTCAATTTGAAATTTAAAGGTTAGAATCTGTAAATCTATTCTTATTTCATTCCCACATGTTGCCAATTCCTTTTCCTGTCCAGGTTTTGGTTCATTAATAGTTGTGATATGTTTCTGAGGTTGGGTTTACATTTAAAATTTAATTATTTGTTCATTCACAGGATGTGGGCATCGCTGGCAAGACCAGCATTTATTGCCTATCTCTAATTGCCCTTGAGAAAGTGGTGGTGAGCTACCTTCTTGAACCACTGCAGTCCATGTGATGTTGGTCACCCACAGTTCTGTTCGGAAAGGAATTCAAGGATTCTGATCCAGTGACAATGAAGTAACGATATATTTCCAAGTCAGGATGGTGAGTGGCTAGGAGGGGAACTTGCAGGCGGCAGAGGTCCTATGTATCTGCTGTCCTCGTAACTCTAGGTGGTAGAGTCATGGGTTTGGAAGGTGCTGTCGAACGAACCTTGGTGAGTTGCTGCAGTGCATCTTGTAGACAGTACACATTGCTGCCACTGTGCATCAGTGCTGGAAGGAGTGGACGTTTAAGGTGGTGGAGGGTGTGCCAATCAAGTGATCTTCTTTGTCCTGTATGGTGTTGAGCTTCTTAAGTGTTGTTGGAGCTGCACTCATCCAGGCAAGTGGCGGGTATTCCATCATGCTCCTGACTTGTGCCTTGTCGATGGTGGACAGGCTTTGGGGAGTCAGCAGCTGAGTTACTCGCTGCAGAATTCCCAGCCTCTGACCCGCCTTTGTAGCCACAGTATTTATATGGCTGGTCCAGTTCAGTTTCTGGTCAATGGTAACCCCCAGGATGTTGATAATGGGGGATTCAGTGATGGTAATTGCATTGACTGTCAAGGGGCAATGGTTAGAATCTCTTTTGTTGGGGATGGTCATTGTCTGGCACTAGTGTGGTAAGAATGTTACTTGCCACTTATCAGCCCCAACGTGAATGTTTGTCCAGTTTTTACAGCATATGGACACAGACTGCTTCAGTATCTGAGGAGTCGTGAATGGTGCTGAACATTGTGCACTCGTTAGCCAACTACCCCACTTCTGACCTTTTGATGGAGAAATGTTATTGATGAAGCAGCTCAAGATGGCTGGGCCTAGGACACTACACTGAGAAACTCCTGCAGCGATATCCTGGGACTGAGATTGTTGGCCTGTAACAACCACAACCATCTTCCTTTGTGCTAGGCATGACTTCAACCAGCGGAGAGTTTTCCTCTCAGTTCCCATTGACTTCAGTTTTGCTAGGGCTCCTTGATGTCATACTTGGTCAGATGCTGCCTCGATATCAAGGGCAGTCACTCTCACTTCATGCCTTGAGTTCATGTTTGGACCAAGGTTGTAATGAGGTCAGGAGCTGAGTGGCCCTGGCGGATCCCAAATTCAGTGTCAGTGAGCAGTTATTGTTGTGTAAATGCTGCTTGATAGCTCTGTTGATGACTCCTTCTATCACTTTGCTGAAGATTGATACTAGACTGATAGGATGGTAATTGGCTGGGTTGGATTTGTCCTGCTTTTTGCGGACAGGACACACCTGGACAACTTTTCCACATTGCTTGATAGATACCAGTGTTGTAACTATATGGGAACAGCTTGGCGAGGGGCACGGCTAGTTCTGGAGCACAAGTCTTTAGTACTCTTGCTGGATATTGTAAGGGCCCATAGCCTTTTGCAGTATCCAGTGCATTCAGTCATTTCTTGATATCACGTGGAGTGAATCAAATTGGTCGAAGACTGGCATTTGTGATGCTGGGGACCCCAGGAGGAGGCTGAGATGGATCATCCACCTGGCACTTCTGGCTGAAGATTGTTGCAAAATCTTCAGCCTTATCTTTTGCCTGGATGTGCTGTGCTCCCATTGGCACATTTGTGGAGCCTCCTCCTCCAGTGAGTTATTGAGTGGTCCACTGCCATTCACGACTGGATGTGGCAGGACTTAGATCAGATCCATTGGTTGTGGGATTGCTTGTCTATCATTTGCTGCTTCTGCTTTTTGGCATGCAAATAGCCCTGTATTATAGCTTCACCAGGTTGACACCTCATTTTTAGGTACGCCTGGTGCTGTTCCTGCCACGAACCAGGGTTGATCCCCCAGCTTGATGGTAATGGTAGAGTTGGGGATGTGCTGGGCCATGAGGTTACAGATTGTGGTTGAATACAATTCTGCTGTTGCTGGTGGCCCACATCATCTCGTGGATGTCCAGTTTTGAGTTGCTAGATCTGTTCAAAAACCATCCCATTTAGCATGGTGGTAGTGCCACACAACACAATGAGGATAAAAGATATCCTCAATGTTTAGGCGGGACTTGGTCTCCACAGGACTGTGGGATGGTCACTTCTACCAATACTATCATGGACAGATGCATTTGTGACAGGTAGATTGGTGAGGATGACGTCACAGAATCACACAGTGCTGAAGAGGCCGTTCGGCCCATCGAGTCTGCACCGACACGTGAGAAATACCTGACCTACCTACCTAATCACATTTACCAGCACTTGGCCCATAGCCTTGAATGTTATGACATGCCAAGTGCTCATCCAGGTACTTTTTAAAGGATGTGAGGCAACACACCTCCACCACCCTCCCAGGCAGCGCATTCCAGACCGTCACCACCCTCTGGGTAAAAAAGGGTTTCCTCCCCCTAAACCTCCTGCACCTCACCTTGAACTCATGTCCCCTCATGACTGACCCTTCAACTAAGGGGAACAGCTGCTCCCTATCCACCCTGTCCATGCCCCTCATAATCTTGTACACCTCAATCAGGTCGCCCCTCAGTTTTCTCCGCTCCAACAAAAACAACCCAAGTCTATACAATCTCTCTTCATAACTTAAATGTTTCATCCCAGGCAACATCCTGGTGAATCTCCTCTGCACCCCCTCCAGTGCAATCACATCCTTCCTATAATGTGGCGACCAGAACTGCACACAGTATTCCAGCTGTGGCCTCACCAAGGTTCTATACAACTCCAACATGATCTCCCTAATTTTGTAATCTATGTCTTGATTGATAAAGGCAAGTGTCCCATATTACTTTTTCACCACCCCACTAACATGCCCCTCTGCCTTCAGAGATCTATGGACACACACGCCAAGGTCCCTTTGTTCCTCAGAACTTCCTAGTGTCATGCCGTTCATTGAATACTTCCTTGTCAAATTACTCCTTCCAAAGTGTATCACCTCACACTTTTCAGGGTTAAATTCCATCTGCCACTTATCTGCCCATTTGACCATCCCGTCTATATCTTCCTGTAGCCCAAGACACTCAACCTCACTCTTAACCACCCGGCCAATCTTTGTGTCATCCGCAAACTTACTAATCCTACCCCCCACATAGTCATCTATGTCGTTTATATAAATGATGAATAATAGGGGACCCAGCACAGATCCCTGTGGTACCACCACTGGACACTGGCTTCCAGTCACCAAAGCATCCTTCTGTCATCACCCTTTGTCTCCTACAACTAAGCCAATTTTGAATCCACCTTATCAAATTACCCTGTATCCCATGTGCATTTGCCTTCTTTATAAGTCTCCCATGTGGGACCTTGTCAAAGGCTTTGCTGAAGTCCATATAAACTACATCAACTGGACTACCCTCATCTACACACCTGGTCACCTCCTCAAAAAATTCAATCAAATTTGTTAGGCAAAGCCATACTGACTATCCCTGATCAAACCTTGCCTCTCCAAGTGGAGATAGATGCTCTCCTTCAGAATTTTCTCCAATAGTTTCCCTACCACTGACATGAGACTCACTGGTCTGTAGTTCCCTGGCTTATCTCTACAACCCTTCTTAAATAGCGGAACCACATTAGCTGTTCTCTAGTCCTCTGGCGTCTCCCCTGTGGCCAGAGAGGAATTAAAAAATTTGGGTCAGAGCCTCTCCCTTGCCTCCCTCAGCAGTCTGGGACAAAATCATCCAGACCTGGAGATTTGTCCACTTTTAAACCTGCCAACACCTCCAATACCTTGTCACTCCCTATATCAATTTGCTCAAGAAACTCGCAGTCTCTCTCCCCGAGTTCCATACCTTCATCCTCATTCTCTCGGGTGAAGACGGATGTGAAGTATTCGTTCAACACTCTACCGATGTCCTCTGGCTCCACCCATAGATTGCCCCCTTGGTCCCTTGTGAGCCCTACTCTTTCCCTGGTTATCCTCTTCCCATTTAAATACTTATAGAATATCTTGGGATTTTCATAGAATCACAGAATCACACAGTACAGAACAGGCCCTTTGGCCTCTTTCCCCTACTTTTACCAGCCAGAGCTTTCTCATATCCCCTCTTTGCTCTCCTAATTGCTTTCTTAAGCTCCACCCTGCACTTTCTGTAGTCCACTAATGCCTCTGCTGATTTGCTTCTCTTGTACCTGCTAAAAGCCTCTCTTTTCCTTCTCATCGTATCCTGAACATCTCTGGTCATCCATGGTTCTCTGGGCTTGTTACACCTTCCTATCACCCTAGAGGGAACATGTTGAGCCTGTGCCCTCCCCATTTCCTTTTTGAACACCCCCCACTGCTCCTCTGTAGATTTCCCCACAAGTAGCTGTTCCCAGTCTACCTTGGCCAGATCCTGTCTTATTTTACTAAAATCCGCTCTCCCCCAATCAGAAACATTTTTTTGCAACTTGTCTATTTCTTTGTCCATAACAAGCTTAAATTGTACCATGTTATGGTCGCTATCACTAAAATGCTCCCCCACCACCACCTCAGCCACCTGTCCAGTTTCAATCCCCAGAATTAGGTCCAGCACTGTGCCATCCCTTGTTGGACCCTCTACATATTGACCTAAAAAGTTCCCCTGTACACATTTCAGGAAATCCACTCCATCCAAGCCCTTAACACCAGGTCTATCCCAATTAATGTTGGGAAAGTTGAAATCACCTAATATAATTACTCTATTGTTATTGTTTTTACACGCCTCCACAAATTGTGCACATACTTGCTCCTCAATTTCTCGCTGACTGGGTTTTTCCTTCTTGTTAGTTCCCTCACCACCTGCCACACACCCAATCTAGCAGCTATGTCCATTAAGACTCAGCCAGCTCGGTCAGTAGTGGTATTACTGAGCCACACTTGGTGATGGACATTGAAGTCCCCAACCCAGAGTACCTTCGGTGCCCTTGCCACCCTCAGTGCTTCTTCCAATTGGGTGTTCAGCATGGAGGAGCATGGAGGAGCACTGATTCATCAGCTGATGGGGGACCGTATCTGATAATCAGCAGGAGATTTCCTCACCCATTTTTGACTGATACCATGAGACTTTGTGAGATCCAGAGTCAATGTTGAGGCTCCCAACGCAAATCCCTCCAGATTGTATACGCTGTGCCACTACCTCTTGAGAGGGTCTGTTCTGCTGATGGGACAGGACATACCCAGAGATGGTGATGGTTGTGTACGTTACATTGTCTGTAAGGTATGATTCGATGACTATGATTATGTCAGGCAGTTACATTATTAGACTGCAGGAATATCCTAGTCCCAAGTGATTTCTTGCCACTGCAACCAGAGATTACATAAATGGTGCAGAGATTCAATCACTATATAAACTAACATATCCCTGAATGGCACCAGGCATGGGTGGGGTATTGTGACCATCTCATGATATTGACACCTGCATGTCCGTTTCCCATCATTCCACTATCCATCTTGTGGTGATGGTGCTGAGCACCAATATACACAAAAAGAACAGTTCAGGAGTATTCAGATAACAGTCAGTAATAATAGTCTTGGTTATAACACAGCCAGTATTACTAGTATGAAACTGGAACACAGACAGTGTTGTTGGTGTAAGCCTATAATACAGGTAATATAACTGATACAGGTTATAATACAGCCAGTATTACTGATCTAAAACTATAAGATACCCAGTCTAACTGCATTCTAGAGGTGTTATGCAATCTCTTGACAAGAATATGTGCAAGTTAAAAATCCAAGGACCAACCAGGCTCAGATTATACTGCTGTCTTTTTATCCCAGTCTGGATCTGGAACAGACACATGGGCTCTTACAGTTTCTAACCAGTTAAGACTGGATGTCTTTGGCCAGTCGTGCCACTGACAAATACTTGGAGACCACTGATACCATAAATGTAAGAAGTGAAGGGATCAGAAGTCAAATAGCACAATCCACCATATCTGAAACTATCAACCTCTGCTCGCTGCAACTGTTTGTGTATATCGTCTAGCTGGTGTGAAGACTGCTCTGCTGGCACCTCAGTCAAGGTTCCTCCAGGTTGACTTGGAGAATGCAGATTAAAACAGCGAGGAGAGCCAGGATTTTCACAGTTTAAAACAGCGAGAATGGAGCTGGAATTTTCACAGTTTAAAACAGCGAGAGGGGAGCCGGGAGTTTCACAGTTTAAATCAGACAGAGAGGAGAGCCGGGATTTTCACAGTTTAAAACAGTGAGAGGAGAGCCACGATTTTCACAGATTAAAACAGCTAGAGGAGAGCTGGGAGTTTCACAGTTTAAAACAGTGGGAGGAGAGCCAAGATTTACACAGTTTAAAACAGTAAGAGGTGAGCCAGGATTTTCACAGTTTAAAACAGCGAGAGGACAGCCAAGATTTACACAATTTAAAACAGTAAGAGGCGAGCTGGGATTTTCACAATTTAAAACAGCGAGAGGAGAGCTGAGATTTTCACAGTTTAAAACAGTGAGAGGAGAGCCGGGATTTTCACAGTTTAAAACAGTAAGAGGAGAGCTGAGATTTTCACAGTTTAAAACAGTGACAGGAGAGCCGGGATTTTCACAGTTTAAAACAGTGAGAGGAGTGCCGGGATTTTCACAGTTTAAAACAGCGAGAGGGGAGCCAAGATTTACACAGTTTAAAACAGCGGGAGGAGAGCTATCATTTTCACAGTTTAAAACAGTGGCAGGAGATCCGCGATTTTCACAGTTTAAAACAGTGAGCGGAGAGATGCCATTTTCACAGTTTAAACCAGTGAGAGAAGAGCTGGAATTTTCACAGTTTAAAGCAGCGAGAGGAGAGCCACGATTTTCACAGATTAAAACAGTGAGAGGAGAGCTGGGAGTTTCACAGTTTAAAACAGTGGGAGGAGAGCCAAGATTTGCACAGTTGAAAACAGTGCGAGGAGAGTCAAGATTTACACAGTTTAAAACAGCGGGAGGTGAGCTATGATTTTCACAGTTTAAAACAGTAGGAGGAGAGCCGCGATTTTCACAGTTTAAAACAGTGGGAAGAGATCCGCGATTTTCACAGTTTAAAACAGAGAGAGGAGAGCCGGGATTTTCACAGTTTAAAACAGTGAGAGGAGTGCCGGGATTTTCACAGTTGAAAACAGTGAGAGGAGTGCCGGGATTTTCACAGTTTAAAACAGCGAGAGGGGAGCCAAGATTTTCAAAGTTTAAAACAACAGGAGGAGAGCCGCGATTTTCACAGTTTAAAACAGTGGGAGGAGATCTGCGATTTTCACTGTTTAAAACAGCGAGAGGAGAGCCAGGATTTTCACTGTTTAAAACAGCGAGAGGAGAGCCAGGATTTTCACTGTTTAAAACAGCGAGAGGAGAGCCAGGATTTTCACAGTTTAAAACAGCGAGAGGAGAGCTAGGATTTTCACTGTTTAAAACAGTGAGAGGAGAGCTGGGATTTTCACAGTTTAAACCAGTGCGACAGGGATCCGGGATTTTCACAGTTTAAACCAGCGAGAGAAGAGCTGGAATTTTCACAGTTTAAAGCAGCGAGAGGAGAACCCGGATTCTTACAGTTTAAATCGGACAGAGAGAGGCTGGGAGTTTCACAGTTTCAATCGGACAGAGAGAGGCTGGGAGTTTCACAGTTTAAATCAGACAGAGAGGCGCTTGGGAGAATCACAGTTTGAAACAGTAAGACGAGAGCCAGGATTTTCAAAATTTAAAACAGTGAGAGGAGAGCTGGGATTTTCACAGTTTAAAACAGTGAGAGGAGAGCCGGGATTTTTGCAATTTAAAACAGCGAGAGGGGAGCTGGCATTTTCACAGTTTAAAACAGTAAGACGAGAGCCAGGATTTTCAAAATTTAAAACAGCGTGAGGAGAGCTGGGATTTTTACAGTTTAAAACGGCGGGAGGAGAGGTGGGATTTTCACAGATTAAAACAGCGAGAGGAGAGCCAGGATTTTCACAGTTTAAAACAGCGAGAGGAGAGCCAAGATTTTCACAGTTTAAAACAGCGAGAGGAGAGCCGCGATTTTCACTGTTTAAAACAGCGAGAGGGGAGCCAAGATTTTCACAGTTTAAAACAGTGAGAGGAGAGCTGGGATTTTCACAGTTTAAAACAGTGAGAGGAGAGCCGGGATTTTTGCAATTTAAAACAGCGAGAGGGGAGCTGGCATTTTCACAGTTTAAAATAGCGAGAGGAAAGCCAAGATTTTCACAGTTTGAATCATTCAGAGGAGACCCGCGATTTTCACAGTTTAAAACAGTGGGAGGACAGCCGGGATTTTTAGAGCTTAAAAGAGCGGGAGGAGAGATGCAATTTTTACAGATTAAAACAGCGAGAGGAGAGACACAATTTTCACAGATTAAAACAACGAGAGGAGAGCCACGATTTTCACAAATTAAAACAGCGAGAGGAGAGCCACGATTTTCACAGTTCAAAACAGCGTGAGGAGAGCTGGGATTTTTACAGTTTAAAACGGCGGGAGGAGAGGTGGGATTTTCACAGATTAAAACAGCGAGAGGAGAGCCAGGATTTTCACAGTTTAAAACAGCGAGAGGGGAGCCAAGATTTTCACAGTTTAAAACAGCGAGAGGAGAGCCGCGATTTTCACTGTTTAAAACAGCGAGAGGAGAGCCGGGATTTTCACAGTTTAAAACAGCGAGAGGAGAGCCGGGATTTTCACAGTTTAAAACAGTGCAACAGGGATCCGGGATTTTCACAGTTTAAAACAGTGAGAGAAGGGCTGGAATTTTCATAGTTTAAAGCAGCGAGAGGAGAGCCCGGATTCTTACAGTTTAAATCGGACAGAGAGAGGCTGGGAGCTTCACAGTTTCAATCGGACAGAGAGAGGCGCTGGGAGAATCACAGTTTGAAACAGTAAGACGAGAGCCAGGATTTTCAAAATTTAAAACAGTGAGAGGAGAGCTGGGATTTTCACAGTTTAAAACAGTGAGAGGAGAGCTGGGATTTTCACAGTTTAAAACAGCGAGAGGAGAGCTGGGATTTTTGCAATTTAAAACAGCGAGAGGGGAGCCGAAATTTTCACAGTTTAAAACAACGAGAGGGGAGCTGGCATTTTCACAGTTTAAAACAGCGAGAGGAGAGCCGGGATTTTCACAGTTTAAAACAGCGAGAGGAGAGCCGGGATTTTCACAGTTTGAATCATTCAGAGGAGACCTGCGATTTTCACAGTTTAAAACAGTGGGAGGACAGCCGGGATTTTTAGAGTTTAAAAGAGCGGGAGGAGAGATGCAGTTTTCACAGATTAAAACAGCGAGAGGAGAGCCACGATTTTCACAGATTAAAACAGCGAGAGGAGAGCTGGGATGTTTGCAGTTAAAACAGTGAAAGTGGAGCTGGGATTTTTACAGTTCAAAACAGCGTGAGGAGAGCCGGGATTTTTACAGTTTAAAACAGCGAGAGGAGAGCCGGGAGTTTCACAGTTTAAAACGGCGGGAGGAGAGCCGGGATTTCCACAGTTTAAAACAGCGAGAGGAGTGCCGGGAGTTTCACAGTTTAAAACAGTGGGAGGAGAGCCAAGATTCACACAGTTTAAAACAGCAAGTGGGGAGCTGGGATTTTTACAGTTTAAAACAACGAGAGGAGAGCCAGGATTTTCACAATTTAAAACAGCGAGAGGAGAGCCAAGATTTTCACAGTTGAAAAAAGTGAGAGGAGATCCAAGATTTACACAGTTGAAAACAGTGGGAGGAGAGCCAAGATTTACACAGTTTAAAACAGTAAGAGGAGAGCTGTGATTTTCACAGTTTAAAGCAGCGAGAGGAGAGCTGAGATTTTCACAGATTAAAACAGTGACAGAAGACCTGGAATTTTCACAGTTTAAAGCAGCGAGAGGAGGGCCCGGATTCTTACAGTTTAAATCGGCACAGAGAGGCTGGGAGTTTCACAGTTTAAATCAGACAGAGAGGTGCTGGGAGAATCACAGTTTGAAACAGTAAGAGGAGAGCCAGGAATTTCAAAATTTAAAACAGTGAGAGGAGAGCCGGGATTTTCACAGTTTAAAACAGCGAGAGGAGAGCCAAGATTTTCACAGTTTAAAACAGTGAAAGGAGAGCCATGATTTTCACAGTTTAAAACAGTGAAAGGAGTGCCGGGATTTTCACAGTTGAAAACAATGGGAGGAGAGCCGGGATTTTCACAGTTTAAAACAGTGAGAGGAGAGCCGGGATTTTCACAGTTTAAAACAGCGAGAGGAGAGCCGGGATTTTCACAGTTTAAAACAGTGAGAGGAAAGCCATGATTTTCACAGTTTAAAACAGTGAGAGGAGAGCTGGGATTTTCACAGTTTAAAACAGTGAGAGGAGAGCCATGATTTTCACAGTTTAAAACAGCGAGAGGAGAGCCCGGATTTTCACAGTTTAAAACAGTGAGAGGGGAGCCATAATTTTCACAGTTTAAAACAGTGAGAGGAGAGCCATGATTTTCACAGTTTAAAACAGCGAGAGGAGAGCCCGGATTTTCACAGTTTAAAACAGCGAGTGGAGAGCCAAGATTTTCACAGTTTAAAACAGTGAGAGGAGTGCCGGGATTTTCACAGTTTAAAACAGCGAGAGGAGAGCCAAGATTTTCACAGTTTAAGACAGTGGGAGGACAGCCGGGATTTTTAGAGTTTAAAAGAGCGGGAGCAGAGATGCAGTTTTCACAGATTAAAACAGCGCGAGGGGAGCCAAGATTTTCACAGTTTGAATCATTCAGAGGAGACCCGCGATTTTCACAGTTTAAAACAGTGGGAGGACAGCCGGGATTTTTGGAGTGTAAAAGAGCGGGAGGAGAGATGCAATTTTCATGAATTAAAACAGCGAGAGGAGAGCTGGGATGTTTGCAGTTAAAACAGTGAAAGTGGAGCTGGGATTTTTACAGTTCAAAACAGCGTGAGGAGAGCCAGGATTTTCACAGATTAAAACAGCGAGAGGAGAGCTGGGATTTTCAATATTTAAAACTGTAGGAAGAGAGCCAGGATTTTCACAGTTTTTTTACAGCAAGAGGGGAGGTGCGATTTTTACAGTTTAAAACAGTGAGAGGAGAGCTGGGATTTTCACAGTTTAAAACAGTGAGAGGAGAGGTGGGATTTTCACAGATTAAAACAGCGAGAGGAGAGCTGGGATTTTCACAGTTAGAATCATTCAGAGGAGACCCGCGATTTTCACAGTTTAAAACAGTAGGAGGACAGCCGGGATTTTTACAGTTTAAAACGGCGGGAGGAGAGCCGGGATTTTCACAGATTAAAACAGCGAGAGGAGAGCCGGGATTTTCACAGGTTAAAACAGTGAGAGGAGAGCTGGGATTTTCATAGTTTAAAACAGTGAGAGGAGAGCCGGGATTTTCACAGTTTAAAACAGTGACAGGGGAGCCGGGATTTTCACAGTTTAAAACAGCGAGAGGAGAGCCGGGATTTTCACATATTCAAACAGCGAGAGGAGAGCCGGGATTTTCACAGATTGAAACAGCAAGAGGAGAGCCGGGATCTTCACAGATTAAAACAGTGTGAGGAGAGCTGGGATTTTCACAGATTAAAACAGTGAGAGGAGAGCTGGGATTTTCACAGATTAAAACAGTGAGAGGAGAGCTGGGATTTTCACAGATTAAAACAGCGAGAGGAGAGCTGGGATTTTCACAGATTAAAACAGCGAGAGGAGAGCCGGGATTTTCACAGTTTAAAACAGTGAGAGGAGAGCCGGGATATTCACATATTCAAACAGCGAGAGGAGAGCCGGGATTTTCACAGTTTAAAACAGTGAAGGGGCGAGCTGGGATTTTTACAGTTTAAAACAGTGAAGGGGCGAGCTGGGATTTTCACATATTAAAACAGCGAGAGGAGAGCTGGGATTTTCACAGATTAAAACAGTGAGAGAAGAGCTGGGATTTTCACAGTTTAAAACAGTGAGAGGAGAGCCGGGATTTTCACAGTTTAAAACAGTGAGAGGAGAGCCGGGATTTTCACAGTTTAAAACAGTGAGAGGAGAGCCGGGATTTTCACAGGTTAAAACAGTGAGAGGAGAGCTGGGATTTTCACAGTTTAAAACAGTGAGAGGAGAGCCGGGATTTTCACAGTTTAAAACAGTGACAGGGGAGCCGGGATTTTCACAGTTTAAAACAGCGAGAGGAGAGCTGGGATTTTCACATATTCAAACAGCGAGAGGAGAGCCGGGATTTTCACAGATTGAAACAGCAAGAGGAGAGCCGGGATTTTCACAGATTAAAACAGTGAGAGGAGAGCTGGGATTTTCACAGTTTAAAACAGTGAAGGGGCGAGCTGGGATTTTCACATAATTAAAACAGTGAGAGGGGAGCCGGGATTTTCACAGTTTAAAACAGTGAGAGGAGAGCTGGGATTTTCACATATTCAAACAGCGAGAGGAGAGCTGGGATTTTCACAAATTAAAACAGCGAGAGGAGAGCTGGGATTTTCACAGATTAAAACAGCGAGAGGAGAGCCGGGATTTTCACGGTTTAAAACAGTGAGAGGAGAGCCGGGATTTTCACATATTCAAACAGCGAGAGGAGAGCCGGGATTTTCACAGTTTAAAACAGTGAAGGGGCGAGCTGGGATTTTCACAGTTTAAAACAGTGAAGGGGCGAGCTGGGATTTTCACATATTAAAACAGCGAGAGGAGAGCTGGGATTTTCACAGATTAAAACAGTGAGAGGAGAGCCGGGATTTTCACAGTTTAAAACAGCGAGAGGAGAGTCGGGAGGTTCACAGTTTAAAACAGTGAGAATGGAGCTGGGATTTTCACAGTTGAAACGAGCGAGACAGTGAGCCGGGATTTTTACACTTTAAAACAGTGAGAAGAGAAGCTGGGATCTTCACAGTTTAAAACAGCGAGAGGAGTGCCAGGATTCTTACAGTTTAAATCGGACAGAGTGAGGTAGTAAATTTCACAGTTTAAATCAGACAGAGGGGCATTGGGATATTCACAGTTTGAAACAGCGAGAGGAGACCTGGGATTTTTACAGTTTAAAACAATAGGAGGAGAGCCGGGATTTTCACAGTTTTTTACAGCAAGAGGGGAGCTGGGATTTTTACAATTTAAAACAGTGAGAGGAGTGCCGGGATTTTCACAGTTTAAATCGGACAGAGGGAGGTTGTAAATTTCACAGTTTAAATCAGACAGAGGGGCATTGGGATATTCACAGTTTGAAACAGAGAGAGGAGAACTGAGATTTTTACTGTTTAAAACAATAGGAGGAGAGGCGGGATTTTCACAGTTTTTTACAGCAAGAGGGGAGCTGGGATTTTTACAGTTTAAATCAGCGAGAGGAGAGCCAAGATTTTCACAGTTTAAAATAGCGGGAGGAGAGTCAGGATTTTCACTGTTTAAAACAGTGGGAGGAGAGCCAGGATTTTCACTGTTTAAAACAGCGAGACGGAAGCCGGGATTTTCACAGTTTAAAACAGTGCAACAGGGATCCGGGATTTTCACAGTTTAAAACAGTGAGCGGAGAGCCGGGATTTTCACAGTTTAAACCAGTGCAACAGGGATCCGGGATTTTCACAGTTTAAAACAGCGAGAGGGGGGCCGGGATTTTCACAGTTTAAACCATCGAGAGAAGAGCCCGGATTCTTACAGTTTAAATCGGACAGAGAGAGGCTGGGAGTTTCACAGTTTCAATCGGACAGAGAGGCGCTGGGAGAATCACAGTTTGAAACAGTAGGAAAAGAGCCAGGATTTTCACAGTTTTTTACAGCAAGAGGGGAGGTGCGATTTTTACAGTTGAAAACAGAGAGGAGAGCCAGGATTTTCACAGTTTAAAACAGTGAGAAGGGGACCTGGGATTTTCACAGTTTAAAACAGCGAGAGGAGAGTCGGGAGGTGCACAGTTTAAAACAGTGAGAAGGGAGCTGGGATTTTCACAGTTGAAACGAGCGAGACAGGGAGCCGGGATTTTTACACTTTAAAACAGTGAGAAGGGAAGCTGGGATCTTCACAGTTTAAAACAGCGAGAGGAGAGTCGGGAGGTTCACAGTTTAAAACAGTGAGAAGGGAGCTGGGATTTTCACAGTTGAAACGAGCGAGACAGGGAGCCGGGATTTTTACACTTTAAAACAGTGAGAAGGGAAGCTGGGATCTTCACAGTTTAAAACAGCGAGAGGAGAGCCGGGATTTTCACAGTTTAAAGCAGCGAGAGGAGAGCTAGGATTCTTACAGTTTAAATCGGACAGAGGGAGGTTGTAAATTTCACAGTTTAAATCAGACAGAGGGGCGTTAGTATATTCACAGTTTGAAACAGCGAGAAGAGAGTCGGGATTTTTACAATTTAAAACAATAGGAGGAGAGCCGGGATTTTCACAGTTTAAAACAGTGAGAGGAGAGCCACGATTTTCACAGTTTTTTACAGCAAGAGGGGAGGTGCTATTTTTACAGTTTAAATCAGTGAGAGGAGAGCTATGATTTTCACAGTTTAAAACAGTGGGAGGAGATCCACGATTTTCACAGTTTAAAACAACGAGAGGAGAGCTGGGATTTTCAGAGTTTAAAACAGTGAGCGGAGAGATGCGATTTTCACAGTTTAAACCAGTGCGACAAGAATCCGGGATTTTCACAGTTTAAACCAGCGAGAGGAGAGCTGGGATTTTCACAGTTTAAAGCAGAGAGAGGAGAGTAGGGATTTTCACAGTTTAAATCGGACAGAGGGAGGTTGTAAATTTCACAGTTTAAATCAGACAGAGGGGCATTGGGATATTCACAGTTTGAAACAGCGAGAGGAGAACTGGGATTTTTACAGTTTTTTACAGCAAGAGGGAAGCTGGGATTTTTACAGTTTAAAACAGTGAGAAGAGTGCCGGGATTTTCACAGTTTAAATCAGCGAGAGGAGAGCCAAGATTTTCACAGTTTAAAATAGCGGGAGGAGAGCTATGATTTTCACAGTTTAAATCAGCGAGAGGAGAGCCAGGATTTTCACAGTTTAAAACAGTGAGAGGAGAGCCCGGATTCTTACAGTTTAAATCGGACAGAGAGAGGTTGGGAGTTTCAGAGTTTAAATCGGACAGAGAGAGGCTGTGAGTTTCACAGTTTAAATCAGACAGAGAGGCACTGGGAGAATCACAGTTTGAAACAGGAGGAAGAGTACCAGGATTTTCACAGTTTAAAACAGCCTCTCTGTCTGATTTAAACTGTGAAACTCCCAGCCTCTCTCTGTCCGATTTAAACTTTAAGAATCCGGGCTCCCCTCTCGCTGCTTTAAACTGTGAAAATTCCAGCTCTTCTCTCACTGGTTTGAACTGTGAAAATGCCGGATCCCTGTCGCAACAGAGGGCGCTGGTGAGAAGTGACTGAGGCATTCTGGGAGAAGTCAGCACAGTCACCACGACTCAGGAGGGAAACGAGGAGAAGGACTCTTGCACTCAACATTTGAAAAAGAGCGCGGATCTTGAAGGCAGGTCAGTTGAAAAAGAGCGCGGAGATTGAAAATAAAAGGAGGGGAAGCTGAAGAGGAGCGGCCAGCGTGTGAGTGGGCGAGTGGCCCAGTGAAGGAGTGGAGCTTTGAGGCTTTGGCTCGAGAGGCTTCGGCAAGCAGAGGCTGAGGACGAGCTTGCTCCCAGTGAGGTAGGGCCGGGTAAAGTCCTTTAAGTAAATTAGGAGTAGGTAATGGAGGCAGCAGTTGGGGCAGTCGAGTGCTCCAAATGCAGCATGTGGGAAGTCAGGGACAGCACAATTGTCCCTGGTGACTACACCTGCAAAAGGTGCATCCAGCTACAGCTCCTGACAAACCGAGTTAGGGAACTGGAGCTGGAGCTGGATGAACTTCGGATCATTCAGGAGGCAGAGGCAGTAATAGACAGGAGTTTCAGGGAGACAGTCACCCCTAAAAGTCAGGAGGCAAGTAGCTGGGTGACTGTCAGGAGAGGGAAGGGGAATAGACAGAAAGAGCAGAGCACCCCTGTGGCCGTTCCCATCAACAATAGGTATACCATTTTGGATACTGTTGTTGGGGACAACCTACCAGGGACAAGTTGTAGTGGTCGCGTCTCTGGCACCGAGACTGGACCCTCAGCTCAGAAAGGAGGTAGGGAAAAGAGGACAGCAGTAGTGATAGGGGATTCGATAGTTAGGGGGACAGATAGGAGGTTCTGTGGGAGAGATCGAGAATCCCGGATGGTCTGTTGCCTCCCTGGTGCCAGGGTCCGCGATATCTCGGATCGAGTTCTCAGTATTCTCAGGAGGGAGGGTGAGCAGCCAGATGTCGTGGTCCATGTAGGGACCAATGACGTGGATAGGAAGGAGGAGGAGGTCCTGCAAAGAGAGTTTAGGGAGTTAGGTGCAAAGTTGAAGGACAGGACCTCCAGGGTTACGATCTCAGGAGTGTTACCCGTGCCACGTGCCAGTGAGGCTAGAAATAGGAGGATAATGCTGCTAAATACGTGGCTAAGGAGATGGTGCAGGAGGGAAGGCTTCATGTTTCTTGACAATTGGGCTCTGTTCCAGGGAAGGTGGGACCTGTTCCGATGGGACAGTTTGCACCTGAACTGGAGGGGGACTAACATCCTTGCGGGTAGGCTTGTTGGTGCTGCTCCAGGGCGTTTAAACTAGATTTGCAGGGGAAGGGGAACCAGAGTGTTAGAGCAGATAGTGAGGTGGAGGAGGATAAAGGTCAAGCGAGGAATGCATGTATAGACAGAAATCAAAGGTTTGTACGTGATAGAAATGTTCTCAGGTGCATCTATTTCAATTCAAGGAGTATTGTCGGAAAGGCAGATGAGCTTAGGGCATGGATTGGCACGTGGGATTACGACATTATTGTTATTAGTGAGACTTGGTTGCAGGAGGGGCAGGACTGGCAGCTCAATGTTCCGGGGTTCTGTTGTTTCAGACGTGATAGAGGGGGAGGAATGAAAGGGGGAGGAGTGGCATTACTAGGCAGGGAAAATATCACAGCTGTGCGTAGACAGGACAGCCCGGAGGGCTCGTCTACAGAGGCCATATGGGTGGAGCTGAGGAATGGGAAAGGTGTGACCACACTAATAGGGTTGTATTATAGACCGCCCAATAGTCAGAGAGAATTGGAGGAGCAAATCTGTAGAGAGATAGCAGACCGATGTAAGAAACAGAAAGTTGTGATAGTAGGAGATTTTAACTTTCCACATATTGACTGGGACTCCCACACTGTAAAAGGGCTGGATGGCTTGGAGTTTGTCAAATGTGTTCAGGAAAGTTTTCTAAATCAATATATAGAGGTACCAACGAGAGAGGATGCAATACTTGATCTCCTATTAGGGAACCAGATAGGTCAGTTGACAGAAATATGTGTAGGCGAACATTTTGGGTCCAGTGACCACAATGTCATTAGTTTAAAGCTAATTATGGATAAGGATAGGTCTGGTCCTCGAGCTGAGATTCTAAATTGGAGAAAGGCCAATTTTGTGGAAATGAGAAAGGATCTAGGAAGAGTGGATTGGCATAAGTTGTTTTCTGGCAAGGATGTGTTCAGTAAGTGGAAGCCATTCAAAGGCAAAATTTTGAGAGTCCAGAGTTTGCATGTTCCTGTCAGGATTAAAGGCAAAGTTAACAGGCATAGGGAACCTTGGTTTTCAAGGGATATTGGTGATCTGGTTAAGAAGAAGAGAGAGGTGTATAGCAGGTATAGGCAACAAGAAGCAAATGAGGTACTTGTAGAGTATAGAAAATGTAAGAAAATACTAAAAAAGGAAATCAGGAAGGCAAAAAGAAGACATGAGGTTGCTTTGGTAGATAATGTGAAGGTAAACCCGAAGGGTTTCTACAAGTATATTAAGAGTAAAAGGATAGTAAGGGACACGATTGGTCCCCTTGAAGATCAGAGTGGTCGTCTATGTGTGGAGCCTCACGAGATGGGGGAGATCTTAAACAGTTTTTTTGCATCAGTATTTACTCAGGAAACTGGCATAGTGTATAAGGAAGGAAGGGAAACAAGCAGTAGTTTCATGGAACATATAGAGATTAAAGAGGAGGTGCTTGCTGCTTTACAGCCAATAAAGGTAGATAAATCCCCCGGGCCTGACATGATATTCCCTCGGACCTTGAGGGAGACTAGTGTAGAAATTGCAGGGGCCCTGGCAGAAGTATTTAAAATGTCCTTAGCCACGGGTGAGGTGCCGGAGGATTGGAGGGTAGCTCATGTTGTTCCGTTGTTTAAAAAAGGCTCCAAAAGTAAACCAGGTAATTACAGGCCAGTGAGCCTGACGTCAGTAGTAGGTAAATTATTGGAAGGTGTTCTGAGAGGTCGGATATATAATTATTTGGACAGCCAAGGACTGATTAAGGATAGTTAGCATGGCTTTGTGCGTGGTAGTTCGTGTTTAACAAACCTTGTAGAGTTTTTCGAGGAGGTTACCAAGAAAGTAGATGAAGGAAAGGCTGTGGATGTTGTCTACATGGACTTTAGTAAGGCCTTTGACAAGGTCCCACATGGGAGGTTAGTTCAGAAGGTTCAGACACTTGGTATCCATGGAGAGGTTGTAAACTGGATTCGAAATTGGCTGTGTGGGAGAAGACAGAGAGTGGTAGTGGATGATTGCTTCTCAGACTGGAGGTCTGTGACTAGTGGTGTGCCTCAGGGATCTGTACTGGGACCATTGTTGTTTGCTGTCTATATCAATGATTTGGATGATAATGTGGTGAATTGGATCAGCAAGTTTGCTGATGACACTAAGATTGGAGGCGTTGTGGACAGCGAGGAAGGCTTTCAAAGCTTGCAGAGAGATCTGGACCAACTGGAAAAATGGGCCAGAAAATGGCAGATGGAATTTAATGCGGAAAAGTGTGAGGTGTTACATTTTGGAAGGTCAAACCAAGGTAGGACATACACAGTAAATGGTAGGGCACTGAGGAGTGTGGAGGAACAAAGGGATCTGGGAGTTGAGATACATAATTCCCTGAAAGTGGCGTCACAGGTAGACAAGGTTGTAAAGAAAGCTTTTGGCATACTGGCCTTCATAAATCAAAGCATTGGGTATAGGAGTTGAGATGTGATGGTGAGGTTGTATAAGACATTGGTGAGGCCAACTTTGGAGTATTGTGTGCAGTTCTGGTCGCCTAACTACAGGAAGGATATCAGTAAGATTGAGAGAGTGCAGAGAAGATTTACTAGGATGTTGTCGGGTCTTAAGGAGTTGAGTTACAGGGAAAGATTAAACAGGTTAGGACTTTATTCCTTGGAGCGTAGAAGAATGAGGGGAGATTTGATCGAAGTTTACAAAATTGTGAGGGGTATAGACAGAGTAAATGCGAGTAGGCTCTTTCCACTTAGATTAGGAGAAATAAACACGAGAGGACATGGCTTTAGGGTGAAAGGGGAAAGGTTTAGGGGGAACATTAGGGGGAACTTCTTCACTCAGAGAGTGGTGAGAGTGTGGAACGAGCTACCATCTGACGTGGTAAATGCGGGCTCACTCTTAAGTTTTAAGAATAAATTAGATAGATACATGGATGGGAGAGGTCTGGAGGGTTATGGACTGGGTGCAGGTCAATGGGAATAGTTCAATAATATTTCGGCACAAACTAGAAGGGCCGAATGGCCTGTTTTCTGTGCTGTAGTGTTCTATGGTTCTAGTAGGAAGAGAGCCAGGATTTTCACAGTTTTTTACAGCAAGAGGGGAGGTGCGATTTTTACAGTTTAAAACAGAGAGGAGAGCCAAGATTTTCACAGTTTAAAACAGTGAGAGGATAGCTGGGATTTTCACGGCTTTAAACAGCAAGAGGGGAGACGGGATTTTCACAGTTTAAAACAGCGAGAGGAGAGTAGTCATTGTCACAGTTTAAAGCTGTGAGAGAAGAGCCGGGAGTTTCACAGTTTGAAACAGTAAGAGGAGATCTGCGATTTTCACAGTTTAATACAGTGGGAGGGAAGCTGGGATTTTTACAGTTTAAAACAGCAACAGGAGAGATGCGATTTTCACAGATTAAAACAGCGAAAGTGGAGCTGGGATTTCTACAGTTTAAAACAGCAACAGGAGAGATGCGATTTTCACAGATTAAAACAGCGAAAGCGGAGCTGGGATTTTTACAGTTTAAATCAGCGAGAGGAGAGCCAGGAATTTCACAGTTTAAAACAGTGGGAGGAGAGCCAGGAATTTCACAGTTTAAAACAGTGAGAGGAGAGCCGGGATTTTCACAGTATAAAACAGTGAGAGGAGAGTCGGGATTTTCACAGTTTAAAACAGTGACAGGAGAGATGCGATTTTCACAGATTAAAACAGCGAAAGCAGAGCTGGGATTTTTACAGTTTAAATCATCGAGAGTACCATAGAACCATAGAACACTACAGCACAGAAAAGAGGCCATTCGGTCCTTCTAGTCTGTGCCGAAATATTATTCCGCTAATCCCATTGACCTGCACCCAGTCCATAACCCTCCAGACCTCTCCCATCCATCCAATATAGAACCAAAGATACTACAACAGTAGAGCCACGATTTTCACAGTTTAAAACAGTGAGAGGGGAACAGGAATTTTCACCATTTAAAATAGTGAGAGGGGAGCTGGGATTTTCACAATTTAAAACAGCGAGAGAGGAGCTGGGATTTTCACAGTATAAAACAGCGAGAGAGGAGCTGGGATTTTTACAGTATAAAACAGCGAGAGAGGAGTTGGGATTTTTAGTTTAAAACAGCGAGAGAGGAGCTGGGATTTTCACAGTATAAAACAGCGAGAGAGGAGCTGGGATTTTCACAGTTTAAAACAGCGAGAGAGGAGCTGGGATTTTCACAGTATAAAACAGTGAGAGAGGAGCTGGGATTTTTAGTTTAAAACAGCGAGAGAGGAGCTGGGATTTTCACAGTATAAAACAGCGAGAGAGGAGCTGGAATTTTCACAGTTTAAAACAGCGAGAGAGGAGCTGGGATTTTCAGTTTAAAACAGCGAGAGAGGAGCTGCGATTTTCACAGTATAAAACAGTGAGAGAGGAGCTGGGATTTTTAGTTTAAAACAGCGAGAGAGGAGCTGGGATTTTTACAGTTTAAAACAGCGAGAGAGGAGCTGGGATTTTCACAGTATAAAATAGTGAGAGAGGAGCTGGGATTTTTAGTTTAAAACAGCGAGAGAGGAGCTGGGATTTTCACAGTATAAAACAGCAAGAGAGGAGCTGGGATTTTCACAGTTTAAAACAGCGAGAGAGGAGCTGGGATTTTCACAGTATAAAACAGCGAGAGAGAAGCTGGGATTTTCACAGTATAAAACAGCGAGAGAGGAGCTGGGATTTTCACAGTATAAAACAGCGAGAGAGGAGCTGGGATTTTCACAGTATAAAACACTGAGAGAGGAGCTGGGATTTTTAGTTTAAAACAGCGAGAGAGGAGCTGGGATTTTCACAGTATAAAACAGCGAGAGAGGAGCTGGGATTTTAACAGTTTAAAACAGCGAGAGAGGAGCTAGGATTTTCACAGTTTAAAACAGCGAGAGAGGAGCTGGGATTTTCACAGTTTAAAACAGCAAGAGAGGAGCTGGGATTTTCACAGTATAAAACAGCGAGAGAGGAGCTGGGATTTTCACAGTATAAAACAGCGAGAGAGGAGCTGGGATTTTTAGTTTAAAATAGTGAGAGGGGAGCTGGGATTTTCACAGTATAAAACAGCGAGAGAGGAGCTGGGATTTTCACAGTATAAAACAGCGAGAGAGGAGCTGGGATTTTCACAGTATAAAACAGCGAGAGAGGAGCTGGGATTTTTAGTTTAAAATAGTGAGAGAGGAGCTGGGATTTTCACAGTATAAAACAGCGAGAGAGGAGCTGGGATTTTTACAGTTTAAACAGTGAGAGAGGAGCTGGGATTTTCACAGTATAAAACAGCGAGAGAGGAGCTGGGATTTTTACAGTTTAAAACAGTGAGAAAGGAGCTCGGATTTTCACAGTATAAAACAGCGAGAGAGGAGCTGGGATTTTCACAGTATAAAACAGCGAGAGAGGAGCTGGGATTTTCACAGTTTAAAACAGCGAGAGAGGAGCTGGGACTTTTACTGTTTAAAACAGCGAGAGAGGAGCTGGGATTTTCACAGTATAAAACAGCGAGAGAGGAGCTGGGATTTTCACAGTATAAAACAGCGAGAGAGGAGCTGGGATTTTCACAGTATAAAACAGCGAGAGAGGAGCTGGGATTTTCACAGTATACAACAGCGATAGTCGAGCTGGGATTTTCACAGTATAAAACAGCGAGAGAGGAGCTGGGATTTTCACAGTATAAAACAGCGAGAGAGGAGCTGGGATTTTCACAGTATAAAACAGCGAGAGAGGAGCTGGGATTTTCACAGTTTAAAACAGCGAGAGAGGAGCTGGGACTTTTACTGTTTAAAACAGCGAGAGAGGAGCTGGGATTTTCACAGTATAAAACAGCGAGAGAGGAGCTGGGATTTTCACAGTATAAAACAGCGAGAGAGCAGCTGGGATTTTCACAGTATAAAACAGCGAGAGAGGAGCTGGGATTTTCACAGTATACAACAGCGATAGACGAGCTGGGATTTTCACAGTATAAAACAGCGAGAGAGGAGCTGGGATTTTCACAGTATAAAACAGCGAGAGAGGAGCTGGGATTTTCACAGTATAAAACAGCGAGAGAGGAGCTGGGATTTTTACAGTTTAAAACAACGAGAGAGGAGCTGGGATTTTCACAGTATAAAACAGCGAGTGAGGAGCTGTGATTTTTACAGTTTAAAACAGTGAGTGAGGAGCTGGGATTTTCACAGTATAAAACAGCGAGAGAGGAGCTGGGATTTTCACAGTATAAAACAGCGAGAGAGGAGCTGGGATTTTCACAGTATAAAACAGCGAGAGAGGAGCTGGGATTTTCACAGTATAAAACAGCGAGAGAGAAGCTGGGATTTTCACAGTATAAAACAGCGAGAGAGGAGCTGGGATTTTTACAGTATAAAACAGTGAGAGAGGAGCTGGGATTTTCACAGTATAAAACAGCGAGAGAGGAGCTGGGATTTTTACAGTTTAAAACAGTGAGAGAGGAGCTGGGATTTTTACAGTTTAAAACAGTGAGAGAGGAGCTGGGATTTTTACAGTTTAAAACAGTGAGTGTGGAGCTGGGATTTTTACAGTTTAAAACAGCGAGAGAGGAGCTGGGATTTTTACAGTATAAAACAGTGAGAGCGGAGCTCAGATTTTTAGTTTAAAACAGTGAGAGGAGAGCTGGGATTTTTAGTTTAAAACAGCGAGAGAGGCGAGCTGGGATTTTTAGTTTAAAACAGCGAGAGAGGAGCTCAGATTTTTACAGTTTAAAACAGTGAGAGGAGAGCTGGGATTTTTACAGTTTAAAACAGTGAGAGGAGAGCTGGGATTTTTACAGTTTAAAACAGTGAGAGGAGAGCTGGGATTTTTACAGTTTAAAACAGTGTGAGGAGAGCTGGGATTTTTACAGTTTAAAACAGCGAGAGGAGAGCCGGGATTTTCACAGGTTAAAACAGTGAGAGGAGAGCTGGGATTTTTACAGTTTAAAACAGTGAGAGGAGAGCTGGGATTTTTACAGTTTAAAACAGTGTGAGGAGAGCTGGGATTTTTACAGTTTAAAACAGTGAGAGGAGAGCCAGGATTTTCACAGGTTAAAACAGTGAGAGGAGAGCTGGGATTTTTACAGTTTAAAACAGTGAGAGGAGAGCTGGGATTTTTACAGTTTAAAACAGAGAGAGGAGAGCTGGGATTTTCACAGGTTAAAACAGTGAGTGTGGAGCTGGGATTTTCACAGTATAAAACAGTGAGAGGAGAGCCGGGATTTTCACAGGTTAAAACAGCGAGAGGAGAGCTGGGATTTTTACAGTTTAAAACAGTGAGAGGAGAGCTGGGATTTTCACAGGTTAAAACAGCGAGAGGAGAGCCGGGATTTTCACAGGTTAAAACAGCGAGAGGAGAGCTGGGATTTTTACAGTTTAAAACAGTGAGAGGAGAGCTGGGATTTTCACAGGTTAAAACAGTGAGAGGAGAGCTGGGATTTTCACAGGTTAGAACAGTGAGAGGAAAGCTGGGATTTTCACAGGTTAAAACAGTGAGAGGAGAGCTGGGATTTTCACAATACGAAACAGTGAGAGAAAGCCAGGAGATCACAGACAGTGGACCTGCGTGAGAAGGGCAACAGCGGCGGGAGATAAAAACCGGTGGCAGAGAGCCCCTTCAGCCTGCCTGTAAGGGCCAAAGTGTGATGTCACAGGAAAACAGGTAGGTGATTGGTGGGTATCTCTTCCATGTTTCTTTTGATTGGCTAAGTGGCTTAAATGAGGAGACATTATTCACAGCTGAAGAAAATTCACTTTGAAAATATTTAACATCCAAATTAATTAATTAAACAGAATAGAGATGGCTGGGCAGGCGATGTGTTGCAGCTTTAGTATGTGGGATGGTGGACATCGGTGTGATCCACGGTGATCACTTCTGCAGCAAGTGTTGGCTGCTCGAGGAACTTTGGCTTAGAGTTGATGAGTTAGAGTCCGAGCTGCAGACACTGTGACACAGCGCATTACCTGGACACTGTGTTTCAGGAGGCAGGCAAACCCCTTAGATTAATTGCATCAAATTTGGTCCGTGGTCAAGAGGATGTGACTGAGAAGGAGGCAGGTATTGAGATCCAGAATTTAGCTTTGGAGGAGCCTCAGCCAGTGCCCTTGTCCAATAGTATGAGGTCCTTGTTCCCGGTGTGGACAGGGGCACAGACTGCAGGGAGGATGAGCAAACTGACCACAGCACCATGGTACTGTGCGCCATTCAAGTTGGGGGAGAAAAGAGAAATGTAGTAGTAATAGGGGATAGCATAGTTAGGGGAATAGATTCTGATCTCTGCAGCAAAGACATAGGGAAGAATTTTTCCCCCCGTTGGGGGGGGAAATTCAGGAGCAGGCGAGTGCAGGCGCACGAAAGAGCCTACTCATCTCCCTGAGGCTAAGTGCTGCCTCAGGGAGATCGGCGCCAAATTCAAAAATGTTAAAAATAGAAAAATAAAATTTCCCTGACATGTCCCCTCATGTGACACTGTCACATGATTTGGGACATGTCCATCACTTTTAATTAAACTTTTATTAAATTTTTAAAAACCTACATGAAATCTCATCCCGTCCATGGATCAGGTTTCATGCCTCCTCTGAAGCCCGCCAGGGCTCCCGGCCTGCACGTCAACCTTAAGGTTGGATGGGCAGGTCCTTTAACTACTGCAATTACTTTTTAAATGGCCTAAATTGGCCGTTGACAGATTGGTGGGCGCACAGCTGATTTGGCTGCGCCCCCGCCAATCTGAAAATTGAAATGGTGCGGGGTGACGTTGGGAGTTCCGCCCGACATCATCCCGCGTCATTTTATGCGTTGGCGTGCGGGTTCCGCCCCCTGCACGCCAACCGGGAAATCCGAGTCCCGAAGGCTGTGTTGCCTACCTGGTGCCAAGGTTAAGGATATCTCTTGTGGGCTGGAGAGGAACTTGGAGTGGGAGGGGAAGGATCCAGTTGTCATGGTCCACGTAGGTGCCAACGGCATAGGTAGGACTAGGAAAGAGGTTCTGCTGAGGGACTATGAGCAGCTCAGGGCTAAATTAAAAAGCAGAACCATAAAGTAATAATCTCCGGATTACTACCTGAGCCACATGCAAATTGGCATAGGGAAAATAAGATTAGAGAGGTAACTGCGTGGCTCAAAGATCGGTGTGGGAATGGGTTCCGATTCATGGGGCACCAGCACCAGTACTAGGGAAGGAGAGAATTGTTCTGTTGGTATGGGCCTCATTTGAACCATGCTGGGACCAGTGTTCTGGCGAATTATATAACTAGGTTTGTGAATAGGACTTTAAACAAATTTGTTGGGAGGAGGGTTCAATTGAAGGGAAGTTTAAAAAATCGAAAAGAAATGAGAGAGCAGAGGTGCAGGGTAGTGAAGAGGCGAACAATAATCAAAGTGTGACAGGAAGGAGCAGAAAATAGAAGCAGAAGAGTGCAGCAGAAATTAGAATCAGAATGAGTAATAATGGTAAAAAGTCGAAGCTTATGGCTCTTTATCTGAATGCACGCAGCATTTGTAATAAGATAGGTGAGTTGATGGCACAAATAGAAATATATGGATATGACTCAATGGTTATTACAGAGACGTGGTTGCAGGGTGACCAAGGCTGGGAACTCAATATTCAAAGGTATTCGACATTCTGGAAAAATAGGCAAAAAGAAAAGGAGGTGAGGTAGCTTTGTTAATAAAGGAAGGTCTCAGTGCAGTGATGAGTATTGATATAGGTGCCATAGTTCATGATATGGAATCAATTTGGGTAGAAATAAGGAATAGCAAGGGGAAGAAGTCACGGATGGGAGTTGTCTATAGGCCCCCGAAGAGTTGCCTCACTATAGGACAAAGTATAAATCGGGAAATGATGGTGATGTGTAAAAAGGGCGCTACAATTGTCATGGGTGATTTTAATCTGTACACTGACTGGGCAAATCAGATCGACAGGGGTAACATGGAAAACAAATTTGTAGAATGCATCAGGGATTGTCTCTTAGAGCAATATGTTGTAGATCCTACCCGGGAACAGGCTATTTTAGATCTAGTAATGTGTAATAAGGTAGGATTAATAAGAGATCTTGTAGTTAAGGATCCTCTAGGGGGTAGTAATCACAACATGGTAGAATTTCAAATTCAGTTTGAAGGAGAGCAGCTCGGATCTCAAACCAGCATCCTCAGCTTAAATAAAGCGGGCTGCGAAAATAGACTAAGGGGAAGGTCAGCGGATGAGCAGTGGCAGACATTTAAGCAGGTATTTCATAACGCTCTGCAAAAATTTATCCCGTTCAAAATGAAGGACTCGATGAGAAGGATGAACAAACTTGGTTAACAAAGGCGGTAAAGGAAGTATCCAATCAAAAACTGAGGCATACAAAGTGGCAAAAACTAGTGATAGGCCAGAGCATTGGGAATTTTTTCAGAGCCAGCAGCAGGTGACTAAAAAGCTAATAAAGAGGGAGAAAATTGATTATGAAAGTAAATTGGCAAGAAATATAAAAACAAACAGCAACAGCTTCTATGGGTATATAAAAAGAAAGAGAGTAGCTAAAGTGAGGATGGGACCCTTGGAGGATGCAACTGGAGAATTGGTAAAGGAGAACAGGGAAATGGCACATAATCTAAACCAATATTTTGCATCGGTCTTCATGGTGGAAGACACTATAAACATTACAAAGATACCAGGTAAGCAAGGAGCTAATGGGAGGAAAGATCATATAACAATCTCTATCACGAGGGATAAAATATTTGACAAGCTAATGGGGCTAAAGGCAGACAAGTCACCAAGACCTAATGGCCTGTATCCAAGGATTTTAAAGGAAGTGGCGGCAGAGATAGTGGAGGCATTGGTTGAAATATTCCAGAACTAACTGGATTCAGGGAGGGTCCCAGAGCATTGGATAATTGATAATGTGACGCCCCTGTTCAAGAAGAGAGGGAGACAAAAAGCAGGAAACTATAGGCCAGTCAGCCTAACATCTGTAGTTGGGGAATTGCTAGAGTCCATTATTAAGGAAGAAATAGCAGGACATTTAGAAAAGCTTAACGCAATCAAACAGAGTCAACATGGGAAATCATGTTTGACAAATTTGCTAGAGTTCTTAGAGGATATAACAAGCAGAGTTGATAAAGGGGTAGATGTAGTGTATTTGCATTTCCAGAAGGCATTTGATAAGGTGCCACATAAAAGGTTATTGCACAAGATAGGAGCTCCCTGTATTGGGGGTAATGTATTAGCATGGTTTGAGGATTGGTTAATACACAGAAGACAGAGAGTCAGGATTTATGGGTCTTTTTCAGGTTGGAAAGACTTAGCTAGTAGAATGCCACAAGGATCAATCCTAGGGCCTCAATTATTTACTACCTATATTAATGACTTGGAGGAGGGGTCAGAGTGTAATGTATCAACATTTGCTGATGATACAAAAATTGGTGGGAGGGCATGTTGTGGTGAGGGCATAAGGAATCTGCAAGGAGTTATAAATAGGTTGAGTGAGTGGGCAAAAACTTGGCAGGTGGAGTTTAATGTAGGAAAGTGTGAGGTTATGCACTTTGGTAGGAAAAATCAAAAGGCAGACTACTTTTTCAATGGAGAGAGACTCCAAAAAGTACAGCACAGAGGGATCTGGGTGTTCTTGTGCATGAAACACAAAGTGTCATGCAGGTGCAGCAAGTAATTAAGGCAGCAAATGGAATTTTGGTCTGTATTGCTAGGGGGCTGGAAACTAAAAATAGGGAAGCCTTGTTACAGCTGTACAGGATGTTGATGAGGCCACACTTGGAGTACTGTTTACAGTTTTGGTCCCCGTATTTAACTTGAGGGGTTGAATGGCCTACTCCTGCTCCTATTTCTTATGTAATTATGTTCTTATGAAGGTAACCAAGAACTCCCTAGGTCTCTGCAGGGTCTCACAAAGCTCATCTTATCCTCCACACTGGATGGCATTACAAGGGCTTGGAAATATCATAAACACAACACTATGCTCCCATTGGTGGAGTAGACAACCATTTTATTTTACATTTATTGCGAGTATAGGTTATATTACAAGCAGTACTAATGGCTTTGGTTGTAGAGATGGCAGCGTGAATGGTATACAACAAGAACAATTTGCATTTAAACAGTGCCTTTAATGTAGTAAAACGTCCCAAGGCTCTTCACAGGAATGTCATGAGACAACATTTTACACCAAGCCATATAAGGAAATATTAAAACAGGTGACCAAAAGCTTGGTCAAAGAGGTTGGTTTCAAGACACATCTTAAAGGAGAGAGGTAGAGAGTTTTAGAGAGTAAAGTCCATAGCTAAAGGCATGGCTGGTTGTAAGAAGAAAGTTGTAGCTGTCCAAAAGGCCTGAATTGGAGGACTGCAGAAATTTCAGAGGACTTTGGGGGCTGGCGGAGGTTACAGAGATAGGGAGGGAAGTATAGTACGTATATATTAATCGTATGGCTTGTAAGACGGGCAGCATGTTGTAATATGGACAGTGTTGCTAGTATAAGGCTGTAATACAAGCAGGTTTATACCAGTAATTCAACCTATATTGCAATTGATACTGCTATAATGTTATTGGAATAAGGTTATAACACAGGCAGTGTTACTGGTATCAGACTAAATTACAGGCAGTTTTACAGCTATTGCTAGTAATAAAAAAACTAATGATACTAATATAGACAGTATTGCACTCAATGGTACTGATACAAATTGGAATACAGGCTGTGCTACTTGTAAACGAGACGGCAATTACTTGATAGATAATTGGCATGGTGCAGGCATACATGATGGGAGTTTTACACATATGGGATGTCATCATTCAAATCTTCTACAGCACACAGCCCTGTACCTCAGTCTCTAACAGCACACAGCCCTGTACCTCAGTCTCTTACAGCACACAGCCCTGTACCTCAGTCTCTAACAGCACACAGTCCCGTACCTCAGTCTCTTACAGCACACAGCCCTGTACCTCAGTCTCTTACAGCACACAGCCCTGTACCTCAGTCTCTAACAGCACACAGTCCCGTACCTCAGTCTCTAACAGCACACAGCCCTGTACCTCAGTCTCTTACAGCACACAGTCCCGTACCTCAGTCTCTAACAGCACACAGCCCTGTACCTCAGTCTCTAACAGCACACGGTCCCGTACCTCAGTCTCTAACAGCACACGGTCCCGTACCTCAGTCTCTAACAGCACACAGCCCTGTACCTCAGTCTCTAACAGCACACAGTCCTGTACCTCAGTCTCTAACAGCACACAGCCCTGTACCTCAGTCTCTTACAGCACACAGCCCTGTACCTCAGTCTCTAACAGCACACAGTCCCGTACCTCAGTCTCTTACAGCACACAGTCCCGTACCTCAGTCTCTTACAGCACACAGTCCCGTACCTCAGTCTCTAACAGCACACAGTCCCGTACCTCAGTCTCTTACAGCACACAGTCCCGTACCTCAGTCTCTAACAGCACACAGTCCCGTACCTCAGTCTCTTACAGCACACAGTCCCGTACCTCAGTCTCTAACAGCACACAGTCTTGTATCGCAGTCTCTTACAGCACACAGTCTCATACCTGTCTCTTACTGCACACAGTACTGTCCCTCAATATCTTGCACACAATCTTGTATCTCAGTCTCTTACAGCACACAGTCCTGTACCTCAGTCTCTAACAGTACAGTACTGTACCTCAGTCTCTAACAGTACACAGTCCTGGACATCAGTCTCTAATAGCACACAGCCCTGTACCTCAGTTTCCTATCACACATGCTGAACCTCAGTTTAATTTTTGTGAATACAATTGATCTGTGTTTCGTCCTGAAACTGTGTATTATTAGTTCTGCACAGTTTAAACCCTTTCCTTAGCAGTATCCTTGTCTCACAATGCGCAGAAGTTGAAATGCTCCAGTCAGATGCTCTTACCTGTTCACACATCAGGTTGAGAATGTAATCATTGTTAAACCTCTCCCGTGGGTAAAACAGCTGCAGGAGTAAAGCTGAGAGTTAGTTATACAAAATTTTGGAGAGAAGCGAAATCTGTCCAGTTCTAATGATTGATATCAGCACCACCTGTGGATTGCCCTAAGATTCAGTCAGTATCATCAGAATTCATCATATTACCGAACAATAAAGAACAGAAAGATCCCAGGTTTAATTCTTGTTGGCACTGAGTCGGGTGATCTCAGTCAGCATGGCAATAGGATTGGCAGATTGGTTAGAAACAACACAAGTTGCTCTTCTTTACCAGCATATGGTTATTCCTGCTAGAATGTGGGAAAGCATATCAGTGCTCGATGCAAATTAATGCCCATAGTCAAATAGCATCTTGATACTTGTGGTCGAGCCTCAGATGTGGAGAATGAGGAAATTGGTGAGTTAGTGAGAGTCATTGGGCTACAGCCATGGGGCTTAAGAGTGGAGTAGCGATATATTAAGCTGATTAGGGAAGGTTTCATTCTCTCAGTCAAAGTGGAACACTCCATATTAATGCAAGATATAGGACAGTTCTAAATAAATGCCAAAAGTTTCTGTCCATTATAAAAGGCAGCACTGACAATGACTCCACACATAACAATTACTGCCCAGACATTACCAGACCCTCACCGTTCATTCCCTGGATTCTGTTTCTGATCATGATGGAGAGAACATAATAACAGTAGCTAAAAACAGCCATTTAATGTGTAATTTATAGTTTATAATTGACCACAATTTGCCTGTGAATTAAAGTTTAACTATGTTGATTCTGGGTTTTAGAGTAGAGCGGTAGCTAAGTTAGTGTTTTGTGTTTGCATTGTTTGACTCTTGTATAGTGAAAAATATTCCATTTTATACGGTGGATCTTTGTGGCTTCATTCATCAGTAAATAACTGGGATTTCAGATTTCTTTCTTTAAGAACAAAGTTACTGGGATCATAACAACTGAGATCATCACAACCATTATTACTGATGACTGACAGATCCTGTGTCCTGTATCTCTGTTACTGATAACTGGCAGTCTCTTGTACTATGGGTTACTGATTATGACAGTCCCTCTGTCTTGTACCTGTTACTGTTTACGGACATCCCTGTGTATTGTACTTGTTAGTGATTACAGACAGTTCCCATGTACTCTATCTGTTATTGATTGCTGTCAGTACTGTACCTGTTACTGATTACTGTCAGTACTGTACCTGTTACTGATTACTGTCAGTACTGTACCTGTTACTGATTACTGTCAGTACTGTACCTGTTACCGATGCTCTCTGAATATGTGTCTGTTATTGATTACTGACAGTCACTGGGTTCTGTACATGTTGGAGACTACTGACAGTCCCTCTGTTCTGTATCTCAGTTACTGATTACTGACAGTCCCTGTGTAAAATACCTGTTACTGATTACTGACAGTCACTGTGTGCTGTACCTGTTACTGATTATTGACAGACCCTATGTACTGTATCTCTGTACCTGATTATTGAGAGTCCCTCTATACTGTACCGGTTACTGATTACAGACAGTTCCTGTGTAATGTACCTGTTACCGAATACTGACAGTCCCTGTGTCATGTACCTTTTACTTATTACAGACAGTCCTTGTGTCCTGTATCTGTGTAACTAAACACTGTGTGCTGTACCTGTTACTGATTATTGACAGGCCCTTTGTACTGTATCTGATTACTGACAGTCCCTGTGTACTGTACCTTTTACTGCTTACTAACAGTCCCCGTGTCCTGTACCTGTTACTGATTAATGACAGTCCATGTGTACTGTACCTGATTTCTGACAGTCCTTGTGCATGCATCTGTTACTAATTACTGACAGTCCCTTGTACTGTACCTGTTACTGACAGTCCCTGTGTACTGTACCTGTTACTGTTTACTGACAGTCCCTGAGTACTGTACCTGTTACTGATTACTGACAGTCCTTGTGTCCTGTACTGGTTACTGATTGCTGACAGTCGCTTTGTACTGCACCTGTTACGGATTACTGACAGTCCCTGTGTCCTGTAGCTGTTGCTGATTACTGACAGTCCCTGTGTCCAGTGCCTGGTACTGACAGTCCGTGTGTACTGTACCTGTTACTGATTACTGACAGTCCCTGTGTACTGTACCTGTTGCTGATTACTGACAGTCTCTGTGTACTGTACCTTTTACTGATTACTGATAGTCCCTATGTCATGTATCTTTTGCTGATTACTGACAGTCCTTGTGTCCTGTACCTGCTACTGATTACCGACAGTCCCTGTGTACTAAACCTGTTACTGATTACTGATAGTTCCTGTGTCCTGTATCTGTTACTGGCAGTCCGTGTCCTCTCCCTGTTATTGATTACTGACAGTCTCTCTGGCCTGTACCTGTTACTGATTACTGATAGTCTCTGTGTACTGTACCTGTTACTGATTACTGACAGTCCCTGTGTCCTGTACCTGTTACTGATTACTGACAGTCCCTGTGTCATGTACCTTTTACTGATTATTGACAGTCCCTGTGTAATATACCTGTTACTGATTACTGACAGTACCTGTGTAATATATCTGTTACTGATTACTGACAGTCCCTGTGTACCGTACCTGTTACTGATTACTGACAGTCCCTGAGTACTGTACCTGTTACTGATTACTGACAGTCCCTGTGTCATGTACCTTTTACTGATTACTGACAGTCCCTGAGTACTGTACCTGTTACTGATTACTGACAGTTCCTATGTCCTGTACCTGTTACTGGCAGTCCGTACCCTGTCCCTGTTATTGATTACTGACAGTCCCTGCGTCATGTACCTTTTACTGATTTTTGACAGTCCCTGTGTGCTGTACCTGTTACTGATTACGGACAGTCCCTGTGTACTGTACCTGTTACTGATTACAGACAGGCGCTGTGTCCTGTAGCTGTTGCTGATTACTGGCAGTCCCTGTGTACTGTATCTCTGTACCTGATTACTGACAGTACCTGTGTACTGTACCTGTTACTGATTACTGACAGTCCCTAAGTACTTTATCCGTTACTGATTAGTGACAGTCTCTGTGTACTGTACCTGTTACCGATTACTGACAGTCCCTGTGTACTGTACCTGTTACTGATTACAGACAGTCCCTGTGTAATATACCTGTTACCGATAACTGACAGTCCCTGTGTCATGTATCTTTTACTGATTACTGACAGTCCCTGAGCACTGTACCGGTTACCGATTACTGACAGTCCCTGTGTACTGTACCTGTTACTGATTACAGACAGTCCCTGTGTAATATACCTGTTACCGATAACTGACAGTCCCTGTGTCATGTACCTTTCACTGATTACTGACAGTCACTGTGTACTGTACCTGTTACTGATTGCTGACAGTCCCTGTGTCATGTATCTTTTGCTGATTACTGACAGTCCTTGTGTCCTGTACCTGTTACTGATTACTGACAGTTCCTGTGTCCTGTAGCTGTTACTGGCAGTCCGTGTCCTGTCCCTGTTATTGATTACTGACAGTCTCTTTGCCCTGTACGTGTTGCTGATTACTGACAGTCCCTGCGACATGTACATTTTACTGATTACTGATAGTACCTGTGTAATATACCTGTTACTGATTACTGACAGTCCTTGTGTCCTGTACCTGTTACTGATTACTGACAGTTCCTGTGTCCTGTACCTATTACTGATTACTGACAGTCTCTGTCTACTGTGCCTGTTACTGATTACTGACAGTCCCTGTGTTCCGTACCTATTACTGACAGTCCCTGTGTACTATACCTGTTACTGATTACTGACAGTATCTGTGCAATATACCTGTTACTGATTGCTGACAGTCCATGTCATATGTCTTTTACTCATTACTGACAGTCCTTGTGTCCTGTACCTGTTACTGATTACTGACAGTTCCTGTGTCCTGTACCTGTTATTGATTACTGACAGTCTCTTTGTCCTGTACCTGTTGCTGATTTCTGACAGTCCGTGTCCTGCATCTCTGTAACTGACTACTGACAGTCTCTGTCTACTGTGCCTGTTACTGATTACTGACAGTCCCTGTGTCATGTACCTTTTACTGATTACTGACAGTCCCTGTGTACCGTACCTGTTACTGATTACTGACAGTCCCTGTGTACTGTACCTGTTACTGATTAGTGACAGTCCCTGTGTCATGTACCTTTTACTGATTACTGACAGTCCCTGTGTACCGTACCTGTTACTGATTACTGACAGTCCCTGTGTACTGTACCTGTTACTGATTACTGACAGTCCCTGTGTCATGTACCTTTTACTGATTACTGACAGTCCCTGTGTCCTGTACCTGTTACTGATTACTGACAGTCCCTGTGTCATGTACCTTTTACTGATTACTGACAGTCCCTGTGTCCTGTACCTGTTACTGATTACTGACAGTCCCTGCGTCATGTACCTTTTACTGATTACTGACAGTTCCTGTGTACTGTACCTGATTACTGACAGTCTCTGTGTACTCTACCTGTTACTGATTATTGACAGTCCCTGTGTCATGTACCTGTTACTGATTACTGACAGTCACTGTGTCCTGTACCTGTTACTGATTACTGACAGTCCCTGTGTCCTGTACCCGTTACTGATTACTGACAGTCCCTGTGTCATGTACCTTTTACTGATTATTGACAGTCCCTGTGTAATATACCTGTTACTGATTACTGACAGTCCCTGTGTAATATATCTGTTACTGATTACTGACAGTCCCTGTGTACCGTACCTGTTACTGATTACTGACAGTCCCTGTGTACCGTACCTGTTACTGATTACTGACAGTCCCTGAGTACTGTACCTGTTACTGATTACTGACAGTCCCTGAGTACTGTACCTGTTACTGATTACTGACAGTCCCTGTGTACTGTACCTGTTACTGATTACTGACAGTCCCTGTGTCATGTACCTTTTACTGATTACTGACAGTCCCTGTGTACTGTACCTGTTACTGATTACTGACAGTCCGTGTGTACTGTACCTGTTACTGATTACTGACAGTCCCTGTGTCATGTACCTTTTACTGATTACTGACAGTCCCTGTGTACTGTACCTTTTACTGATTACTGACAGTCCCTGTGTACTGTACCTGTTACTGATTACTGACAGTCCCTGTGTACTGTGCCTGTTACTGATTACTGACAGTCCTTGTGTCCTGTACCTGTTACTGATTACTGACAGTTCCTATGTCCTGTACCTGTTACTGATTACTGACAGTCTCTGTCTACTGTGCCTGTTACTGATTACTGACAGTCCCTGTGTTCCGTACCTATTACTGACAGTCCCTGTGTACTGTACCTGTTACTGATTACTGACAGTCCCTGTGTCATGTACCTTTTACTGATTACTGACAGTACCTGTGTAATATACCTGTTACTGATTGCTGACAGTCCATGTCATGTGTCTTTTACTTATTACTGACAGTCCTTGTGTCCTGTACCTGTTACTGATTACTGACAGTTCCTATGTCCTGTACCTGTTACTGATTACTTACAGTCTCTGTCTACTGTGCCTGTTACTGATTACTGACAGTCCCTGTGTTCCGTACCTATTACTGACAGTCCCTGTGTACTGTACCTGTTACTGATTACTGACAGTCCCTGTGTCATGTACCTTTTACTGATTACTGACAGTACCTGTGTAATATACCTGTTACTGATTGCTGACAGTCCATGTCATGTGTCTTTTACTTATTACTGACAGTCCTTGTGTCCTGTACCTGTTACTGATTACTGACAGTTCCTGTGTCCTGTACCTGTTATTGATTACTGACAGTCTCTTTGTCCTGTACCTGTTGCTGATTTCTGACAGTCCGTGTCCTGCATCTCTGTAACTGACTACTGACAGTCCCTGTGTACTGTGCCTGTTACTGATTACTGACAGTTCCTGTGTCATGTACCTTTTACTGATTACTGACAGTCCCTGTGTCCTGTAGTGTTACTGATTACTGACAGTCCCTGTGTCATGTACCTTTTACTGATTACTGACAGTCCCTGTGTACCGTACCTGTTACTGATTACTGACAGTCCCTGTGTACTGTACCTGTTACTGATTACTGACAGTCCCTGTGTCATGTACCTTTTACTGATTACTGACAGTCCCTGTGTACCGTACCTGTTACTGATTACTGACAGTCCCTGTGTACTGTACCTGTTACTGATTACTGACAGTCCCTGAGTACTGTACCTGTTACTGATTACTGACAGTCCCTGTGTACTGTACCTGTTACTGATTACTGACAGTCCCTGTGTACTGTACCTTTTACTGATTACTGACAGTCCCTGTGTACTGTACCTTTTACTGATTACTGACAGTCCCTGTGTACTGTACCTGTTACTGATTACTGACAGTCCCTGAGTACTGTACCTGTTACTGATTACTGACAGTCCCTGTGTACTGTGCCTGTTACTGATTACTGACAGTCCCTGTGTCATGTACCTTTTACTGATTACTGACAGTCCCTGTGTACTGTACCTTTTACTGATTACTGACAGTCCCTGTGTACTGTACCTGTTACTGATTACTGACGGTCCCTGTGTACTGTGCCTGTTACTGATTACTGACAGTCCCTGTGTCATGTACCTTTTACTGATTACTGACAGTCCCTGTGTACTGTACCTTTTACTGATTACTGACAGTCCCTGTGTCGTGTACCTGTTACTGATTACTGACAGTCCCTGTGTCATGTACCTTTTACTGATTACTGACAGTTCCTGTGTACTGTACCTGATTACCGACAGTCTCTGTGTACTCTACCTGTTACTGATTATTGACAGTCCCTGTGTCATGTACCTGTTACTGATTACTGACAGTCCCTGTGTCCTGTACCTGTTACTGATTACTGACAGTCCCTGTGTCATGTACCTTTTACTGATTATTGACAGTCCCTGTGTAATATACCTGTTACTGATTACTGACAGTCCCTGTGTAATATATCTGTTACTGATTACTGACAGTCCCTGTGTACCGTACCTGTTACTGATTACTGACAGTCCCTGTGTACTGTACCTGTTACTGATTACTGACAGTCCCTGAGTACTGTACCTGTTACTGATTACTGACAGTCCCTGAGTACTGTACCTGTTACTGATTACTGACAGTCCCTGAGTACTGTACCTGTTACTGATTACTGACAGTTCCTATGTCCTGTACCTGTTACTGGCAGTCCGTACCCTGTCCCTGTTATTGATCACTGACAGTCCCTGCGTCATGTACCCTTTACTGATTTTTGACAGTCCCTGTGTACTGTACCTGTTACTGATTACTGGCGGTCTCTGCGTCCTGTACTTGTTACTGATTACTGGCGGTCTCTGCGTCCTGTACTTGTTACTGATTACTGGCGGTCTCTGCGTCCTGTACTTGTTACTGATTACTGGCGGTCTCTGTGTCCTGTACTTGTTACTGATTACTGGCGGTCTCTGTGTCCTGTACTTGTTACTGATTACTGGCGGTCTCTGTGTCCTGTACTTGTTACTGATTACTGGCGGTCTCTGCGTCCTGTACCTGTTACTGATTACTGGCGGTCTCTGTGTCCTGTACTTGTTACTGATTACTGGCGGTCTCTGCGTCCTGTACTTGTTACTGATTACTGGCGGTCTCTGCGTCCTGTACCTGTTACTGATTACTGGCGGTCTCTGCGTCCTGTACTTGTTACTGATTACTGGCGGTCTCTGTGTCCTGTACTTGTTACTGATTACTGGCGGTCTCTGCGTCCTGTACTTGTTACTGATTACTGGCGGTCTCTGTGTACTGTGCCTGTTACTGATTACTGACAGTCCCTGTGTCATGTACCTTTTACTGATTACTGACAGTCCCTGTGTACTGTACCTTTTACTGATTACTGACAGTCCCTGTGTACTGTACCTGTTACTGATTAGTGACAGTCCCTGTGTCATGTACCTGTTACTGATTACTGGCGGTCTATGCGTCCTGTACTTGTTACTGATTACTGACAGTCCCTGTGTACTGTACCTGTTACTGATTACTGGCGGTCTCTGCGTCCTGTACTTGTTACTGATTACTGACAGTCCCTGTGTACTGTACCTGTTACTGATTACTGGCGGTCTCTGCGTCCTGTACTTGTTACTGATTACTGACAGTCCCTGTGTACTGTACCTGTTACTGATTACTGGCGGTCTCTGCATCCTGTACTTGTTACTGATTACTGGCGGTCTCTGCGTCCTGTACTTGTTACTGATTACTGACAGTCCCTGTGTACTGTACCTGTTACTGATTACTGGCGGTCTATGCGTCCTGTACTTGTTACTGATTACTGACAGTCCCTGTGTACTGTACCTGTTACTGATTACTGGCGGTCTATGCGTCCTGTACTTGTTACTGATTACTGACAGTCCCTGTGTACTGTACCTGTTACTGATTACTGGCGGTCTCTGCGTCCTGTACTTGTTACTGATTACTGACAGTCCCTGTGTACTGTACCTGTTACTGATTACTGGCGGTCTCTGCGTCCTGTACTTGTTACTGATTACTGACAGTCCCTGTGTACTGTACCTGTTACTGATTACTGGCAGTCTCTGCGTCCTATACTTGTTACTGATTACTGACAGTCCCTGTGTACTGTACCTGTTACTGATTACTGGCGGTCTCTGCATCCTGTACTTGTTACTGATTACTGACAGTCCCTGTGTACTGTACCTGTTACTGATTACTGGCGGTCTCTGCGTCCTGTACTTGTTACTGATTACTGGCGGTCTCTGCGTCCTGTACCTGTTACTGATTACTGGCGGTCTCTGCGTCCTGTACCTGTTACTGATTACTGACAGTCTCTGTGTACTGTACCTGTTACTGATTACTGGCGGTCTCTGCGTCCTGTACTTGTTACTGATTACTGGCGGTCTCTGCGTCCTGTACTTGTCACTGATTACTGGCGGTCTCTGCATCCTGTGCTTGTTACTGATTACTGACAGTGCCTGTGTACTGTACCTGTTACTGATTACTGGCGGTCTCTGCGTCCTGTACCTGTTACTGATTACTGGCGGTCTCTGCATCCTGTACCTGTTACAGATTACTGGCGGTCTCTGCGTCCTGTACTTGTTACTGATTACTGACGCTCTGTGTCCTGCACCTGTTACTGATTACTGACAGTCCCTGTCTCCTGTACCTGTTACTGATTACTGATAGTCTGTGTGGCCTTTACCCGTTATTGTTTTCTGACAATCTCTGTGTCTTGTACCTGTTACTGATTAGTAACAGTCCCTGTGTCCTGTGCCTCTGTTACTGATTAATGATGCTATATACTGTATCTCAGTTACTAATTACTGGCAGTCAGTGTGTACTGATCTATGTGATTGATTACTGACAGTTTCTATGTCCTATTTCTCTGTTACTGATTTACTGACACACCATGCGTTCTATTTCTCAATTATAAATCACTGGCAGTCAATGTGTATTGTACCTGCGTGACTGATTATTGACAATTTCTATGTCCTGTAACTCTGTTACTAGTGACTGACAGTCTGCGTGTACTGCATCGTTGTTACTGATTACGGACAGTCTCTGTGTACCGTATCTCCATTATTACTGACAGTCCTTGTGTGCTATGCCTTTGTTACTTATTACTGTCATAGTTGGTGTATTCTGTACCTCTTTGCGTAGGTAGAGCTTCCAAGGTATATTGATGTACGAGAAGTATACACTGGCCGTCCTCCTGTACAAATGGGTTTTGATATCCTCATCTTGTAACAACACTGTTAAGATAAAGAGAAGAAAAAAAAAACCTCTCTTTTTATGGCATTTTTCATGATCTTTCAATGTCCCAAACTGTTATATAACTAATGAAGTACACAGTGAAATAATGTTACCGTCGTGGTCTAAGAAAATGAAGCTGTCAATTAGTGCACCACGAGGCCCCAGGAACAACAATCAAGCATGTGACCATTTAATCTATTTTCACAATGCTGGTTGAGGATGAATATTGGCACAGACCAGGAGAATTCCGCTTCTTCAATCAGTTGCACTGTGAAGGCCAGATTGGGCCTCAGTTTCATGGTTCATCTTTAAGGAATAACCTTAAATATTACAGTGCTGTCTCAGTACTGCACTGAAGTGTCAGCCTAGACCACGTGCTGAAGTCTTGGAATGGAGCTTAAACCCACAACCATTTACCTCAGAAGTGAGAGTGCTGCCCACTGAGAAAGTGATATGAAAGTATGAGAAAGTTTGAGCCAGATGATCACTGGTTGTTGCTCAGAGCAGCAGCATCAGCCTGTCCAGCAACAAGGTTCTCAGTAAAAAGAATACTGGAGACGATCACAAAGACATGGACAGAGAAAGTACTGCATCTCCTGTGGAGATGGTACAATGTGAAAGGGATTTATTCTCTAGGGTAAACTTTACAAAGTTGTGCATTAGTTTTAACGCACAATTTTTAAAATTCTTTCATGGGAAATGGGTGTCGCTGGCAAGCTCTGCATTTGTTGTCCATCCCTAATTGATGAGCAACAAATATTGGTCTTGCTAGCAATGTTCCCATCCTATGAAAGAATAAAAAAAGAGCTGGTGGTGAGCTGCCTTCTTGAACCGCTGCAATCCATGTGGTGTTGGTACACCCACAGTGCTGTTGGGAAGGGAGTTCCAGGATTTTGATCCAACAACAGCAAAGGAACGGCGATATATTTCCAAGTCAGGATAGTGTGTGGTTGGAGGAAAACTTGCAAGTGATGGTGTTCCCATGGGTCTGCTCCACCTTGCCCTTTTAGGTAGCAGAGGTCACGGGTCTGGAAGGTGCTGTCGAGGGAAGCTTGGTGAGTTGCTGGAGTGCATCCTGTATATGCTGCTACTGCTGTCACTGTGTGTTGGTGTGGAAGTGGTGAATGTTTTAGGCATTTCAGCTTAAATGCCTGATACAAGATCCAGCAGAGTGAAGATCTCTGCGGGAGTCTGAATTCATAAGATCTGACCCTGATAAGGTCTGGTAAACTGCATGATTACTCCATCTCATGGTATGTTGAATTCAATTAATTAATTTTTAAAATATTTGGAATTGAAAGCGAATCTCAGTTATGGTGCCATGAGACTATCATCGATTGCCATAAAAACCCAACTGGCTCGCTCATATCCTTTACGGGAAGAAATCTGCATCTTTACCTGGTTTGGCCTACATGTGATTCCAGACCCACAGTGATGTGGTTGATTCAAATGCCCTCTGAAGTGGCCTATAGCATGCCATTCAGTTGTACCAAATTACAAGAGAAAAATCAAAAAGGAATAAAACTGGACAGACCACCCAGCGTCGACTTAGCTACCAGAAACGACAACATTATACTCAGCCCTGTCAACCCCAAAAGTCCTCCTTACTAACATCTTGGAGCTTATGCCAAAATTGGGAGAGCTGTCTCACAGACTAGTCAAGCAACAGCCCGACATAGTCATATTCACCAAATCTCACCTTACAGACAATGACTCAGACACCACCATCACTATCCCTGGGTATGTCCTGTCCCATTGGCACGAAAGACCAGCAGAAGCAGTGACATAGTGGTGTACAGTCAGGACAGAGTTGCCCTGGCGGTCCTCAATATTGACTCTGGGCCTCATGATGTCTAAACTGAGTCCTAAAGGAATATCTGTATCTGCTAGACTAGGTCTGCGGCAGATGGTGAAGGAAAAAACAAGAGGTTAAAGACTTGCTTGACCTTGTCCTCACGAACCTACCTGTTGTAGATGCATCTGTCCATGACAAATGTAGGAATGACCATCGCACAGTCCTTGTGAAGACCAAGTCCCGTCTTCACGTTGAGGATACCCTCCATTGTGTTGTGTGGCACTATGTTAAATGGGATAGATTGAGAACAGATTTAACAGATCAAACTCTGCATCCATGAGGTGCTGTGGGCCATCAGCAGCAGCAGAATCTGTAACCTCATAGCCCAGCCTATCCCCCACTCTACCATTACCATCAAGCCAGGGGATCAACCTTGACTCAATGAAGAGTGCAGGAGGGCATGCCAGGAGCAGCACCAGGCATACCTAAAAATGAGGTGTTAGCCTGGTGAAGCTACAACACAGGACGATTTGCATGATAAACAGCGGAAGCAACACACAATTGAGAGAGTTAAGTGATCCCACAACTAATGGAGCAGATCAAAGCCCTGCAGTTCTACCACATCCAGTCGAGAATAGTGGTGCCAGTCTGCAGTCAATTCAATTCACTGGTTTTGGCCCTGACAACAGCCCGGCAGTAGTACAGAATATTTGCACTCCAGAACTAGCTGCACCCTTAGCCAAGTTGTCCCAGTGCAGCTACAGTACTGGCATCTACCAGGCAAAGTGCAAAATTGCCCAGATACGTCCTGTCCTCAAAAAGCAGGACTAGTTCAACCTGGCCAATTACTGCCCCATGACTCTACTCTTGATCATCAGCAAAGTGATGGAAGATGTCGTCAATAGTGCTATCAAACAGCACTTAAACAGCAATGACCTAGTTCACTGATGCTCAGCTCAAGTTCTACCAGATCCGCTCAGCTCATTGCAGCCTTAGTCCGAACATGATAACAGAGCTGAACTCAAGAGGTGAGGTGAGAGTGACTGCCCTTGAGATCAAAGTAGAATTTGACAGAGTGTGGCATCAAGAATCCCTGGTTAACTGAAGAAAACTCTCCACTGGTTTAATTTACTTAGTACAAAAGAAGATGGTTGTTGTTGGAGGTCAATCATCTCAGCTCCAGGACATCTCTGCAGGAGCTCCTCAGGGTAGTGTCCTCCGCCCAACCATCTCCAGCTCCTTCATCAATGACCTTCCTTCCATCTTAAATTCAGAAGTGGGGATGTTTACTGATGATTGCCCAATGCTCAGTACCATTCGTGACTCCTCAGATACTGAAGCAGTCCATGTCAATTTGCAGCAAGAACTGGATAACATTCAGGCTTGGTCTGATAAGTGGAAAGTAAGATTCACATGACACAAGTGCCAGACAATGACCATCTCTGACAAGAGAGAATCTAAACATCTTCCCTTGACATTCAAAGCAATTACCACTGCCGAATCCCCCACTATCAAAATTCTGGAGGATACCATTGACTAGAAACTGAACTGTGGCTACAAAAGCAGTTCAGAGGCTGGGAATTCTGAGATGAGTAACTCACCTCCTGACTCCCCAAAGCCTGTCCACCATCTACAAGACACAAGTCAGGAGTGTGATGGAATGCTTCCCACTTTCCTGGATGAGTGTGGCTCCAACAAAACTCAAGAAGCTCGACACCATCCAAGACAAAGCAGCCTGCTTGATCGGCATCCCAACTGCCAACTTAAACATTCATTCCCTCCACAAAGACCCACACTGGCAGCAATGTGTAATATACACCAGATGCATTGCAGCACCTCACCAAGGCTCCTTAGACAACACCTTCCAAACCAGCGACCTCTACCACCTAGAAGGGCAAGGACATCAGATGCATGGGAACACCGCCACTTGGAAGTTCCCCTCCAAGCCACTAACCATCCTGACTTGGAAATGTATCGCGTTCCTTCACTGTTGCTTGGTCAAAATTCTGGAACTCCCTCCCTAACAGCACTGTGGATGCACCTACACCACAGGTGCTGCAGCGGCTCAAGAAGGCAGCTCACCACCACCTTCTCAAGGGCAATTAGGATGGGCAACAAATACTGGCCTAGCCAGTGATGCCTACATTCCATGAAAGATTTTAAAAATGTGCTTGGCCTTACCTGCCCCTCTCTTTTGTGGAAGTGCGGAGAACTGAAATTCACTGGTCGATGTTGATGGTGAAGGGGGATCAAAAGGAGGAGGTGGGGGAAGAGGTGGCAGTGGGGGTTCAGTTGCTGGTGGAGAAAATATCCGTGTAAGTTGGTCTTGTATGGAGCGCTGAGAGGACAGGGGAAAATTCTGTGGTTTTGGCAATGGCTTAGGTGGAACCTTTGCAGGCGGTGTTTCCTTTATGGCAGAGGAATCCTGCAGTAGAAATAGACACATTTTTAGAGAAAGCATTGATCTTCATTAATAACCTTTCAGTCATATTTACTTTCCTCAAAAACTTCAGTGTGCTTACATCACATCAACAGATTAGCAATTCATGAGCTCTGTGACAGGTGTACCTAACTCTTTTACTCCTCACTTCCTGAACGGATGTGCCCCACCTCTGCTTGATGCCTCTCCTGCCCCATTGATCTGACTCTGATCAGCCACCATCTGACAGTTAACTTGAGTGATCACTCACCTGGCTACAGGTGTCTCAAGGGATTGTGATATCTGAGAAACCAGGTAGAGGAAAATCTTGTTATTCAATACTAAGCACTGTGAAACAGTTTGAGTGAGGTTTTAAGGAATGCACAAGAGCGGGAAACATGACATAATTAGGCGCAATGCGAAATCCCATTACCCAATGGCAGGTTGAGATGCAGAGATTGAGTCGGCAGCATTCTTGTGGCATGTCGGGCCTCACTCTGGCCTGTGGTGGGTTCATACTTGTAATACATTTGCATGCCATGAACTCTCATTTGCGTAGAGCTTTTAAAAAATTACCTCCTACCTCCAAGATAAAGTCAGCAGCGCACGAAAATCTCATGGCACCCAGTTGACATTTGTTTGAAGGTGGCATGTACCAATCAGCTTTGTGCAGCTGTGTCTGAGGTTTTCCTCATTGAACTCTGTGGCATAAGAAAAGGGAGGAGGAAAATGGCAGCTTGCATGGAGGCTCAGGACCAGTGAGACAGTGGGTTGTGTGGAGTGGGGTCAGGGGCTTGAAGGAGCGGAAGAGGGAGCCAGGGGAGGACAGAGAATGGGGTCGGGGGCTTGGAGGAGTGATTTGGGAAGAGCCTGGTGTCCTGGGTATGGTGGGGGTAAGGGGAACAGTCAGTCAAATGAAATTAGGGGCCTAAAGGGCAGTGTCAGTACTGTCTAAATGTGGGTCCATCTCAGGGTGTTGGCTTCACCTACAATATTTCAATTATTCCTGCTGAGAGTGATCTCAGACAATGTCCTTTACAATACATAGAGGGAGAGCCAACTGAGCCTGCAAGCTCACAGGGTGGTGAGTATAACACTGGACACCAACAGGAACATTCAATGAAGGGTGAACGCAAAATACAACATCGTTTCATCACAATAAAGGAAATGTCCCTAACTCCCCCGTAACCATCAATATGTGCCAACCATGAGGCATGTCAGTACATTTAGCTCTGGCTAAGCTGGTCCCAACAAAAAATGATGATGCACATCTGAATAAATGCAACATGAAATATTTACAAATGAAATTTAATTTTGAAAAGAACCTGCTGAGCACAGTGTTTCATCATGCTCCTGACTTGTGCTTCGTAGGAGATGGACATGCTTTGGGAAGTCAGAAGGTGAGTTACTCATTACAGAATTGCCAACCTCTGACCAAAGATCCCAAAAGCAGGAATGAGAGAAAAATCAATTTCTGTGTTTTGGTGGTGTTGTCCGTGGGGGATATGTTGGCCCCGGCACCAGGAGAACTACTTGTTCTTCTACAAATTGAGCTAAGAACCATCAGGTCAGATGGGCAGAGCCTTGTTTTAATATTTCAACCAGAGAATGGCATCTCTCAAAATGCAATACTCCATTATACAGGACACACTGCCCCACTGAAACTGTGTGTGTGTGACAGAGACATACAAATTACACCAGATGTAAAGCACATTATTCTTACTCCATTTTCTATTTGCTTCTTGTAACTGGTATTCCACACACTGTTTTTAATTTATGTATCAGATTACCATGGCCTCTCCGAAATTAGATTAATCTCCAGGACGGTGCTACATGGCAGAGACTTGGGAAGGATAAAATATTGTCCATTTTTCTTCATTTTCTTCTTGGTTATGAAAATATTGGAGATGAAGAATAAAGGACTGTCTAGGTGGGTGTTTGGAGGTCATGTGATAAAATCTCCAGGCATATGCCCAAGCAGAGTTGGCAAGCCTACCTTAGCCTCTGGAGGAGACGCTGGTCGTCGCATTCCTAAAACAGATAACGCCTCATCCTTGGGATTGCTTTTCTTCAGGAATGGTTTTGCCGACCTCCTACAGCAACAGTAGAGAGATATTAGATGTGGGAACCAACAGGACAGTGTGGGGGGAATGCATCAAACACCCAGTACAAAGCTGGTCAGCTGATGGGCTCCACACAAGGGTCAGAACACTTTAAGCAGGTAAGTGACTGGGGTATTCAATAAACACAAAGCATGGTCTGCAGCTTTTCAAAAACCAGACACTGTTAGATACCAAAAGCAAAATATTCAGTTCAAAGGTGAATATTTTGAATTAAAAATGCAATGACACCATGTCTGATGCAAAACGGAGCGGAGTTTCTCAATAAAAGCCTGAGGGTCAAGGCCCAAATCGAGGCAGTTGGAGCAGCAGCTAACCCCAACAGAAACCCTGTCAGAATTCAAAAAGTCTGACGGAAGTGATGTCGGGGAAAGCAGAGAGCTGATTGGTAGGTAGTGGGTAAGTTGTTTTTCTCCACTTTAAAGCTATATTAAGGAAAGGTAAGAGTTCTAGCTTTCTTTTTTAAAAAAGAAAGAAACTTAAACAATTTTCTACTTGGCTTAAATTTAAGGTAAGAATATTTTAACTAAAGGTATGGCAGGGGGGTGCTCAGTCCCATGTGTTGCACAGCCTGCAGTATGTAGGAAGTCTTAGATGTTCCTGGCAGTCCGGATGACCACATCTGCAGGAAGTGCCATTGGTTTGACCAGCTTGAGCGCCGGATTTCGGAGCGTGAGCTTATGCTGGATGCACAACAGTGCACCCGCGAGGCTGAAAGTTATGTGGATAGCACATTTTTAGACATGGTCACCTCGCAGCTTAAGGAAATGCAGTCAGAGAGGGAATGGGTGACCACCAGTCAGAAGAAGGGAGGCAGGCAGGTAGTCAGGAAAGCCCCAGAGTGCATCCCACTCAAGAATAGTTTTTCTGTGCTGGAAAATGGTGAGAGTGATGGTTCCTCTGGGGAATGCAGCCAGAGCCCAGCTGCACAAGGTGGGAAGAAAGAGAGAAAGAGCAATAGTGGTAGGAGACTCAATAGTGGGGGGGTACAGACAGGCATTGCAGCAGCCACAGAGATGACTCCAGGATGGTGTGTTGCCTCCCTGGAGCCAGGGTCAATGATGTCACTGAATGGCTGCAGGGCATTCTGAAGGGGGAGGGCAAACAGTCAAAGATTGGGTTCACATTGGTACCAATGACATAGGTTGAAAGAGGGATGGCGTCCTGCAACAAGAATTTAGGGAGTTAGGTAGCAGATTGAAAAGCAGAACCTCAAAGGTTGTAATTTCTGGATTACTTCCGGTGCCACGTGCTAGTGAGTATGGGGATAGGCGGATAGAGCAGATGAATATGTGGCTGAAGAGTTGGTACAGGAGGGAGGGCTTTAGATTCCTGGATCACTGGGTCCGTTTCTGGGGAAGGTGGGACTTGTACAAGTTCGATGGGTTGCACCTGAACTGGAATGGGACCAACAGGGGAGATGAGGGCATAGTGGTATTGTCACTGGGCTAATAATCCAGATACCCAGGGCGAAGCTCTGGGAACCCGGGTTCAAATCCCGCCATGGCAGATGTCTAATGATAACCATGAAACCATTGTCGATTGTTGTAAAATCCATCTGGTTCACTAATGTTCTTTAGGGGAGAAAATCTGCTGTCCTTACCTGGTCTAGCCTACATGTGTGACTCCAGACCCACAGTAATGTGGTTGGCTCTTAAATGTCCTATGAACAAGTCCAATTAGGGATGGGCAATAAATGCTGGCCAGCTCTGAGGGTGATGGGTATCAATCAGTGATGCCCACATCCTGTGAATGAAAGAAAAACATTCTTGCTGGAGGCAGTTTGCTACTGCTGTTGGTGGGGGTTTAAACTAATTTGGGGGCGGGGTGGGATATGGAGTGGAGGTACAGCAGGGGGTGATGCTGTAGAAGAAGTGTACAAGTGTGGAAGAAAAACCAAGTCAGTCTGGAAGGCAGAGCGTATATAGTTAAGTTAAGGCACGTGGAAGCATGGCAAGGCTGGATAGCATTTATTTCAATGCAAGGAGTCTTGTGAGTAAGGCAGATGAATTGAGGGTGTTAATTAATACATGGGGATATGAAATCATCGCTATCGCGGAGACATGGTTGAGGGAGGGGAAGGACTGGCAGCTCAATATTCCTTGATATAGAATCTTCAGGCGAGACAGGGGAGGGGGTGTAAAAGAGGAGGTGGTATCGCAATATTGATCAAGAATTGTTAATTACTGCAACAAGGAGGGGTGATATCTTAGAAGTTTCCTCAAATGAGGCCATATGTGTAGAACTTAAAAACAAAAGGGGGGCAATCACTTTGCTGGGAGTGTACTATAGGCCCCCAAACAGTCAGGGGGAGATAGAGGAGCAGATATGTAGGCAAATCTCAGAGAAGTGTAAAAATAATAGGGTAATAATAGTAGGGGATTTCAACTTCCCCAATATTAACTGGGATATACAAAATGCAAAAGGCTTAGATTGGGCAGAATTCTTAAATGTATCCTGGAGAGCTTTTTAAGCCAGCACATAGAAAGTCCTACAAGAGAGAGGTGGTGCTGGACCTAATTTTGGGGAACGAAGCCGGGCAAGTGGTAGAAGTGTCAATGGGGGAGCATTTCAGTGATAGTGACCATAACTCAGTAAGATTTAAGGTACTTATGGAAAAGGACAAAGATGGACCGAAATAAAGGTTCTGAATTGGGAGAAGGCTGATTTTAATATGATAAGGCAGGATCTGGCCAAAGTGGACTGGGAGCAGCTACTTGTAGGAAAATCTACAGAAGAGCAGTGGGAGTTATTCAAAAAGGAAATAGTGAGAGTGCAGGGCCAAGATGTTCCTGTAAAGGTGTGGGACCAACAAGTCCAGAGAGCCCTGGATGTTGAGAAATGTACAGGATTGGATAATGAAGAAATGGGAAGCTTATGGTAGATACCAAGTGCTCAAAACAGCGGAAGCCCTAGAGGAGTATAGAAAGTGCAGGGGGTTACTTAAAAAAAAAATTAGGAGTGAAGAGGGGGCATGAAAAAACACTGGTGGGTAAAATAAAGGAAAATCAAAAGCCGTTTCATAAGTATATTAGGGCCAAGAGTATAACCAGGGAAAGAGTAGGACCCATTAGGGACAAAAGTGGCAATCTGTGTGAGGAGCCGGAAGACTTAGGTGAGGTTTTAAATGAGTAATTTGCATTTGTATTCACTATAGAGAAGGACAATGTAGGTATAGAAATCAGGGAGGGGGACTGTGATACTTGAACAAATTGGTATTGAGCGGACTTAAAAGTGGATAAGTCCCCAGGTCCAGGTGAGATATATCCCAGGCTGCTATGGGAGATTGCAGGGGCTCTGACACTAATTTTCAAGTCCCCTCTGGCCACAGGAGAGGTGCCAGTGGACTGGAGGACAGCTAATGTGGTACCATTATTCAACAAGGGTGGTGGGGATAAACCAGGAAACTATAGGCCAGTGAGTCTAGCATCAGTGGTAGAGGAACTTTTGGAAAAAATTCTGAGGGACAAGATTAATCTCCACTTGGAGAGGCAGGGATTAATCAGGGATGGTCAGCATGACTTTGTCAGGGAAGATCATGTCTAACAAATTTGATTAAATTTGTTGAGGAGGTGACTAGGTGTGTAGATGAGGGTAGCGCAGTTGATATAGTCTACATGGACTTCAGTAAGACTTTCGACAAGGTGTCCCATGGGAGACTGGTCAAGAAGGTAAAGGCCCATGGGATCCAGGGTAATTTGGCAAATTGATTCCAAAATTAGCTTAGTGGTAGGAGGCAGAGGGTGATGGTAGAAGGCTGTTTTTGTGACTGGAAGCCCGTGTCCAGTGGCATACCACAGGGTCCTGTCCTGGTTCCCTTGCTGTTTGTAGTGTACATTAATGATTGAGATGTGAATATAAGGAGGTATGATCAGTAGATTTGCAGATGATACGAAAATTGGTGGTGTGGTAAATAGCGAGGGGGAAAGCCTTAGACTACAGGATGATATAGACGGGCTGGTCAGATGGCAGAACAGTGGCAAATGGAATTTAATCTGAAAAGTGTGAGGTGATGCATTTTGGGAGGGCTAACAAGGCAAGGGAATACACAATGAATGGTAGGACCCTAGGAAGTACGGAGGAACAGAGGGAACTGGGTGTGCATGTCCATTGATCCTTGAAGGCAGCAGGACACGGAGATAAGGTGGTTAAGAAAGCATATGGGATACCTGCCTTTATTAGCCAAGGCATTGAATACAAGAGCAGGGAGGTTATGCTGGAGCTGTATAAAACACTAGTTAGGCCACAGCTGGAGTACTGTGTGCAGTTCTGGTCACCACACTATAGGAACTGGAGAGGGCGCAGAGGAGATTCACCAGGATTTTGCCTGGGCTGGAGCGTTTCAGCTATGGAGAGAGACTAGATAGGCTGGGGTTCTTTTCCTTAGAGCAGAGAAGGCTGAGGAGGGACCTGATTGAGGTGTGCAAAATTATGATGGGCATAGATAGAGTAGAAAGGAAGAAACTTTTCCCCTTAGTGGAGGGGTCAATAACCAGGGGCCATAGATTTAAGGTAAGGAGCAGGAGGCTTAGAGGTAACTTGAGCAAAGATTTTTTCACCCAGAGGGTGTATCAGGAACTCACTGCCTGAAAGGGTGCTTGAGGCAAGAACCTTCACAACATTTAAGAAGTGTTTAGATGAACACTTGAAATGTCAAAGCATACAGGGCTATGGGCCAAGTGCTAGAAAAAGGGATTAGAGTAGATAGGGGCTTGATGGCCGGCATGGACACAATGGGCCGAAGGACCTCTTTCCGTGCTGTAAAACTCTATGACTCTATGAAAACAGACCGTGAAGCATCCAGTATGGTGGGTGATGTGAAAACGCGCATTCTGAGCTGGAGGCGTTGCACCAAACGCCATATTGATGGAGGCATCAAAAGATGCAATCAGGGCTTATGCCTGAAATGTTACTGTCCTTCACATCTGCAAATAAGGAGTTTAAAGCCAGCTTCAGGACTCCTTTACCAGGATTACCTTTTTTTTTCACTAAATGCAGTCAGCATAGCATGCGGGAAAAGGGTTACATGCGGCCTAACAAGCGGTCTGAATGGCATTGATGCAGGCTCCCATGAAAAGGTCAATTCATAAAAAATCCTTCCAATCACACCCCCTCCCTCCTCCCAATCACACCCTCTCCATCCTCCCAGTCACACCCCCTCCCTCCTCCCATTCGCACCCCCTTTTTCCTCCCAACCGCACCCCCTTCCTCCTCCCAATGGCACCCCCTCCCACCTCCCAATCACACCCCCTCCCTCCTCCCAATCGCACGCCCTCCCACCTTCCAATCGCACCCCCTCCCTCCTCCCAATTGCACCCTCTCCCTCTCCCAATCACACCCCCTCCCTCCTCCCAATCACACCCCCTCCTTCCTCCCAATCACAACCCCTCCCTCCTCCCAATCACACAGACTCCCTCTCCCAATCATAACCCATTCCACTGAGGGAATTCATTCCTGTGGTTAGCTTGTGCCAACATGCTGGAACGAACCAAATTCTCATAGGCTTCATGACCCAAAGAGGGGCCTGAGGGCAGTGAAGGCCAGCCCTAGGGCCCCAGTGGGCCAATCAGAGGGGCTGCCTGCTCTCCCTCTATGATTTTAAACTTCTCACTTTCCTTTCGGAGGGCACCTCCGAAACAATTCAAGAACATGGCAGGTAATGTGGAAAAATATGAAGTTATCCACTTTGCTAGGAAAAATAGAAATGCAGTGTTTCTTAAATGGTGAGATTAGAAGTGTTGCTGTCCAAAGGGAACAGGGTGCACTTGTTCATAATTCACTGAAAGCTAATCTGCAGGTGCAGCAAGCAATTAGGAAGGCTAATGGTGTGGTGGCCTTTATTACAAGAGGATTCGAGTATAGGAGTGAAGAAGTCTCATTGCAATTATATAGAGCCTTGGTGAGACTGCATCTGGGGTAGTGTGTACAGATTTCACAGAATCACAGAACCACACAGTGCAGATGAGGTCCTTCGGCCCATCGAGTGTGCGCCGACACGTGAGAAACATCTGATCTTCTGACCTAATCCCATTTACCAGCACTTGGCCCATAGCCTTGCATGTTATAATGTGCCAAGTGCTCATCCAGGTACTTTTTAAAGGATGCGAGGCAACCCGCCTCCACCACCCTCCCAGGCAGCACATTCCAGACCGTCACCACCATCTGGGTAAAAAAGTTTTTCCTCACATCCCCACTAAAACTCCTGCCCCTCAACTTGAACTTGTGTCCCCTCATGACTGACCCTTCAGCTGCTCCCTATCCATCCTGTCCATGTCCCTCATAAACTTGTACACCTTGATCAGGTCGCCCCTCAGTCTTCTCTGCTCCAACAAAAACAACCCAAGTCTATCCAACCTCTCTTCATAACTTAAATGTTTCATCCCAGGCAACATCCTGGTGAATCTCCTCTGCACCCCCTCCAGTGCAATCACATCCTTCCTATAATGCGGCGACCAGGACTGCACATAGTACTTCAGCTGTGGCCTCACCAACAGTAAAACTCCAACATGACCTCCCTATTTTCGTAATCTATGCCTCGATTGATAAAGGCAAGTGTCTCAAATGCCTTTTTCACCACTACACTAACATGTCTCTCCGCCTTCAGAGATCTATGGACACACGCCAAGGTCCCTTTGTTCCTCAGAACTTCCTAGTGTCATGCCGTTCATTGAATACTTCCTTGTCAAATTACTCCTTCCAAAGCGTATCACCTCACACCTTTCAGGGTTAAATTCCATCTGCCACTTATCTGCCCATTTGACCATCCCGTCTATATCTTCCTGTAGCCTAAGACACTCAACCTCACTGTTAACCACCCGGCCAATCTTTGTGTCATCCGCAAACTTACTAATCCCACCCCCCACATAGCCATCTATGTCGTTTATATAAATGATGAATAATAGGGGACCCAGCACAGATCCCTGTGGTACGCCACTGGACACGGGCTTCCAGTCACTAAAGCAGCCTTCTGTCATCATCCTCTGTCTCCTACAACTAAGCCAATTTTGAATCCACCTTATCAATTTACCCTGTATCCAATGTGCATTTGCTTTCTTCATAAGTCTCCCATGTGGGACCTTGTCAAAGGCTTTGCTGAAATCCATATAAACCACATCAACTGCACTACCCTCATCTACACACCTGGTCACCTCCTCAAAAAATTCAATCAAATTTGTTAGGCATGACCTCCCTCTGACAAAGCCATGCTGACTATCCCTGATCAAATCTTGCCTCTCCAAGTAGAGATAGATTCTCTCCTTCAGAATATTCTCTAATAGTTTCCCTACCACTGACGTCTGTATCACTGGTCTGTAGTTCCCTGGCTTATCTCTACAACCCTTCCTAAATAGCGGAACCACATTAGCTGTTCTCCAGTCCACTGGCACCTCCCCCGTGGCCAGAGAGGAATTAAAAATTTGGGTCAGAGCCCCTGCGATCCCTTCCCTTGCCTCCCTCAGCAGTCTGGGACACAAGTCATCCGGACCTGGAGATTTGTCCACTTTTAAGCCTGCCATCACCTCCAATACCTTGTCACTCCCTATATCAATTTGCTTAAGAATCTCACAGTCCCTCTCCCCGAGTTCCATACCTTCATCTTCATTCTCTTGGTGAAGACGGATGTGAAGTGTCCGTACAACACTTTAGCGATGTCCTCTGGCTCCACCCATAGATTGCCCCCTTGGTCCCTAATGGGCCCTACTCTTTCCCTGGTTATCCTCTTCCCATTGATATACTTATAGAATATCTTGGGATTTTCCCTATTTTTACCAGCCAAAGCTTTCTCATATCCCCTCTTTGCTCTCCTAATTGCTTTCTTAAGCTTCGCCCTGCACTTTCTGTACTCCACTAATACTTCCGCTAATTTGCTTCCCTTGTACCTGCTAAAAGCCTCTCTTTTCCTTCTCATCATATCCTGATTATCTCTGGTCATCCATGGTTCTCTGGGCTTGTTATTCCTTCTTATCACCCTAGAGGGAACATGTTGAGCCTGTACCCTCCCCATTTCCTTTTTGAACGCCCCCCACTGCTCTTCTATAGATTTCCCCACAAGTACCTGTTCCCAGTCTACCTTGGCCGGATCCTGCCTTATTTTACTAAAATCCGCTCTCCCCCAATCCAAAACATTTTTTTGCAATTTGTCTATTTCTTTGTCCATTAGAAGCTTAAATTGTACCATGTTGTGATCGCTATCACTAAAATGCTCCCCCACCACCACCTCAGCCACCTGTCCGGCTTCATTTCCCAGAATTAGGTCCAGCACTGCGCCGTCCCTTGTTGGACCCTCTACATATTGACCTAAAAAGCTCTCCTGTACACATTTCAAGAAATCCACTCCATCCAAGCCCTTAACAATATGTCTATCCCAATTAATGTTGGGAAAGTTGAAATTACCTTTGCTCTCCTGACCTAAGGAAGGGTAGGCTTGCCAAAGAGTGACTGCAATGAAGGTTCACCAGGAATTTTATTTATTCTTTCAGGAACATGGGCATCACTAGCTAGGCCAGCATTTATACTGTCCATCCCTAATTGCCCTTGAGAAGGTAGTGGTGAGCTGCCTTCTTGAACTGCTGCAGTGCATGTGGTTTAGGTACACCACAGTGCTGTTAGGAAGGGTGTTCCAGGATGTTGACCCAGTGACAGTGAAGGAACGGGGATATATTTCCAAGTCAGGATGGTGTGTGATTTGGAGGGAAACTTGCAGGTGATGGTGTTCCCATGCATCTGCTTGCCTTGTCCTTCTTGGTGGTAGAGGCCGTGGGTTTGGAAAGTGTTGTCGAAGGTGAGTGGTTAAAGTACATCTTACAGATGGTACACACTGCTGCCACTGTGCATTGGTGGTGGAGGGAGTGGATGTTGAAGGTGGTGAATGGTGTGCTAATCAAGCTAGTTGATTTGTCCTGGATGGTGTTGAGCGTTGTTAGAGTTGCACTCATCCAGGCAAGTGTAGAGTATTCCATCACAAACCTGACTTGTGCCTGGTAGATGGTGGACAGGCTTTAGTGAGTTACTCTGCACAGAATTCCCAGTCTCTGACCTTCTCTTATAGCCACAGTATTTATATGGCTAGTCCAGTTCAGTTTCTGGTCAATGGTAACCCCCAGGATGTTGTTAGTGAGGGATTCAGCGATGGTAATGCCATTGAATGTCAAGGGGAGATGATTGTAGTCTCTCTTACTGGAGATGGTCATTGCCTGGCATGAATGCTACTTGCCATTAACCTGGATGTTATCGAGGTCTTGCTGGAAATGGGCATGCTTATCCCTGGAATGGTAGGATTTTCTAATGAGAGGTTGAGGACACTGGGCCTGTATTGTCTAGGGGTTAGAGGAATGAGAGATGATTTCATTGAACCATATAAAATTCTTACAGGGCTTGACAAGGTGGTTGCAGGAAGGTTCCTTTGGCTAGGGGTGTCTAGAACCAAGGGACGCAGTCTTGGAAAAATAGATAGGCTATATAGGACTGAGATGAGGAGGAATTTCTTCACTCAGAGGGCAGTTAATCTTTGGGATTCTCTACCGAGAGGACTGTGGAGGCTCAGTCATTGAGTATATTCAAGACAGAGATTAATAGGTTTCTAGATATTAAAGGTATCAAGGAATATGGGGATAGTGCGGGCACCTCCTGTAGAATTGCTTAGCTTATTCTGTTGCCGGTAAGTGAGTGCTCATGACTCCATTTCATCCCAATATTGGGGTCCCGAAGTTTGTGGTAAACTCCTGCCCCTTGGCTCTGGAATCCTTTGTATAACAGCAGGAAATCTGATCTTAGCAGCCCACCAAGTTAGTGACAACCCCAAAGCACCTGAGACAATTGACTGGATTGGAACAGCCATCCTCCCATGTCCATCAGTACGCAAATCATTTATTGCTTAAGCTGAATATTACACAGCATTCACAATTCGACAGTGTGGACCTTTTGCTCTCACCTGATAGGCTGGTACAAGGGGGGAGGTGGTTTTGGCTGGCTCTGGTACAATTTGATTATTTCTCGGATGTTTTGACTAGGTTCTGGTCGTGTTGTGCCCTGACTGGACTTCACCATTTCTGGTTCCTTAGTCTCATCTCCTGCACTTTGTTCTTTCTCCTTTTCCTTCTCTTTGCACTGTGTCTCTTTAATGGAGTTCGCTGGGGGAGGGGTCTCTACAGGAATGAGTAAAGGACAGTGTTAAGTTGAGGCTTATCAAAGGTAATGGTACTCATTATATCCCCTAGAGGCAAACAGCAGTGTTCATGAGATTCTATCACAATGTTCAGTGATTTGATGGGTGACTGAATGCACTGGAGGGTAAGGGGCGGAACAGGCTTATTGTAACAGACAGTTTACATATCAGTAACTTTTTTTAACAATTCAGCCCAAACTGATTTCAAACAGGAGCTGAGCACTTGCTGACTGAATGGCCAGCTGTTAGAGAAAACAACTGGAAAGTTCCTTGAGTGTTCAGTGAGAGAGGCAAAACACAGAGGACCTGGGCTTTTTGTCCCAGAGATGACAGAATGCAGATCCTGAATTCTGAGCATGTGCAGTCTATCTAATTTCCAGAGCTGCATCAAAACCATTTCGTTAGCCCAGGGATTCAAATCTAAAAATAGCTGTTTGTTTATTTGAATTATTTGAAGCTGGGACAAATTTCAAAAAGTTTAACTTAGGTTAAGAGTATACTGAGTGTGCTTTTTTAATGTGAAGTATGAGGGACAAATAGGAAGAACGCACTGGACACAAAGAGTAGGAATAAACGGGTCTTTTTCCAAATGGCAGGCAGTGACTAGTGGGGTACCGCAGGGATCGGTGCTGGGACCCCAGCCATTCACAATATATATTAATGATTTAGATGAGGGAACTAAATGTAATATCTCCAAATTTGCAGATGACACAAAGCTGGGTGGGAGGGTGAGCTGTGAGGAGAATGCAGAGATGCTTCAGTATGATTTGGACAAGCTGAGTGAGTGGGCAAATGCATGGCAGATGCAGTGTAATGTGGATAAATGTCAGGTCATCCACTTTGGTAACAAAAACAGGAAGACAGATTATTATCTGAATTGATTATTATATAAATTGAGAGAGGGGAATGTACAACGAGACCTGGGTGTCCTCGTACACCAGTCGCTGAAGGTAAGCATACAGGTGCAGCAGGCGGTAAAGAAGGCAAATGGTATGTTGTTGGCCTTCATAGCCAGAGGATTCGAGTACAGGAGCAGGGATGTCTTGCTGCAATTATACAGGGCCTTGGTGAGACCACACTCGGAATACTGTGTGCAGTTTTGGTCTCCTTATCTGAGGAAGGATGTTCTTGTTATAGAGGGAGTGCAGTGAAGGTTTACCAGACTGATTCCTGGGATGGCAGGGCTGACATATGAGGAGAGATTGAGTCGGTTAGGATTATATTCGCTGGAGTTCAGAAGAATGAGGGGGGATCTCATAGAGACCTATAAAATTCTATCAGGATTAGACAGGATAGATGCAGGAAGGATGTTCCCGGTGGTGGGGGAGTCCAGAACCAGGGGTCACAGTCTGAGGATATGGGGTAGGCCATTTAGGACTGAGGTGAGGAGAAATTTCTTCACCCAGAGAGTGGTGAACTTGTGGAATTCGCTACCACATAAAGTAGTTGAGGCCAAAACATTGTATGTTTTCAAGGAGTTAGATATAGCTCTTGGGGCGAAAGGGATCAAAGGATATGGGGAGAAAGCAGGAGCAGGCTATTGAGTTGGATGATCAGCCATGATCATAATGAATGGCGGAGCAGGCTTGAAGGGCCGAATGGCCTACTCCTGCTCCTATTTTCTATGTTTCTATAAGACTTTTAAAATACGTGGATAGGTGAGTAATATCGGATACTGTAGTTTTATAGTAATAAGTGTGGAAATCAGTTTTGGCCTTTTCTCGGGCTTGAGATAGGCGGTGAATTGGGAGTGTGCACCAGAGGTCACTCAAAATTAGGCCTCAGGCCTCATCAGCATATTGTTAGTCATCTGCAGGCATCAACTGGGCATCCAGAGAATGAATTAGATCAGCTATCTCCCTGGCAACAGGGCGATTTGGAGAGGCAGGGATTGTGGAATGCCTCTCCTGGGTCCACATTCAGGTAGGGTATATTTTTTTTAAAAGTTCCTTTTTGGTGGCAGCCTCAGATGGTCTCATTAAGGACCCATGGTTTGGGAGACTTGGTGCTGGTTCAGGACAGCCTAGTTTGGGAATGAGGCCTCAAACAAGTGTTAACCTCCCTGTTTGCACATGGAAAGGGCCTAATGCCTGTTCAGACTTGGGCTGTAAATGCCTAGACAGGAACCTTTACCAATAAGGCTGGCAATGCACTTCTGTCATGGAATGTGTGCACACATGCCATGTTAGGTGTCTGTTTTATATAAACCGATTTCTGGCTAGCTGCTTTCTAATGATGCTTAAAACTATGCTGCAACTTGTGATTGTGGCAATTGACCAGAAGTTAACAAGTTACCCTGATTCAAGATGTCACCCTATTGTTTTTACACTACTTTATGCAATACAGGTGCTGGTTCCAGTTGGGGTAATGTGCCACTGCCCTCTAGTACCTTGCCCAATTGTGCTCAGTCCTCACATGTGAACCTTTCATCCACGAAATGTACAAGTCAGGGCAGAGAGGGTTGGAGTTTAAAAATAGGGAAGTCTTGTTGCAACTGTACAGGCTGTTGGTGAAGCTGCACCTGGAGTACTGTGTACAGTTTTAGTTCCCGTATTTAAGAAAGGGCATACCAGCATTGGCGACAGCTCAAAAGAGATTCACTAGGCTGATTCTTAGGATGAAAGGGTTGACTTATCAAGAACGCCAAAAGTTAGGTTAGGCCTTTATTCATTAGACTTTAGAAGAATGAGGGGTGGTCTTATTGAAACCTACAAGATCCTGAGGGGGCTTGACAGGGTAGATGTTGAGAAGATGTTTCCACTAGTGGGGGAATCTCAAACTAGGGGACATAGTTACAAAATAAGAGGACACTCATTTAAAATTGAGTTGCGAAGGAATTTCTTCTCTGAGAGGGTAGTGAATGTTTGGAATTCTCTACCCCAGAGAGTTATGGAGGCTAGATCATTGAAAGTATTTAAAGAGGAGGTTGATAGATTTTTGAAATATCGGGGAGTTGAGGGCTATGAGGAGCTGGCACGAAAGAGGAGTTGAGGCCTGGGGCAGATCAGCCATGATCTTATTGAATGGCGGGGCAGACTTGAGGGGACGAATGGCCTATTCCTGCTCCTATTTCTTATGTTCTTGTGAGTCGGAGTTGACTATGATGCTCTGCGCAGTCAAATGTTCTTAAAATACTCACCAGTAGACTCACATGAATGGATTTTGGGCAAACAATTCAAGAACCATTGTGATCCACAGAAGGATAAGAAAGCACGTGAATGTATTGCCTTGACATAGAGCCTTGCCTGTAACAGATAAAACCATCCTGGAGAATGCACCACCCCCAGATTTCCTAATATGCCCCCCTGAGTTGAGAATCAGAGGCATGATCACATGTTTGGGAAATCTACCCTCATACTTAGTGAGAATTGCCGATCTCAGAAGGCGAAAAATCTGTTTTCATCAGTTTTGTACTACAATAAAGATATTTCTGAAGCACGAATCCTCTGTTTCTCCCTCCCCCCACCTGAATAAGAGAACTAAACCGAATCAGCATCTCCATCTGACATCCAAATCATGTCATATTATGTCCTCAGATTCTGTGAGCTTCCCCGTATTCAAAGATACCTTTGTGTTCCTCCGCCTCAGAATTACTGGATTCCTCGGTCTCCTTCTTCTTTTCTGGTTCCTTTGGTTTAGGAAGCAAAATCTTAGATGGAGGTGTTACCTGCAGGTGCTCCCTTTTCCCTGTGAGGAAGGCCAAAGTGGAAAGAAAATTATGGGACATTGAGGAAGCAATTCTCACACATGAAAACTTGTTTGCAAACAGCATTGAATAAATGAAAAAACAAAAACAGAATTACCTGGAAAAACTCAGCAGGTCTGGCAGCATCAGCGGAGAAGAAAAGAGTTGACGTTTTGAGTCCTCATGACCCTTCAACAGAACTGAGTAAAGTTAGGAGAGGGGTGAAATATAAGCTTGTTTAAGGTTGGGGGGGGAGCGGGGGGAGGGAGAGAAGTTGGGGGTGGGGGTGGTTGTAGGGACAAGCAAGCAGTGATAGGAGCAGATAATCAAAAGATCAAAACCCCCCAACTTCTCTCTCCACCCCCCCCAACCTTAAACCGGCTTATATTTCACCCCTCTCCTAACTTTACTCAGTTCTGCCGAAGGGTCATGAGGACTCGAAACGTCAACTCTTTTCTTCTCCACCGATGCTGCCAGACCTGCTGAGTTTTTCCAGGTAATTCTGTTTTTGTTTTGGATTTCCAGATCCGCAGTAGTTTTTTGTTTTTATCACTGAATAAATGAATTTCATTACTGGACTTTGACCTAGTTAATTCAATATTCTGGGATAGAGTAGATGAGTAATGAGGCTTGACATGCGGTATGTATAGAATGCTTGGGAGGAATAGCAGAATTTGGAGCTATGATTCCCAAGAATTTATATCTCTAAAGGTTTCCTTGCCTCATGGCTGGGTCTGTTGTAGTCCAATAGATAGAAATTCAGCAATTCCAGTCAATAACGCAGTTATTGTTGTGTTATGTGACTGCCAGGCTGATACAAAGCAAATTAGAGTAACCATATTCATTTTTCATCTAGCAATCACAGGGGGGATTATTCTCCTTTGTCTCCTGCTTAGGTGAACAAAATCTAAACCTGTAAAGTTGAGCCACCCCATTTCTTATTTATGTTGTTATAATCTGGCAGAGTCTGAGAGGGTATTTGCTATTCTATTGGTAGTTCCGCATTGCCTTTATTAGTTTTGGACTGAGATTTTACCTTTAACCCATATGACTAGCAGTTAGGAGCAACCTCTTTTTCAATTCAAAATGTAATTCAAATAAGCTAGTTTATTTCAAAAACAAACAAGGGGGAGTTCCAATCACAAAACAGTTCCCTATAAGGACATAAACCCAACCCGTAACCAGACGTTTCTGGAGCCTGATTATCTTGGAATTGTTTTTTTTGCTGAACCAAGGTCAGCGGTAATAAAGAGACCCAGCCCTTTATGTTCTTGAACCATCTAGAGGACAAGCCATACGAGATTTAGTGATGAATATTGAGTTAAAATTAGTCTACAATCTAACGGTTAGGGAACACAGTTAACAGTGACCATAATATGATTGAGTTCGATGTTGGATTTGAGAGGGAGAAAGTTGAGGTACAAACCAAGGTTTTACATTTAGATAAGGATCAGTTTGGAGGGATGAGACAGGAATTGACCACGATAGATGGCGCAGAATTATTAATGCATAAAACTATGGATAAACAATGCGCTGTGTTAAAAGCAGTCACTGGTATGACACAAAACCTGTCCTTACCCTTAAAGGACAAGAGCTCTATATGTGTAATTAAACAACTTTGGTCAGGAAGAGAAATGGGGATGGTGTAAAATAAAAGGAAAAGCTTATACAAAGAACAATAGAGGTCCTGCGGACTGGGAGAGAGGGAGCTGGAACAGCAAAGCAATACAAAGGGAGTAGTAAGAGCCTTAAAATGGGAATATGAGAAACAGCATGTGCGAGATGTCAAGGATAACACTCAAAGATTTTACAAATATATTAGAAGACAAGATTGGTTAAGCATAAGGGTGGTGAAGAGTATAACTAGAGGTCATTAATATAAGAGCCACCAAGAAATTCAATAGGGAATTCAGAAGAAACCTTTTCACCCAAAGAGTGGTAAGAATATGGGAGTCCCTAGCACAGGAAGCGGTTGAAGCAAATAATGTAGATGCATTTAAGGGGAAGCTGGACAAGCATTTGAAGGAGGGGATAGAGGGCTGTGATGGTAGACTTAGATGAGAAAAGATGGGAGGAGGTTTGAGTGGAGCATCAACACCAGCATGGATTGGTCGGGCCAAGTGGCCTGTGTCCGTGCCTCCTATCCTATGTAATCCTATGCAAATGGGTGTGGGCGCCTTAATGACAGGCGCAGGTAATATTGTAATTGGAAATCAGGAATAAGCAAATTTATTGATGAATTACTAAATAGTTACTTGGTATCAGTCTTCACAGTAGAAGATGAGGATAGAATATGAGAGATATAAGGAAAACTAAGCAGAAATCAAGGGGAGGAACTACCTAGATTCAATATAATTAAAATAAATGGTGATGGACAAACTAATGTTATTAAAAATAGTCAAATCTCCAGGACTCGATGGTTTCCACCCCAGGGTAATAAAGGAAGTAGATGAGGGAATTGTCGATATGTTGGTCATGATCTTCCTAAACTCTCGATTCAGAAATTAGTAAACTCCCAATGTCAGTCCATTATTAAATTATTATGGTTGAGAGAGATAAGCAAGGAAGTTATAGATCTATTAGTCTAATGTCTGTTGTGTGAATACTATTAGAATCTTCTTTTGGGGGTACTGTGACTGTTCAGAGAGCCAGCAAGGATTTATAATGGATAAATCATAACAAACCTAGTTGAATTTTTTTGAAAAGGTAACTGACATAGTAGATTAGTACTGTCTATGGATGCTATTTAATGGACTTACAGAAGTCATTCAACAAGGTCTTACACAAGACACTGTTGGGAAAATGGAAGTGCATGAAATAGGAAACGTTGATATGAGTAAGAAATTGTTTAGGAGGTAGGAGACAGAGACTAGGGGTAATGAGTATTTAGTTAATTTGGCAGAATGTGACTGATGGTGTTCCCCAAGGATGTGTACTGGAATCACAGCTTTTCTTTGTATTTATTAATGACTTAAATGAAGGAATGGAAAGCTGTATATTCAAGTTTGCTGATAATACTAAGTTAGGCAGCACAGCAAATAGTGTAGATAGGAGCAGAAAATTGCAAAGTGACATTGATAGATTAACTGAGTTGGTAAAACATAACTTAACATAAGAAATTGGAGCAGGAGTAGGCTATTCAGCCCCTTGTGCCTGCTCTGTATTCAATAAGATCATGACTGATTGTGGCCTCAACTCCATTTTCCTGCCATCCTCTCAGCCTCCACCCTGTCAAGTCCCCTCAGAGGCTTACATGTTTCAATACGATGAGATTGCCTTTCATTCTTCTAACTCCAATGAATATAGGCCTAACCAGATCAACCTTTCCTCTTCATGCCAGGAATCAAACAATGGAACTCTCTTTGAACTGCCTCCAATGCAAGTATATCCCTCCTTAAATAAGGAGACTAAAATTGTACACAATACTCCAGGTGTGGTCTCACGAATTCCCTGTACAGTTGTAACAAGACATCCCTATTTTTAGACTCCACCCTCCTTGCAATAAAGGCCAACATTCCCTTTGCCTTCCTAATTACTTGCATAATCTGCATGCTAACTTTTTATGATTCATGTATGAGGACACCTACGTCCTTATGTACCACAGCATTCTGTCGTCTTTCTCCACTTCAATAATATTCTGTTTTTCTATTCTTCTTTCCAAAATAGATAACCTCACATTTTCCCACATTACATTCCATGTCTGTCTTTAGTCCCATTAGTTTCCCTATTACTTTTCTCTAGTGATTGTTATTGTTTTAAGTTCCTCCCTCCCTTTTGTCCCTTGATTTTCCAACATTCTTGATGATTTTTGTCTCTACTACCATGCAGATACAAAATACTTGTTCAAGGTCTCTGCCATTTTCAATCTTTTGGCTTACTATGAATCTTCACAGCATTGCCTTTTCTTTCAATTTTATACCATCCTTAACTTCCTTGGTTAGCCACAGCTGGTGCATTCTTCTCATGGAAATTTTCTTTCTCAATGGAATATATCTTTGTTGAGAATTACAAAATATCTCCTTAATTATCTGTCATTGCTTACCTACCATCTTACCTTTTAACCAATTTCCCAGTTCACTTTAACCAACTCTGTCTTCCTACCCTGAAAAAGGGTCATACAGATGTGAAACGTTAACTCTGTTTCTCTCTCCACAGATGCTGTCAGGCCTACTGAGTTTTTCCAGCACTTTCTGTTTTTGTTCCATAGCCTTGTAATTGCCTTGATTTAAGTTGAAGACACTAGTTTCAAGCCCAAGTTTCTCACCCTCAAACTGGATGTGAAATTCTATCATGTTATGATCTCTTTTCCCTAGAGGATCCTTTGCAATTAGATCATTGATTACTCTTGTCTGATTAGACATTTTCAGGTAGCTTGTTTCCTGGTTAGTTTCACAATATATTGTTCTAATACTATACCAAATACACTCTATAAACTCATCCTCTGGGCTATCTTTGCTGATCTGATTTGTCCAATCTATATGAAGATTAAAATCACCCACGATTATTGCATTACCTTTCTTACAAGTCCCCATTATTTTGTGATTTATACTTTGCCCTACAATGTAGTTACTGTCAGGGGGCCTGTAGACTATTCCCACCAATGGCTTCTTTCTCTACCCAAACTGATTCCACCACTGTGGCAGATGGAGTTCAAAGGGGGGCAGTGCAAGGTCATCCGCTTTGAACATAAAGATAGGTCAGAGTATATTCTAAATGCTGAGAAGCTAGGAACTGTGGAGGAGTAGAGAGATTTAGGGTTTCAAGTACAGAAATCAGTAAAAACTAATGGACAGGTATAACATATAACATGAAAAGATAATTGACAGTTTGACTTCATCTCAATGGGGGCAGGAATACAACAGGATGGAAGTTATGCTACGGTTAATAAAACTCTGTTATACTATTTCTGGGGTACTGCATTCAGCTCTAGGGCCTTGACTTCAGGAGGGATAAGCAATCCTTGGAGAGGGTGTAGCGAGGTTCAACAGAATGACCGGATCTACCAGGGGGCCTGAAAGCGGAGAGAGTTCAGAGAGTGGAGGGGTCCGAAAGTTGGTGAGTGGTCAGAGAGCCAGCGAGTGGTCAGAGAGTGAGGGTCCAGAAAGCTGGCAAGTAGTCAATGAGCGGAGGGTCCAGAAAGCCGGTGAATGGTCAGTGAGCGGAGGGTCCTGAAAGCCAGCGAGTGGTCAGTGAGCAGAGTGTCCAGCTGCTGCGGCCTCTGGACAGTCAGAGCCTGCACTTGGAATCAAAAATCGAGGTGTGACACCACAGGAAATTCGTAAGTTGATTGACTGGTGAGTATTACTGCTTAGGGACTGATTCCAAACATCTGGCAGATTAAAAATGATAAAAATATTAAGTATTAATAAGAAGTAACAAGTGAGTAGCTGGCGAATATTATCTTCTATTTTTAAGTTGGCTATATTATGGCTAGTAGGGTGTTTTAAGTATTAGTCGGATTTATCAGTATTAATAAAGTTTACTAATAGCAGTAATGTTTATTAGTATTGGTAAGGTTTATCAGCAGTAGCAAGGTTAACTAATAAATAAAGAAATTGCAGGACTGCTCCAGGATGCTTCCCATGTCCTGGATAACCATTTGTGTAGGAAGTGTCACAAGTGAGTGGCTGAACAGCACTCCAAGTTTGGCAGGGTGGGGGCGGTGGATGTGATGAAGGGTGTACAGCCAGCAGTTGTGGTCCACATTGATAATGAACAACATAGGCAGAAAGAAGAATGTGATCCTGCAATCAGAATTTAGGGAACTAGGTAAGGAGTTCCAAGCAGGACCTCAAATGTAATAATCTCCAGATTATTCCCTATACCAGATGCGAGTATAGAAATAGGAGGATAAAGCAGATGAACGTGTGGCTGGAAAGATGGCGCAGGAAGGAGGGCTTTAGATTCCTGGGACATTGGGACCAGCTCTGGGAGAGATGGGACCTGTACAGGCTGGGAGGGTTGCCGCTAAATAGAGCTGGGGCAGGGTTCCTTAGGGGACAGCTTGCTAGTGCTGTTGGGGAGGGTTTAAAACTAACTTGGCAGGGTTGTGGGAACCAAGAAATAATATCAGAGAGGAATACCAAGGTGCACAGAATACTGTGAGAGATAGATAGTACTAAAATAAGGATTAATAAAACAAATTTAACACTAAAATATTATGGTGGAGTCAGGGTAACAGAGAAAGTAACAAAGTGTAAAGGGTGGGATTTTCTAGCCCCGCCTGACACCAGGATCGTCCAGTCCCGCCGAAAGTCAATGGAATTTTGGCTGGGCCGTCAACTCTCCCGCAGCGGGTCCTGTCATGACGGGGCCAGAAAATACCGGCCTAAATCAGGGTTAATGTGCATGCATGTGAGTGCAAGAAGTGTGGTATATAAGACTGGTGAGTTACAGGAGCAGATTGTTATGTGGAACTATGATGTTGTGGCTATAACAGGGAACTGGCTCAAAAAAAGGTAGGACTGGGTGTTAAATACTCCTGGATACAAGGGCCTGGATTTTCACTGAATCAGGATGACTTGGGAGCTCTTTAAAAATGGCAGGCGGGTCCCGATTCCAGGATTTCTGACCCCATTTCCAGACTATGTGATTTTTGGGAGTGCCTTTAAGGGGTGCTTGTCAAAAGCCCACCTCCAGCACTCCAGACCTGACTGGCTCCATTGTGGAGATAGGTATCTCCTACTCCTCCACAATTTTCATGGAGTCAGGCCAAGTTTTGAAAGAGTCGTAGTTCACGGCCCCTCAGTTAAAAGGTAAGTTTCAAAAGGTTCTCCTCATGCCCCTATGCCAAGTTACATCGCCCCTCACTCCCAATGTCCCCTCATGCCCCACATGCCTAGTTATGTCTCTATCCACCCCCTATGTACCCTAATGCCACCTATGCCAAGTTACACCCCTACCCACCTATGTCCCCTCATGCTCCCTATGCCAACCTCTGCCCTTCCACCCACCCCCTATAGACCCTCATGCCCATATGCCAAGCTATAGCACTTCCATGCTAATTGAATCACTGTACACTTTCTAGAACCAATGAACCCCATAGTGTACAGTGGTTTGTATAAAAAAAAGCTTTGAAAGAAAATAATCCATTGATAGTTTTCTCTTTTGCTTGAAAAAAAAGTCTGGACTGCAAACTAATAAAAGTGTCAATTATCCAGGCCCTTTGGGTTTTAAAAGCCACAAGCCACAACCCTTTAAACCACTTAATTTGTGTAAATAGGCACTGTAAAATTGACAGCAGTGGTCAGAGAGCACGAGATGTCAATCAAACAATGTTTCTTCATTATGTATGCTTGGCTGAGAGCCCAGACAGCTATTATAATATGACAACATCTGTGCCCCAGTGGAAACATGAGGGATCATAGGAAGTGGGTGGGGGGGCATGAGATAGCATAGATGGGGCATGGGGAATGTTTCGAGGATGAAGGGTGTGTGAAGGCTGAGGGCTGGAGGGCCTTTGTGTTTTTTTTCCAATGGGACAATGGGTCTTTTAAACAACCCGCATCCACATCCGGCAGCCCATGGCTGCCTCCGTACTTCTTCCCGGGTCAGCTGGCCCAACTCCAGCCTGCAACCAGCCCGCAGCAAGATCTCTCCTTTGCGGGCACCTTCTCCCCAGGCAGGTGAGCCAAGTTCTCAATTTTCCCGACTCCCTCTACCTGCCTCAAGAATGAAAGGCCAAGATGTTCAGAAAATATAGGAATGGAAGAGGGGGCGTAGTGATATTGATTGAAGAGACCATTGCAGTGCTGGATAAAGAGGGTGTCCCAGAGGATTCAAGGCCAGAATCGATTTGGCAAGAGCTATGGAGCAAAAAAGGTGCAAGTACATTGATCGGTGTAGTCCATAAGCCACCAACTTGTGGGAAGGATGCAGAGGAACAAATTTGCAAGGAAAATTATAGGGTAATTATAATGGGGGACTTTAATTATCCTAATATAGACTGGGATAGTAGTAGTGTAAAGACAGAGAGATGCAAGAGTTCCACAGTGTGTTCAGAAGAATTTTCTACAGCAGTATGTTTCCAGTCCAGTGAGAAAGGGGGCATTGCTAGACCTGGTTCTTGGGAATGAGGTGGGCCAAGTGGATCAAGTGTCAGTAAGAGAACATTTAAGGGACAGTGATCATTGTAACATATGCCTGAATTTCACGCTTGGTGTCTGCGCCAAGTCGGTGGGCCCGGAAGGAGACGCGAAACACGCTTCCGCCTGTGACCGGCCCCTGAACGCAATTTCATGCTGGCTGCCCAATTAACGGCCAGCCAAAGTGAAACGCCTGCTGAGCAAGCCTCGGCGCTGCCGGGGAGGTGGGGGGTGGCGGGAAGAGGGTGGGCGCTGACAGAAGTGAGGGTGCGGGTGGGCGCTTCTACCGAGCTCCCTTAAGGCAGACAGCTGCTGCGGAACTCCGTCAGGAAGCTGCAGACCTGTTCAGATTAAATGTGAAGAAAAAATTGCTGCAAACCGTGTCTATGCAGCACATTCAAGCGCCTGACAGCAGGACTCAAAAAACATCAGTCCCCAGATATGTATATATTTTTACTATATTTCACCCTGGACACTTTATCCTGCCCTTGGATGAGGTTTCATTAAAAATCGGCTGCCCACCTGCCCGTTTTGCCCGTGCAATGAGCTTGAAATCATGTGGGCAGCGTAAAATTGTAGACAATAGGGTTTTAAATGCCTTAATTGGCCCTTTAATTGTCAGCAGGTGCGGCCCGACTCTCGCACGCGCCCGCCGACCTCAATATTGCTTGTGTGCGCGATGACGTTGGGACACATATCTGATGTAATTTCGCGCAATTTCAAGTTTTGGGCGAGTGCCCGCCCAATCAGCGTAAGATTCTGGCCATAAGGTTTAAGATGACTATGGAAAAGGACAATGAACAACCCAGAGTTAGAATAAATAATTGGGTAAAAGCCAGCTTCAATAGGGTAAGAACGGATGTGAGCTGAATAAATTGGAGTCAACTGGAAGCAGGAAAAATGAAAGCTGAATAATGGGCTTCCTTCAAAGAAGAGATATTTCAGGCACAGTCAAGGTATATTCATTTGAAAGGGAAAGGTAGGGCAAATAAATCCAGAGCTCTCTGGATGATAAAAGAGATAGAAATTGAGATAAAGGAGAAAAAGTGTGCTTATGACAGGTGTCAGGTAGAAAATACAATTAAGAACTAGGCTGAATACGGAAGCTTCTGGGGGAGGTGATAAAGCAAATAAGAGAAGCAAAGAGGGAGTATGAAAAGAGACTGGCATCCAACATAACAGGAATCCCAAAGTCTTCCAAAGGCATATAAATAGTAAAAGGGAGGTAAATGGAGGAGTAGGGTTTATTAGAAACCAAAAAATGGATTAATATATGGAGGCAGAGGGCATGGCGGAGGTACTAAATTAATACTTTGCATCTGTTTTTACCAAGGAAGAAGATGCTACCCAGGCCATGGTGAAAGAGGAGGTAATTCAGATACTAGAAGGGTTTAAAATTTGTAAGGAGGAATTGGATAGGATGTCTGTAACTTAAAATGAATAAGGCACCAGGACCAGATGAGATGCATCCAAGGATACTGAGGGAGGTGAGAATGGAAATTGCAGAGGCACTGGCCACAACTTTTCAGTTTTGCTTAAATCTGGGGGTGGTGCCAGAGGGCAGGGGAATTACAAACATTCAAAAAATTTTGTAAGGATAATCCCAGCAACTACAGACCAGTCAGTTTAACTTTGGTGGGGAAACTTCTAGAAACAATAATTCGGGACAAAATTAATAGTCACATTGAAAAATGCGGGTTAATTGAAAGAAAACCAGCATGGATTTCTTAAGGGAAAATTATGTTTAACTAACGTGCTGGAGTTTTTCTGAAGAAGTAACAGAGAGAGTTGATGAGGGCAATGCTGTGGTGTAGACGGATTTCTGAAAGGCATTTGATAAAGTGCCAGTAAAAGGTCAGTAGCAACATGGATACGGAATTCGTTGAGTGACAGGAAACAGATAGTGATTAATGGATGTTGTTTGACTTGAAGGAAGGTTTGTAGTGGAGTTCCCCAGTGGTCAGTGTTGGGAACTTTGCTTTTCCTGATATATATTAATGACATAGATCTTGTGCACAGGGCACAATTTCAAAGTTTGTGCATGATACAAAACTTGAAAGCATTATGAAGTGTGAGGAGGATAGCCCCAAACATTACATTGCTGTAGTGTTTCCATCCCTCCCTCCTCCTCAAATTAAAAAAAAGAGAGGGAGAGGCAGTACCTTCAGGAGTGCACCAGACCTGCGAGGGACACTCTTCTGAAAGTGGATTTTTAAAAAAGCAGCTGACTTGTGAGTAAATCCTGGTGAGGTTTTTTTTCAATCTATTAAAGTAATTCATTGCTTAACATTGAGGTAGGATTTTTTTTTAAAAAGTATATAGCACTGTAGAAGTATAATTAGTCAAGAAACAAGGTTCCTAGCTAACATAAATAAGGCCCTGAACTAACGTATTTTTTAAGGGAATAACTAGCTTAATCGAGAGGGACATCATGGCAGGAGAACTCAGACCCGTGATATGCTCCTCCTGCAGGATGCGGGAAATGAGGGACACTTCCAGTGTCCCTGTTGACCTTATGTGAGGAAGGTGTGTCCAAATGCAGCTTCTAGCTAACCGGATTTCGGAGCTGGAGCTGCAGGTGGACTCATTGTGGAGCATCTGCGATGCTGAGCAAGTCGTGGATAGCACGTTTAGCGAGGTGGTCACACCGCAGGTGAAGATCACACAGGCAGAAAGGGAATGGGTGACCATCAGGAACAGTAAAAGACTCAGGAAGGTAGTGCAGGAGTCCCCTGTGGTCATCCCCCTCTCTAACAACTTTAGATCTTAAACTCCCTCCCCCCATCCCCACCCCGTTTCTTCCCCCTCCCTTTTTTTTTCAATAATTTATATAGATTTTTCTTGTCCCACCTATTTCCATTATTTTTAAATCTACAACTAATACCTTGTCAATCTTTCCACCCCACCCCCACTAGAGCTGTACCTTGAGTGTCCTGCCATCCATTCTTAATTAGCACATTCTCTTAGATAATATCACCACCTTCAACACCTCTTTGATCCTTTTGTCTGTGACATCTTTTGATTCTCTGCTCCTATCACTGCTTGCTTGTCCCTACAACCACCCCACCCTCAACTTCTCTCCCCCCACCCCACCCCCCACCTTAAACCAGCTTATATTTCACCCCTCTCCTAACGACACTCAGTTCTGTTGAAGGGTCATTGGACTCGAAACAGAGGAGACTGCATTGGGAGCAATGAATGCAGTAGACTAAGTTAGGGGAAATGCAAGTGAAATGCTGCTTCACTTGAAAGGAGTGTTTGGGCCCTTGGACGGTGAGGAGAGAGGAAGTGAAGGGGCAGATGTTACATCTTCTGCGTGGGCATGGGGAGGTGCCATAGGTGGGGGTTGAGGAGTAGGGGGTGATGGAGGAGTGGACCAGGGTGTCCCAGAGGGAACGATCTCTACGGAATGCCGCCAGGGGGGGTGAAGGGAAGGTGTGTTTGGTGGTGGCATCATGCTGGAGTTGGTGGAAATGGCGGAGGATGATCCTTTGAATGCGGAGGCTGGTGGGGTGATAAGTGAGGACAAGGGGGACCCTATCATGTTCCTGGGAGGGAGGAGAAAGCGTGAGGGCGGATGCGAGGGAGATGGGCCGGACACGGTTGAGGGCCCTGTCAACGACCGTGGGTGGAAAACCTCGGTTAAAGAAGAAGGAGGACATGTCAGAGGAACTGTTTTTGAAGGCAGCGTCATCAGAACAGATGCGACGGAGGCGAAGGAACTGAGAGAATGGGATGGAGTCCTTAACGGAAGCGGGCTGTGAGGAGCTGTAGTCAAGGTAGCTGTGGGAGTCGGTAGGCTTGTAATGGATATTGGTGGACAGTCTATCATCAGAAATTGAGACAGAGAGGTCAAGGAAGTGAAGAGAAGTGTCAGAGATGGACCATGTGAAAATGATGGAAGGGTGGAGATTGGAAGCAAAATTAATAAATTTTTCCAGGTCCCGACGAGAGCATGAAGCAGCACCGAAGTAATCATCGATGTACCGGAGAAAGAATTGTGGGAGGGGGCCGGAGTAGGACTGGAACAAGGAATGTTCCACATACCCCATAAAGAGACAGGCATAGCTAGGGCCCATGCGGGTACCCATAGCCACACCTTTTATTTGGAGGAAGTGAGAGGAGTTAAAGGAGAAATTGTTCAGTGTGAGAACAAGTTCAGCCAGACGGAGGAGAGTAGTGGTGGATGGGGATTGTTCGGGCCTCTGTTCAAGGAAGAAGCTAAGGGCCCTCAGACCATCCTGGTGGGGGATGGAGGTGTAGAGGGATTGGACATCCATGGTGAAGAGGAGGCGGTTGGGGCCAGGGAACTGGAAATTGTTGATGTGACGTAAGGTGTCAGAGGAATCACGGATGTAGGTGGGAAGGGACTGGACAAGGCGAGAGAGAAGGGAGTCAAGATAACGAGAAATGAGTTCCGTGGGGCAGGAACAGGCTGACACGATCGGTCTGCCAGGACAGTTCTGTTTGTGGATTTTGGGTAGGAGGTAGAAGCGGGCCGTCTGAGGTTGGGCGACTATCAGCTTGGAAGCTGTGGGAGGAAGATCTCCAGAGGAGATGAGGTCAGTGACAGTCCTGGAAACAATGGCTTGATGTTCCGTGGTGGTGTCATGGTCCAGGGAGAGGTAGGAGGAAGTGTCTGCGAGTTGACGCTCAGCCTCCGCGAGGTAGAAGTCAGTGCGCCAGACAACAACAGCAACACCCTTGTCAGCGGGTTTGATGACAGTGTTGGGGTTGGACCTGAGAGAACGGAGTGCAGTAAGTTCAGAGGGAGACAGATTAGAACGGGTGAGAGGAGCAGAGAAATTGAGACGGTTAATGTCACGCCGACAGTTCTCAATGAAAAGATCAAGAGAAGGTAAGAAACCAGAGGGAGGGGTCCAGGTGGAGGGAGAATATTGGAGGTGGGTAAAAGGATCCGTTGAACGGGGAGAGGACTCCTGCCCAAAGAAGTGAGCACGGAGACGAAGACGGTGGAAGAAGAGTTCAGCACTGTGCCGAGCTGAATTTTCACATGGTCCATCTCTGATACGTCTCTTCCCTTCCTTGACCTCTCTGTCTCAATTTCTGATGATAGACTGTCCACCAATATCCATTACAAGCCTACCGACTCCCACAGCTACCTCGACTACAGCTCCTCACAGCCCGCTTCCTGTAAGGACTCCATCCCATTCTCTCAGTGCCTTCGCCTCCGTTGCATCTGTTCTGATGACGCTACCTTCAAAAACAGTTCCTCTGACATGTCCTCCTTCTTCCTTAACCGAGGTTTTCCATCCACGGTCGTTGACAGGGCCCTCAACCGTGTCCGGCCCATCTCCCGCGCATCCGCCCTCACGCCTTCTCCTCCCTCCCAGAATCATGATAGGGTCCCCCTTGTCCTCACTTATCACCCCACCAGCCTCCGCATTCAAAGGATCATCCTCCGCCATTTACCGCCAACTCCAGCATGATGCCACCACCAAACACATCTTCCCTTCACCCCCACTGGCGGCATTCTGTAGGGATCGTTCCCTCCGGGACACCCTGGTCCACTCCTCCATCACCCCCTACTCCTCAACCCCCACCTATGGCACCTCCCCATGCCCACGCAGAAGATGCAACACCTGCCCCTTCACTTCCTCTCTCCTCACCGTCCAAGGGCCCAAACACTCCTTTCAAGTGAAGCAGCATTTCACTTGCATTTCCCCTAACTTAGTCTACTGCATTCGTTGCTCCCAATGCGGTCTCCTCTACATTGGAGAGACCAAACGCAAACTGGGCGACCGCTTTGCAGAACACCTGCGGTCTGTCCGCAAGAAAGACCCAAACCTCCCTGTCGCTTGCCATTTTAACACTCCACCCTGTTCTCTTGCCCACATGTCTGTCCTTGGCTTGCTGCATTGTTCCAGTGAAGCCCAACGCAAACTGGAGGAACAGCACCTCATCTTCCGACTAGGCACTTTACAGTCTTCCGGGCTGAATATTGAATTCAACAACTTTAGATCTTAAACTCCCTCCCCTCATCCCCACCCCGTTTCTTCCCCCTCCCTTTTGTTTTTTTCAATAATTTATATAGATTTTTCTTGTCCCACCTACTTCCATTATTTTTAAATCTACAACTAATACCTTGTCAATCTTTCCACTCCACCCCCACTAGAGCTGTACCTTGAGTGTCCTGCCATCCATTCTTAATTAGCACATTCTCTTAGATAATATCACCACCTTCAACATCTCTTTGATCCTTTTGTCTGTGACATCTTTTGATTCTCTGCTCCTATCACTGCTTGCTTGTCCCTACAACCACCCCACCCTCAACTTCTCTCCCCGCCCCCCCCCCCCCACCCCACCCCCGACCTTAAACCAGCTTATATTTCACCCCTCTCCTAACTACACTCAGTTCTGTTGAAGGGTCATTGGACTCGAAACGTCAACTCTTTTCTTCTCCACCGATGCTGCCAGACCTGCTGAGTTTTTCCAGGTAATTCTGTTAAAGTTTAAAAAGTGTCCAGCAAGGGAAATTGACGGGGTTAAACTGTTTATACTTCAATGCAAGGAGTATTACAAACAAGGTAGATGAGTTAAGGGTATAGGTAGACACATGGCAGCAGGATGTCATTGCCATAATGGAGACCTGGCTAAAGGAGGGACAAAACTGGCAGCTAAATATCCCTGGTTATAGAGTCTCCAGACACGATAGAGTAGGAGATAAAAAAGGAGGGGGGGTAGCACTAATGGTTAAAGAATAAGTTCCAGTTGTGAGAAGGGATGATATACTAAATGGGTCCACAAACAAGGCTTTATGGATTGAGTTTAGAAATAAAAAAGGGGCAGTCACACTACTGGGAGTATACTACAGACCCCCAAATAGTGAAAGAGGGATAGAAGAACAAATATGTAGGCAAATTTCTGCTTGTAAGAAAAAGAGGGCTATAATAGTAGGAGATATCCTAATATCAACTGAGATTCAAACAATATAAGGGGCACTGAGGGAGAAAAATTCATGCAGTGTGTCCAGGAAAATTTTTTCAACCAATTAGTGGCAAACCCAATGAGAGGAGATGCAATTCTAGACCTAGTCTTGGGGAACGAAGAAGGGCAAGTGGGTGAAGTGACAATTGGCAACCATATCGGGGCCAGTGATCACAATTTAGTTAGATTTAGCATTACCATGGAAAAGGATAGAGTTAAGGCAGGAGTAAAAGTCTTGAACTGGGGGGAAGGCAAATTTTGCAAAAATGAGAAGGGACTTGGCTGAGGTGGACTGGACAGCACTGCTGGAGGATAAAACAGTGGAAAACCAGTGGGAAGCACTAAAAAGCGAGATCCTAATTGTACAAAGTAGACATGTCCCCTACAAAAATAAGAGTGGTACTGCCAAATCTAGACCCCCTTGGTAGTCTAGAGGAATACAGGGGAAGATCAAACAGAAAAAGAAAGCGTACGATAGGCACAAAGAACTAAGCACTGCAGATAGCCAAGACAAATATAGGAAGTGCAGGGACGAAGTGAAAAAGAAAATAAGGAAGTCAAAGAGAGGGCATAAAAAAAGATTAGCAAGTAAAGTTAAAGATAACCCAAAGATGTTTTACCAATACATTAATGCTAAAAGGTTAGTTAAGGAAAAAGTGGGACCTATCAGAGATGAAGATGGAAACTTGTGTGTAGATGCAGAGGCTGTGGGAAGGGTTTTGAATGAATATTTTGTCTCCGTGTTTACAAAGGAAAGGGAGGATGTAGATATAATAGTCCAGGAGGAACCCTGTGAGATATTGGAAGGGATAGTCATAAAGAGAGAGGAAGTACTCGAAGGGTTGAAATCCTTGAAAGTTGACAAGTCACCAGGACCAGATGGATTGTTTCCGAGGCTGCTGAAGGAAGTCAGGGTGGAGATAGCAGATGCTCTGAGGATGATTTTCCATCTTCACTAGATACAGGGGAGGTACCGGAGGACTGAAGAAATGCAAACGTAGTTTCATTGTTTAAAAAGGGATCAAAGGAAAGGCCAAACAATTATAGGCCAGTTAGTCTTACATCGGCGGTGAGCAAATTAGTAGAATCAATCCTGAGAGATAGGATTAACTGTCATATGGAAAGGCATGGACTAGTCAGGGATGGTCAGCATGGATTTGTTAAAGGAAGGTCTTCCCTCACAAATTTGACTGAATTCTTTGAGCAGGTTGATGAAGGTAGTGCACTGGATGTTGTGTACATGGATTTTAGCAAGGCATTTGACAAGGTCCCACATGGCAGATTGGTCAGGAAAGTAAAAGCCCATGGGATTCAGGGTAATGTGGTAAACTGGATAAAAGGTTGGCTTTGAAACAGGAAACAAAGGGCAATGGTCGATGGATGCCCTTGCGAATGGAAAGTTGTCTCAAGAGGTGTTCCACAGGGCTCGGTGTTAGGACCCTTGCTGTTTGTGTTATATATTAACGATTTGGACGTGAACGTGGGGGGCACGATTGGGAAATTTGCAGATGACACAAAGATTGGCCGAGTAGTGGATAGTATAGAGGATAGCCATAATCTCCAAGATGATATAGATGGGTTGGTGGCGTGGGCGGTAAAGTGGCAGATGGATTTTAACATAGAGAAGTGTGAGGTCATACATTTAAGGAGGTCAAACAGTTACAGGGATTACACAATAAATGGGAATATACTAAGAGGGGTAGATGAAGTGAGAGATCTTGGGTGTACAAGTGCACAGGTCCCTGAAGGCAGCAGTTCAAGTAGACAAGGTTGTAAAGAAGGCATATGGAATGCTCTCCTTCATTGGCAGAGGTATAGAATATAAAAGTAAAGATATAATGTTTGAATTGTATAAAACATTGGTGAGGCCACAACTGGAGTATTGTGTGCAGTTCTGCTCACCACGTTACAGGAAGGACGAAATAGCTCTGGAGAGAGTGCAGAGGAGGTTTACAAGAATGTTGCCAGGGTTAGGAAAGTGTAGCTACGAGGAGAGATTGGATAGGTTGGGGTTATTTTCCTTCGAACAAAGAAGGCTGAGAGGTGACTTGATTGAGGTGTACAAAATTATGAGGGGAATAGATAGAGTGGACAGGATAAAATTGTTTCCCTTGGTGGAGAATTCTAGAACCACGGGACATAGATTCAAGATAAGTGGCAGAAGGACACGAGGAAGAACTTTTTTATGCAGAGGGTAGTGGGTGTCTGGAATTCGCTGCCCAAGTTGGTGGTGGAGGCAGAAACTCTAAACTCTTTTAAAAAGTACCAGGACCTGCACCTTAAGTCCTGTAAGCTGCATGGCTATGGGCCGGGTGCAGGAAGGTGGGATTAGAAAGGGCACTTGAGTGTCCTCGGGCTGGCATGGATAAGATGGGCCGAATGGCCTCCTTCTGTGCTGTAACTTTTCTATGATTCTATGGATAGTGTAGAACTTCAACAGGACATAGACAAGTTGGTGGAATGGGTGGACAGGTGGCAGATGAAGTTCAATACGGAGAAAGGTGAAGTGTTTCAGTTTGGTAGGAAGAACATGGAGAGACAATGTAAAATAAAGGGCACAATTCTATTGGGGTGTAGGTGCAGAGGAACCTGGGTGTACATGTGTATAAGTCACTGAATGTGGCAGGAGAGGTTGGGAGGGTGAGTAATAAAGCAAACTGTATCCTAGGCTTTATTAATAGGAACATAGGGTACAAGCTTTCCCTCATCTGGAGCACTGCCCCCAGTTCTGGGCACTGCACTTTAGGAAGGATGTGAAGGCATTGGACTGAGTACAGAAAACATTCACAAGAATGGTTCCAGGGGTGAGGAGGTTCAGTTATGAAGATAGATTGGAGAGGTTTGGGCTGTTTTCCTTTGAGGAGAAGGCTGAGAGGAGATTTGATAGTGGTATTCAAAATCATAGGGATATAGACAGAATAGATTGAGAAAAAGTGTTCCCCCTTGTGAAAGGATTGAGAATGAGAGGGCCCAGATTTGAAGTAATTGGTGAAAGAAGCAAAGCGGCATGAGGAAAAACTTTTCACACTGCCTGAGTGTGAGATGGAGGCAAGATCAATTGAATCATTCTGAAGGGAATTAGACTGTTATCTGAACAGGAAGAACGTGCAGGGTTATGGGGAGAAGGCGGGAGAATGGTAATAAGTGAATTGCACATTCGGAGAGCCAGTGCAGACACAATGGGCCAAATGGCCTCCTTCTGTGCTGTAACATTTCTGTGATACCTGGTGTGATTCTAAAATGGTTAACTTATGAGGACATCATACATAGACTAGGCTTGTATTTACTTGAGTGTAGAGGATTAAGGATTGAGCAATTTGAGATGTTTAACATGGTTAAAACATTTCATAGGGAAGATAGGGAGAAATTATTTCCTCTGGTTGGGGGAGTCCAGAACGAGAAGGCATAACCTTAAAATTTGAGCTAAACTGTTCAGAGGATTTCAGTAAGCACTTCTTAGGGTGGTGGAAATCTAGAACTCTTTCCCGCATCAAGGTCAACTCAAAAAATCAAAACCAAGATTGGTAGATTTTTGTTGGGTAAAGGTATTAAGGGTTATGGAACCAACTGGATAAAAGCAGTTATGACCCAGATCAGCCATCATTTAACTGAATAGTAGAATAGGCGTAATGGGCTGAATGGCCTACTTGTGTTTCAAATTCTTACCCAACTTCTGGAAGAATTTTCGTTTCTGCTGAAAAGATTCAGCTTGCTCCAAGGCCAACTCCTCAGTGATATCATTGTCTGCAGCCTGGACATCCTATGGAGAGAAGTCACCTGATATTATAAAATAACCATTCTTCTGACAATCTGAAGCCAGAGAGATGAAAAAGAAAATGAAGCTGTGTCTCAAAGGTGAGAAATTTAACTCTTACAAGACTTGGGCTTTTTCAGAAAGAAAAAACTTGCATCTGTGTAGACCTTTCATCTCTTCAGGACACCCCAAAGCACTTTGCAGCCAATGAAATCTTTTGCAGTACGGCTGCTGTCATGATTTAGGAAATACAGCACCCAATTTGGACATGGTAAGATCCCACAAACAGCAATGTGATAATGACCAAATAATCGGTTTTAACGATGTTAGATGTGGCATAATTATTGACCAGGGCTGCAGAAAACCACCTCTGTGAAATGGTGTCACAGGATCTTTTATATCTACAGACAGACAGAGATTTGGTTTAGCTGAAAGACAGCGCCTCTGACAATGAAGCACTCCCTCGTTACTGCACTGAAACGCTAGCACCTAGATTTTGTGCTCAAGTCTTTGGAGTGGGGGGTGGGTTGACCCATGATCTTCTAAGTTAAAGGTGAGAATGCTACCACTGAATATACTACCATGGCTGACACTGTCTTTTATAAATGTATTCTTTCCTGACACATCAATCAACAAAGGTTACTAAAGAATCAATTTACTTTCATGAAATTCTGCCTACTATTTGCTAAAACAATGCCTTACCTCACTGTTATCCTAATGCACTTAGTTTATACAAAAAATAAATTAATAGCATGGTGTACCTCAGAAACACACTAATATGGCCCATTAACATCAAGAGCTACTTGACAAAGTAGGAAAATTGACTCTCCTACTCCCTCAGCTCATGGAGGAAGATAGACTGAGGCCATATTTAGGCCCGGCTGACCTGTTTCTCAAGTTCCAGGAATGATTCAGATCCAAACCCAGTTCTTGTTATCTTAAATCCTCGAGCGAAAGAGCAAGTCATGCTGAGATCCAATTCTGCTGGACTGCTATCTGAGACAAAAGAGTGGGAAGAATAACATGATAAAAATAAATACCATGTCCCGAGGAGGCACTTCTTTTTCTTTGGGGAGATCTTCATTAACAAGAGGCTCCTTCTTCACACTGGCCTTTTTCGGTTGTTGGGATGGAGCAGGCAGGGTGGGTTTAGTGTTGGTTTTTGGTGGGAGTGTGGCTTTTGGAGTTTCAGGGACAGGCTGTCGCTCCTCCCTTTGCTCCTGAGGTCTCTTCTGCTGTTTCTTCTGCTGTTGCTCCTGCTGTTGTTGCTGACTAATTGACATGGCCTGATTAGTCATTTGCTGGGCCTGGGGAAAGGAAACACTTTATATCAGATAAATGTTGCTCAACACTGGGCATTAATGAATAAATGACTCCACTGCAGGGATTCCTAGCAGAAAACTAACCTTTAGCTGTACTTAATAATAGAGCTGGACAATATTTAGTTGTTAACAGGTGATTTTTGTTCAGCCTGATGTCAGACATGCGCTAGAACCCACGAGAACACTTCACATGAAATACTTGTGCTGACAAAGTAATTTTAATATAAATACAACATCCTAAAGTCCGTCATGAAGGTAAATAATCAAAATCAAATTGGACACTGAGCAGCTGTGGGAGAAGAATTAGAGGTGGTGACTGAAGGAAAGATAAAGAGGTGAAGTTTAAGGAGGCTTTTGGGGGCAGGGAGAGAGACAGTAAGGCAGGGGGAGGGGGTAGGGCCTTTTGGAAAAAGTTCCAGAAAGAAGGTTCTGCTGCCAATGGAGGAGTAGAGGGAGATGCAAAGGAACCCTGAGTCGCAGAAGCAGAGGGCAAGTACAGGAACATAAGGCTGAAGGGTGTTATCAACGGGGGAGGGAGGGATGAGGCTATGGAAGGATTTGTAAACAAAGATCATGCCTTATGGACTGGGGATCCTGCAAAGGTTGGTAAGGGCAATGGCAATAGGGAGATGGGACAGCGCAGGATTGGAGGCAGGCAACTGAGACTTCATGAGGTGCAATTTGTGAAGAATGGGACTTGGGAGGCCGTGAAGGGATGAGTTATTTTGATCAGGGCTCAAGTGATAAAGGATTATATAAGGGTTTCAGCACTGGTGTGCTGCCAGAAAGGGCAATGAAAGCAGATTCAATTGTAATTTTCAAAAGGTAATTGGACCAATAATTGAAGGGGAAAAATTTGTAAGAGGGTGGGGCGAATGGATAACACTTTCAGTCAGCACAAGCATGATGGGGCAAATGGCCTCGTATGTATTTGAGTGCACACATTCACATGAACAGGAACAGGAATCCTGGCTGATTTTCTCTGCACTTTCCCAGAAACACAAAAGCCAGTTGTAGCATCCCTATAACTGTCTTGGCTGACATCAACTAACTCAGCACAGCTTAGGGATGGAGCCCAGATAACTCCATTAGTAGAGCATAAGGCTTTTAATCTGTAGGTCTAGGGTTCAAATCCCTTTCCCAACTCTGCTTTGAGCAGAGATTTCCTCTTTCGAGGGGTTCTGATGATAGGTCATTAACCTGAAAAGTTAACTCTGTTTCTCTCTACTTGAGGGGAGTTGAAGGTGTAGTGGTATTGCCGCTGGACTAGTAACCCAGAGACCCAGGGTAATGCTCTGCGGACCTGGGTTTAAATCCCACCACCACAGGTGGTGGAATTTGAATTCAATAAAAATCTGTCGATTGTTGTAAAAGCCCATCTGGTTCACTAATGTTCTTTAGGGAAGGAAATCTGTCGTCCTTACCTGGTCTGGCCTACATGTGACTCCTGACCCACAGCAATGCGGTTGACTCATAACTGCCCTCTGAAATGGCCTAGCAAGCCACTCAGTTATATCAAACTGCTACAAAGCCACAGAAAAGGAATGAGACCGGACGGACCACCTGGCATTGGCCTAGCCACCTGAACAACAACGGCAATCTCTGTTGACCCTGCAGTCTTCCTTACTAACATCTGGTGGCTAGCTGCCACAATTGGGAGAGCTGTCTCACAGACCAGTCAAGCCTGACATAGTCATTCTGACGGAATCATACCTTACAGATAATGTCCCAGACACCACCATCACCATCCCTGGGTATGTCCTGTCCCACCGGCAGGACAGACCCAGCAGAGGTGGCGGCACAGTGGTATACAGTCAGGAGGAACTTGCTCTGGGAGTACTCAACATTGACTCTGGACCCCATAAAGTTTCATTGCATCAGGTCAAAAAGGGGCAAGGAAACCTCCTGCTGATTACCACATGGATGAACACCACTTGGAGGAAGTACTGAGGGCGGCAAGGGTGCAGAATGTACTCTGGATGGGGGACTTCAATGCCATCACCAAGAGTAGCTCGTTAGCACCACTCCTGACTGAGCTGGCTGAGTCCTAAATGACATTGCTGCTAAATCAGGTCTGCAGCAAGTGGTGAGGGAACCAACAAGAGGGAAAAACATACATGACCTCATCCTCACCAGCCTGCTGCAGATGCATCTGTCCATGACAGTATCGGTAGCAGTGACCACCGCACAGTCGTTCTGGAGACGAAGTCTAACCTTCACATTGAGGATACTCTCCATCGTGTAGTGTGGCACTATCATCGTGCTAAATTGGATAGATTTCGAACAGATCTAGCAACTCAAGACTGGGCATCCATTAGGTGCTGTGGGCCATCAGCAGCAGCAGAATTGTACTCGAACACAATCTGTAACCTCATGGCCTGGGATATCCCCCATTCCACCATTACCATCAAGCCAGGGGATCAACCCTGGTTCATTGAAGAGTGCAGGAGGGCATGCCAGGAGCAGCACCAGGCATACCTAAAATTGAAGTGTTAACCTGGTGAAGCTACAACACACGACTACTTGCATGCCAGACAGCATAAGCAGCAAGTGATACACAGAGCTAAGCAATCCCACAACCAACGGATCAGATCTAAGCTCTGCAGTCCTGCCACATCCATTTGTGAATGGTGGTGGACAATTAAACAACCCACTGGAGGAGGAAGCTGTACAAACATCCCCATCTTCAATGATGGAGGAGCCCAGCACATCAGTGAAAAAGATAAGGCTGAAGCATTTGCTACAACCTTCAGCCAGAAGTGCCGAGTGGATGATCCATTTTGGCCTCCTCTGGAAAAACCAGCATCACAGATGCCAGTCTTCAGCCAATTCGATTCACTCCACATGATATCAAGAAACAGCTGAAGGCACTGGATACTGTAAAGGCTATGTGCCCTGACAATATTCTGGCAATAGCACTGAATACTTGTGCTCCAGAACTTGCCGCGCCACTAGCCAAGCTGTCCCAATACAGGTACAACACTGGCATCTACTTGGCTTTGTGGAAAATTGCCCAGGTATGTACAGTATACAAAAAGCAAAATCCAACCCGGCCAATTACCACCCCATCAGTCCACTCTCCATCATCAGTAAAGTAATGAAAGGGGCCATCAATAGTGCTATTAAGTGGCACTTGCTTAGCAATAACTGCTCACTGACGTCCAGTTTGGGTTCTGCCAGGGCCACTCAGCTCCTGACCTCATTACAGCCTTCATTCAAACATGGACAAAAGAGCTGAACTCCCGAGGTGAGGTGAGAGTGACTGCCCTTGACATCAAGGCCGCATTTGACTGAGTGTGGCATCAAGGAGCTCTAGCAAAACTGGAATCAATAGGACTCAGGGGAAAACTCCCCACTCATTGGAGGCATATCTGGCACAAAGGAAAGATGGCTGTGGTTATTGGATGACACAAAGATTGGCCAGGTGGTTAACAGTGAGGTTGAGTGTCTTGGGCTACAGGAAAATATAGACGGGATGGTCAAATGGGCAGATAAGTGGCAGATGGAATTTAACCCTGAAAAATGTGAGGTGACACACTTTGGAAGGAGTAATTTGACAAGGAAGTGTTCAATGAACGGCATGACACTAGGAAGTTCTGAGGAACAAAGGGACCTTGGCGTGAGTGTCCATAGATCTCTGAAGCCAAGTAGATGCCAGTGTTGTACCTGTATTGGGACAGCTTGGCTAGTGGGGTGGTGAAAAAGGCATATGGGACACTTGCCTTTATCAATCGAGGCATAGATTACAAAAGTAGAGAGGTCCAGTTGGAGTTGTATAGAACCTTGGTGAGGCCACAGCTGGAGTACTGTGTGCAGTTCTGGTCGCCACATTATAGGAAGGATGTGATTGTACTGGGGAGAGTGCAGAGGAGATTCACCAGGATGGTGCCTGGGATGAAACATTTAAGTTATGAAGAGAGGTTGGATAGACTTGGGTTGTTTTCGTTGGAGCAGAGAAGACTGAGGGGAGACCTGATCGAGATGTACAAGATTATGAGGGGCATGGACAGGGTGGACAGGGAGCAGCTGTTCCCCTTAGTTGAAGAGTCAGTCACGAGGTGACACAAGTTCAAGGTGAGGGCAGGAGGTTTAGGGGGGATGTGACGAAAAACTTTTTTACCCAGAAGGTGGTGACAGTCTGGAATGCGCTGCCTGGGAGGGTGGTGTAGGTGGGTTGCCTCACATCCTTTAAAAAGTACCTGGATGAGCACTTGGCATGTCATAACATTCAAGGCTATGGGCCAAGTGCTGGTAAATGGGATTAAGTAGGTAGGTCAGGTGTTTCTCACGTGTCGGTGCAGACTCGATGGGCTGAAGGGCCTCTTCTGCACTGTGTGATTCTGTGAATAGAGGTGATTAAAATTATCGCTAGATTGATTCCTGGAATTGTGTATCTTGAGCCTATATTCTCTGGAATTTAGACAAATGAGTGGTGATCTCTCTTGAAAGCTATAACATTCTTAGAGGGCTTGACAGGGTAAAAGCTGTTTCACCTGGCTGCAGTGTGTAGAATGGGGGCGATGGTCACGGTCTCATAGGGGGTCAACCATTTTGGACTGAGATGAAGAGAATTTTCTTCAATCAAAGGTTGTGAATCTGTGTAATTCTCTACCCCAGAAGGCTGTGGATGCTCAGGCACTGAGTACATTCAGGCTTGAGATCAATAAAGTTTTGGATACTATGGGAATCAAGGGATATGGGGATAGGGTGGGAAAGTGGAATTGAGCCATGATATTATTGAATGGTGGAGCAGCCTCAGGGGCTGTATGGCCTATTTTTCATTACGTTATGTTCTTCGTCTTATACAAGTCTGACTGGCTCAGTACTACACCGAGGACTACCTTTACTCACAATGGCAAGGAGTAAGCAATGTAGCTTGTATTTCAAATAGATTTGCTGTGCATAGATCTACCAGTCTGTATAACAGTTTCTTGTTCATGCATCTCTTGATTCATTCAGCCATCGATCCAACACATTTCACACTGTATAACTGTCAGTAGGTTGGTCTAAGTATGACCTATACACTCACCAATAGGAGCGCCTGCTGGTTGATGAACGTCTGCTGCTGAGCTGCTAGTTGGGAGGAGTCAATCCGACTTTCAGGCTGGGAGAAATGAGATCTTGGATATTGGGAAGTCTGGTGCACAGATGCCATCTGAGACACATTGCTCTGTGGCATCATTATTGCTGCAGAGAAAGGGCGAATCAGAGATGAACAATTCACTGGAAACTAGTAAAACATGTAACACACTATTATCAAGCACATAATGTAGGACAATGGGAAGTAGAGTCCTTCCAGCTCTTCGAACCTGTTCCACCTTTCGATAAAATAATGACTGATCTGCACCTCTGCTCCATTTATCTGCTTTAATTCCCTTGATTTCCCTACCTTATTAAAAACAATTAATCTCAGTCTTCAAATCTATTCTTGCTCCCAGAAACTACTGCCAGATATGGAGCCAGATTTTCAGAGTCATGGAAACTCCAGGGAACCTTCAAAAATGCCAGGCAGGACCCAGATCTGGAAGTCCTGCCCCCATTTCCGACATATCCTATTTTTGCCGAGGGTGGGGGATGGAAATGGGGTTGGGATGTCACTCACAGTTTTGGGAAGCCTGAACTCAGCAGGACCATTTGAACTCAGTGTCAGGTTCAAACAGACCCCAATTTTCATTGGAGCAAGGGCCTTATCCTGCAGTGCGGGAGTTATGAATCTTTAGAGAGGTTATAAATGCTCTTGATGGACGGATAAACTATGTAGGACTATCATGTCGTCAAGTTATTTAAATGACCAGGCTTTCAAAATTGAAAATAAAACTGCCTGCCTGTGTCTGCGAGAGTTGAAAGAAACTGTCCTAGCAATTTCAATAGCTGTTTGTTGACATAACCTTAAGTGCTATCATTATAGAATTATTAATGTGTATTTGCTTTCAACAACCTATCATTCCAGTGGAAGGTTGTAAATTCACAGTTTGATTGGCAGATCAAAGAGGTTATTAAAGAATTAGACGTATTTGGCAACCAAATGTTGTTTTTATGAGGAATTAAGTATTTTAAGGGATTTAGGTGTATTAAATGGGCTTTCATGAATGGGGGTCTTTTTATATAGTTAACTGTGTAAGGGATATTTGGAATTTTATTTCATCTCAGCATGGCTCCTGAGATCTGCCTATGGTGGAAACTGGATGAGTTTACATTAAGGGTGTGAGGGTAAAGGGTGGTATTTGAGAGGCATTGGTTGGCATGAGTTGGCACTAAGTGGCACAGGCCAAGGAGAAGGATGGGACATTTTATTTCTATATTCTTTCATGGAATGTGGGCATTACTGACGAGGCTAGCATTTGTTGCCGATTCCTAATTGCCCTAGAACTTGGTGGCTTGCTCAGTCATTTTGGAGGCCAGTTAAGAGCCAACCACATTGCTGTGGGGCTGAAGACACATGTAGTCCAGACCAGGCAACAATGGCAGATTTCCTTCCATAAAGGACATTAGTGAACCAGATGGCTTTTACGACAATCGATGTTGGTTTCACGGTTATCTTTACTGAGAATAGTTTTTCAATATCAGATTTATTTCTGAATTCAAATTTCACCAGCTGCCATGGTGGAATTTGAACCCATGTCACCAGAGAATTCACCTGGGTCTCAGGGCTACTAGTCCAGTGACATTACCATTACCCCACCATCTCCCCCTACATGGATTAGCATTTGGATCTGAGGGGCCATTGGGGGTGGTTGGGGGAATGGGTTTGCATGGAGGGTATCTGAGGCTATTGGGGGTAGGTGGGAGGGTATGGGTTGGCATGGAGAGTATGAGAAGCCATTGGGGCTGGATGGAATTCTGGGTTGGCATGAGTTAGCATGTATGGGCATGGAGTGGGTGGGGGAGGGATGAGAGAGTGTGAGGGGTGAGGGCTAGAGGCCTAATGTTTAACAGAACAACCGGGAACAAGTACAAGAGAACTTTTAAAACAGCCTGCCTTGGCACTCCTGTGTCTGCCTCCGATCTGAGACCAGGGACGGCGGGCCCAACTCCATCCTGCACTCGTCCACTGGAGTGAAAATCGCACCATTCGGGGCACTTTTTCCCAAGCCGGGTACGCTGAGTGGGGAAATTTCCTGACTCGAGCTACCCACCTTGGGAGTGAAAATTCAGCTCAAAGTTCCAGATTCTCATTACTCTTTGTGTGAAAAAAGTGCTTCCTGATTTCATTCCCAAATGGCCCAGCTATCATTTTAAGGTTTTGACCCCTTGTACTTGATTCCACTTTTAAAGGAAATAAGTTTTGTATATCTACCCTTTTGAAACTTTTTAATATTTTAATTAACTTGATCAAATTACCTCTGAATCTTCTATATTCAAGGGAATATAAACCAAGTTTTTGCAACTGAGGGAGACCTTGAAAAACACAGTTTCTAAATTGAGAAACCTAGGTGAAAGGCCAAAAACCCTATTCCATTCATAGCACCAAGGTTAAAAAGAGTAAAATAGGAGTGGTCGTAAATCAGGAAGCAGTGATTAGGTGGGGTCAGCATTCGTTTTTAAACATTTGGGAATTATTGGAGGAGCAAGTGCTAGACAGAAACAGGCCAAAACCAAGAGAGAGAAAGGAAGGGAAGAGCAACAGGTGAGAGCAGAACTGAGCAAGAGATTAACCCTAGAGAAGGAAAGGAACCGAAAGTAAGAGATAGAGAGAGGGACAAACGGACAAAGGTCAAGATCTAGAGAATGCAAGAAAGCAGAACACTGGCAATTCTTCACCAAGTAGTAAGTTTAGAACTGGATAGAGATATTTAGCACCGTATATCAGGGTCAGGGGGGTAATGGAACCCAACACATAAAAGGGGAAGAGGCTGAATTGTGGCAGAATCATGGGATCGCAATGGTCCACATTAAAAGTAGCCTAGCTCCAAGGCCAGCTGCACTGGGATACAGAGCCACACCGAGTTAGGAAAAACAAATGGTCAGCAGGCCAGAAATCCCAAAGGAACTAATATTGAATCAGGTTTGGGAATCTTATGAATTAATTTAAGCAAAATAACAGTACTGAAAAAGATATTGACAACAAAGAGCAACAAATCCCCAAACCAGATGGTTCCTATCTCAGGGCTTCAGAGAAAATGAGTGAGAACATTGTGGATGCCCCAATTACAAATTTCCAAAGATCTCTTGATTTTGGAACCATTCCTTTAGCTTGGGAAACTTTGTTACTTCGCTATTCAAGAAAGGTGAGAAAGGAAAACCACAGAATTATAGACCAGTTAGCCTAATATCTGTTACCAGGAAATTATCAGGCTGTATAGTAAAGGATGGAGTGATGGATAATCTTAAAGGTTCAGCTGACTGGAGAGACCCAGCATGGATTTGTAAAAGGTAGGTCATACCTGGTGAACCTATTTGAATCTTTGGCAAATGTAATGGACAGGGAAATATCTATGGATGTTATTTAAATGGACATAGACCCTCATACGAGCCTATTAGCTAAAGCTGAATCTCAGAATTGAAAACAAATTATTGATCTGGTGAGGAAATTCTTCGAGTGATAGGAGACAGAGAGTAGGGATAATGGACAGCTGCTCTAATGGGCAAGATGTAATTAGTAGTATCCTACAAGGATCGGTGCTGGGGCCTCAACTATTCACTGCATTTATTGATGACTTAGATTTTTTTTATTCATTTACATGATGTGGGCGTCACTGGTTAGGGCAGCATTTATTGTCCCTTCATGGCCCTCAAGAAGGTGGTGGTGAGCTGCCTTCTTTAACTGCTGCAGTACCTGTGGTGTAGGTACACCCACAGTGCTGTTAGGGAGGGAGTCCCAGGATTTTGACCCAGTGACAGTGAAGGAATAGCAATATATTTCCAATTCAGGATGGTGAGTGGTTTGAAGAGGAACTTCCAGGTGGTGTGTCCCCATCTATCTGCTGCCCTTGTCCTTCAAGTCATGGTCATGGGTTTGGAAGGTGCTGCCCAAGGAGCATTGGTGATTTCTGCAGTGCATCTAGTAGATGGTACACACTGCTGCCACTATTCGTCAGTGGTGGAGGGAATGAATACAGAAGGGGTGCCAATCAAGCAGGCTACCTTGTCTTGGATTGTGTCAAGCTTCTTGAATGTTGTTGAAGCTGCACTCATCCAGGCAAGTGGAGAGTATTCCATCACACTCCTGACTGTGCCTTGTAAATGGTAGGCAAATTTTGGGGAGTCAAGAGGTGAGTTACTCACCGCAGGATTCCCAGTCTCTGACCTGCTCTTGTAGCCACAATATTTATATGGCTAGTCCAGTTCAGTGTCTGGTCAATAGTAACCCCCAGGATGGTGATTGTGCGGGATTCAGCGATGGTAATCATTGAATGTCAAGGGGCAATGTTTAGATTCTCTCTTGTTGAAATTGGCACTTGTGTAACGCGAATGTTACTTGCCACTTGTCAACCCAAGCCTGGGTATTGTCCAGATCTCGCAGAATTTGGACATGAACTGCTTCAGTATCTGAGGAGTTGTGAATGGTGCTGAACAATCAGCAAACATCCCCACTTCTGACCTTATGATGGAAGGAAGGTCAATGATGAAGCAGCTGAAGATGGTTGGGCTGAGGACACTACCTGAGGAACTCCTACAGTGATGTCCTGGAACTGAGATGATTGACCTCCAACAACCACAACCATCTTCCTTTGTGCTAGGTATGACTCCAACCAGTGCAGAGTTTTCCCCCCCGATTCTCATCGACTCCAGTTTTTCTAGGGCTCCTTGATGCCACATTCAGTCAAATGCTGCCTTGATGTAAAGGCAGTCACTCTCACCTCACCTCAGGAGTTCAGCTCTTTTGTCCATGTTTGAACCAAGGCTGTAATGAGAGAGGCTGAGTGATCCTAAGCTGAGTGTCAGTGAGCAGGTTATTGATAAGCAAGCGCCGCTTGATAGCACTGTTGATGACTCCTTGTATCACTTTACTGATGATCGAGGGTAGGCTGATGGGGCGGTAATTGACCAGGTTGTCCTGCTTTTTGTGTAGGGGACATACCTGGGCAATTTTCCACATTGCTGGGTTATTGCCAGTGTTGTAGCTGTACTGAACAGCTTGGCTCAGGGCGTGGCAAATTCTGGAGCACAGGTCTACAGTACTATTGCCGGAATATTGTCAGGGCCCGTAGCCTTTGCAGTATCCAATGCCTTCAGCTGTTTCCTGGTATCATGTGGAGTGAATTGAATTGGCTGAAGACTGGCATCTCTGATGCTGGGAACCTCCAGAGGAGGCCGAGATGGATCACCCACTTGGCACTTCTAGTTGAAGATTGTAGCAAGTGCTTCAGCCCTATCTTTTGCACTGATGTGCTGGGCTCCTCCATCATTGAGGATGGGGATATTTGTGAAGCCTCCTCCTCCAGTGAGTTGTTTAATTGTCCACCACCATTCACGACTGAATGTGGCAGGACTGCAGAGCTTAGATCTAATCCGTTGGTTGTGGAATCGCTGGACTCTGTCTATTGGTTGCTGCTTATACTGTTTGGCACACAAGTAGTCCTGTGTTGTAGCTTCACCAGGTTGACAACTCATACTTTTTTTTGGTATGCTTGGTGCTGTTCCTGGCATGAGGATGGCCTGCACTCTTCATTGAACCAGGATTGATCCCTGGCTTGGAGGTAATGTTAGACTGGAGCATATGCCTGGACATGAGGTTACAGATTGTAGTTGAGTACTACAATCTGCTGCTGATGGCCCACAGTGCCTCATGGATGCCCAGTCTTGAGTTGCCACACCTGTTCAAAATCTATCACATTTAGCATGGTGGCAGTGCCACACAACATGACAGAGGGTATCCACAACATGAAGGCAGGACTTCACCTCCACGAGGACTGTGCGGTGATCACTCCTACTGATACTGTCATGGATGGGATACAAAGCCACATATCCAGATTTCTCAACGATACAAAGATAGGTGACATTGTAAACAGTGTAGGTAGAAGTGTAAAACTACAAACAGGTTTTAATAGTTTGAATGAATGTGCAAAACTGTGGCAAATGGATTTTAATGTAGGCAAATGTGAGGTCATTCATTTTGGACTTAAAATAGTAAAAAGTTTGAAACAGTGGAGACCCAAAGTGATTCTGGGGGTGTAGATACATAGATCATTAAAAAGTCATAAATACATACAGAAAACGATCAGGTAAGGGTCATGGATTGCAGGCCTTTATATCCAGAGGGTCAAAATCCTGGAACACCCTCCCTAACAGCACTGTGGGTGAATCTACACCACATGGACTGCAGCAGTTCAAGACGGCAGCTCACCATCACCTTCTCAAGGGCAATTAGGGATGGGCAATAAATGCTGGCCCAGCCAGTGACACTCGCATGAATGAATAAAAAAAATACAAGGGGGTAGAAGTCATGGGCCTGAATTCTACCCTCGAGGTGCACCCGAAGTTTGCCTGACTGGAAGCGGATGTAAAACTCTCTCCTGGCCAAGATCGCGCCATGAACGCGGTCTTACGCTGGGTGGCCAATTAAGCCCCACCCAGTGGGTAAAGCGACTGCCAGATGTGTTTTCCGTGCATAGGGGTGGGAACATGTCAGGTGCCAGGTCCAATGGGCACTCAGTGGGGTATCAAAAACAGGAGAGGCAGCTCCCTGAAGGCTGCCAGGAGTTGTGGGGGAGGCGAAAGGAGCTGTCTGGAAGCTGTTCAACAAATGTCCTGGTGTGCAGTCATGGCCTCAGCACTTGGTGGTCATGGAAGGTGGGAGGGCAAGTTGGTTGGGCACTCTGCCCCCTGTTTCTCAGATGAGTGCCTGGAAGTGCTGGTCGAGGAGGTCGGTGACAGGCAGCATATCTTAATGCCCTGGGACGGCAAGAGAAGGCTCCCCACCTGACCAAGAAGGCCTGGACAGAGGTCGCCACTCAGATCAGTGGGCACGACGTGGTGCACCGCTGGTGGCTTCAGTGCCACAAAAGGTTCAATGATTTGCTGTTGTCAGCAAGGGTAAGTGTAGAAATGGCATGGATCTGTGCGGAGAAATTTGGTCGGGTGCCCATTGCTCGGAACGGTCAGCAGTCTAAGAGTGTGATTGCCAACTGGCACTGAAACCTGCCCTGCCAAGGCTGGGATGTCAGCACGACTGGCCTCAGTGCATTGTAGGGCAAGATATGCCTGGGTGGGTGGCCAGGATCGGGGTGGGGGGAGGATGGTTACCAGGAAAAGCAGGAAAAGACCTTCAGGGAGACGGAGCAATAATGAGGCTATTTTTTCCAGTCAGCGGGAGAGCAGTCATAACGCTGGATGGGATGCAGAGGACCGGTGCTTTGAAAATGAAGGAGCACTGTGCTGCAATACTCAGGGGAACCTTCCAGGGAAGATGAGGACCTGAGATGCTGAAAGGCAGGCTTGACAATCGAACAAGATGCAAAGGAACTCTGGGACAACTCTGTATTCACACAGCAAAGGACTGGCAATGACAGAGAAAGTGCTGCTGCTCCGGGGGCCTTTTATCTCACTCGTGGATGAGGGAATGATTGAAACGTGATATCCGCTGGCCCGTTTTGCCCATGCAACAAGCTAAAAATCACACGGGCAATGTAAAATCACGGCCAATAGACTTTTCAATGACCTTAATTGGTCCTTTAATTGTCGCTGCTCCAATTCCTGTGGGCACCTGCCAACCTCAATATTGCACGCGTGCTCGAAGATGTCGGGATGCATGCCCGATGTCATTTCGTGCAATTTTATGTGGGTTCAGGTCAGGCACGCGCCTGACTTCAAGGTTCAGGTCATGATTTTTTTTTTTATTCGTTCATGGGATGTGGGTGTCGCTGGCTAGGCCAGCATTTATTGCCCATCCTTAATTCCCCTTGATCAGAGGGCATTTAAGAGTCAACCTCATTGCTGTGGGTCTGGAGTCACATGTAGGCCAGACCAGGTAAGGACGGCAGATTTCCTCCCCTAAAGGACATTAGTGAACCAGATGGGCTTTTACAACAATCAGCAATGGTTTCATGGTCATCATCAGACTTTTAATTCCAGATTTTTTTTTACTGAATTCAAATTTCAAACCCGGATCCCAAGAGCATTACCCTGGGTCTCTGGAATACTAGTCCAGTGGCAATACCACTATGCCACTGCCTCCCCCAGTTATCCTATCACAGTATCATTACAGTGCAGAAGGAGGCCATTCAGCCCATCGAGTCTGCACTGGTTCTCTGAAGCCTTGGTTAGACCACACCCAGAATACTGTGAGCAGCTCTGGGCTCCATAGGAAGGATATGTTAGCCTGGGACGGAGTGCAGCATAGATTTACTAGAACGATACTTGGACTCTAAGGGGTCAGCTATAAAGAGAGATTAAACAAACTGGGGTTGTATTCCCTGGAATTTATAAGATTAAGGGGCAATTTGATTGAAGAGGAGCAGATCAGGTAAATAGAGAAAAATTATTTCTGCTGGTTGAAGAGTCTAGGACTGGAGACATAGCCTAAAAATGAGAAAGTTAGTCCTTTCAGAAGTGAAATTAAGAAACACTTCTGCACACACAGGGCAGAATTTAATGTCCTCTCCTGTGGCCAGTTTGGTGGTGGGGCATTTAATCAAGCGTGAGGGTAGCAGGTGGAGGCTCTGCTTCATTCATGCATTCATGTCTCCACCCAATTATGTCTGTGACAGGAAGACACGTGGATGTCCTTCCCACCTGCCTCCAACTGAGACCCCTAAGTGGGCAATTATGTGGGCAGGGGGGCTCATCATGGGTGGAGCATGACAAGCAGATCTGTTCAGAGTTGTCACTGGGGAAGGTCCATCACTGTCCAGTTAAGTGTCCGAATGGCACTTAATCCTGCTGCCCTCCTCTAAAGTAGGGCTCCCGCCTACTCTCTAGCTGGTGAGCGAGACCCCTGTCTCCTCCATCAAATCTAGCCCAAAAAGTGGCAGAAGTTTAGAACTGTCTTCCAAAAATGACAATTGATGCTTGATCAATTGTAAATTTAAAAACTGGGGCTGATGGATTTTTGTTAACCAAAGGTTAACCCAAAAGCAATACGGGGCAAAGGTGGGTATATGGACTTTGTTAAACAGATCAGCCATGACCACATTGAATGGCAGAACAGGGTCGAGGGGCTAAATGGTTTCTTCACGTTTCTATGTTCCTATCTCCCCATCATTAAAGATTAGGGAAGATTTTATTCTTTTAACCTTCCTGAACTTTTCGGAAGTTCTATAAGGAGTTATTCAGTTTAAGATCCAGTGATAAAATGAGTTAGTAGCCTAGAGGTATAAGGACATCATCCCACCCACCTGTTGTTAAACTCTGGGCCTTTTCAATATCAGAGCAGCGAGCTGTAGACATTTGGACATCCCCGGGCAGATCGATAGTGATGAGGAATTGAGTGAATTTCGGCTGCTGTGCTGCTGACAAGCTTCACATTAGAGCTTGAGAGAAAGGGAAGGAGATTGAAGGGTAGGACATGGATAGGGGGAGGAAAGCAGGATGACCGAGAGAAGAGGGCGATTGAGAAAGGGGCCCATTAGGAAGATGCAATCAGCGTCCTGTAATTTTAATGGATACCCAAAAGGGGTACTGCCCAACCTGGCTCCAAGTACTAGTAAGTGTTTTTTAATCACTTATTCACTTAATGACAGTCTCTTTAAAAACTGCTGGTTAGGCCACATGTGGAACTGATTTTCCTGAATGCAGGCCACTCAATGCCATCTGGATCCAAGGCATCCCAATTTTGTACATGGTGCCTCAAGCAGGTGTTAGGCCCCTTATTTGCATTTGTAAAGAGACTAACATCTGTTTCAGGCCCAGGCCTTGGACACTTCTTTTTTCCCCATACCAATACGGAGGGCGGTACTGTTCTGGCTCATCACTAGTATGTGCTACTGGGCTACCATATAAGAAACATGGTATCTATGTAGTGCCTGGAAAACAGGGGCCAGGGAATCAAATTTCTAGACCAGGATTTAGACTTTGATTTCAACCCAGTGGTGATATGGAGAGCAGGGAGAGGATATTTGCAATTTCAGAGGAACAACAGTGAACATTCTAATGTTCGCTGACCATAGTAGTACTGATAGAATAGAGAGAGGCCAGACAGGCTGTGATTGAGAAAGAGCTGTAACATACCGTGAGCTGGCATTGATGGTGCCATTGGTTGCATCATAGGAACACTTTGTATTACAGGCATTTGTTGCATTGCAGGTATTTGTTGCATTGCAGGCATTGGCTGCATTGCAGGCATTAAAGGCATTGTCTGATAAGCAGGTACAGCGGGAATCTGTGGCATTGCTGCAGCACCTGAACAAGAGAGAAAAAGAATGAATACTTATGTGGTGCAACCCTCTCCATTCTTGAAAAAGTCTGCATCCCCCACACCCTTTACAAGTGTATCTTTGACATACAGTTTCTGCAAACCATGTCTGAACATACACGGCAGATAGGCAATGGTCAAATGTACTCACTGACTCATTAGCCACATAATAGCCCAGGACAGGTTCTTGAGTCAGTTCATTCTGATCTGAAGCTAAACCAAAATTAATCAACCTCTTGACATGAGTAGATCATGGTGTGCAAAGAATGCATAACATTTGTAAATATGTAATCTAGCTTTTTTATTCATTAGTATCCTTTAACACTGCAAGTGTATCAAAGCAGATTCAATAGTAACTTCAAGAGCAAATTGGATAAATATTTGAAAAGGGAAAATTTACAGTGCTCTGAGGAGAGAGCAGGGGAGTGGGACTAATTGGACTCTTTCAAAGAGCCAGCAGAAGCATGATGGGCTGAATGCTGTGAGATTCTAGGGAAATGGACCTGAAACTAGCAATCTGTCTATATCAGCTGGTTTAGTGTCCAATCTGATCACCCGGCAGGTCTCAGCTGTGTGTTGGTGAAATGACCCTCCGACAATAACCTCTTGGGGGATGCTGTAAGCACAGCGCAGCAACTTATACAGTACAGGACCTGATGGGCACTCCTCCTGTAACATAATAACTCTATGATATCACATGAACTCAAGACAAATTCGTAGCATTGTGTTTAGGTAGCAAGTGTTTTATACAATCACAAGACTGTCAATGGACCATTGCATTTTGCACAATATTTAACATCTTTAGCCAACATTAGCACTGTTGTGCTAATCCAACTATAGGGACACTCGGTTTGCTTTAATGCAGCTGGTGGGTCCTATGGCTGGCTCATTGCTGAAGGCTTTACTCTTCAATCACAGCTAAGTTCAAAGTCTAAAATTCCAATTTGTATGTTCATCCCTTACATGCTCCTGAGGGTGAGAGTATTTGCTCTATAGTACAGGCCACTGCTTACACATTCACAATTACCATAGACAACTACTTACATGAGGCGACTATTGCTCACTATTTGCCATTTCCAGTGAAGCCAATTACAAAGGTGTTGATTTATGAGTAATTTCGTGTGCTGGATATTTTGGACATTTAAACAGTGCAATGTTGAATATTTGCGGTGACGTATTTACCCCAGAGTCAACTGTGGCACGGTTTGTGGCACTTTCGACCCAGAATCACAAGGTTCTGGGCTCAAGTCATAAGCACAAAAATCTACACTGACACTCCAGTGCAGTACTGAGGGTGTGCTGCACTGTCGGAGGTGTCTTTCGGATGAGACATTCAACCAAGGCCCCATCCGTCTGCCCATGTGGATGTGAAAGATCCCAAGGCACTATTTGCAAAGGAGAGCCGACGGGTTATTCCTCATGTCCTGGCCAATATTTATCCTCAATCAACATCACAAAAACAGAAAATCTGATCATCATAACATTGCTGCTTGTGGGGATTTGCTGTGCACAAATTAACTGCTACATTACAATGGTGACTATGCTTCAAAATACCTCATTGGCTGTTAAGCATTTTGAGATGTCTGGTGTTTGTAATAAATACAAGTCTTTCTTTTTATTATCGACTCTGTCTCAGAACAAATTATAGATTTTAATTCCAGGGAGGTGACTGAAGCTGCCCAAAGTCTGCATTACTTTGCAATTTTTAAACAGGTGATGGAGACTTCAAGCAGCTTCAATCAGCTGACTTTACTGTCAGCTTATAAAGGGCAAATTGCCTCTCATGAGCACAGTGCAGTGTAATGGATTCCTTAACTGGCGTTAATGGGGTCAGTGTTAACTTTTGTTCATGCTGCTAAACATGCTGTCTCTTTGCATCTCTCCCTCTTTCCCTCTCCTTCTTAAAGAATCTTCTAAAATCTAAGTCTTTGACCAAGCTTTTGGTTATCTGGCCTTTGTTTCTGTGTTAATTACGGTTTGTGAACACTGCTGTGAGGCGCTTTGGGATTTTTTAATCCATTAAAGAAGCTATATAAATGTAATTTGTTGTTGTGTGGCAGCCTGCCAGAGGGAAGGCCTAAAGTGAGGAGCAAAGAAAGCTGGGGACAAGAGATTCTGGGAATATTAGGATTGGATCGTTGTTTATCTACAATGTATGTAATGATTATGTGGCTGCCATGTATATTACCAGACAAGGGCTGGGATTTTCCAGCCCTGCGATGGCAGATTGCACCGTGGAGGATGCAGTGGCCCAGCCAAAAATCCATTGACTTTTGGCACGAATGGACGATCCCGGCAGCAGGCGGGATTGGAAAATCTCACTCCAAAGGCTGCACTCCAAGAGTGTGGGGAGGTTATTGAATGAAGCATAAAGATTTAAACCAAGAGAATTCACAGAGACAATAGGAGTCACACTGAGTAAAGTGAACAGAATGTCAGGTGCTGTACGTACCCATCAAGTAGTTGGGGGCCATCGGCATACCTGTGTACAAAATATAACAATTAATACCTCAGAGAGTATCTGGGCATATGCAGGATTTAAACAACACTGCTCACTCTTCACACTCGCCTCCCTCCCTGTCCCCGCCTCACACTCGCCTCCCTCCCTGTCCCCATCTCACACTCGCCTCCCTCCCTGTCCCCATCTCACACTCGCCTCCCTCCCCGTCCCCGCCTCACACTCACCTCCTTCCCTGTCCCCCACCTCACACTAACCTCCCTCCCTGTCCCCGCCTCACATTCGCCTCCCTCCCTGCCCTCCATCTCACACTCACCTCCCTCCCTGTCCCCGCCTCACATTCGCCTCCCTCCCTGTCCCCCACCTCACACTCACCTCCCTCCCTGTCCCCGCCTCACATTCGCCTCCCTCCCTGTCCCCCACCTCACACTCACCTCCCTCCCTGTCCCCCGCCTCACATTCGCCTCCCTCCCTGTCCCCCACCTCACACTCACCTCCCTCCCTGTCCCCCACCTCACACTCGCCTCCCTCCCTGTCCCCCGCCTCACATTCGCCTCCCTCCCTGTCCCCCACCTCACACTCACCTCCCTCCCTGTCCCCGCCTCACACTCGCCTCCCTCCCTGTCCCCCACCTCACACTCACCTCCCTCCCTGTCCCCCACCTCACACTCACCTCCCTCCCTGTCCCCCGCCTCACACTCACCTCCCTCCCTGTCCCCCATCTCACACTCACATCCCTCCCTGTCCCCCACCTCACACTCGCCTCCCTCCCTGTCCCCATCTCACACTCACCTACCTCCCTGTCCCCCGCCTCACACTCACCTCTCTCCCTGTCCCCCATCTCACACTCACCTCCCTCCCTGTCCCCCACCTCACACTCACCTCCCTCCCTGTCCCCCACCTCACATTCACCTCCCTCCCTGTCCCCAGCCTCACACTCACCTCTCTCCCTGTCCCCCGCCTCACACTCGCCTCCCTCCCTGTCCCCAGCCTCACACTCACCTCCCTCCGTCCCCCATCTCACACTCGCCTCCCTCCCCGTCCCCATCTCACACTCGCCTCTCTCCCCGTCCCCATCTCACACTCGCCTCCCTCCCCGTCCCCATCTCACACTCGCCTCCCTCCCCGTCCCCGCCTCACACTCGCCTCCCTCCCCGTCCCCGCCTCACACTCGCCTCCCTCCCCGTCCCCGCCTCACACTCGCCTCCCTCCCTGGCCCCGCCTCACACTCATCTCTGTCCCCATCCCCCACCTCGCAGTCAGCCATGTTGAATACTTCACAATCCATTTAAATATTCCAGACACTCCTCTTAACACAAACAGACACCCTCCTCTACTCCTCACAGAAATGAGTCCAGAGACACAGACAAGTGCTGGTCTATCACTAACAGACCTGTTGTCATGTACACTCCAGTCTGTGTTGGGCCGATTCCACCTCCTCCTTTCATCTGCCTGTTTAGATCCCTCGACCTCTCCATTTCCTGCAAAGTGTATTGGAAGATTCCTGTTAGAACCTGGGGGCTCGGAAACTCACCGACACAACTATCACTGTACACTGCAACCTCACACTCACATCCACTCACTCACCCTGCACTCGCCTAACTCCACACAAACTCAGCCCACTCGCTCACATTCAACATCAATCCACGCGCTCACACTCACTCCATACACTCATTAGTCCCGGTATTTACAGTCGGGTGGAGGGCAGTTTTGCAGTTGGGAAATCTGGAAGAATGGGTTTCCCTCAAGTCCCAGTGAATTTAACGCCAGGAACTGATTACTACTTCTGAACTCTATTTCCTGGTCAGATTGTGATTCACCGGGGCACAACTAGTGAGTGAAGAGGAGGGGAGGAGAGATCTGGGGTCCGGAGGGGACATTGATGAGGGGGCCAGGAGGGATTTGGAGAGGAGGGGACAAAATTCTAGGAGCTTGTTGAGAACATTTTGGGGGTGGGCAGCAGATTGCTGGCAGCAGAAGATATTGGGAGGGGATGGGATTGTGGGTTGGGAGGATCCAACTATTGGGGTTTGCCTGGATAGCAAGGGGAGGCACTCATGCTCTTCCTAGCCCACAAGCAGTGCTGGAAAGGCACTCAGCTGTTCCTTGTAGCAGTTGTCACCTCCCTTTAGCACATGTTTCCTGAGACTTGGCCAGCCAGCATTAAAGCTGCACCACAGATAAGTTCTGAGGCCCGTTCCATCACCAAAGTATCCAAATAAGGGACCCATCCCCTAGTAGAGGGTGCATTGCCTGTCCTCTGCCCCACCTCTATTCAAACTGGAAGTGGGAGGGTTCAAGGTGGGGTGGGTTGATTAGAGATTTTTAATACTTTTAAATCCCACCTGACCGAAATCCATTTTTCGAGGGTTAAAGTTATTCCTGTACTTAACCCACTCACACACCTCACATGCTCACCTCACCACTCCCTACAGCAACTCACCCTATCTACTTACCCACGCTCTCATTCATTCACCTCAGCCATTTGTTCACACTCACCCCACCTGCTCACCTGATAACTTTACACTCACCCCTCCCCCGTGTGAAAACACCGGGTCAAACAGATTGTCCACGTAGTTTTCAAAGCTGCCCTGTGAAGTCTCCGTTTTCAATGTAGAGCCTGTGAAAGGAAGAGTGACAGGTTTGAAAGGAGGGAACAGAACTCATTGCTGACAATTTTCCATCCTCTCGCTGGCAGCCTAAGGCACCTCTGATTGAAAGATAAGCAGCGAGAGTAAGAATCCAGTTCGCCAGCGTGACCCTGCCCTCTGTCTCGTGACCCAGCCCTCTGCCTCGTGGCCCGGCCCTCTGCCCTGTGGCCCTGCCCTCTGCCCCGTGACCCTGCCCTCTGTCCCGTGACCCGGCCCTCTGTCCCGTGACCCGGCCCTCTGCCCCGTGACCCTGCCCTCTGCCCCGTGGCCCGGCCCTCTGCCCCGTGACCCGGCCCTCTGCCCCGTGACCCGGCCCTCTGTCTCGTGGCCCGGCCCTCTGTCTCGTGACTCGGCCCTCTGCCCCGTGACCCTGCCATCTGCCCCGTGGCCCGGCCCTCTGCCCCGTGGCCCTGCCCTCTGCCCCGTGACCCTGCCCTCTGCATCGTGACCCTGCCCTCTGCATCGTGACCCTGCCCTCTGCATCGTGACCCTGCCCTCTGCATCGTGACCCTGCCCTCTGTCCCGTGACCCTGCCCTCTGTCCCGTGACCCTGCCCTCTGCCCCGTGACCCTGCCCTCTGCCCCGTGACCCTGCCCTCTGCCCCGTGACCCTGCCCTCTGCCCCGTGACCCTGCCCTCTGCCCCGTGACCCTGCCCTCTGCCCCGTGACCCTGCCCTCTGCCCCGTGACCCTGCCCTCTGCCTCGTGACCCTGCCCTCTGCCTCGTGACCCTGCCCTCTGCCTCGTGACCCTGCCCTCTGCATCGTGACCCTGCCCTCACTAGTTCAATCCAACTCTAACCTGTGCGGCCATACTCTCACCCTCCTGTGCTTCTTCCTTTGTGTTAGTTAAAGATACTGGACTGGTTAGGGCAAGCAATATAACTTGGAGGGAGAGAATTTAAAACTTTGCAGCTACTTAAAAGCCAGGTTAGGTTCACTTTTGAGATCAGGACCTGCAGGTGGAAGAAGGTCTGAAGGAGCAGATAGAGGGTAGGGAGAGAAGCAAGAACTGAATAGTTGTGGGAGCTCATGGACTCCAGTGTGATTCAAGGCAAGGTTAAAGGGGAACCTGTATATGTGGTGTACTTGGACTTCCAGAAGGCATTTGACAAGATGCCACATTAAAGATTACTACCCAAATTAAGATCTCATGGTATAGGGGGGAAGCAGAAAGTAGGGACAAATGGGTCATTTTTCTGGTTAGCAGAATGTAATCAGTGGAGTGCCACAGGGGTCAGTGCTGGGGCCTCAACTATTTACAATCTGTATCAATGACTTGAAAGAAGGGACCGAATGTATGGTTGCTAAATTTGATGACCACACAAAGATAGGTAGAAGAGCAAGTTCTGAAGAGGACATACAGAGACTGCAAAGAGATAGAGATAGGTTCAGTGAGTGGTCAAAAATGTGGCAGATGGAGAATAATGTAGAAAAATGTGAACTTGTCCACTTTGGCTGGAAGACTAGAAAAGCAGCGTATTACTTAAATGGAGAGAGACTGGTACATGAATCAGAAAAAGTTAGTGTGCAGGTGCAGCAAGTGATTAGGAAGGCAGATGCAATGTTGTTATTTGTTGCAAGGGGTGTGGAGTACAAATATCGGGAAGTTTTGCTAAAGTTGTATAGGGCATTGGCGAGACCACACCTCAACTACTGTGTACAGTTTTGAACTTCTCATTTAAGAAAGGATATAATTGCATTGGAAGCAGAGAAGGTTCACTCAACTGATTCCTGGGCTGAAGGGGTGCAGAATCACAGAATTGTTACAGTGCAGGAGGCGGCCATTCGGCCCATCCTGTCTGTGCCAGCTTTCTGAGTGAGCAGTTCTCAGTGCCATTCTCCCGCCTTCTCCCCGTAACCCTGCACATTCTTTCTTATTAGATAACAGTCTAATTCCCTTTTGAATACTTTGATTGAACCCGCCTTCACCACACTCTCAGGCAGTGCATTCCAGATCCTAACCACTTGCTGTGTGAAAACGTTTTTTCTCATATATCTTTTGCTTTTTTTGCACATTACTTTAAATTTGTGCCCTCTCATTCTCGATCACATGGGAACAGTTTCTCCCCATCTACTCTGTCCAGACCCCTCATGATTTGAACACCTTTATCAAATCTGCTCTCAGCCTTCTCTCCTCCAAGGAAAACAGACTCAATGTCTCCAATCTATCTTCAGAACTGAAGTTCCTCATCCTTGGAACCATTCTCGTGAATCTTTTCTGCGCTCTCTCCAATGCCTTCACATCCTCCCTGAAGTGCAGCATCCAGAACTGGAAACAATCGTCCAGTTGAGGTTTTATACAAGTTCAACATTACCTCTAAAATAAAAGCAAAAATACTGTGGATGCTGGAGATCTGAAATAAAAATAGAAAGTGCTGGAAAAACTCGGCATGTCTGGCATCATCTGTGGAGCGAGAAACCGAGTTAACATTTCGACTCCAAAGAAAAATCACATTGGACTCATATTTTAATTTCAGCATAACCTCCTTGCTCTTGTACTCTATGCCCCTATTAATAAAGCCCAGGATACTGTATGTTTTATTAACTGTGCTCTCAACCTGCCCTGCCTTTAATGACTTAGAGTAGCCCCCTTTATTTTACATTGTCTCTCTATGTTCTTCCTACCAAAATGAATCACTTCACATTTCTCTGCATTGACCTTCATCTGCCACCTGTCTGCCCATTCCACTAACTTGTCTATGCCCTTTTGAAGTTTTACACTATCCTCCTCACAGTTCACAATGCTTCCAAGTTTTGTACCATCTGCAAATTTTGAAATTTGTCCCTGTACATCAAGGTCTATGTCATCAATGTATATATCAGGAAAAGCAATGGTTCCCAACACTGACCCCTGGGGAACTCCACTACAAACCTTCCTCTAGCCTGTAAAGCATCCAACAATCATTACTCTCTGTTTCCTGTCGCTCAACCAATTTCATATTCACGTTGCTGATGTCCCTTTTACTTCATGAGCTATAACTTTGCTCACAAGTCTATTGTGCAGCACTGTATCAAATACCTTTTGGAAGTCCGTGTACACCACATCAACAGCATTAATCTCATCAACCCTCTCTGTTACCTCTTCAAAAAACTCCAGCAAGTTAAACATGATTTCCCCTTAAGGAACCTATGTTGGCTTTCCTTAATTAACCCGGATTTGTCCATTTGACTACTAATTTGTCCCGAATTATTGTATCTAGAAGTTTCCCCACCACTGTTCTTTGAAGTTAGGTTGAGCCTGTATCCATGGGAATTCAGAAGAATGAGGGGTGGTGATCTTATTGAAGCATACAGGATCTTAAAGGCACGTGACAGGGTGGAAGCTGAAAGGATGTTTCCCCTTGTGGGAGAGACTATAACTAGTGGACACAGTTTAAAAATAAAGAGTGTCCCATTTAAGACAGAGATGAGGAGAATTTTTTGCTCTCAGAGGGTTTTTAGTCTGCAGAACTCTGTTCCCCAGAGAGTAGTGGAGGAAGGGTCATTGAACATTTTTAAGGCTGAGTTAGACAGATTCTTGACTGACAAGGGTGTCAAGAGTACTGGCAGGGGGGGGCCGGGGGGGAGGAGACAGGAAAGTAAAGGCCATCAGCTGTGATCTTATCATAATTCTTATGTATGCATGTATGTATGTATGTGTGTATGTACAGAAGGACACACAGATTCTTAGGTGCATTGCTGAATGTTTTACTGGCTAAAATAAGGGTGTAATGACTTGATATACCAGACAGGCTTCAACAAGAAACAGTTATTTTTACTACAGAGAGCTTTTTAAATGCTACATGCTTGAACCAGGTCCTCGACAAGAAGCCCTGTCCCCAGATTACCCATGCTTTGGGCTCATTGGTCGAAGCCGCCAAGAACAATCACGTGACCCCTGATAGACAGTAGGAGAGGCTATACCTTCAGTTACTATATTTCCTCCCCCTTTAGTTTTATTTACAGTTTCTATTTACAGAGAGTATTTGAATATCCAACAACATATACATAGATACAACTCAGGTGATTAAAGATGCTTTCCTTATTCGGTTAGAGCGGCATAGCTCTACCACTTGAAGTTCTTCTACAGGATTGACATGATCAGGAAGTGCAGCACCAGGTACATCATTAGAAAATGGCAGTTCAGGGTTAGGCAACTCTGCAGAGATATGGGGCATGTCTATGCTAGGTCAATCTGTCACCTCAGGGATTAATGGTTCAATGTTAATCACAGGTGGAATAGCTGGTTGTTGGAATGTCTCTCTATTCCGAAGATGGTCCGTGTATTTTCAAACAATTTGGTCTTCCACTTCCACCTGGAAGGATAAGAGACCAGTTTCTGAGATAATTGTTCCAGGAACCCAACAAGGTCCACTTCCAAAATTCCGCATGAAAACTGTATCTCCGACAGTAAATCTTCGAGCTTTGCTTTGAATATTGTGATTCTATTTTTGATTGCTCTGATTCTTCTCTACCTTCCACTCTAAGTTTGGAAACACCAGACTTAACCTTGTATGTAGGCGGTGTTTCATCAATAATTCAGACAGCGTTAAGCCTGTAGTCAAATGTGGCATCAGACGATAATTGAGGAGAAAGCAGGAAAGTCGAGTTTCTAGAGTACCTTCTGATAACCTCTTCATTCCAGATTTAAAAGTTTGCACAGCTCTTTCAGCTAAACCATTTGATGAGGGATGATATGGTGCTGTTTTAACATGTCTGACTCCATTTCAGTTCGTTAATCTCTGAAACTCTATACTGGTACAAACTGTGCCATTATCAGAATCGATGACTTACGGTAGGCCAAGTATACTAAAACTATGGTGCAGCTTTTCAATAGTTTCTCTCAATGTCAGTGATCTGACTTCATATACATCCACCCATTTAGAACAAAAACAAAAATACCTGGAAAAACCCAGCAGGTCTGACAGCATCTGCGGAGAGGAACACAGTTAACGTTTCAAGTCCATATGACTCTTCATCAGAACTAAGAAATATAGAAATAAGGTGGAATATAAGCTGGTTGAAGGTGGGTGGGACAGGTAGAGCTGGATAGAAGGCCAGTGATAGGTGGAGGCAAAGAAGAGATTGCCAAAGATGTCATAGACAAAAGGACAAAGGGGTGTTGACGGTGGTGATATTAGCTGAGGAATGTGCTAATAATGACATTAAGGGTAAAAAGCAGGACAAGCAAGTGACAGATAGCCCTAGTGGGCGTGGGGTGGGAGGAAGGGATTGAAATAGGCTAAAAGGTAGAAATAAAACAATGGATGGAAATACATTTAAAAATAATGGAAATAGGTCGGAAAAGAAAAATATATATTAAAAAATATATATATAAAAAATTATAAATTATTAGAAAAAGGAGGATCGGAAAGGAGGTGGGATGGAGGAGAGAGTTCATGATCTAAAGTTGTTGAACTCAATATTAAGTCCGGAAGGCTGTAAAGTGCCTAGTCGGAAGATGAGGTGCTGTTCCTCCAGTTTGCGTTGAGCTTTACTGGAACATTGCAGCAGGCCAAGGACGGACATGTGGGCATGAGAGCAAGGTGGTGTGTTGAAATGGCAAGCAACAGGGAGGTCTGGGTCATGCTTGCGGACAGACCGAAGGTGTTCCGCAAAGCAGTCACCCAGTCTGCGTTTCGTCTCTCCAATGTAGAGGAGACCACATTGTGAGCAGCGAATGCAGTAGACTAAATTGAGGGAAGTGCAAGTGAAATGCTGCTTCACTTAAAAGGAATGTTTGGGCCCTTGGACGGTGAAGAGGGGGGAAGTAAAGGGGCAGGTGTTGCACCTTCTGCGGTTGCATGGGAAGGTGCCATGGGAGGGGGTTGAGGTGTAGGGGGTGATGGAGGAGTGGACCAGGGTGACCCAGAGGGAACGATCCCTGCGGAATGCCGCCAGGGGGGTGAAGGGAAGATGTTTTGGTGGTGGCATCATACTGGAGTTGGTGGAAATGACGGAGGATGATCCTTTGAATGCGGAGGCTGATGGGGTGATAAGTGAGGACAAGGGGGACCCTATCATGTTTCTGGGAGGGAGAGGAAGGTGTGAGGGCGGATCCGCGGGAGATGGGCTGGACATGGTTGAGGGCCCTGTCAACCACCGTGGGTGGAAAACCTCGGTTATGGAAGAAGGAAGACATGTCAGAAGAACTGTTTTTGAAAGTGGCATCATCAGAACAGATGCGATGGAGGCAAAGGAACTGAGAGAATGGGATGGAGTCCTTACAGGAAGCGGGGTGTGAGAAGCTGTAGTCGAGGTAACTGTGGGAGTCAGTAGGCTTGTAATGAATATTGGTGGACAGTCTATCACCAGAAATTGAGACAAGGAGGTCAAGAACCTCCAGCACCCATGACCATGGACGTCCAATCCCTCTACACCTCCATCCCCCACCGGGATGGTCTGAGGGCTCTCCACTTCTTCCTTGAACAGAGGCCCGAACAATCCCCATCCACCACTACTCTCCCCCGTCTAGCTGAACTTGTTCTCTCACTGAACAGTTTCTCCTTAAACTCATCTCACTTCCTCCAAATAAAAGGTGTGGCTATGGGTACCCGCATAGGCCCCAGTTATGCCTGTCTCTTTATGGGGTATGTGGAACATTCCTTGTTCCAGTCCTACTCAGGCCCCCTCCCACAACTCTTTCTCCGGTACATCGATGACAGCTTCGGTGTGGCTTCATGTACTCTTCTGGACCTGGAAAAATTTATTAATTTTGCTTTCAATTTCCACCCCTCCATCATTTTCACACGGTCCATCGCTGACACTTCCCTTCCCTTCCTTGACCTCTCTGTCTCAATTTCTGGTGATAGACTGTCCACCAATATTCATTACAAGCCTACCGACTCCCACAGTTACCTCGACTACAACTTCTCACACCCCGCTTCCTGTAAGGACTCCATCCCATTCTTTCAGTTTCTACACCTCCTTCATCATCTGTTCTGATGATGTCACTTTCAAAAACAGTTCCTCTGACATGTCTTCCTTATTCCTTAACCAAGGTTTTCCACCCACAGTGGTTGACAGGGCTCTCAACCGTGTCCGGCCCATCCCCCGTGCATCTACCCTCACACCTTCCTCTCCCTCCCAGAATCATGTTAGGGTCCCCCTTGTTCTCACTTATCACCCCACCAGCCTCCGCATTCAAAGGATCATCCTCCGCCATTTTCGCCAACTCCAGCATGATGCCACCACCAAACACATCTTCCTTACACCCCCCCGGCGGCATTCCGCAGGGATCGTTCCCTCCAGGACACTCTGGTCCACTCCTCCATCACCCCCCTCTCATGGCACCTTCCCATGCAACTGCAGAAGGTGCAACACCTGCCCCTTTACTTCCCCCCCTCCTCACCGTCCAAAGGCCCAAACACTCCTTTCAAGTGAAGCAGCATTTCACTTGCACTTCCCTCAATTTAGTCTACTGCATTCGCTGCTCACAATGTGGTCTCCTCTACATTGGAGAGACGAAACGCAGACTGGGTGACTGCTTTGCGGAACACCTTCAGTCTGTCCGCAAGCATGACCCAGACCTCCCTGTTGCTTGCCATTTCAACACACCACCTTGCTCTCATGTCCGTCCTTGGCCTGCTGCAATGTTCCAGTGAAGCTCAACGCAAACTGGAGGAACAGCACCTCATCTTCCAACTAGGCACTTTACAGCCTTCCGGACTTAATATTGAGTTCAACAACTTTAGATCATGAACTCTCTCCTCCATCCCACCTCCTTTCCGATCCCCCTTTTTCTAATAATTTGTAATTTTTTATATATATTTTTTTAATATATATTTTTCTTTTCTGACCTATTTCCATTATTTTTAAATGTATTTCCATCCATTGTTTAATCTCTACCTTTTAGCCTATTTCAATCCCTTCCCCCCACCCCACCCCCACTAGGGCTATCTGTCACTTGCTTGTCCTGCTTTTTACCCTTAATGTCATTATTAGCACATTCCTCAGCTAATATCACCACCGTCAACACTCATTTGTCCTTTTGTCTATGACATCTTTGGCAATCTCTTCTTTGCCTCCACCTATCACTGGCCTTCTATCCAGCTCTACCTGTCCCACCCCCTTCAACCAGCTTATATTCCACCTCATTTCTATATTTCTTAGTTCTGATGAAGAGTCATACGGACTCGAAACGTTAACTGTATTCCTCTCCACAGATGCTGTCAGACCTGCTGAGTTTTTCCAGGTATTTTTGTTTCAGATTTCCAGCATCCGCAGTATTTTGCTTTTATCACCCATTTAGAATGTGCACTTACGATCAATAAAAACATGGCACCTAAGAATGGTCCTACATGATCAATATGTAGTCTAACCCAGGATCGACCAGACCACTCTCACGGGTGCAGTGGATCTGAAACAGGTAACTTATGCTGTTGCTGAAAAAGGAGACAGTGCTTGACGGTGCTTTCAATGTCACTGTAATGCCTGGCCACGAGACATAGCATTGTGCAAGCATTTTCATCTTCGATATGCCTGGATGCGCACTGTGAAGCTCTGTCAAGAGTGGTTTTCTTCCTTGCGAAGGGGCGACAACTCTTGATCCCCACAACAAGATTCAATTTTGACAACTTAACTCTGTTTTTCAGGCATGGAATGGTCTCATCTCTTCAGACATTGGTTAATTTGACCACCCTTGCAATACAAGGTCTTGGACTTTTGCCAAAATTGGATCTCTGTTCATCCAATTTCTAATTTTCTTCGCATACACAGATGAAGAATCCAAGAATTTCAGTACAAGCACAGCTTCTTATGGCACTGGAGCATGTACAATGCTATCTGGTAATGGGAGACAATTGAATGCGTCCGCATTTATAATATGCAAGCCAGGTTGGTGCACAGAGGTATACTCATACGCAGATAATATCAAAGTCCAACGTTGTACTCTCGCTGATGCTATTGGTGGAATGGCCTTATCCTCACTGAATAAACCCATCAATGGTTTATGGTCCAACAGAATGATGAAATGTCGTCCATGTAGATACTGGTGGAATTTCTTCACTCTGAACATCACCAATAAACCTGTCTTTTCTACTTGGGAATAACTCTTCTTGGTTGCGGAGAGGGTTCTGGAAATGTAGCCAATTGGCCTTTCTGATCTGATTGCTGTCTTTTCTTTTCCTGTTTGCTGCAGAGTTTTACCTCGTCCTTCATTTTGATTTCACAGTCAGCCAAATTTCTCTCTGGTGTAATTTTAACTTAGTTCAGTTCACTAGTTGAGCTACCCATGGCTTCATTACCTACTCGCATCTTAGAAAGTTCCATGACTTTCCCTTCTAATGCCTCTTTTGTTTCACTCAGCTGATTCTTCAGCTCTTCAGTCTCTTTCTTGTATCTCTTGGCTTCTTCCTGGAATATTGAACATTGTTGAGTCTTCTCTGCCAACTGTTTCTTCAGAGTGACACTAAATTCATTTTGTTTCTCTTCATGATTTTCCAGAGGAACCAACTCTGACCTGAGGGATCTTTGCAGCATGTGAAGGCCCTTCAATTCTCTGAATTCATCCCGAGATACATTGTCACAGAAACTCCTCCTGTTCTCATGTGAAATATTTCAGACCAGTTAAGCCTGATTTTTTGTAACCAGTCTTGGCCCAGAAGACTAAGCCCTTCACCTGTCACTATGATCACTAGAAGCTGAGCTGTCTGTTGTCTATCAGACACAGGTACTATGGCGATGCCCTTTACCTGTGTGTATTCTCCAGTGTATTTCTTCAATTGAGCAGTTGTCTGCTCCAGATTCAGTGGCTGGGTTCCTTCATTTAGGTATTTAAATGTGTGCTCTCCCACCACTGTGGTTGAGGCTCCTGTATCCACCTCCATTGTTAGTGGCTTCCCATTAACTTGGATTGCGACAGTAATAGGTTTGGTTTTTACAGCTCTGATGTTGTACAGGGAATAGATATCGGTGTCGGTAGATTCAGGTTCTGTTATATTATTTAATTCAATCATGTTGGTTTGTTGTTTTATGGACTGTTTTGGTTTCACCCTGCGTTGCTTTATTACATGACCTTTCTTATGGCAGTAATGGCATTCTGCCTCCTTAAATCTGCAGTTGGAAGGTACGTGGTCACCCCCACATCTATAGCAGGTTAACCTTGGAGTTGCTGCTGAAATGTTTCTACTAGGCCTTTTTGTTTTTCTAACAGCAGGCATTGCCTCTCACTTCGCTGCTGTGTCTCTGGTTTTTGCACCACGCCCAGCGGTAGGTTCCTGCCCCACATGAAGAACCATGCCATGTTGTAAGTGTTGCAAAGCCTGCGAGTCTCTTGCAACACTTTCCATGGCGAGGGATATTTCCAGGATGCACTTCAAATCAATGTTAACTTCTGCGAGTAAACAGCGCTGGATGATGTCGTCGTGAACTCCACAAACTAATTAGTCCCACAGCATGTCATTGAGTGTGTCTTCAAAGTCACAATGTTCTGTCAACTGCTTCAACATCGCTATATATGTTGCGATAGACCCTACCGGGGCCCTAACTCTGGAATTAAACTTAAACCTCTGTATTATTATGGATGGCTTCGGCTGGAAATGTGTTTTCACGAGGTCCACTAATTCATTAAAGGACTTAGAATTGGGCACATTCGGGGCTGTCAGGCTGCAGATGAGATTGTATGTCTCGCTAAAACATACACTCAAAAGGATTGCTTTCTGCTTCTCCTTCACAGTAATTTCATTCGCTATGAAATAAAAACCAAGGCACTCTACATACTGGCTCCAGTCTTGCACAGTCGCGTCATAAGGATCGATTCTGCTGAAAAGTGGTATGACTGGTGAGTACTCTTTTCTTTTTTCTTAAGATTTGACGTACTCACATTAACATGGTGAGGTGCAGCATTGGAGCTATTTTACCTTCATCGTCAAATGTAATGACTTGACATACCAGACAGGTTTCAACAAGAAACAGTTAACTTTATTACAGAGAACTTTTCAGATGCTACATGCTTGAACCAGGTCCTCGCCAAGAAGCACCGCCCCATGGATTACCTGCACTTAGGGCTCATTGGTCGGAGCCTCCAAGTACAGTCACATGACCCCTGATAGACAGTAGGAGAGGCTATACCTTTAGTTACTACAAAGGGGCAAAAGGGAAGCAGGAGGGAACAACTGCTGGCGATTGAGGGCAGGAATTGGAGGGTGGTTCTGGCTGTTTGGGTAGAGGGCACTGAAGCAGCTGATGCTATCTGTAACATACTGAGAATTGTCACACAGTGCAGGAAGAGTCTCACTGAGCTCACCTTGCTATTGCCAAGGTGAATCAAAGCAATGTGTTCAACACACATAGTTGTACTCACCCCCTTGCCTCTCATAGTCTTTTTGTGTCATTGCCACATTCAAAGGGGCTACATCTGTACACTGAGAAACATCACCTTAACTCACACCTTAACCGCAACACGCTGTGTGAACTTGCTTTGCTTGAGGCAAGAAGATTTTGTCTCAAAAGGCAGATGATTTCAAGTCTCATCATCATAACATGCACACGGGGGAACAAAAGCAAATGGATAGGCATAACCAGTGCTAGAGAAGTGCAACTATGGGAGGAACACCAATATTGGAATGCTCGCCCTGACTTCAGCTTGGGGTAGTGGTTGTGTCGGTGAGGGGAGAGACAGGGAAAGCCATTCCAGACTGGGCAGGCTGAGGGAAATATGAGCCCTGAAATTGATGGAAAAATAATTGCAAGTTCATGGTGCCCACAATTATTAGCATGTAAAAACCCAGCAATCTGTGGCAAGGAAGAAATACGCCATGAGTTCCAATTCACCACAAATTACTGAACAGTTCGCAATACTCCACTATTAGCTCCATTGGATAATTACCATCTCGCTGTGAACATCCTAGTAATGTTCCCTCTCAGCTGCAAGGGCCCCATGTCAATCTGGAATATACCTCACGGTGCAAATAAATATGCACAACAAAGAAACATTGGAGGGAACATTGTGTGAGACATGAAATTGCTGGGTTTATGCTGTTAATATTAATCTTGTTGTAGCTGGCAATTCATGTTGTAAAAACCCTGTTAATGGTGTGCTTTATAGTCCTGACATGAAATTCAACCTCCAACTGTGTTGTTCCTTTGGTAATTGGTCATAGTCCATGAAGGGCCATGAGCATTTCTCTCAATTAGAGAGAGGCAATTGATTATACAGGTCGAGGAGCACCACTCCACATCAAGCATGGGGCAAGGCAAGGAGGCAGACCTCCATCAACTACCACAGCCAACAGATTGATCCCAGGCTGTTGGCATCATCTGCACCACACTCTAGCCATCTAGCCAACTGAGCTAACCAACCCCCACGCTAGAGTTCCTATAGGTCCTTAAATTAAAATATTTTGATGTTTTATTTTTTTTTCCTTTTACCTTCTCTTTAATCAATGCGTCTCTCTGTTGCAGAGCTTTGTATGCTGGGAATGTATATAAACAATTTTCACCAGCCTACTCCAATTTTCAATCGATGATTGAATAAAATGAATGGATGGTAAATTGTGGACTGTATGGTCCCAATTTCCTGATCCATAACTCCTGAGGGAGGAGCAGGTGAGTCTCTATGTCAGGTGAACAGTCATGCAATCATCCTCTGACTGCTGGCGGTACCATAATGGACCAAGGACGAGATTGAAGATGGTTACAATTAGATTATTTGTTTGTGAGCTGTCACTCTGACAGATCTGTGTCTCTGGTTTACTTACCACTGTATGAATACAGATCAGCCTGGGACCTATCCTGGGATAAGAACGCTGGAGGAAAATTAGGTGCCTGGACGTTGGGTGCTGGAGGAATCACTCCTTCAGACTCTTCAGGTAGTGATCTAGAAGAAACAGAGTGGATGGTGCTTAACACAGCAGATTGACTGAGGCATGGATGAAGATGGACAATGTTGCACCAGTGGAAGTAGGTAGTCTTTGTGATGGAGAGGTTATGGAGTCAGAAATTCAGTTTGTGTTGAAGGGTCACTGAGATTGTGAGCAGCCTGATACAGTGGTCAGAGAGAGGGATGGTGCTGCTGGCTTCAGACCTCCCAATGTCCCCCAGCCTGCAGTTCATCCAAGAATAGATGAACAATAATGAGCAATAGCCGGTCAACAAGGTGGAGAAAACTAGGTACATTCCCATGAGCAGAAAGGTGGAGCATCCAAACCTTAAGCTCCCTAGATGACAAAGAAAATCGAGATTGTAATAAAACCGGAAGAGGAGGTTTATGACGAATGTCAGACACAGGATACAATGGAAAGTTAGGCAGAATACAAAGGAGGAAAAATTGAAAAAAAAAATACAAAAGGTCAGGGAGAGAATATGAAAAAAAATTAATGAGTAACATAAAAAGGAAACCTCAATCTTTCATAAATATTTAAACGGAAAAGGGTAGTTAAAGGAATGGTGGGGGTGATTAGAGACACTAAATGAAATCTTCTTGTGGAGGTAGCGAGGATGTTGAGATATTAAATAAGTATTTGCATCTGTCTTCACAAAAGAAGAGAATGAAAATCTCTCAGTACAGGATGGGTACATGATTGGGTAGGATAAAAATAGATCGAAAGGAGGTGCTAAATAGGCTGGCATCGCTCAAAGTTAACAAGTCATCTGGTCCAGATGGGATATATCCTAGATTGCTGAGGGAAGCTCGGGTAGAGACAACAGAAGCTCTGACCACAATCTTTCAATCCTTGTTGGATATCAGAGTGATTAAAAAAAGGGGAGAAGATAAATCTGATAACCACAGGCCAGTCGGTCTAATGTCACTGGTGGGAAAACTACTGGAGACCATTGTCTGGAATAACATTAATCCTCGCCTGGAGAAGAATAAAGGATAATCAGCATGGACCTGTTAAAAACAAATCTGTCTGACTAACTAAATGATTTCTTTAATAAAATAAGAGGGATGATGAAGGTGGATGCTGTGTATGTGAACTTTCAAAAAGTGTTTGATAAAGTACTACGTCAGAGACTTAATCAGGAAATGGAAACACATGTATGCAGTGAGGTCCCTCAGAGCTAGCTGTTAGGACCATCCCTTTACTTGTGATATTTAAGTGACCTGGACTAAAGTATAGGGGTTGTAGTAAACAGTGTGGGGCATGCACAAGTGGCAACTGATGAGAACACATGGGCCGGCAGCAGCGTGAGAAAGCAGGCGGCTGATAGGTCATGCGTTTTAATCACAAATCTAAAATTGTATACGACATTTGTTCAAGTATAAGAAAGTAAAAAGTATTTAAGATACAACTGACAGATAAAGTACAGTGATTGGTAAACCAGAATTGCTCAGAGGAGAGCATCCATTTCCCACAGTAAAGAAAGAGAGATTCTCACCAACAGAGTAAGCAGGATAAAATATATTAATATGATGTCACTGTATACATTGGACATGGAAACAAATTGTTCTTCACACAAAGGGTTGTTATGATCTGGAACACACCACCTGAAAGGGTTGTGGAAGCAGATTCCATAGAAACTTTCAAAAGGCAATTGGACATGTACTTGAAGAGAATTAATTTTCAGGGTTAGTGGAAAAAGCTGGAAGGAGGCTATCATTCTCAGTGGTCAACAAATAGCCTGACAACACAGAAGAGGGACTGAGACAGGTGATGCTGGACAGGTAGAGCTGGGTGTAGTCAGTGTACGGGAACCCTTCAATAATGAACCATTTCTCAGCCCATGGTCAAATGGGAGATAAACTTCCTTCATGTGACATGTAAATGTGTTCACTGTAAAATGTCACTTTAGACAAAGGAAACCTTCCCCTCCCATACATGGACATGTGTGAGAGTCGGACAGAAAAAGGCCAATTAGTTCATCCAGTCTGTACCATGTTCACTTGTGCACATCAAATACTTTGTACTGACTGACTGGCTCCAATGGCCACTGAGAATGAACGGGAATTATTTTGCCCAGCCAGAGTTACTCACAGATAGCATTCGTCAGAACTTGAATGTGATCCGTAAAAATTCCCGATCTCTCCTGGCTGGATGACGGAGGTAGGCGACTGTGCTGGGAAAAAGCCGAGCTCTTCAATTTCAGCAATCAAATCCATGACAAAGTCACAGCCAGGCATGTCTCTCCATTCCTCACTGGTGTGCAAGGACACTGTCCAGCCTCTCTGCTCATCCTCCTGACCTCTGTGCACATCAACAACAAGAAAAGATAAGTATCCAATCCAGCTTGGCACAAGAACACATGCATGTTGCCCTCGGACTGCACAAGAGGACACAAGGCTAACAGATAATCACTCCATTAATCCCACTCATTGCACAGACCATGAACAATCCACTCTATCACGGATATTACCAAACCATTCAAATCTCCCGCAGAAAGGTTTGCTGCCTGCTAAGGAGTAATGTTTACCTAACCATGCGTACTGCATCATGGACAGCTACAAAAATAATTTGAAAAACAATTGAAATATTAGACCTTATCGCTCAGGTGCTAGAACATAAAGGCATGAAGCTATGCTAAAATTCTATAAAGCTCTAGTTAGAACTCATCAGTACTCTGGTCAGTTCTGGGCACTGCACCTCAGATGGGATATTGGCTCTGGAGGGGGTGCACTGCAGATTCAACAGAATGGGGTAAAAGGGCTCTAATATAAGGACATGTTGCATAAAGTAAAGTTGAGTTTAAAAGGATGAGGTATTCAAGATTCCCTTATCAACTAAGTTAATCATTAAGATTAACTTAGTTGATACGGGAAAGGGAGAGAAACTATTTCCTGTGGTGTGAAATCCAGAACAAGAAGGCATAAAATTTAAGCTAGGGAGTGGAAGTCTGGCACTCTCTCCCCTAAGAATTTGTTGATCAGTTAAACTTTTAAGACTGAGGTTAATAGAAGTTTGTTGGCTAAGGGCATTAAGTATTACAGGACCAAGGTAAATAAACAGAATGATATAGATCAGCTGTGATCTAATTGAATAGTGGAACAGGCTGAATAGCCTCCTCCTTTTCTTATGTTCCTAATACTTCCCTTGCTATTGGCTATTACCATGATTTCCACAGCTCCAAAGTGCTCATGTTCCACATAGCACTGGACCTGCTCTGTCTGTACTTACAAACCTCGATCACGTGAAGCTGACTTTAAAGGGACAATTTTATAAATGCATGCTCAGTACATAGGAACAGAGGTCATTCAGGTCCTGGAGCCTGTTCGCTCTTCAGTTATGTCATGGCTGATCTGTATTTCAATCCCATTTACCCATCTTTGCTCCAAATCCTTGATACCCTTATCCAACAAATATCTATAAACCTCAGTTTAAAAGCTCCAATCAATGTTTTGGGTAGAGAATTCCAGATTTCCACCACCCTTTGTGTGAAGAAGGACTTTCCGATTTTACTCCTGAAAGTCCTTGTTCTAATTTTAAGGTTATACCTTCTCGTTCTTGATTTCTCCAGAGGAAATAGTTTCTCCCTATAAACTCTAACAAATCATTTTTACATTTAAAACATCAGCTTTCAATCTTCTAAACCTTCCAAAAAATACAAGCCAGTCTGTACAACCTGTCTTTCTTAATTTAACCCTTTAATGTCCAGTGTCATTCTGGTGAATCTGCAGTGCACCCCTCCAAGGAGTTACTGGATGGAAAATTGTGGCCAACCAATTGTGATCTGATGTGCTGACAGACCAAACTCTCCACCTATACCTGGTGCATTGAAAAACAGCCCATCATTTCTGGGAATGTGACAAAGTGTGAGGTGCCTCAGACACCCCTTTGCACATTGCTATTGACTGTTGTGAGGGAGTGGGGACTCCCTTCATCATGGTCTGTGTTCTATAATACAAATTACCAAAGCAAAGTTTTACACATGAGTGTGTACAACTTACGATTTTTACCAGAAACATGCAAGAACTCTTGTTTAGAACTTATTAACAACACCACACGTTGCATGGTACTCTGGCAGAAACACAGTCACTTGGGATAATGGAAAATGCCCATGCAAATTCACAGAAGTACACAGGATTCTCATTGAGACAGCTCACACAGGCTAACAGAAACAGTTGTAACAGACTGTATTTGTATTGGGTGTGTGTGTGTGTATTGGTATGTTTGAACTATATTGGCCAGATTTTCGTGGAGTCAGGTTGGGACCCCGGTGCTGAAGTCCCATCCCCATTTTGGGCAGATCCTATTTTTGCCGGCATGGGGAAGGTGTTGGGGTATGAATCAGGCAGCTGGGAAACCACAACTCAGGCCATTTGAAAGTAGAGCTGAGTTCAAACAGACCCCATTTTTGCTGTTCAAAGCGCCTTAGCCTGCTGCAGTATGGGAACCATGCTTATACGGAGGAGGCGTAAATACTTGTGAAAGGTGGAAAAGGTCTATTTAAGTGTCATGATCTTAAATCATTTAAATTCCCAGCCCCTTAAAAATGCAAAAAATAAACAGGCTGCAGCTTTCATTTAGAGTAAAAAAACAGGTATGCACTGCTGGAGTGCATTGATTGACAGGCCATCTGGTATAGCTTAGAGAAAACCATCTGTTCCTGCAGTTTCAATAAACTTCATTGTTGACATTTCCCAAGTGTTATCATTACAGCTGAGACTATTATGAATGCTTAGCTGAGTTTCAAAAGCTCCAGAACCACTTATCTTGGCATGGGTTTGAGTTCACAATTAGATTGACTGGTTTAAGAGGTTATTAAAAGATTAGCTCTCTTTAATGTGGTTAGTAAAAATAAGTTTGTTTGTTTTTACAACAGATTGACCACCTGAGGAGATATAAATTTTTTGAATGGGTTTCATGAATGGGAGTTTTTTTTTTCAATATCAAGTGTGAATGTGTGGGGGCTCTCTTAGATTGTTAGAAGTTTAATCTTTTTCATCTTCACGTGGCTTCTGAGGTCTGCCCAAAGTGGATAATGGGTGAGTGGCTATAGAGGTGGTATAGGGGTATGAGGGGCATGGAGGTCATATGGAGGTGGCTAGGAAGGTGAGGGCTAAAGGGCTTCCTGCCTTGATGTCTGAGTACTGAGTGTATAGGGTGGTGGGGCTGGGTGAACTGGACTTTATGAGTGAGAAAGTATGCAGAATTGAGGGGCTGTATTGTGGCAAAATTGTGAAGATGGAAATTAATAGTCTTTTGGTGATGGATATGGTATAAATTTTATCTCTGCAATGAACAGGCTGCTAGGATTTTATATGGTCTGGTTTAGACTGAACAATTGGCCTGTTAGGGTGGTGGAATCAGTGGCAAGGAATTAAGTCTTCTCAATCTTTAATTGAAGGAAGTGAAGATAGTGATTGTAGCAAGGGGAACAGCAGGGAAGGGAGACAGTGAATGATGCCAAATGGACATGTATTTATACTTTGGTCGGGATTTAGTGGATGGGGTCCCCCCACCGGATGAAGAACCAATGGGAGACCCAACGCAATTTAAGTACCCTCAGGCACCTAACTGGCTAGCATTGAGCCTTCCACACGATCAAACCCCCAGTGGGTTGGAAATCCCACGTCCGATATTTATTGCCAGCTATGCCACTGGTGGCTGATGTTGGTAATGCTCTAAGGCCCAACCTGAGGATCACTGCTGGATCCCTGGATACAAGTGAGTGGGGCTATATGGAGTTTGGAGGAGAATGGGAAGGCAGGGGTGTTGGCGGCAAGGGCACCCGATGTCAGGTCCCTCAACTGAGCACTGTGTGCTAACAACAATTGGCAATGGTTCCATGGTCATCATTAGACTTTTAATTCCAGATGTTTTATTGAATTCAAATTTCACCATTTACCATGTTGGGATTCGAACCCATGTCCCCAGAACATTACCCTGGGTCTGTAGATTACTAGACCAGTGACAATACCACTATGCCACCACCTCCCATGGGACAACTTTGCTGATGCAAGGAATCCTCATGGCACTCCCGTCATCATGTTCACCCCATTAAATTCCACCTGTTGTGTCTGTACTAGCTGCATGTTTGTCTGCACAGGCTGCGTCTGTCCATGCTAGCTGCATGTTTGTCTGCACAGGCTGCATGTTTGTCTGCACTAGCTGCATGTTTGTCCACATGGGTTGCATGTCTGTCCGTATGATCTGCATGTTTGTCTATATGGGATGCATGTCTATTTGTACTCGCTGCATGTTTGTCCGTATGGGCTGCAAGTCTGTCCATGCTAGCTGCATGCTTGTCTGTACTGGCTGCATATTTGTCCATTTGGACAGCATGTCTGTCCATACAGGCTGCGGTTTTTAAATTCATTTATGGGATGTGGGCGTCACTGGCTAGGTCAGCATTTATTGCCCAATCCTAATGCCCTTGAGAAGGTAGTGATGAGCTGCTTTCTTGAACCACTGTGTTGTAGGTGTACTTTTAGGCCAGGACTCCACCTCCAGGATTTTGACCCAGCGACAGTGAATAAACAGTGAGATATTTCCAAGTCAGGGTGGTGTGTGACTTGGAGGGAAATTCCAGGTGGTGGTGTTCCCATGTGTTTGCAGCCCTTGTCCTTCTAGGTAGTAGTGGTCACATGTTTGGAAGGTGCTGTCTAAGGAGCCTTGGTAAGTTCCTGCAGTGCAACTTGTAGATGGTACACGGTGCTGCTACTGTGCATCGGTGGTGGAGGGAGTGAATGTTTGTGGAAGGGGTGCCAATCAAGTGCGCTGCTTTGTCCTGGATGGTGTTGAGCTTCTTGAGTGTTGTGGGAGCTGCACTCATCCAGGCAAGTGGAGAGTATTCTGTCAAATTCCTGACTTGTGCCTTGTAGATGGTGGACAGGTTTTGGAGTGTCAGGAGATGAGTTACTTGCTGCAAAATTCCTAGCCTCTGACCTGCTCTTGTAGCCACAGTATTTATATGGCTAGTCCAGTTCAGTTTCTGTTCAATGGTAGCCCCCAGAATATCAATAGTGGGGGATTCAGTGATGGTAATGCCATTCAATGTCAAGGGGCAATGGTTAGATTCTCTCTTGTTGGTGATGGTCATTGCCTGGTATTTGTGTGGTGTGAATGTTACTTGCCACTTGTCAGCCCACAAAATCACAGAATTTTAATGGCACAGAAGGAGGTGGTGGTATAGTGGTATTGTCACTGGACCCAGGGTAATAATCTGGGGACCCAGATTCAAATCTCACCACAGCAGATGGTGAAATTTGAATTCAATAAAAAATCTGGAATTAAAAGTCTAATGATGACCATGAATCGATTGTCCTAAAAACCCATCTGGTACAGTAATGCCCTTTAGGGAAGGAAATCTTCCCTCCTTACCTGGGCTGGCCTACAGAGCCACAGCAATGTGGTTGACTCTTTAAAAAAAAGCCCTCTGAACAAGGGCAATAAGGGATGGACAATAAATGCTGGCCTAGCCAGTGACGCCCACATCCCATGAACAAATTTAAAAAGGCCTTTCGGCCCATCGTGTCTGCACTGGCTCTCCAAATGAACATTGTGACCTAGTGCCATTGCCCTGCCTTTTCCCTCTACCCCTGCACACTTAATGCCTTCTTCGATTGAACCTGCCTCCACCACACTTCCAGGCAGCCCGTGCCTGGATATTGTCCAGGTCTTGCTGCATTTGGATATGGACTGCTTCAGTGTCTGAGGAGTCGCAAATGGTACTGAACATTGTGCAATCATCAGCGAATATCCCCACTTCTGGCCTTATGATGGAAGGAAGGTTATTAATGAAGCAGCTGAAGATGGTTGGGCCTAGGACACTACCCTGAGGAACTCCTGCAATGATGTCCTGGAACTGAGATGATTGACCTCCAACAAGCACAACCATCCTCCTTTGTGCTCGGTATGACTCCAACCAGTGGAGAGTCCCCCACCCCCCACCTCCCCGCCCCACCGATTCCCATTGACTCCAGTTTTGCTCGGGCTCCTCAATGCAGCACTCAGTCAAATGCTGCCTTATGTCAAGGGCAGTCTCGGTCCACCCGTACGGGCTGTGCCTTGGTCTGTCCGTATGGGTCGTGTGTCTGTCCGTGCTTGTCTGTACGGGTTGTGTGTCTGTCCATACTAGCTGCATATCTGTCTGTACAGGTTGTGTGTCTGTCCATGCTAGCTGCATACCTGTCTGTACAGGTTGTGTCTGTCCATACGAGCTGCATGCTTGTCTGTACGGGTTGTGTGTCTGTCCGTGCTAGCTGCATGCTTGTCTGTATGGGTTGTGTGTCTGTCTGTACTAGCTGCATATCGTTCTGTACTAGCTGCATGCTTGTCTGTATGGGTTGTGTGTCTGTCTGTACCAGCTGCATATCTGCTTGTACGTGTTGTGTGTCTGTCTGTACTAGCTGCATGTCTGTCTGTACGTGTTGTGTGTCTGTCTGTACTAGCTGCATATCTGCCTGTACATGTTGTGTGTCCGTCTGTACTAGCTGCATATCTGTCTGAACGTGTTGCGTGTCTGTCTGTACCAGCTGCATATCTGTCTGTACGGGGTGTGTGTCTGTCTGTACTAGCTACATGTCTGTCTGTACATGTTGTGTGACTGTCTGTACTAGCTGCATGTCTGTCTGAACTGGTTGCCTCTCTTTCCAGTGCATTTGGTTGAGATTTTTACATACATTACCGGAATTTTAAAATCCAGTTGGCAAGCTCCTCACCCGTTGTCCAGGACTCCACCTCAGTCGCTACTTTGTCCTCTGGCAAAAGGAAATAAAATGAAATGAAAACAATTTCTGACTGAATCCCTACAACCAGATAACTGCACAGGGGCATCTTTCCAAGGAGTAGAATGGGGACTGGCAGGCGTATATTGGGTGGGTTCAGACTAATTTGTCTATTTTGCAGAAGGTGGGTTGGTGTTCCATGTGTGTGTGGAGCTGTGCGAAAGAATTAGCATTTCTATAGCAGCTTCCACATCCTAAAGCACAGCCATTCAAAAGGTAGAATTGAGAAAGCTGATAAAAATCAAATGGAATGCTAGGTTTTATAAGTGTGGCATACATTGAATACAAAACCCTGTACAAATTATTGGTTAGACTACAATTGAAATATTAAGTCCAGTTTTGGGCGTCTCTCTTTAAGAAGGACATCAAGGCCATGGGGAAGGTTCAGAAGAGACTCATTGAAATGATAACAGGTACAAAAAGGTTTAGTTATGAACTAAGAGCACTAAAAACTGGGGGTGATTTCATTCAGACAAAAAAAGGGGAATTCAGTTAGAGATATTGACATTTGAGGGGTTTTAATAAGATAAATCAGGAAAACACTGCCACCACTGGTAGGAGTGTGTGAACACAGCATGACAAGTTTACACAGAGATTTACCATTATACATGAGGGCATATAAACTTATTATAGACAAGTAAATATGGAAGTGCAAATAAAATATGACAACAGGGCCTAAGGTTTTGTGGACAGGAAATGCACTTGGATACAATATTTCTCATTATCAATGATTTCCATTCCATTGCATTGTCTATAGAGAGAGTTTACATTTATATACTACAGTACTACTTCATAGAGAATCCAAAAAATGTTTCACACAAATTAATTACTTTGAAGTGAAGTTCCTGTTGCTGTTTAGGCAATTTCAGCAACCACTTTTCATACAGTGAGATCTAACAAGTGGCAATGAGGTCAATGACCAGTGAATCTGTATTTTTGGTGCTGTTTGCTAATGAGGAATTTTGGTTAGGAGAATTCTGTGCACATTCTAGAATAGGGCCATGGGATCTTCAGCATCCACCTGAGCCACCAGGATAGGCAGACGGGATACTGGTTCAACATCTTATCCAAAGCATGTCAACTCCAGCAATGCAGCGCTTACTCAGCGCTGAATGGGGAGGGATTCTAGAAATACTCAAGGATAGGTATCATAAAGAGGAGATTTGTATAGAGGTATGACAGAGATTGCAGATTATCACTATTTTTACAAATGAACTATATCAATGACGTGACTCTACTCAAGTAAATACCATTAAGCAGGTGAATGTCAAGCACCATCTGTCCTCGCCTGCGATTGGCTGTCCATTCCAGCTGGGTTGGAGGGAAGGTCCTGCAATGGTTCTGTTGCATGGCACCTAGGGCTTTATGTTGACACAAGGCCCTATATTCTTCCATGGCATGGTCAGACACGTACCTGTGAGAGTATAGGGGCAGGGTTAGCCATTGTACCTTGTGTATCATTCATAAAGTCAGTGTTACTGCAAACCCCATGCACATTTAGGGAACCATTACCCTTTTCTTGTGAATTTAAGGGACATTAATAATGGCGAACAAAACATTTTCCATTTGAGTAATTTCAAAGTTTCCCAGGCAGAAACAGTACAGGCGAGACACAGAGTAAAAGGAAGGCCTCACCTCACCTTGCCTCCAAAGATCCTTTATCCACAGGGTTCATTGCATAGTGATGGGAAATTAGAGGTTTTCCTTCCGGGGTACTGACCTGCAGAGTCCCTACTGTCACTCTACTGGGATCAGCTGAGCCAGCATAGACCTGCAATTGACCATGGGATCTTGCTGCTCTGTGTGATTGAATATATCAGATGCTCTATTTACACATGGAGCTACCAGGAACATTGTAAGGGGAAGCTGGATAAATATCTGAGGGAGAAAGGAATAAAAGGATGCTAGGGTGAGATGAAATGGGGTGTGAGGAAGCTTGTGTGGAGCATGGAACAATTGAGCCAAATGCCCTGTTTCAATGGGGGTAAATACAATGTTTTCTTTTTTACTTTAAAACTTAATCCTCGCTCAATCCTACCTCATGACTATACTGGCCAGAGGTTGCGGGTGAGTCATATTATTCAATCACTGAAATATAGATAGCAGAGATGAAAAATCACTTTTCTGGTTCTTATTCCATGACAGTCTTTGGTGCCCCTTTCCATTCTAAACAAGTTTGTAAGATTTGCTCACTTGAGTAGAGGCTTCTCGAGCTCAGGCGAGGGCCGTAAGCAGCTCAGGCAGGTGGCCATTAACAGGCAAGCTCGCTGCCATTCTTCCATGTCTGGGTTCTTCCAGATCTGGTTCATCACCTGGCAAAAGATCTCACTCCGGAGTGTGGGATTTGATATTCCCTTCTGTGCAATAAAATTCCCAAGGATGATCTCCTTCCTGCCTTGGAGCGACTCATCTTGTAGAAACCGCAGAATCTAACAAAAAAAAGGGGAAGCTTAGGAACCGCACACAGCGTGGGGGCATTGGAGAGACAGCAACACTCAGGTTCTGGCTGTTACAGCGCGGAGCAACACTATTATAAACAGGGTCAGTCTACTACAGTCAGACAGAGCAAGGCCCTCACAGGCACAGTCAGACCATGACAGACAGGCAGAGTGGGACCATTACAAATTCAGAAAGCTGCGGACAGAGATGAACCATAGGCAGATCAGACTGCTGTTAGCAGACTTAATACAGAGTCTGGATATTACAGCGTTGGATCATCACACCACTGTCAGATGGTTGCAGACAGAGACAGCACTGCACCGTTACAGAAAAGCTGGAGCAACAATATCACAGGAAAACAGGGCAACACTTGGAGCTTACAAAGCCAGATCGTTATAAACAGTGGAAGTGAGACTGTTAGAACAACACCACAAACTTATTACAGACAGAACAAGACAATACAGAGCCCGTAACTAGACACTGATTGACATTTGAAGTTGACATATTGTTACGATCCCCAGCTGAGGTTACCACTGGACAAGCCTGATCAGGGTGGAACCCAGCTTGATAGATCCTAATGTTGATTTGTTTGTTTAGATGCGTGGAGAGGGGCTTCTGAACAGAGTCACAGGAGTCAGCTAATGAACTTTTAACAAAAACATAAAATATTTATTAAACAAGCAAAGATGGACTATATTACAATACCCCTTCACCCACAACCATACCTTTACAGATATATACAGATCTGTAAGGATAACACCAGTTATAAAAGCTATCTTATACCCGAATGTCCACAGTGAGTAAGTACACAGTCCATGTAAACCAATAGGTGACCTTTGGTCAAGTGTACCACACTCTGAAACCAAATGACAGATGCCACCCCAAATGGATGCTATGGACCTCTCCTCAGCACCAACCCCCCAATCCCCAGACTCTTGTCACATTGTGAGCCAACCGGTCTCACTGAACTCCGTCTTTCACACGAGGTTTTCTGATCTCCACTCTCCAAGAACTTGCTTTGGAATTGTCTCCCAAACCGATGCTTTCTCTTAGGCATCTTACACAAGGGTTCACCTCCAGGGTTTTGAACTCTCTTTCCGATGTTCCTCTCCCCTGGGTCACCACATGTATTCAAGCTTTCCTCCATGCACTCTCCCTCACCAAATCAGCTGTCAACAGTACACCACTGCTTCACATGCCCTTAGCAAAGAGTTACAGACCTTCAGCCATCTCTTTGGACCTTCTGGCCTCTTGCTTTAAAACTGTTTCCTTTAAGCTTGAAGCCTTCCTTTCTGCTCCTTACTTTCACTTCCACAGATCCTGTCCTTCCTTTGACTAGAAGGTCTGCTTGGGTCTTTCTCTGTTCCACTCCCCTGGATTTTTGGACTTTTCTTTAGTTTTGGACTTGGTATCTTTTCCCAGATCCTGTCCTTCCTTTGACTAGAAGGTCTGCTTGGGTCTTTCTCTGTTCCACTCCCCTGGATTTTTGGACTATTCTTTAGCTTTGGACTTGGTATCTGTCCCCTTTGCTCCAGTCTCTTCCTGGCAGCTACTTCCAAAACCAACTTTAGCTTTGAACTGGCTTTCTGCCCCTTCTAGGTTGCTTCTGCTTGGCAGCTGTCTTCATAACCAACTCAATTCAAACAGCTTTCAAATCAAACTGCTGTTTCTAGTTTCTTGTGTGTGTCTGTGGGAGGGACCTGCCTCTCAGGACTCCTGTTGCTAGGCAACAGCCCAGTTTTTCTACTTCTGTTTGTTTAACTTAGCTGCAACAGTCGTAAAGCTCTCATTAGAAATGCAGGCACCTTTTAAAGTGAAACTAAAACTCAACTTGACCTCTTCTTAACACACGGATACAGAAATACAAATCAAACTTAAACATTAAAGCTAAAGCTCATTCCTAACACCCACAGATATCAATATAACCTACTTAAACTATCTCTTTCCTAACAATATCCTGCCTTTTCTCAACATCCCTTGACATCTCTAACCAACAAAAATCTATCAATCTCAATTCTGAAAACTTCAATTGGTCCCAGTATTCATAACCCTTTTGGGGGAGAGAATTTCAGATTTCCACAACCCTTTGTGTTATATTTTACTTCCTAACATCACCCCTGAATAGCCTGGCCCTAATTTTAAGGTTATGGTCCCTTATTTGGACTCCCCCATGAGAGGGAATAGTTTCTCTCTATCAATCTTAAGAACTCATTTGATCACTGTAAAGAGCGTAATTGGATCACCCCTTAAATTTTCAATACTTGAGGGAATACCAGCTTAGTCTATGCAATCTGGCACCATTTAATTCTTTAAGCCCTGGTATCGTTGTTGTGCTGCAACCCCCCCAAGGCCAGTATATCCTTCCTGAAAGGCAATGTCCAGAGCTGAAGGCAATATTCTAGATGGGGTCTGATCAACGCTGTGTACAACTGAAGCATAACTTCCTCCCTCTTTGCACTCCAGGCCCCTTAAGATGAAGGACAATGTTCCATTCGCCTTTTTGATTACTTTTTGAGCCTTTCCAGTAGCTTTTCGTGATTTCTGTACTTGGATCACTAAATCTCTCTGCTCCTCCGCAGAACCGAGTAAGCCCTCACTTAAAGTTGTGCTGGCGTTCCTGAAAATCGTGTTTTTAACTGAATCAACTTTAACTGAATCATGGGTTCCCAGAGGAATCAATGTTAAAGCCAGAGTTAGGTTCCTTTGGACATCTCTCACTCAGAAGAAAACAATGTAAGTTGAAATACTGCGCTGTACATGTGCAGCACTGTGCATTCCTAGCTGAAATAACTTGTAAAATAAAATGCATCCTGAATTATAAAAAATACAATATACAAATCAAATTATTTTTAAAAATGACAGTAGCTGTTCTCACCTCAGTACACAGTGCTTAGATTGACCAGGTTCCGTCCAACAACAGAAGTCGGTCAATGCAGTTAGCAGCTACCTGCACTGACCAACTTCTACCACTAGATGGAGCCCAGGCCTTAGTGCGAGTTTAGGAACGAAGACAGAAGTCAGCAGCCACTGAAGAACAGGCCCTGAGGACTTAGGTAAGGGCAGAGGCCAGGAGGTAGGATGTAGGAGGTGGGAGGTGGGGGGGTGGTGGGGGTTGCTGAGGGGCAATTGGCAAGGGCGGGAGAGAGAGGCAGAAGGACTGAGGGCAAGAGTGGAAGCGCTGCAGGAAAAGTCATGTTAGCAGGCAGGACACAGAAGAGGAAGCTCTGGCAGATGAGGTTAAAGTAAAACTGGCAGTGTTAAATGGATATACTGACATTACCTTATTTACAATGTTAAAGTGAAACAACGTTAAACGAGTCAATGTTAAGCAAGGACTTACAGTACTTTGATTTGTCTTTCTTGGATCCAATTTGGATGACTTCACATTTTCCCACACTGAACTCCATTTGTCACAGTTTTGCCCACTCACTTCGTCTATCTATGTCCGTTAGTAACTTTCCACTGCACATCCCGCCAAACTGATCATTAATGCTTTATCCCTACCGTGTCCCAATGAATTTCCAACCCAGGTCACAAAATTGTCTCCAATACCAGGCAATCCGGAACTTGCAGCAAAACGATCCAGTCTTGTTTCTCAGGAGGAATGATCGCCATCATATTATTAACTCCCACCCTGAATTTCTGTTCCTCGTCCCACCTGTGCAAGGTTATGTCATTTTATGACTGTGTTTCAACTACCTGGATGAGCACTTGGCACGTCATAACATTCAGGGCTATGGGCCAAGTGCTGGTAAATGGGATTAGGTAGGTAGGTCAGGTGTTTCTCACGTGTCAGTGCAGACTCGATGGGCTGAAGGGCGTCTTCTGCACTGAGATTCTGTGATTGTGTGATTCTAATGAGTAGCTTGAAGGTGTAATTTCCATTTGCCAACTTCAAATTCTGAATCAGCCTGAGGGATGAGTGATCACAGGTCATTTTCCACCTGCCATGCTCACCTGTTTACTCATGTTTAACATTTTAAGAAAATTAACCCCCCAGGTAGGGGCAAGGATTCTTAGTAATGAGATGATGGAGTGTTCAAAGCCCTGTGGCCAGAGGAGGAAGGGATAGATTTCTGATTTCCTCCTGAAAGAATTACCACAATGTTGAGGTCCTTGAAAACAGGAGGGAAATTTGTGTGTTCAAAACAGGCGGTGAGCTTAGCAAATTGGTTGCAGAATGTGAAAGTTGATACTTACCAGTTTGAATAGTTCCACAGCAGCTTGTCTCTCTGCTCCCCGCAGGTGTGTGAGGGGCTGTTGTAGGGGTTCGTTCAATACCTGTAACTGAGGAACCTGCCTCAAGAGGGAACAAAATTAATCAGTTTAGATGGTGTATGTTCAATTCGATACTTGGTACAGGGTTTAGTACTCAAAGATCTAGAGAGAGTTTCTTTTATTAGCTGCTGGTCAGATGTGCAGAAGCTGCAGCATGTTTGTGAAATACACAGTGAACTTATGAGGAGTTGCCCTGCGGTCTGCGTTTTCCCACATCTCTCCACCTACTGGGTGGTCTATAGCAGGGGAATAGGATTAGACTAGACAATGTCAACTGCTCCTGCTCCTATCTTCACCCTGTACTTCCTTATGTGCAACTGCCAACTGGGAGTATGTGACTAATGAATTTACCTTTATGGTTCTATAGGCCCTATTTTAGGGAGTAATTACAAGCCCAAGGTTATGGGAGCGGAGACTCATACTTGAGGTGAAAGCAGTTTAGAGGGTGATAAAGATATGAAATAGATGACATAGCCCTGACTAGGAGGCAGTAAAGCTTGGGCGGAGGTGTTTTGAATTTTAAGACAGCGATTGTTCATTTATTGATAGCAGGGCCGTTGAATAACATCTGAAGCAGGGACAATGCCCCCCGGGCCCTTTGAGACAGGTACAACAGGGGGAGGACTGTTTCCACTTCTAAATAATCTTTATTCCTAAAGAAATTGAGATGTGTGTGTGGGAGGAGTGTTGGGATGTTTAACAATGGTTCTACTGGCTTTGGGGAGTTTAGAATAATGAGTTTTGACTATTCTGTTTTTGCCTCCCTCAGGAATTAACATGACAGACAATGAAGATGTGTATAAGATAGCGTTGTACAATGGAGAGGACCATTGATGTGCCTAAGGCTCTCCTCCCCCTTTCTTTTTGTATGTCAATCATACTAGATTCCTTTCTTTTTCAATTCATTCACAGGATGTGGGCGCAGTTTGAAAGACCAGCATTTATTGCCCGTCCCATTTTGCCTAGAGGTGATGGTGGTGAGCCGCTTTCTCGAATATACTGTGCGGCTTGCTAGGCCTTTTAGAGTGAAGTTCAAAGTCACCAATTTGTTGTGGGTCTGGAGTCACAAATAAGGGTCAGATTGAGTAGGAATGGCAGGTTTCTTCTCTAAGGACAATAGTGAACCAGATGAGTTTTTACAACAATCTGGTAGTTTCAAGGTCAGGCTTTCTTACTTCAGATTTATTTAATTCAAATTATTTATTTAAGTAATTGATGGGATTTGAAATCATGTCTCCAGATTATTAGTCCAGATATCTGGATTATCAATTCAGTAACATAATCCAGCTACCATAATATGCATGCCCTTCCATCTTCCATTTATCCATCTCTCCATGCACCTAACATTCTTCACCCCTTTTCTGCGGATTCACCTCTGGAGTAGTGAACACCACAGAGCATGTTACAAAGTTGTAACTGAATCAAGGCACTCAGATGAATCCTGGCCCTGTACAGCAGTGATCAGCAAACTTTATTAGACTGGGCATCACCAAAAAGTCATCAAACGCTTTCATTCCCCACTCAATCAGGATGTTAGTACTAGCAATCTACAAAGAAAAATAGCTGTAGATTTACACTGTTGTCATTCTCACTGTCCTTTACTTCTGATTTTTAAACTCATCAATTCTGTTCCCTTCTTCTACTTGTATTTTTTCTCTCTCTCTCTTCCTCCTGTTTCTTTCTCAGTACAGGTTAGATACAGAGGCAATCTCACTCTGTATTGCCAGGGTAAATATCACAGGTTCGATACAGTGTAAAGTTCCCTCAACACTGCCCCATCAAACACTCCCAGGGCAGGTACAGCACAGCTTAGATGCAGCGTAAAGCTCTGTCTGTGCTGTCCCAACAATAATCCTTAACCCTAACATTAGAGAAGCATTTTCTACAGCACAGCATAATATTCATTACATTCTTTTTTCTGAAATTATTAATCCAGTGCTAGGATCATGTTAGTTTTATGCTGGGATCCATCTGGAGTCTATTTTTTTCAGACTGCTGTAACCCTAGTTGCACTGGGTTGCCATATTTGGGTTTGAATATTATATCTTAGTAACATGTTTGCTTCTCATGGGGAGGATCTGATCATCAACTTCCAATCTGTGTTCAACATTCCACAGATTTTTGCCCTATAAACAGGAGAAACATTTATTGTCTAATGAGTCAATACTCTTATCATATTCAGAATATTGCAACCACTTTTATGGATCTTATTGAATTGTAGATAATGGAATAGACCATGTAGTCATTACGGCACAGATTCAGCTCACTGAGTCCATGCCAGCTCTTTGTAGAGCAATCAGTCTTAATCCCTTAGCTGTGGTTTCAGCAAATTCCGTAGGATTTACGATATCAGGAATTTCTTGACCCAGGAGTGATAGATAGAGAGAATGAAAACCTGAGTAGAGTATTGGAGGCACAAACACCTGGAATCATTAAAGAGAATGTTGGATTCTGTGTTGGAGGCTGAGTTTTTCAAGGTGGATAGGCCAAGGTAGACCAAATGACCTTCTAACTCACTCATGAACTAACTTCCCCACAACACATTACAGTTCAAAATAATCAACATATTCACTATACACAGTGCAACCACATTACGCACACACTGTTCTAATTCTGTCTCTAACAGATTTATTCATAAAATGGCTTATCATCTGATGGACATTATAAGCCCATATCTAGCCTATAACTCTGTCACAACCTTTCATCACAATCTGTTTTATCAATATCATAGTTGTTGCTATGTTAAATGTTTCCTTCATCTCTTACTGAGCTCCAAATACTCCGTTCTATTGAACACTATCCCTGCTCCCTGCATCCTCACTCTATTGTAATCAAGACTTGCTGTCTCTTACTGTAGCAACTTCTTCCCAACGCCTTAAACTGCAGAACCGCTCACCTCCCTCAGAGAGAGAGTTAAAAACTAAGAAGACTGGCAAGCTGAAACTGTCTTTTCTCTTTTTTATATCTTCTCTTTCCTTTGCTGCTGCTCTCCTCAGTGTTGGGGTCACTCATTGGTTGCTGATGTGACAGCCCTAGACACTGGTCATTGGGAGAGTCTGTTATTAACTGGACCTTCTCGGTGGCCAGTTTGTTCGGTTTATATGGTCTCAATATCAGGAAGCTCTCCCACTGAAGTCCATTAGTTTGGCACCATAACTCTAGTAAAAGCCAATCCCTCTAGCATTCTAACTCAATCATCACCACCAATTCTTCTAGTGTTCTAAGTCTCTGATTGAAGACCTTCCCTCCAGTACCCTAGCTTTACCAACACAATATATCGCTCTAGTGACCTAAGGCCTGAATTTCCACACGGACAGAGAGGCTCTCCATCTGCGTGAAAATGCTAGCAAAGGTCTGCATTCGGAAGTCCCACCCCTGAACCTGGCCTCCACCTTTTTTTGGGGGGGTTGGCAGGGAGGGTTGGGGAATGGGGGTGAGTTCTAAATTGCACATCCTTAATTCATATAGGCAGCTGTCCATATAAATCAACATCTGCTTCCACTCGTGCATTTTGTGAAGTAGGTCTCTGAAGCCCGAGTGTGGAGACTTGACCTACCTTGAGCATTAGTTTGGATAGGCAGGGTACCCTTTTTGAGAGGTAAGGTACCTCTTTGCAGACCATACAGTCAATATGCTCCTGGGACACCTTAGGGGGAAGTCAGGTGCCCTTTGGGAGATTTAAGCTACCCCTTTGGGAGAGCTCAGGTGCTCTTTGAGATTGTTAAAAGCAGACTTGAATGTGCATAAACTCATTAGAACTGTCAAAGCTGTCAAGGGATTTAATTTGCTGGGTTTTTTAAAAGTGTGGAATTTGAAAAAAAAATCAGTGCCTGCTATTTCACTCTGTTGAGATAAACCTGAGGGTTATCATTATAGGATTTAGCTGCATGGCTAATTTTACAACCTAACATTATCACAGTGGGGTGGCTGTTAAGTGAGCAATTTGACTGACAGCTCCAAGTGGTTATAGAATAGAAATGTTTGTTTCAGGGATGAGAAACTTCAGCTATGAGGATGGATTGCAGAGGTTGGGACTGTTCTCTTTGGAGAGGAGGAGGCTAAGAGGATATTTGATAGAGATGTTCAAATTCATGACGGGGCTGGACAGAGTAGATTGGGAGAAGCTGTTCCTGCTCGTAAAAGTACCAAGAACGAGAGGGCACAGCTTTAAAGCGATTTGCAAAAAAGCAAATGTGACTTGAGAAAAAACTTTTTCACACAATGAGTGGTTCAGGGCAGGAATGCACTGCCTGGAAGTGTGGTGGAGGCAGGTTCAATCGAGGCATTCAAGAGAGCATTAGATGATTATTTGAATAGAAACAATGCATAGGGGTATAGGGAAAGGGCAGGGCAATGGCACTGGGTCATAATGCTCAGTTAGAGAGCCGGTGCAGACACGATAGGCTGAATGGCCTCCTCTTGTGCCATTAAAATTCTGTGATTCTTAAGAGATTGGTTGAAGGAATTTCAATGTATTAAATTTTTTTTTAAAATAGTGATGCCATTAATAAACACAACTTTATGTTATGTCAGCATGGCTCCTGTGGTTTGCCCATGGTGGATACTAGGTGAGGTGGCATGGAGGGAGTAAGGGAAAAAGGTGATGATTGGGGGCATGGGTTGGTATGAGTTGGTACTAAGTTGGCATAGGAGCTATAAAGGGCCATGGAGGTTGTTTGGAGAGGCATAAAAGTTATGAAGGGCCATGGGGGTGGGTAGAGGGGCATACGATGACATGGGGGTATGAGGGGGGTGGGTACAGGAGCCTAGGTTGGCATGCAGGGTATGGGGATGGGTACAGGGGCTTGAGGTGGCATGGATGGGGCAAGGGCAAAGGTTGGTGGGTGTGGACATGAATTGGTACTATAACTCCTATGCTAACTTAAAGGGCCATGGAGATGGATGGAGGGCATGGGTTGGCACGGAGGGTATGAGGGGCTGTGGGGATGGGTAGAGGGGCATGGTGGTATTAGGGGCCATTCGTGTGGTTTCACAGGCATAGGTTGACATGCAGGATATAAGGGTGGATGAGGTGGCATGGGTTATCATGGATGGGGCATTTGGAAAAAGTGGGGGTGAGGGGGGTGAAAGGTGAGGGCTGGAGGGATGTTTTGTTTTGTTGTTTCTTTTTCCAATCTTTTACACAGTGCCGGTGCACAGAGGCAGACCTTCCATCCAGCTCGTCCCCAGCAGCCTCGGTGCCCAATCCAGGGGTGGCAGGCCCAAATTCTAATTTAGCTCATGCCCCCAGAATGAAAATCCCAACTTCCGGGCCCCTTTTCCCATATCGGTTTTGCAGAGCCATGAAATGTCCCAACTCTGCGCATCCGATCTGGGACCGAAAATCCGGGCCTAAATCTCCTATCAATGCCCATCCCTCTGTTGCCCTAACTCTCCTACAATATTATCCAGGCTGCGTTTAAACATTCCCTATATTGCTGCTCTGACACCTAGCTGGCAGACAGGCTGAATTTCACAGTGGGCTTTGGGACCCTGGGATCGGGACCAAATGGGAGTCCCAAACTTGGACATGCCAACAGTGGGACCGGCTGACCGATTTTACCGGATGCAGCTTTCTAATTGCCTGCATCCAGGCTCACCATCCTCGGGTGAACTCCTGATACTGCTGAACCTCAGTAGTACCATCAGAAAATGTAGGCACTTTTGAGGCAGCACAGAGACCTTGGGGGCACTTGGATGGAGGTACCCTCAGAAAGATAAGGAGATATAATAAATACAGGATGGCTAAGGGTGGAAGTCCAGCTGAAGCTGACCCCACACGATTTGAGTGCCTATTGCCCCATTTTCCTCTCCATGTATTAAGTCTTACTCTACCTGAAAGTGCTGATTGATGAATTTACTGAAGGGGAAGCTATTGACATCTGCAGGAAGAGACACATTGATGACGGCTTTAACCTGTGGTAGGGACACCTCAGCAATTTGATTGTCAACAGCAGGTGGTTGTCCTGAAAAACAAAGGGAGTGAGTCAATGAGTGTTACTGATTAAAGTATCCCAGTGAAGGACCAGTGAAATCACCTAGTGTCAAATTGAATATACAGGATCACTGTCAGCTGGGGTTATGAGGTAGTATGTGAGGTAGTATGTGCATAGATAGTACAATAAGAACAAAGACACTCACTGTACCATCATATACACAGACAGTTCACACACCCACTACATGAATACGTCACATAGACAGACAATCCAAAAAAATGCAGTCATATAGAACCTATCACACCCACATCCCTAAGCGCTTTACAGTTAAGGAAATACTTTTTGAAGCGTAGCGACTGTTGAAATATAAGAAACATGGCAGCCAATTTGCACACAGCAAGCTCCTACAAACAGCAATGTGATCATTATCAAATAAACCATTTTAATTATGTTGATTGAGGGATAAGAACTCCCCAGCTCTTCTATGAATTACTGTCATGGGACTTATTACATGCACATGAGGGGGGTAGATGGGAGCTCAGTTTAATGTCTCATTCCAAAGATGGCACCCTCCAATAGTGCAGTGCACCCTCACAACTGCACTGAAGAGTCAGCCTAGATTTTTGTGCATCAGTCCACTCAAGTTGTGCTCCACACAAGAAAAAAGGTACACAGAAATTACAGACATTTCACACCCCAAATACAAGACATTCCAAATTCCAAAGAAACTCCCAAGCCTGGTTGTGATGAAGACACTGAGCCTGGGATGCTTTTGGTAGAGGCTGTTTATTGCAGAGTTTACATCTCCATCCCCATACCCAGTGCTGGCTGACTCTTCTTTATATACACATCTGAATATCATTAACTAATCAATACCAAACACCTGTTAATCTGATTATCTTAAACCACGAGGTATTTAACATCCATCAACAGAACCTATTAGATACTAACAGATTCCCCTCTTTTCTTTAAATTAAATTGATATGCAAACAAAAACTATTCATAAGAAAATGTACAAAATGATAATACATGTTATCTTATTATACGATCAATCTTTAACATACTCCATACTCCCCCTCCATCTTGAAAACAAAAAAAATAGTAAGGTTACAACATGAAAATTTTCTTGTTCTCGTAATGCATTATAATACAAGGCCTACCCCTTCGAGGATATCCAACAATTTCTTTGGACAAGTAGTTCTTTTTGCAAAACTGTCTGACAACTGGTGACTTCCATTGACCCATGTTTCTCTAGAAGTTTCCTTCCTTTCCAACATCTATTTTATACTTGCGAGATCAATCCTCAACCTCTTTTCTGTGACATTCTTTGTCGAATGGACATTGTCCCAGAGTGAACGGTTATCTATATAGCATTCTATGGGCACGTTTTTCCCCAGTAGCCCCTTATATAGGAGTGCCTTTAAAATACTCGATAAATACATAGCCATATCTGTTGCTTCTACCAGCGCGAGTGTCTCCGCAGCTAAGGTCCTTTTAGCTGCTCTTTATTTTTCGATTCCTAGGCTAATTGACAACATTTGTCATTTCTTCCTGCTAAAAATATAATGAATCCTGCTGTACTCAAATAACCATCAGGAAGGTGAGCGTGTGAAGTGTTACTAAAAATGACTAATTTCATCCCTTCTGGGTCACCCATGTCTGGAAATCTGAGCGTACATTCTTCTAAACTTAATTTCTTCAATATTTTATTTGCTTTTGGCATTTCCCCAACAGTGGCATATTTCAGCATGGTGCTCAATTCTAATACAGCATAGCACGTATCCAGTATAGTTTGTGTGCAAACCAGTTTAATTGCCCAATTAAGTTTCTTAATTGATTTGCTTCTTCCTTGGTTGTAGGGAGGTGTCAGCTGTGGCTCAGTCCATAGCACCCTCGCCTTTGAATCAGAGGGTTGTGGGTTCATGTCCCACTCCTGGAAAACCAAGAACTGTGATTGTACTCGAAAGAAGTTGCAATCTGTGACTGTTGGTAACTCGAAAGAGTTTCCTTGGTTGTAGGGAGGTGTTAGCTGTGGCTCAGTTCATAGCACCCTCGCCTTTGAATCAGAGGGTTGTGGGTTCATGTCCCACTCCCGGAAACCAAGAACTGTGATTGTACTCGGAAGAGTTGCAATCTGTGACTGTTGATAACTCGAAAGAGTTTCCTTGGTTGTAGGAGGTGTCAGCTGTGGCTCAGTTCGTAGCACCCTCGCCTTTGAATCAGAGGGTTGTGGGTTCATGTCCCACTCCCGGAAAACCAAGAACTGTGATTGTACTCGAAAGAAGTTGCAATCTGTGACTGTTGGTAACTCGAAAGAGTTTCCTTAGTTGTACAGTCTTCCTTTTGTGAGGATCTGGCCCGAATTATCGGAATCTCTAGGTAAGACTATTGACCCAGGGTTATTCCCAACTTTGTCTGCCTAATGTCCAGCCCAATGTCCAATTTTGAATTCCTTTATAATTTTATCTATCACAGGTTTCTCAAATGTCACAGATCCCACCCCCCACGACTCCCCAGCTAACAGAAAATTATTTACATGTATTAAGAAAATGTCTGCTAGTTTTCCTTCATAGCAATAATAAAACATTGCTGGATCTGCTTTTAGCTGAAGACAACCAGCTTTTAGTAGGACAGACCTAACTGAAAAATACCATACCCGGATGCATCGTTTAGCCCATAAACCCACTTGTTCAGCCACCATAATTTTCCCTCTATATCTCCAGCTTCTTTTGGAGGCTTTAAGAATACTTCTTTTTGAAATTGTTCCCCTTGCAAAAACGGTGCTTGGATGTCAATGGATTTACATTCCCATGAGTATGTTGCTAAGAGTGCTAGGAAAATCCTCAAACTTATTTTTCCTGCTACTGAGAAGTCTAACTCCCTGGTTGCCCAGTTGTTCATCAAACCCCGAGCTACAAGTCTGGCCTTAGTTTAAACGTACCATTGGGAAGTACTTTCTCCGAACATATCCATCTATGGGACAACACTGGCTGCCCTTTGGCAACTTTGTGTAAACGCCAAACTCTCTCCAACTATCAAGTTCTTTTTTTTTTGCCTCCTTTACCAATTTACTATCTAACTTGTTGGTAGCCATTAGAGCTTCTCTATCATAGGGGCTCTTACTTCTTGTGTCGCTGCTCAGGTGTGGTCCTTGCTCTTGTTAAATTATGCCCCCTACTAGATCTCCTGTCCCTATCTGGGCGACTATTACTTGAGCTGTGCATCGTGCAACTAAATTTCCTTTCACAAGTTCTTTATCTTTTCCTTGGGTTATGACCACCATTATCCACTGTATGAACTAATGCTACATTTCCTGGCTTTCCACATTTTTACTTCCTTATGCCAATCCGTAGATCTGATATTCTGTCCCTTGTCTTGTACATTCAACCAGTTTTTGTACTTCCCTGTGGCCTTTCCTGCCCTTCCTATTATATGGTGGCTTCCCTCCACTCACTCGCCCTTTCTGGCATATATGCCACCCTATGTCCAACTTTCACTGTGACAAGGTCTACTGTCAGTTGGTCAGTTATCTGCCACAATCTGTTGTTTGTACAGGTCTGGCATAAACGTGTGTGCAAAGTGCGTGGTGCATCTTTAGTTTCCATCCTCTGTTCAGGTTCCGTCAGTGTAATCTGTGCCAGTAAGCCACATGGAATATACTCTTAACAGTTTGATTACCAAGTTGCAAGATTATCATTTTGTCATCAGTGCCTATAACTTTTCACGGGGGCCTCTCTATTCTTTCAGCCCTTCTCTATTATAATATGACATGTCCCCAGGCACAAAATTAATTTCTGACTGTTTGATTCAATATCTCAAAACTCTGCTAATTTTTTCTGAAACCTCCACCTTAATAAATGCTCTCCTCCCTGCATTCAAATGTTCTGCAAAAATTGAACTAAAGGCAGTCGCCTCCAAAGCTGGGGACTGCTACCAAATTATTGAAGATATCTTTGGATTCCTACCATAAACTAATTGATAAGGGCTGTAGCCCCAACCGTCTGGAGCATGTTTTTTGTCCACGCTAGAGCAGATGTCTATTTATAATTCGGTTGGTCAGCTAAGATTTTTCAGAACATTTCATCAAACAGTGCGTGATTTCTCTTACATATCCCGTTGCTAAAAGGACTTTCTGCTGCTGTGTGCATTGCTACGATATTCAAACTTTCACACATATTCCTGAATTCATCGTTAGCAAATTCTCCTCCTTTGTCCATTAAGAATTTAGCTGGTGCTCCCAGCCCAGTCCCTGATCATCTTTCGATTATTTTTTGATGGGGCTGCGGGCTGACAAGTCTGTGGGTCCTGGTGGACTTCATCCTAGGGCCTTAAAAGAAGTGGCTAGTGGGATTGTTGATGTAAAAACAGAAAATGCTGGAAAAACAGGTCTGGCAGCATCTGTGGAAAGAGAAACAGAGTTAATGTTTCGAGTCCGTATGACTCTTCTTCCGCTCTGAAGAGTCATATGGACTCGAAACGTTAACTCTGTTTCTCTCCCCACAGATGCTGCCAGACCTGAGTTTTTCCAACATCTTCTATTTTTATTTCAGATTTCCAGCTTCTGCAGTATTTTGCTTTTATCTTCGAGATTGTCGATGCGTTGGTTTTAATTTTCCAAAATGCCCTAGATTCAGGGAAGGTTCCATTAGATTGGAAAATCGTGAATGTAACTCCTTATTTCAAAAAGGGAGGGAGACAGAAAGCAGGAAACTACAGGCCAGTTAGGTTAACATCTGCCATAGGGAAAATGTTAGAAGCTATTATTAAAGTCATTACAGCGTGGCACTTAGAAAAATTCAAGGTAATCAGGTAGAGTCAACATGGCTTTGTGAAGGAAAATCATGTTTAACCAATTTATTAGAGTTCATGGAAAAAGTAACATGTGTTGCGGATAAAGGGGAACCGGTGGATGTACTGCACTTGGATCTTCAGAAGGCATTTGATAATCAGAGGTTATTGTGGAAAATAAAAGTTCATGGTGTAGGGGATAACATGTTGGCACAGATAGAAGATTGGCTGGCTAACAGGAAACAGAGTGGGCATAAATGGGTCTTCTTCTGGTTGGCAGGATGTAATGAGTGGTGTGCCACAGGGATCAGTGCTAGGGCCTCAACTTCTTAGTTTATATAAATGACTTGGAGGAAGGGACCGAAGGTATGGTTGCTAAATTTGCCGATGATACAAAGGTAGGTAGGAAAGTAGTTGTGAAGAGGACACAAGGAAGCTACAAAGGGATATAGGTAGGTTAAGTGAGTGGGCAAGGATCTGGGCAAATGGAGTATAATGTGAAAATGCGAAATTGTCCATTTTGACAGGAAGAATAAAAAAGAAGCATCTTTTCTAAATGGTGAGAGATTGCAGAGCTCTGAGTTGCTGAGGAATCTGGGCATCCTAGTGCATGAATTGCAAAGGGTTAGAATGTAGATACAGAAAATAATTAGGAAAGCTAATAGAATGTTATTGTTTATTGCAAGGGGAATTGAATACAAAAGTAGGAAGATTATGCTTCAGTTACGCAGGGAATTGGTAAGACCACATCTGGATTACTGTTTACAGTACTGGTCTCCTTATTTAGGGAAGGATGTAAATGCATTGGAAGCAGTTCGGGGAAGGCTTACCAGACTAATACCTGGAATGTGCAGGTTATCTTATGAGGAAAGGCTGGACAAGTTAGGCTCGTATCTGTTGGAGTTTCGAAGATTAAGAGGCAACTTGATTGCCCGCAGGGGTCTGTATTCAGGCTTCAAATTTTTACTATTTATATTAATGGTGTAGATGAGGGGAGCAAAGGCGTGGTAGCTAAATTTGCAGATGACACAAAGATAGGTAGGAAAGTTTCTGTGAAAAGGACATGAGGAGATTGCAGGCAGATATAGGTAGGTTGAGTGAGTGGGTAAGGATCTGGCAGATGGAGTATAATGTGGGAAAATGTGAAGTTGTTCACTCGGGCAGGAAGAATAATAAAAAGCAGAGTATTACTTAAACGGAGAACAGCTACAGAATTCCGAGTTGCAGAGATATCTAGGTGTTCTAGTGCATGAGTCACAATAAGTTAGTATGCAGGCACAGCAAGTAATTAATAAGGCCAATAGAATGTTATCCCTTATTACGAGAGCATTGGTGAGATCACATCTCGGATAGTGTGTGCAGTTTTGGTCTCCTTATTTAAGGAAGGATGTAAATGCATTGGAGGCAGTTCAGAGGAGGTTTACTAGATTGATACCTGGAATGAGTGGGTTGTCTTATGAGGAAAGGTTGGACAGGCTGGGCTTGTTTCCACTGGAGTTTAGAACAGTGAGGGGTGACTTGATTGAAGTATATAAGATCCTGAAAGGCCTTGACAAGGTGGACGTGGAAAGGATGTTTCCTCCTGTGGGTGAGTCCAGAACTAAGGGGCACTGTTTTAAAATTAGGGGTCGCCCTTATAGGACAGAGATGAGGAGAATTTTTTTCTCTCAGAGGGTCACACGACTTTGGTGGTGTCACTGAATATTTTTAAGGCAGAAGTAGATATATTCTTGTTAGGCAAGGGAATCAAAAGTTATCGGGGATAGATGGGAATGTGGAATTCAAAACACAAACTGATCAGCCACGATCTTATTGAACGGCGGAGCAGACACGAGGGGCCGAATGGTCTTCTTACGCTCCTATTTCGATTGATTGAACATATAAGATCCTGAGTGGCCTTGACAGGGTGGATGTGGAAAGGATGTTTGCTTTTGTGGGTGAATCTAGAACTAGGGGTCACTGTTCAAAAATAAGGGCCTGCCCATTTTAGACAGAAATGAGCATAAATGTTTCTCTCAGAGGGTCATGAGTCTTTGGAACTTACAAAGGAATTTGCCACTTCCTTGAAAGGCAGTGGAAGCAGAGTCTCTGAATATTTTTAGGGCAGAAGCTGATAGATTCTTGATAAACAAGGGGTTATCAAAGGTGGGCGGGAATATGGAGTTGAGATTACAAGCAGATCAGCCATGATCTTATTGAACAGCAGAGCAGGTTCAAGGAGCTGAGTCGCCTACTCCTGCTGCGAGTTCGTATGTTCATATATTTAACATTCCACACCCCAAATACAGGACATTCCACACCCCAAATACAGGACATTCCACACCCCAAATACAGGACATTCCACACCCCAAATACAGGACATTCCACACCCCAAATACAGGACATTCCACACCCCAAATACAGGACATTCCACACCCCAAATACAGGACATTCCACACCCCAAATACAGGACATTCCACACCCCAAATACAGGACATTCCACACCCCAAATACAGAACATTCCCCACCCCAAATACAGGACATTCCCCACCCCAAATACAGAACATTCCCCACCCCAAATACAGAACATTCCACACCCCAAATACAGGACATTCCACACCCCAAATACAGGACATTCCCCACCCCAAATAAGAACATTCCCCACCCCAAATAAGAACATTCCACACCTCAAGTACAGGACATTCCACACCCCAAATACAGGACATTCCACACCCCAAATACAGGACATTCCCCACCCCAAATACAGGACATTCCCCACCCCAAATAAGAACATTCCCCACCCCAAATACAGAACATTCCACACCCCAAATACAGAACATTCCCCACCCCAAATACAGGACATTCCCCACCCCAAATAAGAACATTCCCCACCCCAAATAAGAACATTCCACACCTCAAGTACAGGACATTCCACACCCCAAATACAGGACATTCCCCACCCCAAATACAGGACATTCCCCACCCCAAATAAGAACATTCCCCACCCCAAATACAGAACATTCCACACCCCAAATACAGAACATTCCCCACCCCAAATAAGAACATTCCCCACCCCAAATAAGAACATTCCACACCTCAAGTACAGGACATTCCACACCCCTAATACAGGACATTCCACACCCCAAATACAGGACATTCCCCACCCCAAATAAGAACATTCCACACCTCAAGTACAGAACATTCCACACCCCAAATACAGAACATTCCCCACCCCAAATACAGGACAATCCCCACCCCAAATAAGAACATTCCCCACCCCAAATAAGAACATTCCACACCTCAAGTACAGGACATTCCACACCCCTAATACAGGACATTCCACACCCCAAATACAGGACATTCCCCACCCCAAATAAGAACATTCCACACCTCAAGTACAGAACATTCCACACCCCAAATACAGAACATTCCCCACCCCAAATACAGAACATTCCACACCTCAAGTACAGGACATTCCACACCCCTAATACAGGACATTCCACACCCCAAATACAGGACATTCCCCACCCCAAATAAGAACATTCCACACCTCAAGTACAGAACATTCCACACCCCAAATACAGAACATTCCCCACCCCAAATACAGAACATTCCCCACCCCAAATACAGAACATTCCACACCCCAAATACAGGACATTCCCCACCCCAAATAAGAACATTCCCCACCCCAAATAAGAACATTCCACACCTCAAGTATAGAACATTCCACACCCCAATTACAGAACATTCCCCACCCCAAATACAGGACATTCCACACCCCAAATACAGGACATTCCACACCCCTAATACAGGACATTCCACACCCCAAATACAGGACATTCCCCACCCCAAATAAGAACATTCCACACCTCAAGTACAGAACATTCCACACCCCAAATACAGAACATTCCCCACCCCAAATACAGGACAATCCCCACCCCAAATAAGAACATTCCCCACCCCAAATAAGAACATTCCACACCTCAAGTACAGGACATTCCACACCCCTAATACAGGACATTCCACACCCCAAATACAGGACATTCCCCACCCCAAATAAGAACATTCCACACCTCAAGTACAGAACATTCCACACCCCAAATACAGAACATTCCCCACCCCAAATACAGGACATTCCACACCCCAAATACAGGACATTCCACACCCCTAATACAGGACATTCCACACCCCAAATACAGGACATTCCCCACCCCAAATAAGAACATTCCACACCTCAAGTACAGAACATTCCACACCCCAAATACAGAACATTCCCCACCCCAAATACAGGACAATCCCCACCCCAAATAAGAACATTCCCCACCCCAAATAAGAACATTCCACACCTCAAGTACAGGACATTCCACACCCCTAATACAGGACATTCCACACCCCAAATACAGGACATTCCCCACCCCAAATAAGAACATTCCACACCTCAAGTACAGAACATTCCACACCCCAAATACAGAACATTCCCCACCCCAAATACAGAACATTCCACACCTCAAGTACAGGACATTCCACACCCCTAATACAGGACATTCCACACCCCAAATACAGGACATTCCCCACCCCAAATAAGAACATTCCACACCTCAAGTACAGAACATTCCACACCCCAAATACAGAACATTCCCCACCCCAAATACAGAACATTCCCCACCCCAAATACAGAACATTCCACACCCCAAATACAGGACATTCCCCACCCCAAATAAGAACATTCCCCACCCCAAATAAGAACATTCCACACCTCAAGTATAGAACATTCCACACCCCAATTACAGAACATTCCCCACCCCAAATACAGGACATTCCACACCCCAAATACAGGACATTCCACACCCCTAATACAGGACATTCCACACCCCAAATACAGGACATTCCCCACCCCAAATAAGAACATTCCACACCTCAAGTACAGAACATTCCACACCCCAAATACAGAACATTCCACACCCCAAATACAGAACATTCCACACCCCAAATACAGAACATTCCCCACCCCAAATAAGAACATTCCCCACCCCAAATAAGAACATTCCACACCTCAAGTACAGAACATTCCACACCCCAATTACAGAACATTCCCCACCCCAAATACAGGACATTCCACACCCCAAATACAGGACATTCCACACCCCTAATACAGAACATTCCACACCCCAAATACAGAACATTCCCCACCCCAAATACAGAACATTCCCCACCCCAAATACAGAACATTCCACACCTCAAGTACAGAACATTCCCCACCCCAAATACAGAACATTCCCCACCCCAAATACAGAACATTCCACACCTCAAGTACAGAACATTCCACACCCCAAATTTAGAACATTCCACACCCCAAATACAGAACATTCCACACACCAAATACAAAACATTCCATACCCCAAATACAAAACATTCCACACCCCAAATACAAAACATTCCACACCCCAAATACAAAACATTCCACACCCCAAATACAAAACATTCCACACCCCAAATACAAAACATTCCACACCTCAAATACAGAACATTCCCCACCCCAAATAAGAATATTCCCCACCCCAGGTCATTCCAAGCCCAACAACAACAGTCAACACCAGGGAATCAACCCTGGTTCAGTGCAGAGTGCATTCACCAATTCATTATAAGGTCAGAAGTGGGTATGTTCATTGATGATCGCACAGTTCCATTTCCAACTCCTCAGATGCTGAAGTAGACCATGCCTATATGCAGCAAAACCTGGACAACATTTAGGCTGATAAGCTGCAAGTAACATTCATTCCAAACAAGTTCCAGGGCAATTACCATCACAAGCAAGTGAGAGCCTAACTAACCCCCTTGACTTTTAATTGCGTTATCACCAAATCCTCATATCAACCAACATCCTGTTGGTTACCATTGACGAGAAACTGAACTGGACCAGTCATATAAATATTGTGCCTACAAGAGCAAATCAGAGGCTGGAAATTCTGTGTTGATTAACTCACCTCGTGACTCTCCAAAGCCTGACCGCCATCTACAAAGGACAAGTCAGGAGTGTGATGGAAGACTCTCCAATTGCCTGGATGAGTGCAGCTCCAACAACACTTAAGAAACTTGACACCAACCAGGACAAAGCAGTCCTCTTGATTGGAACTCCATTTACCACCAGCATCCTGTGCCAGCAGTGTGTACCATATACCACATGCCCTACAGCAGCTCACCAAACCTTCTTCAACAGCACCATCCAAACCCGCAACCTCTAGCAGCTAGAAGGACAAAGGCAGCAGCAGTATGGGAACACCACCAACTGCAAGTTCCCATCCAAGCCACACACCATCCTGACTTGGAAACAAAATCTGCAACCCAACACATGAGCATTCAGGCTTGGCTAAGTGTAAAGTACCAAACAAGTGCCAGATTATGACCATCTCCAGCAAGACAATATCTAACAACCCACTCTTGACGATCAATGGCCTTACCATCGCCAAACACCCTACCCTCAGCATTCTGCACGTCATCATTAATCAGATATACATGTTAATCTTGCACGTAATAAAATATGCATGGCACATACAAACAAGCACATTCAGGTCATGGGCACTCAGTTGATTTTGCAGTGTGAACCCAAGTCAGCATCATTCATGGAAAGGTCAAACCCTAAAATAGATTCATAAAATGTTACTGTACAGACAGAAGCCATTCTACCCATCCAACCTATGTTGGCTCTCTGAACAAACCATCCACTTTGGCCCATTTCCCCCACATGTAATGGCCATTATTGTACATTGCTGTTTCAGTGTTAGTGTGTTGTGTATCACTATGACTTAATCAGTGCTGTGGCATGTTACAAAGTTATGCCTCAATACCATGAGCTTAGTGCCAGAGCCATTCATTAAATCGAACCCCATGACATTGACAGATAGCAGCAGGAATGAGTGAGGCTGGGTGTGACACATTTACTGCACTCTTACGATGCCATATGAAGGCAGCTATTCACACACATCATGTGTAACTAGATTATGGTAGGTTAGTACATCCTAATGATAGAGCACATGGGTTCGCTGTCCAGTCCTGATGGTGGGAGGCCGAGCCCATCTCAAGTGCCTGGCCTCCATTACCAGTGCACACGGGAGCTGAGCAGTGTGAGCGGGCAGCCAGCTTCAGCTCACCCACTTCCAGGCCAGCAAAATATTGGGTTGATCCAACTAGCAGGCAAGTCTGGGAGGAAGTGAGCCTTGTGGCTATGGGTTCATGGGGCAACAATGGCCGCATCATTCTTGGGGAGCCCAGAGATGCAGTCCTGCTCCTCCTGACCTCCCAAAAATGATTTGCTATTTACCTTCTATGGGATCTCTTCATCTTCACTGCCCAGTTTAAATGAGCACAGTTTCCATATCACACACTCTACCCAGCAGTCTCTCTAACTTGCTACGTAGAACCCCAATTGCCACACAGTGAGGAACTTCCTGCCCTATTCAGGTGATCGAGGATTGGGATGATAAATTCATTATAACTGCTCTACTGCCCTGTTTCCAGTGGGTGGGCCAAGTAAAAGTCAACCCTATTATTGTGAGTAACTCAATGTGTCCACATGCAGGAAACAAAAGTGCAGGATAATTGTTATGTTTCTTTGTGTTGGAGCCTAATTCTGTTAAACCAACCCGTTTACAACCTGCTGATTGTGGAGATGGGAAATACCTGGGGTGCAAGAAGAGAATGTGGGAAGATTTGAATACAGGTGAAATGGGCAGACACATGGAAGATGCAGTTTAATGCAGAGAAGTGTGAAATGATAAACTTTGGAGTCAAGAATGAGGAGAGACAATATAAACTAAATGATATAATTTTAAAGAGAGTGCAAGAACAAAAAGGTCTTGGGGCTTAAATACACAAATCTTTGAGGTTGCCAGAACAAGTTAATAAGGTTGTTAAAAAAACACAATGTGGTAATAGAGGTACACAGTACAAAAAGTAATGCTTTATAAATCGCTGGTTAGGCCTCAGTTGGACTATTGTGTTCAATTCTGGGCACCATATTTTAGGAAGAAAATGTTTTGGAGAGGGTGCTGAGGAAATTTACTAGAATAGTACCAAGGATGAGAGAATTCAGGCATGTGAAAAGACTGGAAAAGCTGAAGTTGTTCTGCTTGGAGCAGAGAAGGTTAAAAGGGGATTTAAGAGAGGTGTTCAAAATCAAGTAAATAAGGAGCAATTATTCCCATTGGTAAAAGTGTCAGTAACCAAAGGACACAGATTTAAGCTATATGATAGGAGAACCTGAGGGGAAGATGAGAAGATTTATGTGCAGTGAGTTGTTATAATCTGGAATACACTATCTGAAAGGGTGGTGGAAGCAGATTCAAAGATAATGTTCAAAAGAGAATTGGATAGATATTTGAAGGGGAAACATTTGAAGGCTATGATGAAAAGCATGGGAGTAGGACTAATTACATAGCTCTTTCAAACAACTTGCACTGGAATGATGGGCCAAATGACTTCTGCGTTGTATCATTCTATAGTTCTAACTTGGACTTCTGCAAACTGCAGGACGCAGCAGAGCTGTTGGGGAAAATTGTAAAAATATAAAGCATTTATCCATGAATCCTGTTTTGACTGCAACCTTGATCGAACCTGAACCTGTCACGAGCTCAAAGAGCACAATGCTTCCGGTACAATGTCTTTATTGGAACTGTATGTAACATGGCTGCTCCCAACCTGTGCCTCATGGCAGAGGTCACATGTAGACGGCAAGCCAGGTAGGACCTTTAGTAAATTATTGCATTTCAACCCAGACATCCCTCTTTTCATAATGAACAAAAGACAAATTTGCATGCACTATGATGTGTAACTGTGATGTTCTCATGCACTAACAAACTGTTCATTATTCTTGTCAGTCTCTACACATGCATTGCATACATAGTCGTTAAATCATGCAGGTCTCTTAATGGTACGTGTGCCTGTTGTCATTGACTGTTCGTCTGGGTGATGTTCCCTCCCTGGGAAATGTTGTTCCCATGGCACTTGTTGCCTTGGCAACTGTTGTTCTTTCATTTCTGTTGTTGGGGACTGGTGGACCTCTGAGCGTGATGGTCATTCTGTACTCTGTATTGCTGGTGAGATCCCATCTTTCTGCTTGGCCGCCTGCAGTGAAGGAACACTTCCCTAGTTGTTTGTATGTGCTTGAGGTTGCGCCAGTATATTTGGTCATTCACATCCACTGTGTACAATTGAGGTGATAACTGCTCCACACATGTCCCAAGCTGCCACATGGGCTGATTCCTGTTGAGAGCATTGAGAGTTTGTCCCCTGACTGGCTCTCCAATGCTCAACTCTTGCAGCGGTTTGGCAGTTCTTTCAAAATGAAATTTGGCTTTCTGCCGTTTCATCTTGATTTTTTTCACTCACATCTGTTACTACTACAGGCTTCAGAAGCTTTTTTGCTATTGGAAGAGTAGTTTGAGTGAGGCATGACATAGGACTGGACCACTTTCCATGCCATCAGTTGGTGTGTTTCTCCACTTAAGGATTGTCTTGTATATGTATGTTCTAGATTTGCTCGATTTCTCAATGATTCCTTTGGCGATTTTCACTGCCGTCTCAGCCTTTCCAGTTGACTGGGGATAGTGTAGAGATGATGTATAGTGTTGAATTTCCCAATGGCTGAATTCTTCACTCGTGAACTGAGGGCCATTGTCACTTATCACAATGTCTGGAATGCTATAACGACTGAAGTATGCTTTCAGGCATTCTACTATTTCACCAGTAGTCATTGAAGTCATCTGGTCTACCACCCAGTAGTCAGAATAGTAGTCTACGGTAATAAGATAATCAGTTCTTGCTAGAGTGAAGAGGTCTACTCCCAGCTTCAACGATGGTCTGTCTGGGGTGTCATGTGTCACTAATGGCTTGCTTAGCTTGGTACTTGTTAAAAGCACCGCACTGGCTGATGTGGTCCTGAATTTCATTGCTTATGTTTGGCCAGTAAAGCACGTCTCTTCCCTTCCTCAGATTCGACTCAATTTCTTGATGGCTTGCATGGATGCGCTTCAGCACCTCTCCTCTCATCACCGTGGGGATAATGACTCTATTTCTTTTGTACAAGATGCCATCTTGGGTTGTCAGTTCAATATGCTCTTGTGAACAAGGTGTGTCCTTGATGCTCTCAGGCCATCCTTTCATCACTACTTCTTGCAGCACTTGGCGAGTTGCATCCAGTTGGGTAGTTCGCTTAATTTGAGCAAGGTTTTGTCTGTCAGATGCAATGTCTCTGCTGGGTTGATGACTTCCAGAGCATGTTGAACTGCTGTTTTACATTAAATCTGTAAGATTTCACATCTTCTTGTAGCATCCTCAATTTTCTTCATAGGGAGTGCTGACATGCTGCTGAGAGCAGTAATGTACATCTGATTCCCTTGCTTGTATATCATGTCTAGATATCTCTGTAAACGAAGTAACATTCCTGGCAGATGCTTTGGAACAGATAGCAGCAGTTTGAGGAAAATGCTTTGAAGTGGCTTGTGGCTTGACTCCACTGTCACAATGTCTATCCCTGATGAAAATGCTCACAAGCAAAGACAATAGCCAGGCACTCTTTCTGGGTCTGAGTGTAGTGTCATTCAGTTTGCATTAACACCCTGGATGCAAATGTGACCGGTTTTCCTTGCTGCATTAGGATTGCTCCCAGACCTGTCTTGCTGGTGTCACACTGCAGGGCGACTTCATCATTGATATCATAGCGCTTCATCACTGGCATTGTCATCACTAGTTGTTTGATTTTAGTGAACACTGCTTCTTGTTCTGTTCCCCAATAACGCTGCACCTCCTTGGCAGTGAGCTTGCATAATGGTTCACACTCTGGAGACAAATTAGGCAAAAAAGTTTCTAAATACTTCACGAATCCAACAAATCAGTGCATTTCTTCCACATCTGTCAGTCGCTGCATCGCTGCTACAACTCTCACCTTGTCAGGATCTGGGTGAAAATCGTTTACTGTCAAGAACATGACTTCAGGCATCTTCAGGTGCAATCTTCACTTGTTCAGCTTCAGGTTCATCTGGCGAGCTCTCTCCAGCAGTTGTTGAGCATTCTGATCATGGTCCGCTATTGTTTCTTCCATTCTGTCTCCACATCCATAGTCTGTAAGGTCATCCACTATGGCTTCCACTCTGGGAAGATCACTGAATATCTCACACTGTCTGCAATGATACTCTTCTCAAGCCGTGGAAATGCCAGACGGCATGGACAACCATCTGTATCTTCTGAACAGCATCCAGAATGCCGTTAGAAAGCTGCTGCTTTTATCCAGCTTCACTTGCCAATACCCATCCTCTGCATCTAGGGTAGTAAAGATCTTTGCTTTGGCAAGTTATGGCAAAATTCCTTCGATGGCTGGCATGTGGTAGTGAGATTTCTTCAGCGCTTTATTTAAATCCTTTGGGTCTAAGCATACTCACAGCTTTCCAGGTTGTCTCACTGCTACCATGCTGCTAATCCAGGCTGTAGAAGTTGTTACTTGCTTGATTACTCCCCTCTTTTCCAGCTCTTCTATCTTGGTTTTTAGGCTGGACTTGAGGGCAGCTGGAACTAAACATAGAAACATAGAAAATAGGAGCAGGAGTAGGCCATTCGGCCCTTCGAGCCTGCTCCGCCATTCATTATGATCATGGCTGATCATCCAACTCAATAGCCTGCTCCCGCTTTCTCCCGCTATCCTTTGATCCCTTTCGCCCCAAGAGCTATATCTAACTCCTTCTTGAAAACATACAATGTTTTGGCCTCAACTACTTTATGTGGTAGCGAATTCCACAGGCTCACCATTCTCTGGGTGAAGAAATTTCTCCTCATCTCAGTCCTAAATGGTCTACCCCGTATCCTCAGACTGTGACCCCTGGTTCTGGACTCCCCCACCATCGGGATCATCCTTCCTGCAGCTACCCTGTCTAGTCCTGTTCAAGTTTTATAGGTTTCTATGAAATCCTCCCTCATTCTTCTGAACTCCAGCGAATATAATCCTAACCGACTCAATCTCTCCTCATATGTCAGTCCCGCCATCCCAGGAATCAGTCTGGTAAACCTTCGCTGCATTCCCTCTATAGCAAGAACATCCTTCCTCAGATAAGGAGACCAAAACTACACACAGTATTCCCGGTGTGGTCTTACCAAGGCCCTGTACAATTGCAGCAAGATATCCCTGTTCCTGTACTCGCATCCTCTCTCTATGAAGGCCAACATATCTTTTGCCTTCTTTACCACCTGCTGCACCTGCATGCTTACCTTCAGCGACTGGTGTACAAGGACACCCAGGTCTCGTTGCATATTCCCCTCCCTCAATTTATAGCCATTCAGATAATAATCTGCCTTCCTGTTTTTGCTACCAAAATGGATAATCTCACATTTATCCACATTATACTGCATCTGCCATGCATTTTCCCACTCACTCGGCTTGTCCAAATCACACTGAAGCATCTCTGCATTTTCCTCACAGCTCACTCACCCTCCCACCCAGCTTTGTATCATCTGTAAATTTGGAGATATTACATTTGGCTCCCTCATCTAAATCATTAATATATATTGTGAATAGCTGGGGTCCCAGCACCGATCCCTGTGGTACCCCACTAGTCACTGCCTGCCATTCGGAAAAAGACCCGTTTATTCCTACTTTTTGTTTCCTGTCTGCCAACCAGTTTTCTATCCATCTCTATACACTACCCCCAATCCCATGCGCTTTAATTTTACAGGCTAATCTTAGTGGGACTTTGTCGAAAGCCTTCTGAAAGTCCAAATAAGCCACATCCACTGGCTCCCCCTCATCAACTCTGCTAGTTACATCCTCGAAAAAGTCCAGTAGATTTGTCAAGCATGATTTCCCTTTCGTAAATCCATGCTGACTCTGTCCGATTCTGCCACTGTTTTCCAAGTGCTCAGCTATTAAATCTTTTACAATGGACTCGAGAATTTTCCCCACTACCGACGTCAGGCTGACTGTTTTCTCTCTACCTCCCTTTTGAAATGGTGGGGTTAAATTAGCTACCCTCCAATCTGTTGGAACTGTTCCAGAGTCTATAGAATATCGGAAGATGACCACCAATGCATCCACTATTTCTAGGGCACTTCCTTAAGTACTCTGGGGTGTAGATTATCAGGCTCTGGGGATTTATCAGCCTTCAATCCCATTAATTTCGCCAACACCATTTCCCTACTAATACTGATTTATTAATACTGAACTCTTCTTGGTAGATGCCGAATTGGTCTTACACTCTCATCCACTTCGAGATGATATTCACCAGGAAGACTTCCAAACCCTGTAAACACATCTTTGTACTCCCCTGGGATCTGTTCAGCTGTCAATGGTTTAATGGTATAGAGGGCACAGATTTAAAGAGATTTGTAAAAGAAGCAAATGTGACGTGAGAAATTTTTTTTTCACACAATGAGTGGTTCGGGTCTGGAATGTACTGCCTGGAAGTGTGGTGGAGGCAGGTTCAATTGAGGCATTCAAGAGGGCACTGGATGATTATTTGAATAGAAACAATGTGCAGGGGTGCGAGGAAAAAGCAGGGCAATGGAACTAGGTCGTAATGCTTATTTGGGAAGCCGGAGCAGACACGATGGGCCGAATAGCCTCTTTCTGCATCATAAAATTCTGTGATTCCTTGAATAGGGGTGTTACATTTGCAGTTTTTTAATCTACTGGGACCTTTCCAGAATCTAGGGAATTTTGGAAGATTAAAACCAATGTCTCCATTCCCACCGCTCTCTGGGTAAAGAAGTTTCTCTTGATTCCCTATTAGATTTATCACTGACCAGCTTAGGTCTATGGCCCCTAGTTCTGGTTATACCAACAAGTGGAGACATCTTCTGTACATCCACCCTGTCAAATCCCTTCATAATTATAAAGACCTCTAACAGGTCACCCCTCAGCCTTCTTTTCTCAAGAAAAGAGCTCTAGTCTGCTTAGCCCTTCTGGTAGTTATAGCCTATCAGTACTGGGATTTAGGCAGCTCTTAAAGTAGATGGGGTAAATGTTTCCTTTGCAGGCTACTTTAAACAAGGTGAGATAAAGGGACAACCAGTTTTACAACCCTGCCTACTGAATTCATCAGAAATAAAAATGGGGAGAGATGTAAAAAGGGCTGTTGACTCGCTGTCACCGGGTTTTACAACATTGTATGAAGCCATGATCTACCTCATTTCCATGTAAACTAAAGTACAACTGACTTATACCTGAAAATAAAGATTGCAAGAGCAGCAACGAGAGGGTGGGGGAGGCTTTCATCTGCACACAGGAAATGTGCTCCCAATAGGCAGCTCGTCAATGTAGAATCAGGCAGTGCCTTAACTCTAACCTAATGTTACATTTATTTGCAGAGTGAAACATTACAAGCAGACGCCTCCTAATTCAACCACGCCACATTTTCAATAGAATGAGGATGAAGGTATGGAACTCGGGGAGAGAGTCTGCGAGGTTCTTGAGCAAATTGATATAGGGAGTGACAAGGTATTGGAGGTATTGGCAGGCTTAAAAATGGACAAATCTCCAGGTCCGGAAGATTTGTGTCCCAGACTGCTGAGGGAGGCAAGGCAGGAGATCGCCTTGAGATCTGACCCAAATTTTTAATTCCTCTCTGGCCATGGGGGAGGTGCCAGAGGACTGGAGAACAGATAATGTGGTTCCGCTATTTGAGAGGGGTTGTCGAGATAAGCCAGGGAAGTACAGGCCAGTGAGTCTCACGTCAGTGGTAGGGAAACTATTGGAGAAAATTCTGAAGGAGAGAATCTATCTCCACTAGGAGAGGCATGGTTTGATCAGGGATAATCAGCATGGCTTTGTCAGAGGGAGGTCATGCCTAACAAATTTGATTTAATTTTTTAAGGAGTTGCCCAGGTGTGTAGATGAGGGTAGTGCAGTTGATGTAGTTTATATGGATTTCAGCAAAGCCTTTGACAAGGTCCCACATGGGAGACTTATAAAGAAGGCAAATGCACATGGGATACAAGGTAATTTGATAAGGTGGATTTAAAATTGGCTTAGTTGTAGGAGGCAGAGGGTGATGACAGAAGGATGCTTTAGTGACTGGAAGCCAGTGTCCAGTGGCATACCACAGGGATCTGTGCTGGGTCCCCTATGATTTCTCATTTATATAAACAACATAGATGACTATGTGTGGGGTAGGATTAGTAAGTTTGCGGATGACACAGAGATTGGCCGGGTGGTTAACGGTGAGGTTGAGTGTCTTGGGCTACAGGAAGATATAGACGGTATGGTCAAATGGGCAGATAAGTGGCAGATGGAATTTAACCCTGAAAAGTGTGAGGTGATACACTTTGGAAGGGGTAATTTGACAAGGAAATATTCAATGAACGGCTAGGAAGTTCTGAGGAACAAAGGGACCTTGGCGTGTGTGTCCATAGATCTCTGAAGGCAGAGGGGCATGTTAGTGGGGTGGTGAAAAAGGCATATGGGACACTTGCCTTTATCAATCAAGGCATAGATTACAAAAGTAGAGAGGTCCAGTTGGAGTTGTATAGAACCTTGGTGAGGCCACAGCTGGAGTACTGTGTGCAGTTCTGGTCGCCACATTATAGGAAGGATGTGATTGCACTGGAGAGGGTGCAGAGGAGATTCACCAGGATGTTGCCTGGGATGAAACATTTAAGTTATGAAGAGAGATTGGATGACTTGGGTTGTTTTCGTTGGAGCAGAGAGGACTGAGAGGCGGCCTGATTGAGGTGTACAAGATTATGAGGGGCATGGACAGGGTGGATAGGGAGCAGCTGTTCCCCTTAATTGAAGGGTCAGTCACGAGGGGGCATAAGTTCAAGATGAGGGGCAGGAGGTTTAGGGGGATGTGAGGAAACACTTTTTTACCCAGAAGGTGGTGACGGACTGGAATGCACTGCCTGGAAGGGTGGTAAAGGCGGGTTGCCTCACATCCTTTAAAAAGTACCTGGATGAGCACATGGCACGTCATAACATTCAAGGCTATGGGTCAAGTGCTGGTAAATGTGATTAGGTAGGTAGGTCAGGTGTTTCTCATGTGTCACTGCAGATTTGATGGGCCAAAGGGCCTCTTCTGCACTGAGATTCTGTGAGTGTCCCATTATATCTGCTCAAGTGAACCCCTAATTAATGCCCTCCACTTGCATATAATGAAACACAGTTAATGTACAATTAATGTACAAGTCCACCTGGAAACTGTAAATGGATGTTAAAGCTGTAAGTCAGTGAAACTAGCAGCCATTTTACTTTCCCAGAAGGTAAGAAACAGTAGAAACTGGGAAATAAGAATACTGGTCTGAACTAATCTTGTATACCTTAAAATGGAACACCAGTAAAAGCTGGGAAATAAGAGTATTGGTCCGAACTGTTTTTTCCATCTGGGTTGGTTCTGTGAGCATCTCATTTCGTAACGATGTAGTGACAAAATGGAAATCATTTTGGAATGGAAAAACTATTGAGCACTGAAATTAACCTCTTTCATCATGTTTCTTGATTTCTTACCCTCCCTCTTTATACATAACCTAGAAATTCATGCACTATTTCCACCCTCACCCAAATGGAAAATAGAAATCATCCCCATCAGGTCAAAGGACGAACAAGAGGGTCATAAAAACCTGAGAGAGGGATGCAGAGGCCATTTCTGGGTGCACAGTGGGAATAGTCTACACGCTGCATTGGCAAGACCCAGGGCACAGCCATTACCGGGTCATTGATGTGGTAGCCATCGAGGGCGAGGGTGGAAATAGTGCATGAATTTCTAGGCTATGTACAAAGAGAGAGGGTAAGAAATCAAGAAATGATGAGAGAGGTTAATTTCAGTGCCCAATAGTTCTCATTTTTGGTCTCATTAAGCAGTTCTGAGGCCGACTCCCTTACTGGTGACCCAGCCTCAGAGATGAATATACCTACGGCACCGGAGTGGCTTTACTATTTCCCGTAACAGTCGTCTTTGCCTAGTTAGTATCGCTGAACTGTGATCAGTTTCTGTCCTAGGAATCAAACCGAAACTTCACCAAATATAATCCTCATAGTGAGCATCAAGAGGCATCATAACCATAAATAAATGCTCCTCCAATCACTAATGAAAGAGAAGTTTACAAATCTCTCCAAATGGTGCACACAGCATTCTCACTTACTTTCAGCAAGCTGTAAGAGAGCAGCGAGCTCAGCTGGAATCTCAAGCGAACCAACATCCTGCAGAGAGATAAAGAAAGACATTAATTAAGATGCTGGCAAGGTAGGTGTGTGTGCATGCGTGTGTATGCAGATAGGTGTGTGTGTTTGAGAGTGAGAGAGAGAGAGAGTGAGGTGAGCGCGTGTGCATGTGTGTGAATGAGAATGGTGAGCGTGTGTGTGTGTGTGTGTGTGTATGAGTATGTTTGTGTGTTTGTATTGGTGTGTGTGCATTGTTTGTTTGTGTGTGTGTGTCTGTGTTGGCCTGTGTGTGCTGGTGTGTATGCACAGTATCATAGAATCTTCACAGTGCAGGAGGAGGCCATTCAGCCCATCGAGTCTGCACTGGCTCGCTGAAAGAGCATTCTACCTAATCCCACTCTGCTGCCTTATCCCTGCAACCTTGCACATTATTTCTTTTCAGGTAGCAATCCAATTTCATTTTGAATACCTTGATCGAACCTGCCTCCACCACCTTTCAGGGAGTTTGTTCCAGGCTCCAACCACCCTCAGGGTGAAAAATCTTTTCCTCACATTACATTTACTACTTTTGCCAATTATTGTAATTCTGTGACCTCTGGTTCTAGATGTTCTCTTGAGTAGGAACAGTTTCTCACTATTTACCCTGTCAATACCCCTCAGGATTTTGAATACCTCTATCAAGTCTCCTCTCAGCCTTCTTCTCTCCAATCTATCCTCATAGCTACAGTTCTTCATCCCGGGAATCATTCTTGTGAATCTCTGTACTTTTTCACATCCTTCCTCAAATATAGCACCCAGAACTGGATGCAGTACTCCAGGTGAGGCCAAACTAGTGTCTTCTACAAGTTCAACATGATCTCCTTACTCTTGTACTCAATGCCCCAATATTAAACCTTGGATACCATATGTGTTTGTGTGTTGGTGTGTGCGTGTGCATGTGTGGAGGTGTGGGGTGCGTGCGTGCGCGTGTTGGGGTGCATGCGTGTGTATGCGTGTTGGTGTGTGTGCATGTGTGTGCGTTGGGGTGCGTGCGTACGCATTGGGGTGCATGCGTGTGCGTTGAGGCGGATGCGTGTGCGTTGAGGGGTGTGCGTGTGCATTGGGGTGCATTCGTGTGCATTGGGGTGTGTGCGTGTGCGTTGAGAGGCGTACGTGTGCGTTGGGGTGCGTGCGTTTGTGCATTTGTGCGCAGGTGCACGTGTGCGTGTTGGGGTGTCTGTATGTATTGTTATTGTCACCAAACTAGTAATCCGTGTGTGTCTGTGTGTGCGTGTGTGTGAGAGAGAGAGAGGGGTAAGCACGTGTGTGTGTGTGTTGGTTTGCGTGTGTGTGTATGTTGGGGTGTGTAATCGTGTGCGTGTGTGTGTGTATGTGTGTGTGTATCTGTTGGCATCTGTGTTAGTGTGTGTGTGTGTGTGTCGCTGTGTATGTTGGTGTGTGCGTGTGTGTGTGTGTGTTGGGGTGTGTGTGTGTTCGGGTGCGCGTGTGTGTGTCTGTGTGAGAGAGTGTTTGTTGGGGGGCATTGTGTGTGTGGGCGTAGGCGTGTATGTTGGATTGTGTGTTGGTGTGCACGGGTATGTTGGAGTGTGTATTGGAGCGTGTGTGTGTGTGGGACGGGTGTGTGTGTATGTGTGTTGGGGGGGTGTGTATGTTGTGAGGGCGTGTGTACATTGGGGGTGTGTGTATGTTGTGGGGGGGTGTGTATGTTGGAGGGGTGTGTGTGTATTTTGAGATTGTGTGTGTGTATTTTGAAGTTGTGTGTGTGTATTTTGAGGTTGTGTGTGTGTGTTGGGTGTGTGTGTGTGTTTGGGTGCGTGCATGTGTTGGGGTGCGTGCATGTGTTAGGGTGCATGCAGGTGCATTGGGGTGTGTGCATGTGCGTTGAAGTGCGAGCGTGTGCGGTGAGGTAGGTGCGTGCGTGTGCGGTGAGGTGCGTGCGAGTGTGCATGTGTGTGCAGGTGCACTTGTGTGTGTTGGGGTGTCTGTATGTATTGGTATTGTCATCGAACTAGTAATCCGCGTGTATATGTGTGCATGTGTGTGTGAGAGAGAAGAGAGAGAGAGACAGAGAGGGCTGAGCACGTGTGTGTGTGTTGCTTTGTGTGTGTATTTGTGTATATTTGTTAGTATATGTGTGCACGTATATTGGGGTGCGTGCGTATGCATGTATGTATATCGGGGGTGTGTGCATGTGTGTGTATATTGGGGGGGTGTGCATTTGTGTGTGCATATATTGGCAGGAGTTGTGTGTATATCAGGGCTGTGTATGTGTATATTGGAGTGTGTGTGTGTATATTGGGGTGTATGCGTGTGTGTGTGCATACTGAGGGTGTGTGTATATGTGTGTGCATATTGGGGGGGTGTGTGTGTGTATGTATATTGGGGGGTGGGGGTGTGTGTGTATCTTGGGGGGTGTGCATGTGTGTGTGTATATTTGGGCTGTGTGCACGCATGTGTATATTGGAGGTTTGCGCATGTGTATATTCGGGGTTTGTGTGTGTGTGTTTATATTGGTTGTGTGTATTGGAGTGTGTGTGCGCATGTGTGTATGTATATTAGGGGTGTGTGCACACGTGCGTATGTATATTGTGGGGGGGGTGTGACAGTGTGTGCGCGTATATATTGGGGGGGTGTGTATATTGGAGGTGTGTGCAGTGTCTGTCTGAATATTGGGCATATGTGTGTGTGTGTATTGTGGGTGTGTGCATGTGTGTATATTGGTGAGTGTGTGCGTGTATGTGTATATTGGGGGGTGTGTGTATATTGGAGGTGTGCAGTGTGTGTCTGTATATTGGGCGTGTGTATGTGTGTATATTGTGGGTATGTGCGGGTGTGTATATTGTGGGTGTGTGCATGTGTGTATATTCGGGGGGTGTGCGTGTATGTGTGTACATTGGGGATGTGCGTGTATATTGGGGTGGGTGTGTGTGTGTATTGGGGGTGTGTGCGTGTATGTGTACATTGGGGTGTGTGCATGTATGTGTGTACATATTGCGTGTGGGTATGTGTTGCGATGCATGTGTGTGGATGTGTGTTGGGGTGCACGTGTGCATGTGAGTGTGTGTTGCAGTGCGTTTGTATGGGGCAGGTGTGTGTTGGTCTGTGTGTGTGTTGGTGTGTACACGTTGGTGTGTGTGTGTGCTGGGGTGTGTTGGGGTGCATGTGTGTGTGGGTGTGTTGGGGTGCATGTGTGCAGGTGTGTGTTGTGGTGCGTGTGTGTTGGAGTGTGTGTGTGCATATTGGGGGTGTGTGCGTGTGTGTATGTATGTCTCAGAGGTGTTTGCAATGTGTGTCTGTATTTTTGACGTGTGTGCGTGTATGTGTGTATATTGGGCGTGTGTGTGTGTATATTGTGGGTGTGTGCGTGTGTGTATATTGTGGGTGTGTGCATGTGTGTATATTCAGGGGGTGTGCGTGTATTTGTGTACATTGGGGATGAGCGTGTATATTGGGGGTGTGTGTATGTATGTGTGTACATTGGAGTGTGTGCATGTATGTGTGTACATATTGTGTGTGGGTATGTGTTGCGATGCATGTGTGTGGGCGTGTGTTGGAGTGCATGTGTGCATGTGGGTGTGTGTTGCAGTGCGTTTGTATAGTGCGTGTGTGTGTTGGTCTGTGTGTGTGTTGGTGTGTACACGTTGGTGTGTGTATGTGCTGGGGTGTGTTGGGGTGCATGTGTGTGTGGGTGTGTTGTGGTGTGTGTGTATATTGGAGCGTGTGTGTGCATATTGGGGGTGTGTGCGTGTGTGTATGTATGTCTCGGAGGTGTGTGCAGTGTGTGTCTGTATTTTTGACGTGTGTGCGTGTACGTGTGTATATTGGGGGTGTGTGCACACAAGTGTGTGTGTGTATGTATGTATTGGGCGTGTGTGCGTATATTGGGGGTGTGTGCGTGTGTGTGTATATTGGGGGTGTGTGCGTGTATGTGTGTATATTGGGGGTGTGTGCACGCAAATGTGTGTGTATGTATGTATTGGGCGTGTGTGTGTACATTGGGGGTGTGTGCGTGTGTGTGTATATTGGGGGTGTGTGCGTGTATGTGTGTATATTGAGGTGTGTGCATGTATGTGTGTGCATATTGTGTGTGGGTATGTGTTGCGATGCATGTGTGTGGGCATGTATTGGGGTGCATGTGTGTATGTGGGTGTGTGTTACAGTGCATTTTCATGGGGCTTGTGTGTTGGTCTGTGTGTGTGTTGGTGTGTACACGTTGGTGTGTGCGTGTGTGTGCTGGGGTGTGTTGGGCTGCATGTATGTGTTGGGTTTCATGTGTGTGTTGGGTGTGTGTGTGTGTGTGTGTGTGTGTTGGGGTGCATGTGTGTGGGTGTATTGGGGTACATGTGTGTAGCTGTGTGTTGTGTGTGTGTGTATATTGGGGGTGTGTGTGTGTGTATGTATATTGGGGGTGTGCGTGTGTGTGTGTGTGTATATTGGGGGGGTATGCATTTGTGTGTATGTATATTGGGGGGATTGTGTGTATTTGGGGCTGTGCGTGTGTATATTGGAGTGTGTGTGTGCATATTGGGGGGTGTGCATGTGTGTGTATATTGGTGGGGGGGGGGTGCATTTGTGTGTGCATATATTGGCAGGAGTTGTGTGTATATTGGGGCTGTGTGTGTGTATATTGGGGTATATGCGTGTGTGTGTGCATACTGGGGGTGTGTGTATATGTGTGTGCATATTGGGGGTGTGTGTGTGTGTATGTATATTGGGGGGTGTGCGTGTGTGTGTATCTTGGGGGGATGTGCATGTGTGTGTGTATATTCGGGCTGTATGCGCCCGTGTGTATATTGGAGGTTTGCGCATGTGTATATTGGGGGTTTGTGTGTGTGTGTGTTTATATTGGGTGTGTGTATTGGAGTGTGTGTGCGCATGTGTGTATGTATATTGGGGGTGTGTGCGCATGTGCGTATGTATATTGTGGGGGGGGGGGTGCAACTGTGTGTGCGCGTATATATTGGGGGGGTGTATATTGGAGGTGTGTGCAGTGTCTGTCTGAATATTGGGCATATGTGTGTGTGTGTATTGTGGGTGTGTGCATGTGTGTATTGTGGATGTGTGTATATTGGTGAGTGTGTGCATGTATGTGTATATTGGGGGGGTGTGTGTATATTGGAGGTGTGTGCAGTGTGTGTCTGTATATTGGGCGTGTGTGTGTGTATATTGTGGGTATGTGCGGGTGTGTATATTGTGGGTGTGTGCATGTGTGTATATTCGGGGGGTGTGTGTGTATGTGTGTACATTGGGGATGTACGTGTATATTGGGGGTGGATGTGTGTGTGTGTGTATTAGGGGTGTGTGCGTGTATGTGTACATTGGGGTGTGTGCATGTATGTTTGTACATATTGTGTGTGGGTATGTGTTGCGATGCATGTGTGTGGGCGGGTGTTGGGGTGCATGTGAGTGTGTGTTGCAGTGCGTTTGTATGGGGCAGGTGTGTGTTGGTCTGTGTGTGTGTTGGTGTGTACATGTTGGTGTGTGTGTGTGTTGGGGTGCATGTGTGTGGGTGTCTTGGGGTGCATGTGTGCAGGTGTGTGTTGCGGTGCGTGTGTGTGTTGGAGTGTGTGAGTGCATATTGGGGGTGTGTGCGTGTGTGTATGTATGTCTCAGAGGTGTTTGCAGTGTGTGTCTGTATTTTTGACGTGTGTGCGTGTATGTGTGTATATTGTGGGTGCGTGTGTGTGTGTATATTGTGGGTGTGTGCATGTGTGTATATTCGGGGGGTGTGCGTGTAAGTGTGTACATTGGGAATGAGCGTGTATATTGGGGGTGTGTGTGTGTGTGTACATTGGGGTGTGTGCATGTATGTATGTACATATTGTGTGTGGGTATGTGTTGCGATGCATGTGTGTGGGCGTGTGTTGGGGCGCATGTGGGTGTGTGTTGCAGTGCGTTTGTATGGTGCGCGTGTGTGTTGGTCTGTGTGTGTGTTGGTGTGTACACGTTGGTGTGTGTATGTGCTGGGGTGTGTTGGGGTGCATGTGTGTGTGGGTGTGTTGTGGTGCGTGTGTATATTGGAGCGTGTGTGTGCATATTGGGGGTGTGTGCGTGTGTGTATGTATGTCTCGGAGGTGTGTGCAGTGTGTGTCTGTATTTTTGACGTGTGTGCGTGTATGTGTGTATATTGGGGGTGTGTGCGCACAAGTGTGTGTATGTATGTATGTATTGGGCGTCTGTGCATATATTGGGTGTGTGTGCGTGTATGTGTGTATATTGAGGTGTGTGCATGTATGTGTGTGGATATTGTGTGTGGGTATGTGTTGTGATGCATGTGTGTGGGCATGTATTGGGGTGCATGTGTGTATGTGGGTGTGTGTTGCAGTGCGTTTGCATGGGGCATGTGTGTTGGTCTGTGTGTGTGTTGGTTTGTACACGTTGGTGTGTGCGTGTGTGTGCTGGGGTGTGTTGGGCTGCATGTATGTGTTGGGTTTCATGTGTGTGTTGGGGGTGTGTGTGTGTTGGGGTGCATGTGTGTGGGTGTATTGGGGTGTGTGTGTGTAGGTGTGTGTGTGTGTGTATTGGGGGTGTGTGTGTGTGTATGTATATTGGGGGTGTGTGCATTTGTGTGTATGTATATTGGGGGGGATTGTGTGTATATTGGGGCTGTGCGTGTGTATATTGGAGTGTGTGTATGTGTATTGGGGTGTGTGTGTGCATATTGGGGGGTGTGCATGTGTGTGTATATTCGGGCTGTGTGCGCATGTGTGTATATTGGGCATTTGTGCCCGTGTATATTGGGAGTTTGTGCATGTGTGTGTGTATATTGGGGGTTTGTGCATGCGCGTGCATGTATGTGTATGTCTATATTGGGGGTGTGTGTGTATTGGAGTGTGTATGTGTATATCGGAGGTGTGCGCACGTGTGTGTGTATATTGGGGGTGTGTGTGTATGTATGTATATTGGGGGTGTGTGCATCTGTGTATGTGTATTGGGGTGTGTGTGTATATTGGAGTGTGTGCGTGCGTGTGTGTATACTGGGGTGTGTGCGTGCATGTGTGTATACTGGGGTGTGTGTGTGCGTGTGTGAATATTGGGGTGTGTGCATGTATGTGTGTATATCGGGGGGATGTGCATGTATGTGTGTACATTGGGGGGGGGTGTGTGTATATACATTGGAGTGTGTGTGTACATTGGAGTGTGTGGGTGTACATTGGAGAGTGTGTGTGTGCGTGTGTATATATATTGGGGGGGTGCATGTGTGTGCGCATTTGTATTGGGGTTGTGTGTGCGTATATTGGGGGGGGGGTGTGTGTGTGTGTGTGTGTGTATATTGGGGTGTGTGTGTATATATTGGAGTGTGTATGCATGTGTGTGTATATTGGGGTGTGTGCGCATGTGTGTGGTATATTGGGGATGTGTGCACATGTGTGTGTATATTGCGGGTGTGCGTGCATGTGTGTGTATATTGGGGGTGTGCATGCGTATGTGTGTGTATTGGGGACGTACATGAGAGATGGCTAATACAGGGAGGATGATATTATATTTGGATCTATTAATTACCGATTGAGATTGCGCTGACAGTTAACACCAATGGTTAATGGTGACTGAATCAGTAAAATTCTCTTTTTAATTACACTTGATTTCAGGATTTTCACCAGCATTATGGAGATGGCATGACAAACTGCATCTTTATTAACCGTTGATAATGGCAAATCAGCATCGTTACTGAGAACTTACCGGAAAGTTTTATAGGGTAAGTTTTGCAAAGTGAGACTACCACTGTGGAGCCTCATTCAATGACAGCATGAGGCACTGTCAACCTGCCCAACTCCTGGCAATCCCATTTATCTGACCAATGTACTGACCTACATGGCACGGCTGATTTCCAAATCCATGCTCCACAGTGAGAGCCTTGTAAAACTGACCCTGATATATCAAATAGCCAACCTCACATTACATTGCTCACAGATACAAGGAAAATCATCATTGTTTCTCTGCCTGCCTCCTACTTTATTTTTAAAATCTTTATTTCTGTTTATCTACCATTATTCCCAACTCTTGCTGAGTCTCTTTGTATCTCTGTCTCTCTGTTTGTCTCTGTTAAGAAGTTCACCATTTAGCAAACACTTTCTTTTCTTTCTTTTGTTCTGTTTTTTGTTCCCAAAAATTGTACAACCTCTCATTCTCTGCATTAAACTTTATCTCCCAGCTACCTACCCACGTCACCAATCTGTTTTTGTCCTCCTGAAATCGGCTACATTCTTCCATAGTTTGGAACATGCCTAATTTGATAAGAAAAGCTTCAATATCATTCTCCTTGTGTTTGAATCCTTTTTATAAATGGATTATAAATAAATAAAGAAATCCTGGTTCAGGTCAAAGGACACACCCATAACTTCATCCTGACAATCTGAAAAAAATACTACTCTGTGCTCTCTTCCTCTGAGTCATCTTTCCATCAATGCAGCTCTGTTCCCTGTAATACCATGTGCTTTAATTTGTTCAACAAGTTTAGGGTATATACTCCACTTTTTTTTTTTAAATCCCAGAACGTACCACTTGATATTTCTCGGCTGTGAATTGTATCTGCTGCCTACCTGCCCATTCTGCTAACCTGTATCTCTCCTCCTACAAATTCCTGTGGCAACAGTCTCCTGCACCTATGTCGAAGCTACTTAAATAAATGAAAAATAAAAGAGCTCCCTGTACAGATACACAGGCACACCTCTATTCACACTCTGCCAATCTGAAAACATCCATTTACACCTATACTTTGCTCTCTGCCTCCTCTCACCATCTCTCCATCCAGGAACTTCCTTTAGCATAATAGGCCTTAATTTTCACAACAAGTTTCTGTTTTGGAACTTCATCTAACATCTTCTGAAGTTCACATATAAAATATCCACCACATTCCTTTTACCTATATATTAGATATTAGGAAGGACAAAGAGTAAGGAATATTTGGAATAATCTGCCAGGAAAAGTGGTAATATTTTATTCCAAATAGCTTGATGGAAGAACTGGAGTTAGGGTCCCAGAGTTGCAGCTTTGATGAGCCCAAGAAATTTTACTCTGGTCTGACTTTTCTCATGTTCTGTTACAATCCCTGACATTAAAAATAGCCTAGAGAAACACATTGTAACTCAAATGATGCAATGGCTGATGGGTTTCAGGGACATAGTAAACTTCTAAAATGAAGTCATAAAAGAGGACAGTCCAATATCACCGCTCAATCGAATGGTATTAAGGGCAGCTCGTTGACTTCAGAAAAGGTGTTCAATGGCTGAGTTGACTTTGTGGGCAACCTGTCAGAGCCGTAATCAGGCAAATCACTGGCAGTTACGCTCCAAATAGAGCCCAGGCAGAGACGTATAAAAGTGCTGTGCTCTCTCTTCTATTGACTCAGTGTTTTCCTCATTTCTATATGGTGGGACCAAGCTGTGGCTCAGTTTTCATAACCATTGTAACCATCCAGAACGAAAAACAAAAAACAGAATTTAAAACCATGATCTTCCTGATGATTGCAAGTGAAATTCTGTCAGGATTGCTCCTGAACAGAGTGTTAACAAATATGACAATACCCTATTGGAGACTTGGTTTAGGTTTCATGTGAAGTGAAATATTGTCAACACAATTTTTTTACCATGACAGGAGCAGTGGAAATGGAACAAACATCTGTACTCGGTGTTGACCTGTCTAAGCCCTTTGACTCAATCAGCAAACCAAAGCTCTGGATACTGCTATCCAGGTTTGGCTGCCTGGTCAAGTTCAATAATATCATTTGCCTCTACATGCTGGTATCCTACAGAGTGACTGTTAACAGTGCCAACTGTCCAGCTCAAACCATATCAGGCATGACATCCAGGTTAATCAGGCAACATGCCCAGAAGGCGCAATGATCTAGAAGGCATTTGCATTTATTTTGAAACTCCAAAAAATATTGAAGCTCAGCCAATTTTCTGTGCAAACCGAAGTGAGGGGAAGGAAGCTCCAAGACAACAGTTGTTCTCAATGCAAAGCAGAGAGAAAACGCTTCAATTAATCACTGCCAACACTATTAACAATCACTCTGAAACAAATCAAGGTTATGGACCAATAAACCCAATCCAGGTTGTTTGCATAATAGGTAACACACTTTTTATTGAATGCTATTCCCACAATCGTTCCACTTCCTTCTTGGGACAGAGGTGTCAGCTGTGGCTCAGTTCATAGCACTCTTGCCTTTGAATCAGAAGGTTGTGGGTTCATGTCCCACTCCCGGAAACCAAGAACTGTGATTGTACTCGAAAGAGTTGCAATCTGTGACTGTTGATAACTCGAAAGAGTTTCCTTCTTGGGACCAAAGGGAATAGCAGATGCATTCTGTAACTGCTCAGTCTGTCACCTGATCTAGCCCCATTCTACTCCTGACCTTTTACCACCATCAGCACTTTTTGTACACTAACAACCCCACAGCTTTCCTCCGACTCTCCAATAATGTGCCCACAGATCTTATTTTTGCATAATTAGCTCCAACACCTCTCTTGTCCTTGTCCCAGTTCCAGGATCCTTTCATTAAATCCTTTTTGTCCAAATAATTATGAGTTGCAGTGTTTAAACCCCTCAGCCTTTTCCGCTGCATTCAGGCTCCAGTTTTCACATCAATACAATGCTGTTGTAGACGAGAATGGCAGGGGGATGGGAACCTGAGCAGGGAGACAGAGCGGGGGAAACAAGGATAGAAATGAAAGACAGAAAATTAGGAAGCAAAAGTTGAAGGCAGAAAAAACAAGGATGAAAAACAAATGGGGTCATAGTGCAAAATAAAGCTAAGATGATTAACAAGGTTAAAAAGACAAGGCTAAAGGCATTGTATTTTAATGCGCAGAGTATTTGCGATAAAGTAGATGAATTAGCAGCGCAAATAGATATAAACGGTTATCAGTTGCAATTATGGAGACATGGCTGCAGGGTGACCAAGGATGGGAACTGAACATCCAGGAGTACTCAATATTTAGGAAGGACAGACAAATAGGGAAAGGAGGTGGGGTAGCACTGTTAGAAAAGGAGGAAATCAATCCAATAGTGAGGAAGGATATTAGCTCGGAAAATCACGATGTGGAATCTGTTTGGGTGGAGATAAGAAACAGCAAGGGGCAGAAAATGTTGGTGGAGGTTGTCTAAACAGTAATGGAGATATAAGGGAAGGCATTAAGCAGGAAATTAGAGACGCATGCAATAAGGGTACAGCTGTAATCATGGGTGACTTTAATCTACATATAGATTGGACAAACCAAACTAGCAATAATACTGTGGAGGAGGAATTCCTGGAGTGTGTACACGATGGTTTTTTTAGACCAATACGTTGAGGAGCCAACTAGAGAGCAGGCTACCCTAGACTGGGTACTGTGCAATGAGAAAGGATTAATTAACAATCTTGTTGTGCGGGGTCTCTTGAGGAAGAGTGACCATAAAACGATAGAATTGTTCATTAGGATGGAGAGTGAAGAAGTTGAATCCAAAACTAGGGTCCTGAATCTAAATAAAGGGAACTACGAGGGTATGAGGTGCGAGTTGGCAATGATCGATTGGGGAACCTTAATAAAAGGGTTGACAGTGGAAAGGCAATGGCTAATATTTAAGGAACGTATGCATGAATTACAACAATTATTCATTCCTGTCTGGCGCAAAAACAGAACAGGAAAGGTGGTTCAACCGCGGCTTGCAAAAGAAATTAGGGATAGTATTAGATCCAAAGAGGACATATAAAATTGCCAGAAAAAGCAGCAAGCCTGAGAATTGGGAGCAGTTTAGAATTCAGCAAAAGTGGACAAAAAGATTGATCAAGAAGGGGAAAATGGAGTATGAGAGTAAACTTGCAAGGAACATAAAAACTGACAGTAAAAGCTTCTATAAATATGTGAAGAGAAAAAGATTAGCTAAGACAAACAGAGGTCCCTTCCAGTCAGAAATGGGGGAAGTTATAATGGGGAACAAAGAAATGGCAGGAGAATTGAACACATATTTTGGTTCTGTCTTCACAAAAGAGGACTCAAATAATTTCCCAGAAATATTAGGGAGCCAAGGGTCTAGGGAGAGAGAGGAGTTGAAGAAAATCAGTATTAGTAAAAAAGAATGGTGCTAGAGAAATTAATAGGCTAAAGGCTGAAAAATCCCCAGGGCCTGATAATCTTCATCCGTAGTGCCTGATAATCCACATCCTAGAGTATTAAAGTAAGTGGCCCTGGAAATATTGGATGCATTGGTGGTCATCTTCCAAAATTCTATAGTGTGTGGAGCAGTTCCTACAGATTGGAGGGTGGCATATATAACCCCACTATTTAAAAAAGGAGGGAGAGAAAAAACAGAGAATTACAGACCAGTTAGCCTAACATCTGTAGGGGGGAAAGTGCTAGAGTCTATTATAAAAGACATGGTAACAGAACACTTGGAAAGCGTTAATGGGATTAGACAAAATCAGCATGGGTTTATGAAACCCTAGATTAGCCGGGTGGTTAACAGTCAGGTTGAGTGTCTTGGGCTACAGGAAGATATAGACGGGATGGTCAAATGGGCAAATAAGTGGCAGATGGAATTTAACCCTGAAAAGTGTGAGGTGATACACTTTGGAAGGAGTAATTTGACAAGGAAGTATTCAATCAGTGGCATGGCACTAGGAAGTTCTGAGGAACAAAGGGACCTTGGCATGTGTGTCCATAGATCTCTGAAGGCAGAGGGGCATGTTAGTGGGGTGGTGAAAAGGACATATAGGACACTTGCCTTTATCAATCAAGGCACAAATTACAAAAGTAGGGAGGTCCAGTTGGAGTTGTATAGAACCTTGGTGAGGCCACAGCTGGAGTACCGTGTGCAGTTCTGGTCGCCACATTATAGGAAGGATGTGATTGCACTGGAGAGGGTGCAGAAGAGATTTACCAGGATGTTGCATGGGATGAAACATTTAAGTTATGAAGAGAGGTTGGATAGACTTGGGTTGTTTTCGTTGGAGCAGAGAAGACTGAGGGGCGATCTGATCGAGGTGTACAAGATTATGAGGGGCATGGACAGGGTGGATAGGGAGCAGCTGTTCCCCTTAGTTGAAGGGTGAGTCACAAGGGGGCATAAGTTTAAGGTGAGGGGCAGGAGGTTTAGGGGGGATGTGAGGAAAAACTTTTTTACCCAGAGGGTGGTGACGGACTGGAATGCACTGCCCGGGAGGGTGGTGGAGGCGGGTTGCCTCATGTCCTTTAAAAAGTACCTGGATGAGCTCTTGGCACATCATAACATTCAAGGCTATGGGCCAAGTGCTGGTAAATGGGATTAGGTAGGTAGGTCAGGTGTTTCTCACGTGGTGGTGCAGACTCGATGGGCCAAAGGGCCTCTTCTGCACTGTGATTCTGTGAAAGGGAAATCATGCTTAACTAATCTACTGGAGTTTTTTGAGGATGTAACTAGTCGAATAGGTAAGAGTGAACCAGTGGATGTCATGTGTTTGAATTTCAAGAAGGCTTTTGATAAGGTCCCGCATAAGAGGCTGGTGAGCAAAATTAAAGCACATGGGATTGGGGGTAATGTACTGGCATCGATTGAGAATTGTTTGACAGACCGGAAACAGAGAGTGGGAAGTGGGTCTTTTTCCGGGTGGCAGGCGGTAACCAGTGATGTACCACAGGGATCAGTGCTCAGGCCCCAGCTACTCACAAAATATATAAATGACTTGGTGAGACCACACCTGGAGTATTGCTTGCAGTTTTGGTCTCCCTACCTAAGAAAGTAAATACTTGCCATAGAGAGAGTGCAGCGAAGGTTCAATAGGCTGATACCGGGGATGACAGGATTGTCGAATGAGGAGACATTGGTTTGACTGGGCCTGTATTCACCAGAGTTTAGAAGAATGAGAGAGGATCTGATTGAAACGTATAAAATTCTAAAAGGGCTAGACAGACTAGATGCAGGGAGGGTGTTTCCCCTGGCTGGGGAGTCTAGAACTAGGGGCCACAGTCTTAGGATACAGGGCAGGCCATTTAGGACTGAGATGAGGAGGAATTTCTTCACTCAGAGGCTGGTCAACCTGTGGAATTCTCTACCACAGAAGGCTGTGGAGTCCAGGTCACTAAGTATATTCAAGAAAGAAATTGATACGTTTTTGGATATTAGGAGCATCAAGGGGTATGGAGAGAAAGCAGTAATATGGCATTGAGATAGAGAATCAGCCATGATCATATTAAATGGCAGAGCAGGCTCGAAGGGCCGAATGACCTACTTCTGCTCCTAGTTTCTATGTGTCTATGGTGATCATATACACCATTGATGCATATAAAGGGAAGCTACATAAGTATATGAGGGAGAAAGGAATAGAAGGATATATTGATAGGTTGGATGAAATAGGATAGGAGGCTCCTGTGGAGCACAAACACCACCGGCACAGACCGGTTGGGTAAACATGTCTTTTTTTGTGCTGCCAGTGTGATGTAATTTTATGTAAATGTTCCACCATAGCCTGGTGGTTTTTCACGGCTATTTTCAATGCACATTCTGCAATTTCTATGCTCTAAAATTTCTGCAATACTTCCACCATTTGACGTTATAAAACTATCCAAGTTGCCAAACTTATCTTCTTTCCATGTTGCTGACTCTAAAGCCATGTTTTTATTGCCATTGACATCGCCTTTTGTTTTCCACTTTCACCACTGACACACAGTTGCAGCAGTGTGTACCATCTGCAAGATGCACTGCGGGAATTCACCATGGCTCCTTCGACAGCACCTTCCAAACCCACAACCAACTAGGAGGACAAGAGTAGCAGATAGATGGGAACACCATCACCTGGAAGTTCCCCTCCATGACACTCACCATCCTGACTTGGAAATATATCGCCATTCCTTCACTGTTGCTGGGTCAAAATCCTGGAATTCCCTTCCTAACAGCACTGTGGGTATACTTACGCCACATGGACTGTAGCAGTTCAAGGTGGCAGCTCACCGCCACCTTCTCAAGGACAACTAGGAAAGGGCAATAAATGCTGGCCCAGCCAGCAAAGCCCACATCCCATGTATGAATTTTTAAAAAGCGTGGCTGATTTCCTTTTCCTGATATCTCTTATCCTTCATTTGTATCTGCCACCTGTTCTGTATCATCACTGGAGCTTGCTCCCAGCCTCTAAATCATCTAGTTTGTTTCTTGTAATGAATGCAGAGTATACATTGGAATGATTGCCTGACAGATCACATTTCTGGGAAGATCTTTACCTTCATATGCCCCTCCCTATGTCTCAAACCTCTTACAGCCTTCTGAGTGCATTCCTCCAATTCTGGACTTTTGTGCAAAGCCAATTTCCTTCACTCCACCATTGGCAGCATAGTTTTCTGCTGTCTAGCCCCTAAGCTCTGACACTGCCCCCCTAAATCTCTTTGTCTTTCTCCCCTTTCTCCTTAAAATTTAACTCTTTGATCAAATTTTTAATCACCTGTACTTATAGATGCATTTAATGGGAAACTAGACAAGCATATGGCACAGAAGAGATAAATGGTTATGATGGCAGATTTGAATGAGAAAAGATGGGAGGAGGCTCGAATGGAGCATAAACACCAAGACAGACTGGTTGGGCTGAATGGCCTGTTTCTGTACTGTATATCTTATGTAATGTGTGATCCAATGTCCTAATATCTCCTTTTGTGCCTCGGTGCCAATTTTTGTTTGATAACGCTCCCATGAAGCACCTTGGAATATTGTACATTAAAGGTGCTATCTAAAGCAAGTTGTTGTTGTCATCACCTGGACTTAAAGCCTAATTTGAGAGGACACAGAAGGAAACCAGGGATGGTGAGGACTGCACACCATAGTGGAACCTGTCATTTTCCAGTTCAAATGGAAAAGGATTTGGTCAGACTCTTATGGGCATGCAGTCCTTCCTTGTCTGCTCTACCTGGGCAATGCTTTCTGCCCAGGGGATTTCCAAAACGATCCGAAAAAGAGCAATGTAGGGGAGTGGATGAGAAGATTGTGTTATGCATGGGTTGCAGTGAAATCTTTCCCCACAGTGTATGTACAGGCTTCCAGATACTGTAGTTATATCTGTCAGTATTTGATCAGTAGTTGGTCTGAGACTCAAAGTGATTCCATCTGAAGGAGGGCTGGCAGGTAAATGCGCTCATGCTGTGCTAAGAAGACTACTCTGAATGCTCCATTTCACCTCCCTTCATTCCAGGTCTCTGATACTGGCTGGGCCCTTTTTATATTGGTTTTGGTTCTCTAACAGTAACAACCCTTCTCTTTTGCTGTGATCTTGAGCGCATCAAAAACTCGGCTGCTCGTATCTAAACTTACACTAAGTCCTGTTCTCCCGTCACCCGTGTTCACTGGCCTACATTGGCTTTCTGTCCAGCAAAGCCTCGATTTTAAAATTCTCACCCTTGTTTTCAAATCCACCCCCCCCCACCCCAAATCCTGGTTCCAGGCCTCGCCCCTCCCTATCACTGTAATCTCCTTCAGTCTCACACTCTCCAAGATTTTGCACTCATCTAATTCTGGCTTTGGTTTGGGTTAGACACCTGATTTACACCTGATCTGATTTTATCCTTTACTGATGTTAGATTCTCTCCGAGCAGATTAGAGTTAAAATTGATGCTGGAGTGATCAATGTGTGGAATAAACTCTCTGATGGGGTAATGGAGACAAAAAGGCTAGATTCGTTTAAGAAACAAGTGATATTACAATGGGAGACATTAGGGTCTCTCTGGCCATCCTCATCTAGAATTGTATGTTTTATATTTTTTGGTAGCCTTGGCAATCCTAGCTGTTGACCAGCTGTGGCCTTATTTTGCTCTTAATGATTGCTTCCCCTATTGCTTTGTACATGAATAATAAAATTGTCAATTTTTTGAATGGAGAAGGCCACTAGTTGAAGTAAATTTCAATCAATCACACTCTTTAAAAATAAAACTCGATCTGCATGGCTCATTTCCAGTCATAGCCATTCCACAATGCCCAATGTTCTCCAGCAGAACAGGTACAAAGGAGGCACTTTAATCCAGGGAGGTGACCTGTGCAATACTGTGGTTTTAAACACCCAGTATCATTGTTGGAACAATTAAACACCCCACAACTACTGAGTAAGAAGGCAGACTGCACAGGACTCACCATTCCCACTGCTGTTCCTTGTCCCTTGGTATTGGAAAATACCCTCCGATTCCACGGTGCCTTGAGCAGCTGAGAACAGAAAGAACAAAAATGAGTCTCTCGTTGTCACACATCCATCCAGCTAACATTCACGATTTCCGATCTACTTGTTCATCCCCAACTTCAACCCCACGCCTCCTTCTTGAGGGCTCTATCTGATTGCACTTCAATGCCTCATCCATTCTTCAAATGTAAATGTGAGCTGTGTGTGTCAAAGAGGTCTTCCACTATGGAGACCATCACCTTGTCCTGACAAATGCCCCTCCCTGCAACATGAGTGGTTTAGCCTTTGGGAATGGTATCCTGGCTTGATTTGCATCCTCCTTAGCTGAGAAAGCAATTGTACTCTACTGGTCCCCAACTGAGACCATTTCACTCGTCTAGGGCAAGCCTGGGATCCTTTTGTTCTGTATGAGTGCATTTACCTCATTGCTCTCTCCAACCTGTATATAACCAGATCAAGCCCACACCATCCCCTTCCCCCCTTCACCCAGTTTAAACCTTTTGCCCATCTTCTTTGAACCACCCTAGACTCACTCTCTCAACACTTTACTGTGGCAATTACCAACAATCCAAATGAGAGACTCCAGCATACTTACTCCAAATAGGTTCAATGCATTTCTGAACACAGTCTGGGCATAGTGAAACTCTTCTCTTTGTCAAAACTCCTGCTCTGTTGTTTCAAAGTCAGCAATAAACAATCGTAACACACTGAACTGCTTTTGGACAGAATCCAGAAGGGGTAGGACAGCCTCCATCTCAGCTTCCCACACCCACTAACTCCAGTCCCAAACCAATCATCCCCAGCATCAGCATTCAGATCTCAAATACCTGCTTTCTCCTTATCAACTATCTTAATGCAGATTCTGTTCAGCTTTGCTGGGGTGGAGGGGGAGTTCCTCCCCTCTGTACTGTGCTTAAGCATAGACGGAGTGTCTCTAGCTATAAGACACTGAACACAATGCCTTATTGTACCAAAGTCCACGCAGAAAAAGAGAAAGCAGGATTTACTGCAGTTGAACTTTGTTCAGTCATTGTTGTCAATGCGTCATTGGTAAATAAAAGTGAATTACTTCCCAACAGACTCCACTTTACTCCAAGCCACTCCCTGACCCATGGAATGGCAGAGGTGAGACATTGTGCCAATTGCCTACAATAAAGTAGTCACATGGTTTGGGCCTTGTCCACTGACATGTCTGTTGAATAGAGGATCAATGGTGGCACTGCCACCTGTTGTGCATTCCCTGCTCCTCGATCATTGCTCCCACTTCCTGCTCCCCACTGTTGTTCCCTATTCCCTGCTCCTGGCTCCTCACTCCCTATACTTCCTGATCCGCTCTCCCTGCCTCCACTTCTTTGCCTCCACTCCCTGCTCGTTACTTTCTGCCCCTGCTCTCTGTTCTCCATACCATTTCCCCTGATCCCTGCTCCTCATACCCTGCCTTCTACCCCCTGCTCCCCATACCCTTCCCCCTACCCCCTGCCCCCCTGACCCTGCCTCCTACCCCCTGCTCCCCATACCCTTCCCCCTGCACCTTACCCTCTGCTCCCCATATTCTGCCTCCTACCTGCTGCTGTCTACCGGCTGCACAAAGGGTAGGCATTGTGCTACTTCTTGCCTGCTTGATTTGGCCTCTCCCAGTGGACCTATATGTAGACATCACAAATGGTTTAGAATTATACAGACCAGAAGGTCCCAGGTTTCATTATTGGTCTAGACTGATCAAGCTGATCACAGCAGACGTGGTGGCAGCAGAGTCTCAACAAAGGGAAAAATCAACAGATTTCCTGTTCTTAATTGCTATTCAGTGCACAGGATATATAGTCAGTGAACAGTGTCGATATAAAGAGAACAGGGTATATTGTTCTGATCTCAAAGGAGACCATTAACTTTTAAAAAGAAATTCAAACTCCCAGTTGCTAACTGAAATGTTTTAAACAAAACTTTTACTGTACAAAAATTAAATAAAGCAAGTACTACTACACTCTGGGCTGAATGATACGCTCTGAAAATGGAAGTGTTCCATGCCAGCACCGATGTATTATCAGGCATGATGTCAGGTTGCAGTCCTGACGTCAATACACCAGTTGCGAATAATACAGCTGGTGGGCGGGGCTAAAAATTCGGAACCTGCCCGCATTATTCAAATTTCATTAAAGTGGGTATTTAAGCTCATTACTGAGGCATTTGACCTGAATAATATGTAGTGTCTGCAATTGTGTGTGTGTTTCACACTAGGTGGGTTTCCCATTTTTTTTATTAGGCAGTTAGGGTGGGTTTAAAGGATTCAGCTGACTCCTGAATTTCACCTTAGCAGTTCAGAGATCTGTCACTTCTAGAAGTGTTTCAAGCAAAAAGCAGAGTTTCCATTTAAAATGTATCTTAATTAGAGGCCTTATTCCTCCTGCTGAGAGGTCCATTTAGACCTTGTCCATTACCGTAGCCTTTAAACTAGGCCAAACATTTTACTTAGTTCTGTTGAAGGGTCATTTGGACTCGAAACGTTAACTGTGTTCCTCTCCGCAGATGCTGCCAGACCTGCTGAGTTTTTCCAGGTATTTTTGTTTTTGTGATGGGGACTGTGGTCTCTGTGTGAGAAGGAGAGGAGGAGAGTGAGAGGAAGAAGGACACATCCAGAGGTCCAGAATGCAGTGGTGGTGCCAGAGCTGTGCCAGCCCCAGGGGATGATGAAGCCATCATGAACTCCCAACAGAGGTGCAGAAGGACTTACGCAGTCCCTCGAGTATATAGGCAGAGACTGATCTATCTGCAGATGTCCGAAGCACAACAGGCGGAATCGTCCCAGATTCGCACTAAGCATAATAACGGCGGGTAAAACAATATTTTACCCGCCGGCCGCAGCGGCGGCTTTTTACGCTGTATCATCCCAAACCCGACATTATGCATTCCCGGGAAACACGATGTTTCCATGGCAGGCGGGCTCTCATTTGCCCACCACCTCACTGCTTCATCTCGCTGGGCGCCATATTTAAAGTCCAGCCGTGCACACATCTCTCAGGGCTTCCAGCCCACGACTGCTACACGGAAGACAGGATGGCCCCGAAAGGCAAAAAGACTGCAGCCCCCGGGTTTAGTGACGTGTCCCTCAAATGCCTTTTGGACGCCATGGAGGTCCGCCATGTGTCCTTTACCCCAACTCTGGCCGCAGGAAGGGCAGCGGCATCACCAATCCAGTAAGGAAGGCCGTGGCAGTAGTGGTCAGCGCCAATGGCCTGCAAAAGAGGATAGGAACCCAGTGCCGCTACAGGATGAATGGTCTCATTTGTTCTACCAGCGTAAGCCACTCTTCTCATCATCCTCAACTCACACACTCACAAACCCATCACACATCCACAAGGACCTCACACCTCAAGGAACACCACCATTAAATCTCACACACACCCTCACATCTCCATCAGGCTCATATCCTCTGGAGCTCACACCCTCATCCCGTCCATGGCTCCGCTCACCACACAAACATTCTATGCAGTGCCATATGTCCTGCTCACACTCTCTCCATCTGTTTTCATGCAGGAGAAGCCTGCTCACATCAGCAGGGAGAAGTCCCTGATCTGGGGTGGAGTGGCCCGCATTAGGCTCCTCACTCACTTTGAGAAGGGCATCATCGCGCTAACTGGTGAGGACATGGACCGTGCCTGCGGTGACGGTGAGGTCGGCTGTGAACACCCACCTGAGGATCCTGCACCATATCATCCCTCTCTCAATGCAACTGTGAGTGCTCTCTCTCCCCTGCTTTTGACTCTGCTGCTATGCACTAAGTATCTCTACTTTGGTTCACAGGGAGCTTTGCCAAGAGACCGACACCTTCAGTTAGCCAGCCCCTCAGCTCCATCCAGGTCCTCACCTCCAGCCAATAGGACACCTCCTCCATTGAAGAGTTGGAAATAAGCAGCCTGGAAGACCTGTCACAGCGTTTACCCACACCCTCTACCAGCACAGAGATACACACCTCGGTGGGACCTAGATCTAGAGCAGGCTCAAGTTCACAATCTGGTGGTCACCGCACGGACACATGTCCACAGCAGGAGACAGGTTCAGCCGAGCTCCCAGGCACTCAGGGGACTGCTGGGGAAGAGGCATCTGTGAGGTCTGAGTCAGATGACGAGCCTCTGGATTTGGCCTTCCAACTCATCCTGGAAAGTCAGCAGAAGGCAGGGGAACATCACACAGAGCTGTTGGAGGCTCTCAACAGAGAGGCACATGAGTCAGAGGAGTGCGTCCGCCTGCTGTCTGATGAAGTAGCGCCACACGGGGAGGGTGGTGGATGCCATGGAGACCCTGGTCCAGCAGAACGCGGAGGTGTGTGCAGACCTGCACGTCATCACGGGAGCCATGGGTGAGCTCCTGCAGTGGCAAAGCGAGAGGGAAACAGGGCACCTCGACATCCCTCCAGTGCTCCTTCCTCTCAAGGAGTCAGGCCGGGGCCCCCGGGCATCTGAAGGGAGGGGGAACAGCAGCTGGACACCCCCTGGGTCATTCACTCAGGAATCTCAGAGATGGTACTCTCCTTCCGAGTCCCCTTTGCCTGTGAGCCCCTCAACCTCGTCCTCTGTCACCGCAGAGGAAGCAGCCAGCCAACGAGTGATTCTGGAGGGAGAGGTGTGTGTGGCAGGGCCTTTCGGAGTCTTGTCCAAGCACTCTCCCACGCACACGGATCCTTCACCCTCACCTCAATGCCCTGAGTATTTTGAATGCTGCCTGCTGGGGTTAACTTTCAGTTGTCCATCTGAGCCGACCTGCATCTCCGCACACCCAATTATCACACTCCCCAGGAGGCAGTCATGGACCCATCATGCCCCTCCCTTGCACATTCACCTGGACATCACACCCCCGGACTGCTTTCCCTCGGAATCCCTTCCCGTCTCTGGACCCCTTCTCTCCCAGAATCCCTTCCTGCCCCACCGTACCCCTTCCCTATGCCGGGACCCCATCCCCCCCACCTCTGGAACCTCCCCACCATGCCCCCGGACCCATTCCCCCTGGAACCCCTTCGACCCTCCAGACACCTTGGCCCCTAGAACTTCTTCCCCCCTCCAGAAAAACTCCTCCTCCTCCTGGAATCCTTCCCCCTCCCCCCAGACTCCCCCCATCTTAATCCCTTCCTGACTTCCTCAGACACCCTTCCCTCTTCCACCACCCTTAGTCCTTCCCCCCTTCCTGACTCCTTCCTCCACCCTTACTCCCTCCCCTCTCCGCACTCGTTCTTCCCCCTGGACTCCCTCCCCTATCCACAGTGCTTCCTCCCTCCGAACCCCTTCCCTTACACACCCACCTTACACCTACCTCCCCAGTTGCCATCTTCTCCCCCATTACCCCCTCTTCCCCCCATAATCCCTCCCTCCCCCAAGCTCACCCCACCCCCCCAACGCCTTCATTCCACTCCCCACCAACCTCACCATCCTGACATCTCTTCCTCTCCCACCTCCTCAACCATCATCCATTGTGAGCATCAACGGTGACTTTACAACTCCCATGAGCTGCTTCGCAGCAGAGCCATGTCCATAAGAATCCACCCAGCATGCCATGGACGTTTCTCCAGTGCCATTGCTGTCAAGCTCCAGCATCAACTGCTCCTTGGATGTCCGCCCTGTGAGCAAGGCCCTGGAGGTAAATCCCAACTTCTGCATGTCTCAGTTATCAAGGCGTGTTCTGCACCGGCATGTTTTCCCGCCGATGTCAGCGGACGATCCAGTGGGGTGGATGATTCCGGCGGGCTGGCCTTATAATGATATGCTGGTGTATTACAATGAGGTTCCCAACGTCAGATGGCAGTGAACATGACCCGCCATCAGGGGACTGAGCGGACAATCACAAACTGGTTTCTGGACGTTGTGAAACCAATTTTTGGCCTTCTTGTCATATTGTCCAATCACACCACCAAATGCGCCTGACACCAGTGGGCACGGACGATTCTGTCTAATGCAAGAGGTGGCTCAGGCTCTCAACAGCCACAGTCACATGCCTCTCTGACATGCTGGCAGAGGAGATTTCATCCAACTGTGTTGGGGGTCACCTGATGCCTGTAGCTCTGAAGGTCACTGTTGTGCTCAACTTCTTCACAACAGGGTCCTTTCAGGCAGCCTATGGAGACCTCAGTGGCATTACGCAGCCTGCTGCTCACCATTGCATCGAGGTCTTCACTGATGCTATGTTTCAAAGGGCAGGGAATTATATCTCTTTTACATTGGACAACCAGAGTCAACCCGAAAGAGCCGAAGGTTTGCAGCAATTGCAGGGATGGGGAGCCATTGACCGTATTCACGTCGCCATAAAGGCTCCTGCTGGACAGCCCTGCACCTTTTTGATAGGAAGGCCTTCCACTCATTGAACGTTCAGCAGGTCCGTGATCATCATCGACGGATCAAGCAGGTATGCGCCAGGTACCCAAGCAGCAGTCATGACTCCTTCATTCTGCAAAACTCTCAGGTGCCAGAGCTGTTCATCAGCCCTGATGCCCTGGATGGATGGCTTCTAGATGATAAGGGTTACCCATTGAAAAGATGGCTCATAATGCTAGTGAGGACACCCAGAACAGGCACTGATACGAGATACAATGATAGCCATGGGAGCACCAAGGCCATCATCGACCAGGCCTATTGAAAATGAGGTTCAGATGCCTTGACAGTTCAGGAGAGGCATTGCAGTACGCTCCATCCCGTGAGACGAGAAAGAGCTATTTAATAACCTTGCTGTAAAAGAACCTTAAGGGATGAGTGACCATAATATGATGGAATTTTACATTATGTTTGAAAGTAGATCAATCTGAACGCAGGGTGATAAATTTGAACAAAGTAAATTATGACGATATGAGGGGCAAATTGGCTGAGGTGGATTGGGAAAATACATTAAAAGGTATGATGGTGTTATCTTTTACCAAGGGGTTGCTTTGCTCAGGAACCAGTTGCACGCTTATCTGTTGGCAGGTCAGTCGATTACAATATACTGCAGACGCAGAGACCAATATGAAATGAAGTACATGCTATTTATTTACACAGACAACAGAGCACTAACATGATGTGTGCTTCTCCAACCTGACCTTACTCCAGACTAACATTAACATGGTAGCCCGTGCTACACAGCTATTGGGTCTTACGTGTTCTCATGTGTTCAATTTGCTCACATTCTCTTAAAGGTGTATTACACCTCAGATTACCACATCCCTCCCCCTTTACTTGAAAGCACATTTTATAATATATTAACTATTTACATATATGAACTACTTACGAATTCAGTCTCTCAGGAGGCTTCTTCAAATGTGTCAACCACCGTAGTTCTACAACTTCGGATGGTTTATCTGAGGCCTTCCTCTCAGGAGTTATCTGTCCACTAGGCTCTCCAGTAGGAACCTGTAAGTTTGCCCCTTTGACTCTCTCAGCCTCAACGGGTTCTACAGGTACTTCCAAAGCAAGAGGAGTTCCTTCTACCTGTGGTGTCGACTCCAAGGAGAACATTTGGCGTACCTTCTCTCGTGGATCTGTTCCTCTTTTCCTGAGGTGATCTACATGTCTGCTGATTATCCAACCTTCAACCAAAACATGGTAGGACAGGGGTCCTGTCATTGCACTGACTTCACCTGATAGCCATTTGGGCCCATCTCCAATGTGCTTTGTAAAAACTGCTTCTCCTACAGTGAAGTTTCTTTCACGACTGTGGCAATCATGTTCATTTTTCTGGGCCTCCTGACTTCTCTTTACCCTCCCCCATAAATTTGGCCTTATGAGGCTCAAATGTGTCCTAAGATGTCTCTTCATTGATAACTCTGCGGGGGAAATACCAATTTGTGGGGTAGTCCTATAGCTGAGCAGGAAACATGATAACTTTGTTGCTATAGAGTCCTCCTCTAGTTTTTTCATTCCGGCCTTGAAGGTCTGAACTGCCCTTTCAGCCAACCCATTCGACAAATGGTAGTATGGCAAGGTCTTGACATGTGTTACGCCATTGAGACTTGTAAATCTTTGGAATTCCTCACTAGTGAATGCCGTTCCATTATCAGACACTATTATCTCTGGTAAACCGTGTATCGTAAAACTCTGATGCAATCTGTCTATGGAGGCGGCAGATGTGGGTGATCTCACCTCATATACATCCGTCCATTTGGAGTGGGAGTCAATAAATAAGAGGAACATTGTGCCCCAAAAAGGTCCCACATAGTCATTGTGGAGGCGGACCCATGGCCTTCCTGGCCATTCCCAAGGATGCAGTGGAGCAGAAGGAGGCAATTTCTGCACCTGTTGGCACTGCATGCAGCTCTTGACCATGTTTTCGATTTCAGTGTCCATCCCTGGCCACCATAAGTAGCATTTTCATTCTGGAAATGCTGGGGTGAGCGCTATGCAATTCTATTAACAATGGTTGTCTTTCGCTGGGAGGCACAATGATTCTCGTTCCCCATGTAAGATGCCATCCTGGCAGGTGAGCTTGTACCTACTGTTAAAATAGGGCTTCATTACGTCCGACTTTGGCTCATTAGACCATCCCTGCAAGACTTGTTCCCTAACGTGAGACAAAACTGGATTGCGGTCTGCCCATTCTCTGATCTATTTGGCATTCACTGGTGATGAATCCCAGAAAATCCACCAGACAAGTTCTTGAGGGATGGGGATGTTCACACTGCAGTCCTTTAGAGGTAATCGGGTCAGCGCGTGGGCGTTGGCAATCTGGCTTCCCAGCCGGTGGGTAAAAGTATATTTGTAAGCAGCTAGAATCAGCGCCCACCTTTGGATTGGGGGTATTGCCTTATCTTCCCCAAACAAGCCTAGTAGTGGCTTGTGATCGGATACGATGGTAGAGTGACGACCATGGATGTACTGGTGGAATTTCTTAATGCCAAATACAATGGATAAGCCTTCTTTCTCTATTTGGGAGTATCTTCGTTCTGCTACACTGAGTGTTCTTGAGATGTAGCCAATGGGCCGTTTGGAGCCATCTGGTGGACGAGTACTGCCCCTACTCCATAAGGGGGTGCATTGCAGGTTAAAATCAATTCTTTCTTTGGGTTGAAATGTACCAACAGGGCCGATGAATGTAGTAACTGCTTTACTGCTGTAAAAGCCTGTTGTTGTGGGGCTTGCCAAGTCCACCTGTGATTTTCCTTGAATAATCCGTATAATGGAGCCAGTACTGTTGACAAATTTGGGAGTGTATGACCGTAGTAGTTAACCATTCCCAAGAAGGGCCCGAGTCCTGTGACATTTTTCGGGTCTGGCGCCTCACGAATACCTCTCATCTTGTCTTCTACTGGGTGATGGCCCTTCAAGTCGACCCTATGACCCAGGTAAATCACTTGGAAGATACATTTTTCCCTTTTCAAACGTACTCCAGCTTATGAGAAATGCTTCAATATCTCTTCCAAGTTAGCCAGGTGTTCTTCATCAGTTAGTCCTGTTACTAGGACAACATCGAGATAAACCACCACACAGGGTAGACCTTGGAGCAAATTTTCCATAGTCCGTTGGAAAATGGCACAAGTCGATGAGACTCCAAAGGATAACCTGGTATACTGGTATAACCCTCTATGTGTGTTGATAGTCTCAAAATCCCAAGAGGCTTTTTCTAGCTCGACTTGCTGGTAAGCGTGGCTCATGTCGAGTTTCATATATGTGGTTCCCCCTGCCAGCTTGGAGTACAATTCTTCAATTTTCGGTATAGGGTGCCTATCAAGTCTGGCCACTTTGTTAACGGTAAACTTGTAGTCCCCATATATTTGCACACTCTGGTCAGGCTCCAGTACTGAAACTAGGGGTGCTGCCCATTCGGTAAATTGTACAGGTTGTAAGACTCCCAACCTTTCCAGCCTGCCCAATTCAATTTCCACTTTTTCTCGTAATGGATAGGGGACTGGCCTCGCCTTCAAAAATCTGGGGGGTTGCTCCAGGATCCACATGGATTTTAGCTTGGAGTCCCTGAATCTTCCCGAGCTCTTCCCTGAACACAGGGGCGTATTTCTGTAATAATTCTTGCAGATCTTTCATTCTGAGTTGAAAAATCTCAGTCCACTCCAACTTTATTTCCTTAAGCCAGTTCCTACCAAGTAGAGTTGGACCCTCCCCTGCTACCACTATTAGGGGTAGGTTAGCAGACCAGCTTCCATATTGTACTGGCACCTTGCATATGACCCTTTACTCATATGTTTTCACCAGTATGTGTCTTTAGTCTAGCATCTGAGTTTTCCACCTTTAGTGACTGGCCTCCTCCATTCAGATACTTAAACGTGTATTCCCCTATGACTGTTGTGGATGTGCCTGTAGCCAACTCCATTCGAAGGAGTTTTCTGTTGATTTCTACTGTCACATAAATTGGCTCTGTTTTACCCATTTTTAAGTTGTGTAGCGAGTAAATATCTGACTCTGTTTCTTGGGTTCCTCCATTATATAAATTTTGCAACTTCTGCCTTTTTGTTTGAAATTTTGCCTCAATCTTTCTTTACAATGTCACATAATATGCCCATTGCGATGGCAGTAGAAACACTCTGTTCTTTTAAATTGTCATTCATTTGCAGGCTGTCTGGTTCTAATTCTATTATTAGTGTGGTTGTTATCCATTAAACCATTGCTTTTTGCTGGTCTGTTAATGGCAGCTGTATCCTGCCTTTCCGCGGAGCCCAGCGCTTCCTCACCATTTCTATCCAGTGCCTTCCTCCTGACATGAAGGATGGCGCCATTTTGTGCTCCCTTGATTGATTCTGAACCCTGACTGCGTTCTCCATTGCGAGTGTCAACTCCAGTGCCTTGCTGAAGTCTAAATTTGTTTCTGACAACCGTTTTTTGAAAGGTTGTCATTAATCCCACACCCTAATCGGTCTCCTAACATGTCATTAATCGACGTCCCGAGCTCTCAGTGCTCTGTCAGTTGTTTTAAGGCTGCTACATAGCAAATGAGTGTCTCTCCAGGGGCGCGACACCGCTAATTAAATTTAAAACGCTGCGTAGTTGCCAAGGGTTTCGGCTGAAAGTAGCTTTTCACAAGATTCAACTCATCAAAGCTCTTGGAATCTGGGGCGTTGGGTGCCATTAGACTACAAATTAGGCCGTATGTTTTACTGCCACATGTCGATAAGTGAATCGCCCGCCTCTTCTCCTCCCCCGATATGTCGTTGGACAAAAAGAATAACGCGAGGCATTCAATATAATGTGACCAGTCATCGGTGGTCTGATCAAACGGTTCGATGCAGCCAAATTGTGGCATACTGGAGGGTGATAACTTCGACGACTATGGTGAGGGCTTACAATTGTAATGTACTTACAATCAGCCTGCAGGCATGGCTGATTCACTACAGCTGAGTTTTCGCGGCTTCCTTGGTGTCGTCGAGTGGTTGCGTTTTGCCTCGTCGCCAGTTGTTATCTTTTACTATGGGGTCATTTTGCTCGCGAACCAGTTGCACGCTTATCTGTCGGCAGATGAGTTGATTACAATATACTGCAGACGCAGAGACCAATATGAAATAAAGCACATACTATTTATTTACACAGACAACAGAGCACTAACATGATGTGTGCTTCTCCAACCAGACTCTACTCTAGACTAACTCTAACATGGTAGCCCACGCTACACAGCTATTGGGTCTTACAGTCATGTGGTCAATCTGCTCACATTCTCTTAAAGGTGTATTACACCTCAGATTACCACAAGTGGATAGTCTTTAAAGAATTATTACATAGTTCACAGCAACTATACATTCCTTCAAGGCACAAAAACCCAGAAAAAGTCAGTCAACCATGGCTAACAAAGGAAGTTAAGGATTGTAGAATGTTAAAAGAAAAGGCCTATAAAGTTGCCAGCAATAGTAGTAAGCCTGAAGAACGGGAGCATTTTAGAATACAGCACATGAGGACCAAGAAATTGATGAAGAAAGGGAAAATAGAATATGAATGTAAACTAGCAAAATACATAAAAACGGACTGTAAAAGCTTCTATAGGTATGTAAAAAGGAAGTGTTTGGCTAAGACAAATGTGGGTCCATTACAGGCAGAGTCAGGAGAATTTATAATGTGGAATAGAGAAATGGAAGAGAAGCTAAATGATTACTTTGTGTCTGTCTTCACTGAGGAAGATACAAGAAATCTCCCAGAATTAGAGATACAAGGGATGAGGGAGAATGAGGAATTGAAGGAAATTAGTATTAGTAAGCAGGTTGTGTTGGAGAAATTAATGTGACTGAAGGTTGATAGGATCCTGGGACCTGAAGTTCTACATCCCAGAGTTTAGAAATAGGTAGCGATGGAGATAGTGGATGCATTAATGATCATCTTCCAAAATTCTATAGATTCTGGAATGATTCCTGCAGATTGGATGTTAGCAAATGTCACCCTACTATTTAAGAAGGTAGGGAGAGAGAAAACAGGGAGCTATAGACCTGTTACCCTTACACCATTAGTGGGGAAAATGCTAAAAAAAAAAACCAAGGATGTGATAAATGGACACTTGGATAATAATGATCTGATTGGGCATAGTCAACATGGATTTATGAAAGGGAAATCATGTTTGACGAACCTGTTTGAATTTTTTTGAGGATGCTATTAACAGAATTGACAAAGGAGAGTTAGTGGACATAGTATACTTGGTTTGTCAGAAGGCTTTTGATAAAGTCCCCCACAGGAGGTTGGTTAGCAAAATTAAAGCACACAGAGTAGGAGGCAATTATACTGGCATGGACTAAGGATTGGTTAACAGGCAGAAAACAAGAGGGTAGAAATAAACCTTGCATTGGCAGGCTGTGACTAGCCGCAAGGATCAGTGGGGCCCCAATTATAACAGTTATTTGGATGTGGGGACCAAATGTAATATTTCAAAATTCACAGATGACACAAAGCTAGGTGGGAATGTGTGTTGTGAGGAAGATGCAAAGTGGTTACAAGGGGATTTGTATAGACTTAGTGAGTGAACAGGAACATGGCAGATGGACTATAATGTGAAAAAATGTGAGGTTATCCACTTTGGTAGGAGGAACAGGTGTGCAGAGTATTTCTTAAATGATGAGAGATTAGAAAGTGTAGATGTACAAAGGAACCTGGGTGTCCCTGTTATTGAGTCACTGAAAGCTGACATGCAGGTGCAGCAAGCAATTAGGAAGGCTAATGGTACATTGGTCTTTATTGCAAGAGGATTTGTATACAGGAGCAGCGGAATCTTGCTTCAATTGTATAGAACCTGGGTTAGACTGCACCTGGAGGACTGTGTGCAGTTTTGGTCCCCTTACCTTGGAAAGGATATTATTGCCATAGAGGGAGTGCAGCGAAGGTTCACCAGACTTGTTCCCAGGATGGCGGGACTGTCCTATGAAGAGAGATTGGGGAAACAGGACCTGTATTCTCTAGAGCTTTGAAGAATGAGAGGTGCCCTCATTGAAACCTACAAAATACTTAAACGGATAGACGGGGTAGATGCAGATGAGGTCTTTCCCCTTGTTGGGAAGTCTAAACCAGGGGACACAATTTCAAAATAAGGGGGAAGCCACTTAGGGCCAAGATGAGCAGAAATTTTTTTTACTTAAGAGGGTTGTGAATCTTTGGAATTCTCTACCCCAGAGGACTGTGGAAGCTCAGTCATTGGGTATGGCCGAGATTTTCCAGCCCCTCCAGCCAGTGGGATCTTCCGGCCCCAACTGAAGTGAATGGAAGTTTGAATGGCCCACGGAGGATCCATCGCGCCGGGGCTAGAAAATCCCGATCTATGTTTAAAACAGAGATTGACAGATTTCTAAATACCAATGACATAAAGAAATATGGGGATAGTGTGGGAAAAAGACATTGAAGTGGATGATCAGCCGTGATCATTTTGAATGGTGGAGCAGGCTCGATGGGCTACTCCTGCTCCTATGTTCCTATATTCCCATCCAGTGTGTCCCTCGTGGTCATGGTGTGCTATGCCCTCCATAACCTCACTAACCAGAGAGGGGATGTGGGCATGGCAGTTAGGGCCCATTCAGGTGGAAGGCCCTGGATGTGATCGCATGGATGGCCAGGGATGCTTTAATAAGGCAGAGTTTTCAATAGGTTCTGAAGTCCGGACCTCAGTGATGCATGCACGCCGTGTCCCCAAACCTTTTCCCATCTGCAATGTGAGACTCATGTCAGGGTCCTGTCAACACTTACCCTGTCCAAATACTGACACTCGAAGCATCCTGCCCTGCATCAAACTATTAAAGTTGTCAACTATCTCCTGAAAGTAGTTCCGCAGCTATAACATATTTCTGCGTGAGGTCAGGGTTTATTTCCATACTGATTATAGAGACTTAACATTCACAGGCATAAGTAACACACTCATTTAACCCACTTGGTGACTACTGAGAGTTTTAATGACATGTCTCCAAATGCTCCAGCGCAGTGCTCCCCCCTCACTTGCAGCTGCAATGGTGAGAGGTTGACCTGCCACCTCCCTTGCCTGGATGACTTTGGTGGGCTTTGGCAGCCTCTGTGCGGCTGAGGCCTTGAGCGATCCACAACGTTAGAAAGCTCCTGCTGAGTGGCAGGAGGATCTTCAGTCACCGCAGCACTGATCGAGGACTGTGTCAATGGCAGGTGGACAGAGGAGATGCTGTCCCCATCAGAAGCGCCCTGAGAGGTGCTTCCAGATGGCGGCAGCTGCTGCTCATCCTCCACCACTAGGACCGTTTGGTCTTTCCTACCTTCCTGTGAGGTCCCAGGAGGTGGGTCTGTGCCCATGCTCCAAGTCCCCCTGTCACTCTGAGCCCCTGAGCTCAGAGCTGGGGTGATGGTGTGCAGATCAGAACACATACTCACGATTGCATTTGCATTACGCTCAGTTTGCCCCTTCAGGATCGTCACCAGTCTGTCCATGGGGGAAGCTTGGCATTCCGAAGAGTGGGTGATCGAAGTGCACATGGCCTGGATGGACACCTCCACAGTCTGGGCCAGAGCAAACAAGGCCCCTGGTATACCAGCCAAACCTTCACTGGCCTCATGCTGGACATTCAGCACCTGCCCACTAATGGACGACTCTAGAGGTTCATCATCCGACTTGGAATCAGTCTCTGGATCATCCCAGACACTCCTCCAACTACCCGAGGCCTGCTCTACCACACTGTCTGGCAGCTGCACATGCAACTGTGAAGTGCCCTAACTAGTCTGTGCCTACCCTTGTCCCGCCCTGTAAATCCCTGCCGAGATGCCAGTATCTGCACTGATGCTTGGGACAGAGAAAGAGTGTGACACTGGATTCTCTGAAGGTTCTTCCTCATTCTCAGAGGAGAATGATGGCCTGGCATTGAGACAAGGGTCAGCTGTGACAGAGAGACAGAAGTAAGGGGGTTAGTGGTCATCACAAACCTTTCCACAGCTGTGCAAAGTCATAATGCTCAGCAACATTACAGTCATGTGCAACATGAGATATGAGACTATGCAGACACTATACACATTGCTAGCAACATCTAAAGCTTCTGACTATGAAGCTTCCCTGACTTTTTGGCGTTATACCGAGGTTTTTTACTTTCATTGCATCATGACAAACCTTCATCAATCTCTCACTTGCCCTACCCCCTTCTCTCTCTGTTTCAGCCATTAGCCACCTCACCAGACCTATACCTTTCTCCAATCTCGCCTCTGCCAATGGACCTGGGTGACTCAGACTCAGACAGCATCAGAACCTCCTCCTCAAATGGAATTAGTACAACAAGGTTTGGCACACACCTTCCAGTCTGGCCTCGCTCACTGGCATAGTGGGCACAATTCTCCTGAAAATAAGTGTAACATTGCAATCACTAACACTGCTAGTTTATTTGATGCCATCCCGTCAATGCATTATTAGCAGAGTGCTCGGCAGCCTAGATGCTGTGCACCTTCCTCATCTGCACAGGCTGCCACCATCCCACTCTCCAGCTGGACCAAAGCGATAAATGCACACTGACATCAGCACTAACACCAACACCTCTGCTGCATCATGCTGCCTTAGAGCTCCAGCCAAGCTCGTAGAGTCATCTTTAAATCATGGGGTTTAGCCCTTCTCCCTTGCGGGTCTGACATCTCTGGAGGGAAATATGCAGCAACTCCTTTATGCAAAGATGTGGAAAACTTGTTAATGTTCAAAAAGAATGCCGCCTATGTTCATTGGCAAACTTTGCATACGTCAGATATCGCACAAATGCACACTTACCTTAAAGGTCTGCAATTATCTCCCGTTCAAAAATGCTGCAGAACTCTGCTGAGTGCAGACATTTGCTGGTTCCCTGTCCCGTGCCAGGGGGCCCTCAAATTACTGACTTGTTTCAGGTCATGGCCAAAGACCTTGGAGGCCGGACATCCCTCTCTTGGGGGGGATTGGGCAGGATGCTGTAAGCCTCAAACCCATCCTGCACTCACAATTGGATCAATTAACGCACTTCTGGCAAGTTTAAACAGCAGGCCCAGAAGGTGGAAGGCCGCCCACTTCCAGGTGCAGGTCCTAATACTAAAGCGTATTATTCAGCCCTATGTTTGTAAAACCTTATTATTTAATCCTGGAAATCGCAACAGATCACCTCCTGTTCTGTTTTTAATTCCACCCAAGAGTTTCCCTACACATTACAGGATCTTGAAGGTTCCTTCATTTCTCCTGACTCCAACCCAAGGTGTGCCACAGCTCTTCAAAATTTATTTTAATTCTCCTCAGTTTTCCAGTCTATCACTTAGACTTTGAGAGCTCGGTCTCTATCTCTCTGTCTGTGAGAATTCCACTGCTGATCTCTTCCACTAGTTTTACCAGGCAGATCTGACAATTTTACTTCTTCAAGCTCTTAGACTTTTCATAGCGAGCACGGGCCCCACTCATAATTGCTGCTTAGTAGCTTCAGGTCAGGGACACGTCTGATTCCTATTGCCCTCTATGCCCCTTGTCCTGGCTGCTGGCAGATACGCAACTGCCTTCTCAAAGCCTTCTAAATTGACTATGCTGGCAGCTTTCTCACAGCTTTCTGAGCTGACTGACTGTTTCTGTGAGAAAACACACAAAACGCACCACACAAAAGGGTAGTTCCCTGCAACCTATCCCCATTGCGATGTCACACCTTGTATGTCCCAGATGGAAATTTAAACTAATGATCGTTTACCTTCAAAACACTCTTTGATTCCAGGGCCCACACGAATAACTTATATCTCTATTGGAGATAACGTTCCTCTCACTATTCTTACTGATTCCATCAGGAAGTCCGAGTTGCCTTTTAGCTCTTTTGATTTGGGGAACCTACATTAATCTTCCCAGTTTACCCTCCAACTTCAAAGCATTTTCCGAGGTGCCTTGAGACAAACTGCCTAAAGTAGCCATTATAAACTTAGGCTTTTACTTTTACCACCATCCTAGCAACACAATAAAAACTTTCCCTTTGAACTGTAATTACCCGAGTCTGTTTGAATTGCACTTACTTCAGGATGTTTAGCAGATGTTTCCAATTATCTATCTTTAAAATTCAATTCCTAAAACTAAAAGTTATACTTCTAGAACATGTGAATTATGAACTTAGATATTCACAATAATTTCCTATTCACTGGAAATAGCTTGTATGTTAAAGAGTGAACTCTGTACAATCACAGTGAACAGGTGAAGAATGAGTGGGGTATATACACACAGATCAATAAACAGGAGGGCAAAAAAGGAAATTCCAAATGCCCCCTATTCTCACGTGATTTCCTGGGCTCAGAACTATTTCTAGATTGGCAGTGGGTGCCCATGCACTAGCAGGACTAGGGGAAAAGTAACATCCTGGGTTCTTGCTGCTCCACTGGGAGGTCAGCAGGTTGGCGTAACTGGCAGGTAAATCATTTTCCGTGCACTTCTCCCTCGGTGGAGGGGCTTTGTTTGGAGCTTACATCAGCCCAAAACTTTCCATTCATTTACTTTCTGCAGCCACGGGTACTACTGGGTATAACAGTAACATTTCTGGCAGCCAATTTCCAAGGGAGTCTGGGCAGAAGTGCCCACCACTCCTCTGGGCACACACATAATTGAACTCTGGATATAGGAAGAATAGTTTGATGAAGCAACTATCCACTCCTCAAATCGCCTCCTCCCATTCATACATCCATGGGGCAAAAATCAGGTTGTTTCAAATACTATAAGGAAATTGCTTACATATGGGATGGAATTTTATGCTGTTCGGATTTTAACGCCCCATCGAAGTTAATGGACTTTTGATTGGCTCGCCACATTTTACGGTCCCACCCTTGCTGCCAGGGGGCCATAAAATTCTGCCTATGAAGCTGAAGGGTTCAAAATCTCAACAGTAGCTGCCATATCATTGCAGCTCCATTGATGATTTACAGAGTGAGTGGAGTATTGGCACCCGTACTGACCATTAAATCTAAACAATGCCTAAAGAGAAACAGAGCCTCCAGTCTGATCAGTTGTAAGGAAAGCGCAGCACTGTAACCATAGTGTTCTGGTTCAGGCTAAGTTGTGGAAAATGAAACTTGATTGGTGATGTGATCCAATTTGGTACAGACCAGATGTACACAAAGCGCTTCTGTGATGCCCTGTTGAAAATGTTTGCCCTGGAATAAGCCAACATGACACCTCTGCAGGGTGCTGCTTGTTCCATCTCTCTCAATGGCAAGGCACAGATCATGTAGAGAAGGGGTGAACACTTTGATAAACTAGTGAATAGACTTCCATCATTACAGACAAACTCCTCAAAGGGCAGAGCAGTCGCAACATTACTGCCATGAAGATAGAAACACAATTTATGTCATTCTAACGATTCAATAGTCTTAACAGAAACGGTTCTGGTATTCAACATTGAACCAGTATACATAAAGTTAACAAAAATGAACGTATAATCACCCGTGATCTGTCCTTCTTGTGCTCATGGTGGCATTAACTTACATTTGCGAGTGCTATGTCTAGGTGCATCCCCCCCACCCACCGCCTCACTGGCACCAGCATTGGAGAGAGCCTGCTGACTCTGCTGTTCTGTTGGCCTTGATGACCTTGGCGGTCATCCTCTGGCCAGTGGAGCCTGTGCCAGCCCTGCCTGGGAGGGAACAGACAGCACCATGACTGGCATCTCCCCTGTCACTGTAGCCTCATCAGATGCTACAGTCACTGGCAGAGGGGCGGAGGAGCTGCTGCCATCATCCAGAGCGCCCTGAGAGGAGCCCACAGAGACAGGGAGCTCGTGCACCAACATGAGGTCACTGTGGAACTTCCTACACGCCACTGGTGGGCAGGCACCTAGCTGGGATACTGGGTGCCTCATCCATCTCCCGCACTGACACTGATCACCTAAGGTCAGTGCCCGTGTGAGGGCTTGCAGGTCCGAGCGCAGCCCTAGGAACCCCTCATCCTGTCCATGGAGCTGCCTCTCCACGAGAGTCGCCACTCTCTTAATGGAGGAGGCAGTACGCTCGGCTATAAGGGTCGAAGCAGTGCTCATGCTCCGCATGGACTCCTCCATCACGGAGACCATGGCATGCACACCCTCATGGATCTCTGCCAGATCCTCCTTCACATCTCGCTGCACACCCAGCATCTGCTGACTAATGGACAACTCCAGAGGCTCATCATCAGCCTTCGACTGAGCATCATCCTGGTCTCCAGGAGTCCTCCAGCTGCCGATGCCCTGGACACTCTCTGCCTCCGCCTGCACCTCAAGCAATTGTGAAGTGCCCTCACCAATGTGCACCGAGATACTAGCCGCTGCTCTAATGCTCACTGAGGTGCTGGTATCTGTACTGGTGCCTGCTTCAGAGTGGGTGTGACACAGGTGCAAATGACGCCTAGTGGTCCTCCAATGTCAGGGGTGGCCCTTCGGGGTCTGGAGAGCGAACGCCTGCTGGTGAACCTAAAATAGAGAAGAAGGGCATGTCATTAGTTAAAGTCATCACTCTGTCACTGTGCATGCCAGGCACCCTGGTGAGACAATGGAGGTCTGCATCATGGTGCCATCATCTTCCAATGATCAATGGGGACTCCAGGTTTGAGGCTTACATCAATGAAAAGGTTACACTAATATGGTTGCACAAGCTAAATTCTCACCTCTGTACATTGCACCCTCTGGCACCCCTGCCTCTCCATGACTGGTTGCACATGGGGTGTGCCGGCTCTCAAGCTCCAGGGTGTCTTGCTCATACCTTGAGAGGATTAGGAGGCTAGTGGGGCCTCAGCTGATCCGCAAACTTTCTACTTTGTTGTGGGCTGTCTTCTCCTGAAACAACAGAGGAGCATTGATTAGTCCACTCTCTACCTGCAGCACCATTGCAGTGGCCAACCCCAGCTGAGGAACACCTCGCATGGCACACCCGAGTCATGGTCCTTGAGCCGCAAGGCACTCAGTCCATGCAGCCCGGGCTCACCCCCTTAGCCAGCTCTGGTGTGATTGGCAATTGGCACTCAGACTCTAGCACCCATGAAGTCCACGGGGGTACGGCCACACCTTAACATATCTGCACACTGACCCATGCCAACATGGTACTCACCTTTCCTGAGCACAGAATATTATTGAAGCGCTTCCAGTGCTACACCCAGGAGCGCCGCACCACGTCACAGCTGCTGACCATTGCTGCCACCTCCTCCCATGCCCTCTTGGTGAGGTGCAGTGGCCTCCTCCCATCCCTGGGGACAAGGATGTCCCTCCTGGCAGCCACCTCCTCCAGGATGGTGGCGAGGCACTCATCAGAGAAGTGGGGAGCCAGCCTGCCCTCCCGCCTGCCGTGTCCAGCTGCGCTCGGGTCCATTGTACCGGCTCAGGGAACATCCTCCATGGCAGCCTCCCAGGGATTGCCTGGGCTGCTTTTAAACTGGCTGCTGGGTCGCCATTGGACCTGGCGGCCAACAGGCCCCCCCCACCGCACCCCCTCCGCCCCTTCCTGGCCAATGCAGAGCCACGTTTCACGCTGGGCGGGCCTTAATTGACTCGCCAGCGTGAAATCGCGGTCGGGGCCCAATCGTGGGTGGCAATCTGTTTCGCTGCCGCTCCCGGGCCCACCCAACGAAGGGAAAATCCTGCCCTTAAAGTAGATCGACTGCATTGGGTCAGTGCTCTGGCTTTACTGTCTGAGAGACCCATTAAGCTGAGACCATCAGCATTGAGGCCAGGCTATAAAAAGTGCAGCTATTCTGGGTCAAAACATTTTGTCTAAATGGGAAGCGCCAGATTGCAAGCTGGAAAAGGACAAAAAGAGCAAAGTAGGCAGCAAGCAAGATATAGGGGCTCTTTCAAACAATGTAATATCACAAAATAAAAATGGATGAGGGAGGTAATTTGACTTTAGATCATCCATTCAGATCCAAAAGTCTCATCATCTTACCTATCTCGATAAGATCGCCTCTCAGTTGCCTCCTAAGTGAAAAGTCCACAGCCAGAATTTTACGTGTTCGTTTTGGGCTCGTGGCCGACCTGGAAGAACGTTAAATCATGCGTGATGATATTGGGCGTGTGTCCTAACGTCATCGCGCATATTATGGTCGGCGGACATGCTGCGTGCCCGCCAACAACTAATCAGCTTCTTAAGGCAATTAAAAGGGTAATTGACTGGAATTTTACACTGCCTGTGTGATTTTTCATTTGGCTCATGGGCAAGCGGCCATCCCGTTTTTTTGCTTTTCCCATCCAAGGGCAGGATAAAAGGGAGCAGGAGTATTGGCTGTGTGAGTGGTTAGGAATTGAGGTGAGAGTTTGCTCTTGCTTTATTGTTGAGATTTCATACCTGTTCCTCTGGTTTCTTCTGAAGTATTTGCTTTGTTAGCCGTGTTCTGAGGACTCTCTTGTTTTATCAACGCTGAAGCTGGAGAAATGCTGGAGCATTTCTGCCTAATGAAATGGGGCAGTGCCATCTGCATCTCAGCAGATGGGGATTGTGTACTCTGCTGGGCACCTCTTCTGAGGAGGAAGGAAGGGGCAGAGGGGAGAGGTCGCCAGGTGTCCGCAGGTAGCATCGCAGTGACAGACATGTGGGAGGAGAGGCGAGGCACAGGGGTGCAGGGCCCTCAGGGACAGCAAGGCGGACAGGACCACAGAAGACGCCACTATCCTGCTGCCAGAGTGTACAGGCAGTGATTCAGCTACCTCAAAATGTCCAAGGTCCAGTGCCACAGGAGGCTGTGCCTCTCTAGGGACACCGTGATATCATTATGCCAGATGATTGGGCCTGAGATCACCTCCAACTGTGTGGGTGGGCACCCAATGCCAGTGGCTTTGAAGGGCACAGTAACCCTCAATTTTTCTGCATTCAGATCTTTCCAGGGGTCAGTGGGGGAATCTATGTGGAGTGTCCAATTAGCTGTCCATAGCTGCGTCAAGGTCATAACGGACGCTTTGTTCAGATGGGTCCTCAGATTCATTCATTACTGGATGGACCAAGCCAGCCAGGCTGAACAAGCCAGAGGCTTTGCTGCAGTTGCTGGGTTCCCCCATATCCAGGGTGCCATAGACTGCACTCATGTGGCCAGCAAGGCTCCAGCGGGTCAGTCAGGTGCCTTTGTGAATAGGAAGGGTTACCATTCCATGAACGTGCAGATAGTATGTGACCACAAGGCCTAGATTCTGCAAGTCTGTGCAAGGTACCCTGGCAGATCCCATGAGGTATATACATTCTCCGACACTCCCAGATGCCAAGGCTGCTTGTGGCCCCAGCTCGGCTGAATGGTTGGCTGCTTTGTGATAAAGGATAGCCCTTGAAAAGTTGGCTCATGACACCACTCCGCACCCTGGGACAGAGGCGGAAGAGAGGTACAATCGGAGTCATGCCTCCACAAGGGCGGCGGTTGAGAGGACAATAGGGCTAATGAAGGTGAGGTTCCGCTGCCTGGACCGTTCCGGGGGTTCCCTGTAGTATCCACCAGAGTGCTTGTTGCTTATCGTTGTAGTCTGCTGTGCTCTGCACAATCTGGCACTGACAAGAGGATGAGGATACTGAGGCAGCTCCACAAATCTCAGAGGAAGATTCTACAGATGTATCTGATGAGGAGCCTGGGCAGGCACAGGGTGAGGGTGAGGAGGCAGGCTTTATGAGCCTTCAGGGAGGCAGGGACATCGGGGAGGCCTCGGTTCAACGCTTCTTCAGCTAGGCCGCCAAGGCTTGGCTTCCATCCCAGTGTAAGGGCGCCGCCTCTGTCACACACATTTCTGTGAAGGCAAGGCCATGATCCCAATGTCACTTCACGACCCCTGTAATAAAGTTCCATCTCCGTGTAAGGGCGCTGCCTCTGTAATAAAGTTCCATCCCACAACCTCTGTAATAAAGTTTGCTGCCCCTACCGCCTACCACTGATGAGGCCTGCGCCTATGGAAAACATGAGGGACACTCAGGACATTGAAACAAAATCTTGCTTTATATCTTTTCCAGAGTTGCAAGCAAGGAACAAAATATAATATGGTTGCCAAAATCACACAGAAACAATGCATAGAAACAATGCTGATGAAATGAATGCATGTCACCCATGAAACCGCTATCCTGTGCTCATGGTGCCTTAAACTTACGCTTGCAATGCTATGTCTTGGTGCCCACCAACACAACCCACCTCCTCCCTGGCAACAGCATTGGAAGCAGATTACTAACTCTGCTGTTGTGTTGGCCCTGATGACCTTGGCGGTCATCCTCTGGCCGGCAGGGCCTGAGCAGGCTTAGCGTGGGAGGGTGCGACCAGTGACATGGCTGGTTTGAGTCGTCATGGCCTCAAACGATGCCATGGTCTCTGGCAGGGGAGCAGAGGAGTTGCCTCCCTCATCCAGAGTGCCATGAGAGAAGCCCACAGAGACAACAGGCAGCTCGTCCACCAGCGTGAGGTCTGTCTGGACACCATGCTCACCATTGATGGACGGGCACCTAGCAGAGAGACTAGGTGCCTCATCCATCTCTCACACTGGCAGTGGCCTCCTGAGGTCATTGCCTGCGTGAGGACTTGCAGGTCCGAGTGTGACCCCAGGAACCCCGATTCTGTTCCTGGAGCTGACTCCCCATTAGAGTTGCCACTCTCCCAATGGAGGAGACTGTGTGCTCGGTGCTCAGTGTCAACGTAGTGCTCAAGCTCTGCATGGACCGTCCAAGACAGAGACCATGGCACTCAGACCCTAAGAGATCTCCGCCAGATCTTCCCGCGTATTCTGCTGGACAATCAGCATCTGCTGCCTGATGGATGACTCCAGAGGCTTGTCATCTGCCTCGGACTCAGCATAGTCCTGGTCTCCAGCAGTCCTCTGACTGCCAGTATCCTGGGCACTCTCTGCCTTCGCCAGCTCCTCATGAGAGTGTGATGTGCCCTCACCACAGTGCACTCCAAATGGAGTTAATGCACTATAGCCCACCAACGTGCCCGTGTTTGTGCTGGTGCTTGGTGCAGAGAGTGTATGTGACATGGCTGCATCGCTAGACGGTTCCTCCTTGGGTTTCAAGGGGGAGTCCTTGGGGTCAGCCGCAGATTGTAAGGATGGTTCTTCTGAGGGAGAAACAGAGTCTGTCAGTTAAGAACATCATCACTAAGTGCCTGTGCAAGCATGACGGTTGCTTGTCAAAATGGACACCTGCCTCACTGAGGCACCGAGTGGCCAAGCGACGGGCACTCTGAATTTGAACTTCTCATTGGAGGTGTCATGACCCTGCCCTTCTTGCACACTCCCCCAGTCTCTCATCTGCCCACTGCACTCTTACCGTCCTCCGAGACCCCTGCCTCTCCGAGACCCCTGCTTCTCCGAGACCTGTAGACCTTGCTCCTCGTTCGCATTCATTGTCCAGGACAGGACAAACCTGGACAGGATCAGGATGTTGGGCACCCCTCCACCTGTTCATGTGTGCTCCAGTGCATTATGGCCTCTCTTCTCCTGAACGTGAACAAATGCATTCATTCGTCCATCCTCTACCGGCAACACTACTCCCACCTCCCCACCAGAGAGCCAGCTTGAGGTGTCCGTCAGATTGTCACTCCTCACCCTTTTACACTCCTCACCCTTCTACACAGGGTGAGTGGCAACATCTTCCACCCTTGGCAGGCACAGGGATATGTGCCATTTGGCACTATGCATCTCACACCCCTGAGCCACCCTCCATGCTAAGTTGGCACTCACCCTTGCAAAGCGCAGAGGATCATTGAACCATTTCTGGCAATGGATCCATGCGCGGCGCACCACATCATCCCCACTCACCTGGGCCAGCCACCTCCGTCCAGGGCTTCTTTGACTGGTGGGGTGGAGTCCTCTTGCCATCCCCCGGCCTGAGCATATCACACCAGGAACTCACTGCCTCCACTAGGGCACGCAGGCAGAGAATCGTGGGGCACAGTGCCCACTGGGTGCTGAGGCCATCACTTATGCCAAATTTTCCAGTCTCTCAGCGACAACTCCGTTAGGCTCCTTCCCAACTCCTGGCAGCCTTCTGGGAGCTGCCTGGGCTCGATTTATACCCCGCTGTGGATCACCTTGCATCCACCATACTCCCACCCCCACTGGCAGCGCTGCAACAATGTCCCGGCACGTTTCATGCTGGTTGGCCCTTAATTGGCCAGCATGAAATCGCATCGTTCCAATAATCGTGGGCGGCTGCTTCCAAGGCCTGCCGATCACACGCGTCCGACGAACTCAAAATTCAGGCCCATGTTTTTCTACAGTGGGCTGAATAATCTCCTTCTGTGTTGTATAATTGTGTCTCAGTGACCCTAACTGAACATAACACTCTAGGTGTGGCCTGAGCAGCACCCTGTATAGTTTATCATAACTTCCTGGCTTGTGCTCTGCTGTTTTGGTTATATAGTTCAGTGTTTTGTTAGTCGCTGCTGTGCATTCCTTAGATTTGTTGAATGTTAAATCTAACTAAACATCCTTAGTTGCTTTCAACTTCAACTGTATATATTTCAGCATCATTCCTGGAGTTGGCTTTTCACCCATCTTTCTTCTTGTGGGCAGAACATAATTCTTGTCTTTAATAAATTTTATCAGCCATTGTTCCACCTACTTAATATTCTATCCAACTCATTTTGAAATACCCAAGCTCCCTCTTAAGAATCCACTGCCTCTCCTTGTTTAGTATCATCCGCAAATTTGACCAATTCTAATTGAGTTTCAGAATCTAAGTCATTGACAGAAATCATAAACACTAGTGGTCTTAACACAGCAATCCCACTCATTCTGCACCATACCCTAATGTAAGCACCTCATTGGCTGTCTTTCTATAGGTCTCAGGGGTGATGCTGACTGTTTCTATAGGTTGCAGTTTGTAACAGTGTACATTCTATAAATTAACATGTGTGTCCATGTGCATTTCCATAGACTAGTCCTGCTCACTCCCAATACAGTCTCATCACCAAGAAATCGAATAGTAAATTCAGGAAAAACTCGTTAATCTGGAGAGTGGTAAAATGGTGGAACTCACTGCATCAGGGAGTAGATCAGACAAATGGCAGCCATAAATGCATTTAAGAGGAGCTGGATAAACACCTGAAGGAGAAGGGAACAGGGGGTTATGATGGTAGTTAGATGAGGAATTATGGGAGGAGGGTGAAATGGAATGCCAGCATGGAATGGTTGGGCCGAATGGCCTGCTTCTGTGCTGCTAACTCTATTTTTAACTGTGTGCATTTCAATAGATTATCTTATGTAACCCTGTGTTTCTATAGATTATTACATACATCAGTGTGTGTTCCTACAGATCTCTAGTGTCAATGCATCGTTGCTATATGTTGGTATAGTACATAGTTATATAAATTGCCACATGTATTGTTACATATTTCTATTGGCAGTTGGCGAGTTCGTTGAGTATTCTGTAGATGATTGTTGTTAGGGATACAGCAACTCTTGATCCTGGTTTAGCTCCTTAATCCTGTCCCACCTTTCAATGAGATTATGAAAGATATGTGACCTAACTCCATTGCTATGTTGTACAGATAACAGGCACATGCCAATGTGTATGTCCATAGATCATAGCTGAAATGAGGTAAACAAGTTACTAAAAGGTATGAATCAAGGCAGAAGTCATTAGATAAAAGCAAAAAACTGCGGATGCTGGAAATCCAAAACAAAAATAAAAATACCTGGAAAACCTCAATTTAGTCTACTGCATTCTTTGCTCCCAATGCGGTTTCCTCTACATTGGAAAGACCAAACGCAGACTGGGTGACCGCTTTGCAGAACACCTTCGGTCTGTCCGCAAGCATGACCCAGACCTCCCTGTCACTTGCCATTTCAACACTCCACCCTGCTCTCATGCCCACATGTCCGTCCTTGGCCTGCTGCATTGTTCCAGTGAAGCTCAACGCAAACTGGAGGAACAGCACCTCATCTTCCAACTAGGCACTTTACAGCCTTCCGGACTGAATATTGAGTTCAACAACTTTAGATCATGAAGTCTCTCCTCCATCCCCACCCCCTTTCCGATCCCCCCCTTTTTTTCCAATAATTTATATAGATTTTTCTTTTTCCCATCTATTTCCATTATTTTTAAATGTATTTCCATCATTGTTTTATCTCTACCTTTTAGCACATTTCGATCCCTTCCCTTCACCCCACTCCACCCCCACTAGTGCTATCTGTACCTTGCTTGTCCTGCTTTCTACCCTTAATTAGCACATTCCTTAGATAATATCACCACCTTCAACACCTCTTTGTCCTTTTGTCTGTGACATCTTTTGGCAATCTCCACCTATCACTGGCCCTCTATCCAGTTCTACCCCACCCCACTAAACCAGCTTATATTTCACCTCTTTTCTATTTTAACTTAGTTCTGTTGAAGAGTCATACGGACTCGAAACGTTAACTGTGTTCCTCTCCGCAGATGCTGCCAGACCTGCTGAGTTTTTCCAGGTATTTTTATTTTTGTTTCAGAAGTCATCAGAGTTGGTCAGGAGCAGGGCGAGGTTCTGCAGTCACAAAGTACATTACAAAGGCCAGTGATTATTGACGGTCCCACTCAAATGCTACATGCACTTTGTCAGAGTCAGCCACTATCAAACAGAACTCCTCACTTTAGAAAGGGAGGAGTGATCAATATCTGACACAGGGATCACATCAAGAACGTATCCTAGCAACAGATGGAAAGCTTACAGTCCTAAGATTTATGCGTTTACAGCCAATAGAATCAATAGTGCTTCTGATCTATTTATAGCAAGATATAAAGCTGGGAGATAAGACAATCTCTGTAGTCAGTAGAAGACTGACGCTGTACAGAGACAGAAGCATACTGACACAGAGAACATGGTGCACAAACACACACTGACCCATCAATGCACATCACTGTATACAAATGCAGATCAACTTGTCAACACATAGCAACATTCTGACACACCTGACACGTTGACCTTGCAAAGCAAGCATCTGAAGCACACAGTTAGTGCATTTCTCTGATCTGCTGATTTCACTTGATTTGCTGTGTGCTTCTGACAAGTTGTGTATTTAGACTTTCCCAAGGCATTTGATAAAGTGATACATAAATAGGCTTGTTAGAAAAATTGAAGCCGATGGGATTAATGGGACAGTGGCAGCATGTAGATACCGAGATGTTGTTTCCACTGGTTGAGGATTCTAAAATATGGGCACAGTCTCAAGATAAGGGGGCGATTATTTAGGACTGAAATGAGGAGAAATTACTTCACTGAAAGGGTTGTGAATCTTTGGCCTTCTCTAACCTGACAGGGTTGTGAATGCTGCATCGTTGAATGCATTTAAGGCTGGCATAGACAGATATGTGGTCTCTCAGGGAATTAAGGGTTATGGGGAGCGGGCGAAAAAATGAAGTTGAAGCCCAAGATCATCGATGATCATACTGAATGGCGGAGCAGGCTCGACCGGCCATATGGCCTACTCCTATTTTGTGTGTTCTTGTGCATAGATACAAAATTGTCTAAGGGACAGAGAGCAGAGAGAAGTGGTAAACAGTTATTTCTCACGCTGCAGGAAAGGATACAGTGGTGTTCCCTGGGGGTTGGTATGAGGGTCACTGCTCTTTTTGATATCTATTGATGATATTGGGAATACAGAGCATAATTTCAAAGTTTGCAGATACACGGGATGGTAATGTAGTGGTAATGTTACTGGGGGTGACAATTCTAGGCCTGGACTAATGCTCCAGAGACTCAAGTTCATATTCCATCATAGCAGTTTTAAATTCAATTAATTAATGGAATAAAATAGCAGCCTCATTGATAACAATTTTGAAACTACTGGATTGTCAGAAAACCCCATTTGGTTCACTCCTGTCCTTCAGGGAAGGGAATCTGCCATCTCAACCCAGTCTGGCCTACATGTGACTCCAGACCCACAGCAATGTAGTTGACTCTTACCTTGTGAAATGGCCTCGCAAATCACTCAATTCTGCCACAGAGAAGTTGAATAAGAACAGAACCGAACTGACCAACTGACATCAACCTAAGCACCAGAAATGACAAAGGCACATCCTGACCAGTCCATCCTGCAAAGTTTTCCTCGCTAACGTCTGAAGATTTGTGCCAAAATTGGGAGAATTGTCCCACAAACTAGTCAAGCAACAGCCTGACATAGTCATACTCACGGAATCATACCCTACCTCCAATATCCTAGACTCCTCCATCATCTCTCCTGGGTGCGTCCTGTCAAAACAGCAGGACAGACCCACCAATGGCGGCAGCACAGTGGTATACAGTTAATAGGGAGTTGCCCTGGGAGTCCTTAATATTGACTCCGGACCCCATGAAGTCTCATGGAATAGGTCAAACATGAATTAGTAACCTCTTGCTGATTACCACCTACTGCCCACCTCAGCTGACAAATCAGTATTCTTCTATGTTGGAAGAAGCACTGAGGGTAGCAAGGGCTACCAAGGGCTCAGAGTGTAATCTGAGTGGGAGTCTTAAAAGTCCATTACCAAGAGTAGTTACAGCACCACCACTGACTGAACTGGCCAAGTCCTGAGGGCATATTTGCCAGAGTGGGTCTGCAGCAGGTGGTGAGTAAACCAACATGAGGAAAAAACCTACTTGACATTGTCCTCACCAATCTGCCTGTTGTAGATGCATCTGTCCATAATAGTATAAGTAGGAGTGACCACTGCACAGTCCTTATGGAGTCCAAATTCCATCCTCACACTGAAAACACCCTCCATTGTGTTAATGTGGCCTTACCTTAGTGTTATATGTGAGAGATTCAGAATAAATCTAGCATCTTAAAACATCAGCAGCAGAATTGCATTCAACCACAATCTGTAACCTCATGGCCTTGCATATCCCTCACTGTACCATTATCATCAAGCCAGGGGACCTACCCCTGGATGAGTGCAGGAGAGCATGTCAAGAGCAGCACCAAGCATTCCTAAAAATGAGGTGCTAACTTGGTGAAGCTACAGCACAGGACTACATGCATGCTAAGCAGTAGAAGCAGCATGCTATAGACAAAGCTAAGCAATTCCACAACCAGCAGATAAGATCTAAGCTCTGCAGTCCTGCCACAGTCAGTTGTGAATGGTGGTGGACAATTAAAACAACTAAGCAGAGGAAGAGGCTCCAAAAGCATCCCCATCCTCAATGATGGGGGAGCCCAGCATGTCAGTGCAAAAGAGAAGGCTGAAGTTTTTGCAACCATCTTCAGCCAGAAGTGCCAATTGGATGATCCATCTTGGCCTCTTTGTGAGGTTCCTACTGTCATAGATGACAGTGTTCATAAAACTTCAATGATAACAAGAAATGACTGAAGGCACTGGATACCAGAGGCTCTGACAACATCCCGGCAGTAGTGCTAAAGACATACATCTTGTCCACAAAAAGTAGAACAAAATTCAACCAGGACAATTGACACTCCATCAGTCTACGTTCAATCATCAGCAAAGCGATGAAAGATGTCATCGACAGTGCTATCAAGCAGCATTTACTCAGCAACAAACTGCTCACCAATTCTCAGTTTAGGCTACACCAGGGCCACTCAGCTCTGGACCTCATTACAGCCTTGGTCCAAACATGGAAAAAAAGCTGAGCTCAAGAGGTGAGGTGAAGTGAGAATGACTGCTCTTGACATCAGACAGCATTTGACTGAATGTGGCATCAAGTAGCCCTAGCAAAATTGAAGTCAATGGGAGTCGGAGGGATACTCTCCACTAGTTGGAGTCATACCTGACACAAAGAAATAGGATTGTGGTTGCTGGAGGCCAATCATCTCAGCCCCAGGACATCAGTGCAGGAGTTCCTCAGGTCAGTGCCCTAGATTTAAACATCTTCAGCTGCTTCATCAATAATCTTCCCTCCATCCGGGACAGGGATATTCGCTTATGATTGTACAGTGTTCAGTACCATTTGCAATTGCTCAGATACTGAAGCAGTCTTGTGCCCTTATGTAGCAAGTGTCATGACAGTGGATTACAGCTCCAAATTGCTTACGGGCATATTGAACTTTTTAAAGAAGACGTTTTTTTTAAAATACATACAAGCAAAGACACTGAACAAAAGATGGCTGAGTATGTAAAGTAACCACCTTCTGTAAAATTCCTATGTGGATTATACTTGACTAGAAAGAACATGGAATGTCGCACCTAAAAAGATGTCAAGGCCTACTTTAGACAGAGACACTTGAAAGGAAGAGATAAAATGCAAAAGACTGAACTTTAATCTCCTGTGGTTGCAGAGACAATGGAGACTGACTACCACATCTCAGCAGAAACCATCTCCTGTTGAGTTGCATCTCAGAATGTGGAAATGATCTGAGTTGAAAGAAAACGGACTCTGGCTGAAAGACATGTTTGTTTTTCCCTTCCAGGAATACACAAGAAAATGGGTTAAAAAGATAGCTGCAAACCTGAACTGTGTGTTCTAGTTCTTGTGTGCTAGTGACAGTCACAGCAGAAGATGATCGACTAGGCACCATTTTGCATAAGACCATAAGACGTAGGAGCAGAAGTAGGCCATTCAGCCCATCGAGTCTGCTCCACCATTCAGTGAGACCATGGCTGATCTGATAATCCTCAACTCCACTTTCCTGCCTTTTCTCCATAACCCTTGATTCCCTTACTGATTAAAAATGTCTATCTCAGCCTTGAATATACATAACGACCCAGCCTCTACAGCCCTCTGCGGTAAAGAATTCCACAGATTGACTACCTTCTGAGAGAGAATAAATTCCTCCTTGTCTCTGTTTTAAGTGGGTGCCCCCTTACTCTGAGATTATGCCCTCTGGTCCTAGACTCACCCACAAGGGGAAACAACCTCTCAGCATCTACTCTGTCAAGTCTCCTAAGAATCTTATATGTTTCAATAAAGCCACCTCTCATTCTTCTAAACTCCAATGAGTACAGGCCCAAGCTACTCAACCTCTCCTCATTAGAAAATCCCTCCATCCCCAGGATCAACCTAGTGAACCTTCTCTGGACTGCCTCCAATGCCAGTATATCTTTCCTTAGATAAGGGGAGCAAAACTGTTCACAGTATTCTAGGTGTGGTCTCACTAATGCCTTGTATAGTTTTAGCAAGACTTTCCTATTTTTATACTCCATTCCCTTTGAAATAAAGGCCAACCTTCCATTGCCTTACCTATCACCTGCTGAACTTGTATGCTAGCTTTTTGGGATTCATGCACAAGGACCCCCAAATCCCTCTGTGCTGCAGCTTTCTGCACTCTTTTTCCATTCAAATAATATTCAGCTCCTCTATTCTTCCTGCCAAAGTCCATAACCTCACAATTTCCCACATTTTATCGCATCTGCCACATTTTTGCCCACTCCCTTAACCTGTCTATATCCCTCTGCAGCTTGTAGGCAAAGGCCCTCTCCTCATTCTCTGATGCTGGGGGCAGGTCAGCAAAGCCACAATCAAAAAAGGAAATAGGACAGCTTCTTCAGCTAACCTGCAAAACCAAGTGTCTCCAAACCAACTGCTAAACTGCCATAGTCAGCTCTACTGGAATCATCCAACTTAATGGACGCAATGTTTCACCATCTACACCTCACAGACAAACCAAAGACTGATTCGTATATCTTTTTTAACTTTTATTTTTGAACTCAACTTCACCTTTCTGATCTGTGTGTTGCATTTTTATTACTTTTTCTTGGGTTTAGAAGTAACTAATAAACCTACTCTTTCTTTAACTCAAGAAAGCCTGGTTAAATTGGCTCCTTCTAAAACATAAATACTTTTGGACTGGGAAAAGGTATCCACGAGGAAAGCAATCCCTTTTAAATTAACTTTGTTGCAACCCAACCAAGGGTGTTGAATAAAGAAGGAAAGCCAGCTCATTCCTCCTCACCAGGGAGCATAACAAAATTGGGGTCCCATTCGGGAAGTTAACAATTTGGGGTATCTTGTCCGGGATCATAACAAGTTAGAGGACCTCTCCCAGGGATTGGTCGTAACACAAGACATGGACAACAATCAGGATTGAGTTAATAAGTGGCAAGTAATAGTTGTGTTACACTAGACAATAACCATCTCTTTAACAAGAGAGAGCCTAACCACCTCCCCTTGACATTCAATGTCATTACCATTGCTGAATCCCACAAAATCAATCTGCTGGAGTTACCATTGATAAGAAACTTAACTGTGCCAGCCATATATATACTGTGGCTTCAAGGGCAGGTCAGAAGCTTGGAAGTCTGCAGAGAGTAATACATCTCCTTACTCTCCAAAGCTTGTCCATCATCTACAAGGCACAAGTCAGGAGTTTGATAGAATACTGTCTACTTGCCTGGATGAATGCAGCTGCAATAACACTCAAGAAGCTCAACATCATTCAGGACAAAGGAACCCACTTAACCAGCACCCCATCCACCGCCTTAAACATTCACGCCCTTCACCACTGGCATACAGTGGCTGCAGTGTGTATCATATAGAAGACGCACTACAGTAACTCACCAGGGTTCTTTCGACAGCATCTTCCTAACCTGTGACTTCTACCAGCTAGAAGGACAAGTGCAGCAGGCACTTGGAAGCACCACCACCTGGAAGTTACCCTCCAAGTCATACACCATCCTGACTTGGAAATATATTGCTGTTCCCCCACTATCGCTGGATCAAAATCCTGGAACTCCCTTTCTCACAGAAATGTGGGTGTACCTACACCACATGCACTGCAGCAGTTCAAGAAGGCAACACACCACCACCTTCTTATGGGCAACTAGGGATGGGCAATAAATCCTGGCTTGCCAGGATGCCCACATCCCATGAAAAAAAGCACAAAGCTTTGAAAGTAAACAGTGAGGAGGATTGTGAAGGACATCAGGAGAACATGGGCAGACAGTTAAAATTTAATGCAGAGAAGAGTAAAGTGATGCATTTTAGAAAGAAAATTAGAAAAGGTATAACAAAGTAAATGTTACAACTTTAAAGGAAGTGTAGGAATAAAGAGGCTTAGGGGCATATATACAGAAATCTTTGAAGTTAACAGGGCAAGGTGATAAGGCTGTTAAAAAATGCATACGGGGTCTTTGAATTTATAAAGAGTGCACAAACAAGGAAGTGATGCTAAATCTTTATGAATCACTGGCTTAGAGCTCAGCTACAGTATTGGGTCCAATTCCAGACACCAGACTTTAGGAAGGATGTCAAGGCCTTGGAGAGGATTCAGAGGAGATTTACCAGAATATTACCATGAATGAGGGACTTCTGGAGAGACAGAAGCTGGGATAGTTTAGATTATTGTGTTTAACTGTGTGTTTTAACAATACTGCAATTTGTATTTATATAAGATCTTTAACATAGCAAAGCATGCCAAAACACTCCACAGGAGTCTTAGCAAAGAAAATTTGAGACCGAGCCAAATATGAAGATGTTAGGCCAGATTGGCAGGTATCATATTCCCACATCGAGATGACCTGCCACAGATTCTGTTTCAAGCCATTGACTCCATCCCTGTCTGGCAACCACCCGATGGCGAACCAAATTGTTCACAACCTCAGTGTTTTATTTGACTCCAAGATAAGCTTATCACCACATTCTCTCCGTCACATGGAATTACCTGGATTTTAGCAAAGCTAATGACATGATCCGTCATGGCAGACTGGTCAAAAAAGTAAAAGTTCATGGGATCTGAGGGAAAGGGGCAAGTTGGATCCAAAATTGTGTCAGTGGCAGGAAGCAAAGGGTTATGATTGGCAGGTGTTTTTGTGCAATGGCCAATATTCATCCTTCAAATAACATCACAAAAAAGCAGATAATCTGTTCATTATCTCACAGCTGTTTGTGGGACCTTGCTGTGCGCAAAATGGCTTCCACATTTCCTATATTGCAACAGTGAGGATAGTGCAAAAGTACTTCATTGGCTGTAAAACATTTTGGGACATCCTTATGTTGTATAAGGAGTTACAATATATCAATGCAAGTCTTCCTTTCTGACTATTATTTAAAGCATGAGTCAGGACGCCACCTGGTGGAAGCTATATGTTATCTCCTGGACTCTGTGGGTCCTCCTGCAGACTGACTTTGTGGGTGTGTGCTGCTAGTGAAGGCGCCTTGGGACAAGAAATCACCAACACATTCACCACGATTTTCAATCTGTATATGTACATTCACATGGCCCAGTCTACATGGGCGGGATCACTAAAGGGCCCTCCTTGAAGGAACAGACTATAATCAAAATTTATTGTTTGGTGTTAGGAGGAGGGTACAAGTGACACATGCTCTCTGAGCCACCATGCTTCGATTTATCCATATACCGTTGCACTCTACCACCTTGCTCACTGCATGTGGTGGCTATGAGGAGGAGGGGAGGGGAAATAAGCTGAGCAGATAATAGGGTGAGGGAGGGAGAGAAGAGGAGGGAGAGGGAGGGAAGGCTGTCATCGTATGTGAGCTAATTATTTTCCAACCTGATTGCGTCTCTTATGAGCGACAGCTCGTGAGATGACCACTGCAGTTCCAAACCGCACAAAGGTCCTCTTCAACCTCTTGTAGCGAGCCCTGTTGTAGAGAAGTTGATGCATGGTGTTAGAGAATGGTACAATGGACACACACACATACCTCATTTCCCACTACCGTAAAAGCTAATAACTGGGGTCAAACTGTAAATTAGGTATTCCCAGATAAGCCATGCCAAATCTATAACTCTCAATCTCTGGAGAGGTCCACACCATCAAAGAAGCACATCGCTTCATACCTGAGCTAACTATATAAGGGACATGAGGTGCAAACTGTGTTACTCAGCTGTGCTTGCACAACAGGTTTCTTTGGAATGAGTTATATGATCAATCAATGTAAACAGAACTGGATCAGTAGATCATTGATGACTAGTTGACTAAGTTAGTAATTTACAACAGTACAGTCTTAAGTGGTTTCACACTCAATGAGGCAATGTAGGGTATCAAAGGTCAAGAGCATTGAGACAGGAACCAAGCAAAAGCTGGAATTAAATCGGCTTGCAAATGCTCTCACCTGGCTACTAGAGGCCATTTGCAAAGCAGTTACGGACCCTGTGATGGATCATTGTGATCCCCGATTCCATTAATTTGTTCCAAAGCTCCTGCTATGCATCCCATCACTTTGTATGCAAAACGTGTACTATTCATCCCATGGGATTAGGTGGAAGGGAATTTAACCCTCAACAGCAGCATATTTGTGAGCTCAAGTGTCTTATAGCAAACTAGTGCCACAAGTCACTTCCTCAGTAACATATCTGTTACCCTTCATAAGGCTGCCTCTGTCTTGTGACAGCTACTTCTCAGTAATTACCAGTAAAAGATATATACACATTAAAGTGAGTGGATAAGAAGATGGCTGGAAAGTATAGTAGGACAAATGTGTAACTAAACCGCTTTGGTAGGAAGGATAGGAAAGCAGAATTTTTTTTAAAAGATGAGAAGTTAGTAAATATTCGTAACAGCGATTTGGAGGTGCTTGTACACGAATCACAGAAAGTTAACATGCAGGTAGATTAAACAATTGTGAAAACAAATGGTTAAGTTAGCCTTTATTACATGGGAGTTGCAGTGTACAAGTAAGGAAGTGGTTGCTGAAATTATACAGGGTTTTGGTATGACCACACCTCAAGTGTTGCGTATAGATTCAGTCTCCTTATCTAAGGAAAGATAGACTTGCCTTAAAGGGGGTGCAACGAAGGTCACTGGGTTGATTCCTGCATGACAGGGTTGTCCTATGGGGAGAGATTGAGTAGGATAGGGACCTATATTCTCAGAAGAATAAGGTGATCCATTGAAACATATAAAATTCTTACAGGGTTTTACAGCTAGGAGGCTTTTGCACTGGCTGGAGAGTCTAGAACCAGGGGTCATAATCTTATGATAAGGGATCAGCTGAGATGAGAAGAAATTTCTTCACTTAAAGAGTTGTGAACCTTTGGAATTCTCTACCAGGAGAGCTGTGAACGCTCAGTTGTTCAGCATATTCAAAGCTTAGATAGATTTTTGGATGTTAAAGAGATCAAGGGCTATGGTGTTTAGGGTAGATGTTGGCATAGGGATAATGTCACTGGACTAGTAACCTAGGGACCCAGGCTAATGCTCGGGGGACATGGTTTCAAATCCCACCATGGCAGCTGGTGGAATTTAAATCCAACTAATAAAAAGAAATAAAGTTAGTTTCAGTAAGAGTGACCATGAAACCATTGTTGATCATCACAAAGACCCATCTAGTTCACTAATGTCCTTTATGGAAGGCAATCTGCTGTCCTTACCTGGACTGGCCTACATGTGACCCCAGACCCACAGCAATGTGGTTGACTCTTAACTGCAATAGCCTAGCAAGCCACTCAGTTCAAGGGCAATTAGGGATGGGAAATGCCTTGCTGAACGGTGGAGCAGGCTTGAGGGGCCAAACGTTCCTATTCTTTAAGTTTCTTTGTTAAGTTGGCCGCCAGAGTTGGCTGGGACCAAGAATCTGTCATTTTAGCTGGTAAAGGCCATCTTCATTGAATTGATAAGAGTGCCTAATTACAGGAAGCCCATCATTCTTGTAGTTGAGTGTCACTGCCTCGAAGGCAATGGAATATCTTGCATATATCAGGCTCGCAGACAGTGTAAAGGATTCTGACCTGGCCTGATGTCCCCTGATGTGAGATTGAATAACGACTATCTTCTGTTTGAAGATATGGAAGTTCTTTCTGTTGATGAAGCCACGGATGTTTTTCTGAATGGTGAGAGCTGCCCAGTTCTGGGTCTTCCGCCAACAATTCTCCAACTGATTGAAAAGCTGCTTCTTCAGAAACACCTGAGAAAACCACAGAGAGAGAGTGCCATTAAACTCAAGATCTGCCTTAATATACCCCAACAGATTGATCTCACTCTCTCTCTCTGCCACTCTGTGGTTATCAATCTCTTGTGAATAATTTCTATTGTCTATTTTACTATTCTTCCCCTTAAATGTTCCCCAATGTGTCCTGCTCTATATATCTCACTGCTGTTCAGTGTCCCCCCATCTGTATATCCAATTATTCCCCATTGTGTCCCCTCTCTATATAACCCAATGCTCCCCAGTATGTATTCTCTATGAACCCTCAATGTATCCTGCTGATCCCTAATGCATATACACTATATGTTCCAAAGTAAGCATTCTCTGTATATCTTGCTGCTCTCAGGGTGCACCCATCAAATATGCTATTAACCTCCTTATCAGTTCCTGGTATATATCTCCATGTTTACCAGTATTCACTCTGCAATACATAACTCCACTGGAAGTATCAACAGTCTAATTACCTTGGTGAGTCCAAGCTGATAGGAACCCGGAGTTCCCTCGGTGATCTTTTCTAGAATAGAAGAGCAGAGCTCACTGTCTGAGGAATTCTCCTTGTTCCACCTCAGTAAAATGCTGTACCTGCAGTGGGGGCAGAAAAACACATGGGGGATGAGGGGGCAGCACATTTTCCTAAACAACAGGCAAAATGTATTTATTTTCTCAAAATTCTGCTGGGTATCTTTCAAGCTTCTAGGGTGACTGAGAATTGTATCTCCTAAGAGAAGCAGTCTTTTTTTTAATTTCTCTGCGCTCCTGATTTGCAATCTTATTTTTGTTGGATGGAAAATCCTTTCTCCAATGAATCTGCAGCAGAAACAAAATTCTTTTATCAAAGATTTAAATGGGTTATTTTCACTACATGGTTAGCAATGTGCTGGAGTGGACCATACCACCTGCTGGAGAAACTGTTCAATATTCATCCCTCGCATCCCAAAGGAATGAGATTTTGGAGGGTTCAACAACACATGTGAGTCGCTCCATCAAATTACTCCACATCCACTAAAAATTACCCTTGAAGTCTCTTTATCACTCATTGTAGAGAAATTAGTTAACATCAAGAGCAACTGATACTGATGTAACTACGATGCAATGACACATGATTAAGAAACTGAGATCTGGAAGGAAGCAAAAGTATAACCTCGTGTAGAGTACATAAATCCGTAATTAAACAAGAATGCTTTTTCACATATTACAGACCAAGGTAGCTTCCTTATGTTTGTATAAAAAAAATTTCTCTCAGAGGGTTGAGAGACTTTGGAATTCACTTCCTCAAAATGTGGTTGAGGCAGAGTCCTTGAATATCTTTAAGGCAGAGGTAGATAGATTCTTGATAAGCAAGGGGGTGAAAGGTTATGGTGGGTAGGCTGGGATATGAGGTTAAAATCGGATCAGCCATGACCTTATTGAATAGCGGAGCAGACTTGAAGGGCTGAGTGGCCTACTCCTGCTCCTAATTTGTATGCTCGTATGTCCTTAGCATAACAGGCATATCCTAATGAAACCCCAAACGCAAGATGAAACATGGTGGCAGAGGATAAAGCATAAACGACCCTGAAAAACTCCAAGTGAAGACTGCAGACCTAAAAGACCTACGAATCTTTAGAAAAAGGACTAGAAGAAAACAAGTTGAAGATTCACCTGAGAACAAAGGATTGTGGGTGCAGCAGATATAAACTGACACACAGACCTGGAGTTCAGATAGCAATTAATACAGATCACAACCTATAAGCCAAACAATTGAAGCAGAAAAAGATCCAGTGCTTAGAACAAGCGTGGAGCTCACATTGCCACTCCCAGAACCTTTCTGAAGTGCTGAAGGCTTGCAACAGGCTCAATATTGGGACTCTAGATGCAGAGCAGTTTCAGGTTTGCGTAAAAAGGAACAAAAGGATCAGGTCAATACTTTGCTTTATGCAATAGGGGCTATCGCAGATGCTATAATAGGAAGAAGGGGGCTCGATGAGGCTTCAAGCTCATGTAATAAAGTCCTCCTGGCATTTGATACATACTTCAGTGTTCAAATAAATTTAATCATCAAATGAGAAAAGTTTAAGAGGAAGAAACAAAAACCAGGTGAATGCATGGATTCATCAATTAATGACCTGTACAGGCTAGCAGAAAATTGTGACTACGGGATCTTCAGAGATGAATTAATACGTTATCACATTGTAGTTGGGGTTTTCGATGAAACCCTATCAGATCTCTTTCAAACAAGGGAAGGTTTAACTCTCACAAAGGCAGTACAGATAGTACGACCAACTGAACTTAGGGAGCAAAACAGCAGTTGTTCGTGGGGAAAGTGATGATCCTTCAAAAAGGATGAGTGAAGCCATTCAGTATGTCAGACAGAAAAGAGAAAGCAGATTGAAGCAAAAGCCCAAAAAAAGGAGAAAAACATGCCAACCATCATCTTGAAATGCTCTCAGTGTGGTGGAAAAACCTGAACAAGAGGGAAGAACGGCCAGCAAGGGAGCAGGGTGCCACAACTGTAGAAAGTTAGGACATTTTAAAACTGTCTGCCGAACTAAAATACAAGCAGCTCACAGGAAGAAAGAGGAAATAACAAGACCAAGTCAAATCCAAGGAGTGGAAGGGCCACTGAACCAACAAATAGCCTTTCTAAAAGTTAACGAAACAGAAATTAATAACTGGAGCAATAAATTATAAGTTAATGGTCACCCCACAGAATGGTGCAGGTGTTTCAGTATTATCTGATGAAGTAAAGTGACTTAAAAATATCACCATCCTCCATTCAGTTGTAAGGTCCAGGAGGGACTACTCTGAAAGTAACAGGCCAACAATTGGTGAGATTAAGGTACAAGGATAAAGAAATTATTGAACCCCTGTCTGTTATACAGAACCAGGAGTCATCAATATTGAGCAGAAAAGCAACTTGTAGTTGAGGCTGATTTACAAGGCTGAGGAAATAGCTGATGAGAGTCGAGTAATGTATTCAGAAATGAATTTCCATCTCGATTTTCAGGCTTAGGAAAGTTGAAGACAGAATATTATGTAACCCTAAGGGCAGATGCTAAGCCTATATGTCTCTTCACAGCGAGGAAGGTCCCTTACCCACTCTTGGACAAAGTCAAGAGCGTGATTCAACACATGTTATAACAAAGGGCTCTCTCTCCAGTAACTATACCGACAAACTGGTGTTCTGAAATGGTCACAGTACCAAAGCCAAATGGTTCATTTAGAATCTGTGTGGGGTTGACTCAATTAAACAAGTCAATAGAGCGCAAGATCCACCCAGTGGCATCAGTGGATTAAAGTCTCGTCAAATTAGCAAAAAGCACCCTCTCCACAAAATTGGATGCAAACTAGGCTTTTGGAAGTTGCCTCTCCACAAAGAATCCTGATTGTTAACTACTTTTATTACCCGTTTGGTCATTATTGTTTTAACAGGTTACCAGCTGGAATTGCTTCTGCGCCTGAGATATTCCAAAGAATGATGCCTCAGAACCTGGAAGACATGGAAGGGGTGATATGCCATATGGGCGACATTCTCATACACTACAGTCCAGTGAGAACAGTCTCCAAGGTTCTACAAGAAGCAGGTCTGACATTGAACAACAATGTGAAAATGCAAAGTCTATGATAAGATTGTTAGGGCACATTCGGCAGACCCACAAAAAATCAAGGTGATTAGAGAATTTCCATAGCCAAGAACCATCACAGAATTACAAAGATTTCTTGGGATGGTCAGCCAAGCAGGCAAGTTCCTGCCAAACTTGGCAGAAGTCAATGAGCCATTACAACAACTGTTGAGACAAGGTCACCAGTAGTGTTGAAATATGGATCAGCAAAATGCTTTTGACAAGATCAAAAATCTCCTAATTTTACCAAAAATTCTAGGAATTGCAATCCAGAATTGCCAACGATTGTAGCAGCAGACTCATCGTCTAAAGGTTTGGGTGCTGTACTATATCAAGTATATCAAAGACCAGTTTATCATGCCTCTAGATCTCTCACGGACACAGAGAAAAGGTATGCAACCATGAAGCACTTTGGCTTGTGAGAAGTTTGCTGATTATGTCATGGGGTTAAGGTTTAAAATTGAAATCGACCACAAACCTTTGGTTACACTTCTTAATGTAAAAGAAATTGCAAATCATGCCACCTAGAATTTAACTTTTAGACTGAGACTCATGAGATATGATTCAGTTACTAAGTACATTCAAGGGAAGTACCAGACAAAAACATTTGCACTATCAAGAATACCAGTGGAAGGAGTCAAACTGGGAGATGTAAATTTTATTGAAGTGGAAGCATATACTTCACTCATTACTAAATGCTTACCAGCCGCAGGATAAAATTACAAGAGATTAAGCAAGCACCATAGCAGGATGACAAATGCATCCAAATAAAACAGTATTGCTAGAATGGATGACCAGATATACTCCTAACAATCCAGTGCTTTGCCAATACTTTGAATAGAGAAAACATCTCACAATTATTGATGCTTTCTTAGTTTTTAATGACAAACTAGTAATCCCTAAAACAATTCAACTCAAAATTCTCCAAAAAATACATCAAGGTCACTTTGGGATAGCGAAATGCCAAGCAAGAGCCCAGCAGTCAGTCTGGTGGCCAGGCATCGGTCAATCCATTGAAGAATTAAACATGAATTGCCATACGTGTGCAGTGAATAGCAACAGCAGAGTGAACCACTGGCACACTCCACTTTTCCTTCAGGACCATGGCAGCACCTGAGAATGTATTTATTTGAGTTTTCATCATCATCATTGATACATACAGCAGATGGTTTGAAGTGAGTAAATTGCACAGCACCATGGCAGAGGCAGTTATTACATTATGGAAAAGAATCTTCATGACACATGGCATCCCAGACATTGTGGTGTCCTCAGTTTGTGAATGAGCTGTTCCCTTTGCACAGTAATATGATTTCATGCATGCGACTAGTTTGCCTTGATATCACAGTCGACTGGAGAATCAGAAAGAGGAGTTCAAACAATCAAGGAATTTGAGTACTGCTGAAGAAAGAGACATGTCTCAGCTTTTTGTCATGTACATACATTGCACCTGTTTCAGCTAAACAACATAAGTGACAGCCATTCACTAACTCATTCCTCATGACATTGCCTTAACCAATCAGGGTCAAGCTGCCTGGTTTAAGTATCAAACAATACTTGGCAGTTAACTGTCAATCATCAATAACTGATGCATTCTCCATGACAACACCACTTGCCAACCAATCAGCACTCTCTTCACATTCAAGAAAAATACTTGTTTTCCCCTTTATATTGGTATTCTTGCGAGTGGCCTGATGATTGGAAGACGAAAAGTCTCTTTTTTCAGCAATATTCAAGTTCTGTACTACCAAACGGCTAATCAAGGAATTGATGAAAAAGAATGAAGATATTAACATAGCCCCTCTTAACTACAGAACTTTACTGCTAAAAAACGGGTTCTTACCATCGGAACTATTGATGGGGAGATGGCTGCAAACACAACTTCCAGCTCGACAACAAACATTATAACCTAATATTACCTCAGATGATCGTGAGAAAGTTAGAAAGTGTGAGGAGGAACGAAGTGACAGTCAAGCCGGTAATTTCAACTTCAGGCACAAAGCACAAGACTTGAAAGTGCTACAGCCCAAGGAGTGGGTGTGAACACGAGATCAACAGAAAGAAGGCAGAGTAATAGGAAAAGCTCCACAACCGAGAACTTATAGAATTGAGATGGACCAGGGAAATATCAGAAGGAACTGGACAGCCTTGGTATCATTGGAAAGGAAACCAATGGATCCTTGTACATACTATTTAGATCCAGATGGAGACAAGGAACCAGGAACAAATAGAAACTCTACAACCACCCAGGTGGAAGACACTCCTATCAAATGACGAGAGTGTGCAGATCGTCCTTAACCTGGAAATGAGATCAGGACCAGATCAGAGAGATTGGTTGAGGCACCTCAAAGACTAACCTATGAAGTCTGACAATTGTGGGGAGATGCAGGAGGATGTATATAGTTGGGATAAAGACTTGGGAGGAGATGTAGAGTAAAGGGTTAACATCAGAAGCACCTGATACTAGTGTAAGTGCTGATGTAATTACGATGCAATGACACATTATTAAGTAACTGAGATCTGGTGGGAAGCAGAAGGCACAACCTCGTGTAGAGTTCTGAGGTGTAGACAGATCTGTAAATAAACAAGAATGTTTATGAATTACAGACTAAAGTAGTTTTCTTAGCGTAACAGGCAAACCCTTAACAAACCCCATCTAGACCGCAAACACAAGACGAAATACTCATCTTCCATCTAAACTCAACACAACATTGAGCAAAGAACCCAGTGAAGTGTACTCACTGTTGTTTTGGAGATAATATGACAGATAATTGGAAGAAGATGAAATTTCACCAACTGCAATGAAATCTCACCAACTCACCAACGAATCACCAGTTAATCATTTTTGGTGGTGTGAATGTTGGCAAGGACTTGAGGAGAATCCTTGCTTCTCTATCAACAAGTGACATGGGCTCTTTAACATTCACCTCAATGGGAGGAATTAGGTCTTGTTTCAATGTCTCAAAGAACAACACTATCCACCCCCGGCACAACACAGCCTCAATGAGCCAATGTAGTCACTTCCTCAAGTGGGGTTTACACCTGCTTTAGATGCTGTACTACAGAGGCATGTGGACACTTGGTTCTGTGTGAAATAGGGGACTGGCCACTGCTAGAGAAGTTGCAATGCTTTTCTGGCCATGTACAATTCCATGTTGCTAATTGTATGGCTGGGTCTGTTGCTCCAGTTTTCATGGGCATATTAATCTTTTTAAAAATGTTATCGAGCCATGAAATCATTTACAGCACAGGAGGAGGCCATTTGGCCCACCGAGTCCATGCCGGCTTTCCATGGAGCAATCCAGTCAGTCCCACACCCCCATTCGATCTCCACATTTATTTCTTTCAAATGCCCTTTCAATTTCCTTTTGAAATCATTTATTGTTTCTGCTGCCACCATGCTCCAAGCCTTTACCACCTGCTGCACAAAAAAGTTCTTCCTCACTTTCCCCCTGCATCTCTTGTCCAAAACCTTAAATCTGTGTACCCCAAGGAACAGCCTAAAACAAACCTGTCATAGTAAAGTGAGTGTTGGTCCTTTAGAGAGTGACAGTGGGCAGTTAATAATAGGTGATAAGAAAATGGTGGAAGAAATGAACAAATATTTTGCTTCTGTATTCACTACAGAAGATACAAAAAACATTCCAGTAATAGCTGCAAATCATGGACTGAGCTCATATGGAAGCTTCTGGAATAGTCTTTTATTTGTTTAAAATGGACACTGATGAACTGTTAAGGTAGCTTTCAGGAATAGTTTCTTAGAACAGCATGTTCCGGAGCTAACCACAGAGCAGGCTATACTAGACTTGGTATTGAGCAACAAGATAGAATTAATTTTAACCTCATAGTGAAGACACCCTTATGTAGCAGGGATCATAATATGATTGAATTTTACATTCATTTTGAGGGAGAAACAAGTGCGTCCAAGGCTCATATTTTAAACTTAAATAAGGGCAATTCTGAGGGCATGAAAGCAGAGCTAACTAAAGTGAACTGGCAAATCAGGTTAAGGGATATGTAAATAGAAGCTCAGTGGCAGACATTTAAAAGGATATTTCAGAACACACAGAATATTCCAATGAAAAAGAAAAGTTCCAAGGGGAGGGCCCACCAGCCCTGGTTAACTAAAAGTTAAAGACAGTATCAAACTAAAAGAAAAGGCATATAATTACGCAAAGACAGGTGGCAAGTCAGAAGGTTGGAAAGAATATAAAGAACAGCAAAGAATGACAAAAAGATTAATAAGGAGGGAAAAATTAGAGTACAAAAGAAAGCTAGTTAGTAATATAAAGACAGACAGTAAGAGTTTCTATAGATATTTAAATAGGAAAAGAGTTAACAAAGTGAGTGTTGGTCCTATACAGAGTGCGTCTGGGGAATTGATAATGGAAAGTAGGGAGATGGCGGATGAATTGAACAGGTATTTTGCTTCGATCGTCACTATAGAGGACACAAGTAACATCCCAGAAATAGCTGTAAATCAGGAAATGGAAGGACGGGAGGAAATCGGGGAAAATTACAATCACCAGGGAAGTGGTATTGGGCAAATTGTTGGGGCTGCGGGCTGTCAAATCCCCAGGTCGGGATGGACTTCACCCTAAGGTCTTGAAAGAAGTGGCTAGTGAGATAGTTGATGCAGTGGTTCTAATTTTCCAAAATTCCCTAGATTCGGGGAAGGTTCCATTAGATTGGAAAACAGCAAATATAACTTCTTTATTCAAAAAGGGAGGGAGACAGAAAGCAGGAAACTACAGGCCAATTAGCCTACCAACTGTCATAGGAAAAATGTTAGAAGCTATTCTTAAAGATGCTATAGTAGGGCACTTCAAAAAAATCAAGGTAATCAGACAGAGTCAACATGGCTTTGTGAAAGGGAAATCATGTTTAACCAATGTATTAGAGTTCTTTGGAGGAGTCACATGTGCTGTGGATAAAGGGGAACCAACCAGTGGATGTACTTACTTAGATTTCCAGAAGGCATTTGGTAAAGTGCCACATCAAAGGTTATTGTGGAAAATGAAAGCTCATGGTGTTGGGGGGTAACATATTGGCATGAATAAAAGATTGGCCAGCTAACAGGAAACAGAGAGTAGGCATAAATGGGTCTTTTTCTGGTTGGCAGGATGTGATGAGTGGGTTGCCACAGGGATCAGTGCTGGGGCTTTAAGTTGTTACAATTTATATAAATGATTTGGATGAAGGGACCGAAAGAATGTTGGCTAAATTTGCTGACGACACAAAGGTAGGAAAGTAAATTGTGAAGAGGGCATAAGAAGGCTACAAAGTGACATAGTTAAGTTAGGTGAGTGGGCAAAGATCTGGTAAATTGAGTATAATGTGGGCAAATGTGAAATTATTCATTTTGGCAGGAAGAATAAAAAAGCTTATTATCTAAGTGGTGAAAGATTGCAGAGGTCTGAGATTCAGAGAGATCTGGGTGTCCTAGTGCATGAATCACAAAAGACTAGTCTGTAGGTACAGCAAGTAATTAGGAAAGCTAATAGAATGTTGTCATTTATTGTATGGGGAATTGATTACAAAAGTAGGGAGGTAATGCTTCAGTTGTACAGGACTCTGGTGAGACCACATCTGGAGTACTGTGTACAGTAATGATCTCTTTATTTAAGGAAAGATGTAAATGCAGTTCAGAGAAGGTTTACCAGGCTAATACCAGGAATGGGTGGGTTGTCTTATGAGGAAAGGCTGGACAGGCTAGGCTTGTATCCACTGGAGTTTAGAAGAGTAAGAGGCGACTTGATTGAAACTTTTAAGATCGCGAGGGGTCTTGACAAGGTGGATGCGGAGAGGATGTTTCCTCTTCTAGGAGAATCTAGAACCAGGGGTCACTGTTTAAAAATAAAGGGTTGCTCATTTAAGACAGAGATGAGGAGAAAATTTTTTTCTCAGAGGGTAGCGTGTCTCTTCCTCAAAAGGCGGTGGAAGCAGAGTCTTTGAAAATTTTTAAGACAGCGCTAGATAGATTCTTGATTATCAAGGGGGTGAAAGGTTATCAGGAGTAGGCAGGAATGTGGGGTTGAGGTTACAATCAGAATGAATGGCGGAGCAGGCTCAAGGGGCCGAGTGGCCTACTCCTGCTCCTAATTCGTATGTTCATTTGCCAAAGGGGTCAGGTGGCCTTTGCTTATTTAACACAAACTATCAAGCTTCCAGAAAGTTCCGAATTGAAAAACCACAGGTGGGGTCCTCCCCCTGGAATGGACATGCAAATGCAAATATTATCTGTGGAATTCACACTTGCTATTGTTCGAAGATTACTCAAAACATAGAGTCAATGTACTCCTAAACTCTATGCCTCCAGGTTTGCAGCTCAGCAAAGGAAAGCTGATGAAGCGAGTTAGGAGTGAAAGACCACCATCTATCTCCTATTGTACATCAATAGCCTTTTAGTTTTAAGCCATTGTGGGTGGACAATGGCCATTGATCATGTGACCAAAACTGGCTTCTGTACTGAGATCCTTTATTATTCCAAGACCCAGAGGACCTGGGCAGCCTGCAGAAGAACACGGACAAGACAGCAGCTGCAAAGAAAGGCTGTGCCATTTTTGCCATTTAAGAACAACCAGACTCTGAAACTTACTGCAAGTTATCAAGCAGCCAAAGTACTTAACTTGCTCCAGTTTCAAAGTTCACTTGAGAACCAACCTCCTAGATATTGGACTACAAGAAGCCTCACAACCTGCTGCAAACCCTTCACTTTATGAGGGCTTTGCTTCAACTTTAAATCATCAAAACCATTCAAGAAACCATAGGCCTGCCATGTGGGAGACCAGAAATCAGAGACTGAATGAACTGTAATCTGAGGCTGAATTAACTATAATCTGAAAAGGGCACAATCTTTATTTGTATCCAATCTTTATGTGTTTGTGTGTGTGCATTCATGAGACCAAGTATGTTGCATTAATTCACAGTAAGTGCATGAGAATAAATAACCTCATTTATTTTTAAACTCACAAAGGCTTGCTGCTGAACTATTTAATTGGAAGACATGACTCTTTCCATACAAAATATACTGATTATGGGCAGTAAGAGAGAAAATACATTCTGTCCGTGACACCTTCTTTGTCCCTAATAGGGCCTACTCCACCTCATTACCCGCTTATGATTTACATGCCAGTAGAATGTTTTTTGGTTCTCTTTTATGTTAACCGCCATTCTTTTCTCATATTCTCTCCTTGCCAGTCTTATTTTCCTCTTCACATTCCCTCTCAACCTCATGTACTTGACCTAATTCTCATTTGAAGAATTCACCTGGCATGCATCATACACCTTTTTTCATTTCACGATAATCTCTCGTCATTTAAGGGGACCTGTTTTGGTTTGCCCTTGTTGGAACGTATCGAGCTTGTACTGGAAGTATCTCTTCCTTAAAGATTACCCATTGTTCCATTACAGTTCTTCCTGTCAGTCTTTTGTTCTATTTTACCCTGGCAGATGCCTTCTTATTGTATTGAAATCAGCCTTTTTTCAATCTAGACATTCTACTTTATATAATGCCCTCTTTTTACTGCTATAGCCATCATATTCAGGTAAGTACTCAAAGGTCCAGTCTTTTCATAAATGTTAGTGAAAGGATGAGCGAATGAGTGAGTGGATAAATGGATGAGTGAATGAGTGAGTGAGTGAATGGGTAAGTGGGTAAGGTGGGTATGTGGGTGAGGCGGATAGGTGGGTGAGATGGATAGGTGGGTGAATGCGTAGTTAGGTTGGGCTGGAGTTAGGTTGGGGAGTAGTTGAGTGATCGGGGGTGTAGTCATATGTGATTAGGAGTAGTCAGGTTGGGTCGGGGTTAGTCGGAGGGTTAGTTGGGTCGTTGGAGGGAGTAGTTGGGTGGTTGGGGAGGGCGGAGGTAATTGGCAAAGGTCAGTTTGGAGTCATATAATTACCCAGGCTTTAATCTGTGTTAGGGGCAGGAGGGGGATTAATTCAAACAGCCCTGATTTCTCCTGTTACTACCCGTCCATAAACAGAAAGGTGATTTTGATTTCTGATTTTCCCCTTTATAAGTGGTGGTGAGCTTTCCCCAACCCTTCAGTTTTGGAGTTATACAATCCTCTATTAAAAACTCCACAGCAATCTCAAGATTAGATAAAATAAGAGGGTGTGTTTATTTTACACACACACATAAAACAAGGGAAAGGGGTTTCGCAACATCGCCACTTTTTGCATTCATATAATAAGAGAGGGAAAAGGGAAAGAAAGCGGTTCAGGGCAAGATCACCATGACAATAAGAATTATGGTTTCACGTAAGTCCAGTGTCCAGTAAATCAATGTCCAATGAAGGTTCTTTCCAGTGGCTTTGTCTGGCAAAATTGCTGGTCTTGCTCCTAGGAACTTGATTGCAGGTTGAGTCTATTGAAGATGCAGCAAAGTATTCTTGTATCCTGGGTATTAGTTCACTCCGTAGGTGAAATACAGGGTTCTTTCTGAAAATCAGACTTGGAGAGAGATGGAGGTCAAAGGCAGGCTGCTAGCCTGGAGTCGGTTCTCTTCGGAGGTTAAACCGCAACTCAAGACAAAATTCAAGAGCTGTATACTTAAAGCAATCCAAACAGCTTAAGTGTCAGTCATGTGACAGGATGATTTCAGGTCGAGCCATTCAGCTAACGAGGCACCTAGTTGAAACCCATTGTGTTTTGGAGCAGGTAACTTTGGGGCCAACACAACATTGGAGATTAGGAGCCACAAATAGCTATAACCCTTGCCCATAGCTAGCTGGTGCAGGCTTATCATCTACAAAACCTTTGTATTGGCTTGGCTCGAATGTTTATGCAATATAAGTCACATTCAGGGGGATGATAAGGTCGCCTTTGTCCTTTGGAACAGCTTAGAATCTTCCAGAACTACGAGCATTTGATCAGCTGCAGCCATTTTATCAACCCAGCAATTGTTCATTTTGAAAAACAGAAAAAATAATTTTATAAGGTAGCCAGGCTAACATACATATATATATATTCCTGTCCCCATACATACATATATATATATATATATATATATAAATAGCAGGGGGAAATTTCAGTTCCCTGCTGCATTCTCAAGGTTTACACATGGGACAGGGTGTCAGCCAATGTGAGTAATTTCTTTTGTTGGCTAAAAGGCTGAAAGATCCAACACCAGGGTATTGAGGGGAGTTCCAGCTATATTGGAGTCCAGCAGGTGCTGGGTTCCCTGCCTGACCTAGCTTGTTGGGGCTTTTGATTTATTTGGGGGGGGCGGGGTTCTCCCAGATCCACATCATGGACTGCTGGTGGGGTACCCTCCAGCCAACCTGAGAATTTCTTTAAATTTCCCAAGCAGGGTGGCCACATCCTCCCACTGCTCTGGGGACAGGGTTGCTGTTTGGGCATTTGAGATTCTGGGATCTGCCAGCCTGGCAGCCGAGGGTTCAACTGGGGAAGCCTCCTTCTCACTTGACCCTCTTGGTTACACTCAGATGTGTCCACCCCTTGGTAGACAATCACTGGTTGACTGGGCTCTGGGTTAAATTTGGTTCTAACTGCACTTGAAGTCTCCTTATGATAGTCCCAAGGGCATTGGAGTTTCAGGGTTACTGACTTACCCTCATCTGTTACCTTGGGAGGGGTTTGGTTCCCATGCTGTCCCATTTTGTTTGGGACACTACTGCCCTCAGGTAGCTGTCCAGCTCTTGCTGTACCTCTGGGTGACTTATCAACTGGGCAAGGCATCACCCTCATTCTTTCTGGATGAACTTTTCTGCTCCACAGTTAAATTTGCCATCTGGTGGTCAGTGAAATCAATCACTGGCTTCCTGGCCGGGGCCTTTGACTTTGAAGATGGTGCTCTCCTAACGTGTTCCATGTCCTCTGGAACACAACTGCCTTTGTGGCTTTTCAACTGGCAGAGGCATCTCACTCCCCATCTGGTCACGGGTTTAGGAACTCCCCTTTTCCTTATCTAATGTTGGAAAGAAGTTTCCTGCTGGCCATATTTCAGGCAAGTCCTTATCCTTTTCCTTTCCAGGCTTAATAACCTGTCTTCTTTCAGGATCTTCGACTAGGTGGGGCATCTCCCTCACTATTTCTTTCCCTACTCTAGGACTTCTCTGGTCCCTATTTAATTCTTGGGTACTAGGGGAATCTCGGGTCTGCATCCAAATTTGGAAAGGCGGGTTTGGGTAGCCAGGCCTCCTGCTCATCCAGCAGGGCTGTAGGCTCCTCTTGTTTTAAATCTGGGTAAGCTAGTTTTCTCACCAACTGAGTATCTGTTCGGGAAGTTTCTTGGCATCCCTCTTCAAAAAGTGAAAAGAAAGTTTCTGACAGCCAGACCTCCTAATCATCCAGCAGGGGTATGGGCTCCCTTCTTTGCAAATTTGCTGGCTGGCTCTTGGGGACTTCCTGTGCCCCTAGTTATCCCTGGGGAGAAGGATTTCGCTAGCCCCTCTTTGGCTGCATCTCCTCCACCCTTTGCTATTCCTATCTGTAGTGATTATTGTTTTATTTAGTGTGTAATATACCTTTAAGAATACTGCTTGTTAAGGAATATCACATGATCTTTAGTACCCAATAGGAGAGTAGCGCTGGCTACCTCAGTAGTTAGTACAGTAGAGATAAAGTTTGAGTTGAAAGCACACATGTTGCTGCTGAGTACCTTGTAAATAAACTTAAAGTTTCCACCCAAGAAGTGTCTGCAGATCAACTCTATCATTAATAGAACCAACCACCCACCACTCACAACAAACTGGCGACGAGGATAAAACAAGTTTAACAGAACAAGTCAAGTGAAAAGAAATCAGCACTGTACCTCGCCCAGTGATTGTAAGTAGAAAGACCTGTTAGAATTAAGAAAGATATCCCCTCTCAAAATGCTGCAATTCGGGAGAATTGATCCTTTTGACCTAGCCACAGACAATCGGTCTCATTACATTGAACGCCTCACATACTTTTTTTAATCGAATGATTATGAGAATGAGATTACGGGGGAAGAGACGAGACGAGTGATCCTCTTAAGTACATGTGGGAGTAAAACCTATGGTTTGATTCAAAGTTTGACAGCACCCAGTGCCCCAGATTCGAAAAGTTTTGATGAATTTGTGGACCTCGTGAAGGGCAATCATCAACCAAAGCCCTCAGTCACAATGCAAAGGTTCAAGTTTAATTTGAGAAATAGAGCCCTGGGTGAGACAGTTGCATGCTATATGGCAAATTTTGAACAACTTTACGGAACATTGTGAGTTTGGTACATCTCTAAATGACATGCTCAGATATCGTTTAGTGTGTGGTGTGAACGAAGACACTATTCAGAAGAGGCTATTGCCTGAAGTGAATTTGGATTTCAAGCAGGTGCTAGAGATAGCATTGGCCATGGAAAGTGCAGTAAGAGATTCAAAAGCAACACAGGGCACACAAAATGGCACCGTCCTCCACATTGGGCGGGAAACTCCAGCTGAAAAGGGCATGAAAATGCAAGATTCTGCCAGGAAGTGGGGACCAGCTCCCGCTAGCTGAAGAGTATGGGAAAATAACTTAGCAGCGAAATCAAAGAATAATTTCAACAGAAGTGGAAGCAAGCAGTCTTTTAACGATTGGCAGTTTAAAAAAATCGAATGCTATTATTGTCACAGAAATGGACATATAATGAGGCTCCACAAGGAAAAATTCAAGCAGGCTTGTAAACAAAAGAAGAAGCCCAGTGAAATCTACAATGTAGAAGAGCCTGAAACAACAAATTCAGATATTTACTCATTGTTTAATCTAAAAGTTGGAAAGGCAGAACCAATATTTGTCACAGCGAAAGTAAATGGCAGACCTGTCAGAATGGATGTGGACAGGGGAGCTTCCACTACAATAATCGGGGAACATATCTTCAGATATTTGAATAATGGTGATCATCAATTAAGTTTAGAAGAAACAGCTGCCAAACTCAAAACACGTACAGGTGAAGATATTCAAGTAAAAGGCAGAGTAACTGTCCATTATGGAAGTCAATTGGCAAAGCGACCCTTGATGGTGGTAGCAGGCGAGGGGCCAAGCCTCCTGGGCAAAACTGGCTGAAGGAGATTAAGTTAGAATGAGCTGAAATTTTCCAGTTGAGAGCAAGTGGGTTACCAAAACTACTTCAAAAGTATGCCACAGTCTTTAAGGGCGAACTTGGGAAAATCCAGGGGCTGCAGGCAAAGATTCATGTGAATCTGGAAGCTGCCCCTCGCTTCTTGAAGGCGAGACCGGTGTCATACGCACTGCGAGGAAAAGTCGATACCGAACAGGACAGACTAGAGAAACTGGGCGTTACACAATCCGTTCAGTTCTCAGAATGGGCAGCGCCCATAGTCCCCGTCCTTAAACCCTACCAAAGGATCCGAATTTGTGGAGACTACAAATTGACGGTTAATAAAGCAGCTAAGCTTGACAGGCACCCCATTCCAAAAATTGAAGACCTGTGTGCCAAGCAGGCAGGAGGGACAACCTACATGAAGCTTTATAAGAGTCATGTTTATCAACAACTAGAATTAAGTAATGCCTCCAGGGAATTTGTCACAATTAATATCTACAAAGGGTTGTACCAATATGCTCGATTGCTTTTCGGCGAGTCCTTCGCTTACACCATCTTTCAGAGAACAATGGAAAGCTTACTGTAGGGACTGCCCCAGGTCATAGTCTATTTAGACAATGTATTGGTGACAGGATTCACTAAAAAAGAGCATTTGGCAAACTCAGAAGTCTTGAAACGTTTCTTGCAAGCTGGAATGCATTTAAAAAAAAGAGAAGTGCACGTTCCAAGTGAGGGAGGTAATCTATTTGGGTCATCAAGTAGATTCACAGGGCCACCACCCATCTGAGGAGAAAGTGAGAGCCATAATTGAGGCACCTGCGCCAAAGAACACCTCCGAGCTCAAATCATTCCTAGGAATGATCAATTATTATGAGCGGCTCTTGCCCAATTTGTCTACAGAACTGCACCCCCCCTGCATTATTTACTCAAGAAGAACCAACATTGGTCTTGGCAGGTGCCACAGAAAGAAGCTTTCATAAAGGTGAAGCAATTGTTGCATTCGTCCAACCTATTAGTACATTATGACCAGAGGAAAGAATTGTTGCTGACATGCGATGCAGCTCTCTCTGGGGTGGGAGCAGTACTCTCTCATCGGATGGATGGCGGCACGGAACGGCCAATAGATTACGTCTCAAGAATGCACACCACAGCAGAAAAGGGATACTCGCAGATAGAAAAAGATGGTCTGTCCATCATCTTTGGTTTGAAGAAATTTTACCAGTTCATACACGGCCGCCATTTTACAATCATTTCAGACCACAAACCATTGCTAGGATTGTTCAGTGAGGGCAAGGCTATACCATCCATAGCCTCGGCAAAAATACAAAGATGAGCTTTAATTCTGGCAGCACACGAATACACTTTCTTACATAGGCTGGCAACCAAATCGCAAACGCCAATGCAATTAGTCGTTTGCCTTTACAAGAAAATGGTGAGGACGTCCCAGTTCCACAGGAACTTGTTTTACTGTTACATTTCTTAGATTCCTCGCCGGTATGTGACCGACGGGTCAGCGACTGGACAAGTCGGGACCCAGTCTTAGCTCAAGTACAAGAACAAGGGCTTCATGGTTGGTCACAAGAGCTCGTATCTGATGAAATGAAACTGTACTTCAACAGAAGATATGAAATAACCAGCCAGGATGGCATCCTATTGTGGGGGGCACAAGTGATAGTTCCTCCAAAGGGAAGGGAGCCACTTTTAATTGAACTACACAGCACACGTTCAGGAATTTCCCGAATGAAGACGATAGCACACAGCTGTCTGTGGTGGCCTGGGATGGATGGCGAAAGAGAGAGTTTAATGAAGAATTGTGCACAATGTCAGCAACTGCAAAAGTTGTCATCAACAGCTCCGTTACACCCTTGGGAGTGGCCAAATGGACCCTAGGTGCAGTTACACATTGACTATGTGGGACCTTTCCTAGGAACAATGTTTCTGCTCATTGTCGATGCCCATTCAAAATGGATTGAGGTGAAGTCACCAACATCGACCACTACAATTGAGAAGCTCTGTCAAAGTTTTGCCATTCACGGACTACCAGAACTGGTCGTTTCTGATAATGGCACAGCATTTACGGTGCTGAGTTTCAATGGTTCATCAGCCTCAACAGTATCACTCATAAAAACTTCACCCTACCACCCTTCCTCAAATGGGCTGGCCGAAAGGGCGGTTCAAATGTTCAAGGCAGGTATGAAAAAGCTAACTGGCAATTCCTTGGCAACCAAGCTAGCAATCTTCCTTTTCCAGTATAGGACCACCCCTCACATAAACAACAGGTGTCACACCCACGGAGTTATTGATGAAACGCCGTCTCAGGATGAGATTGAGCTTAATAATGCTGAATTTAGAGGGGAAGGTGGAAAGGAGTCAGGGAAGCCAGAAAACTAGACATGACTGGCAGAGTTGTGAGAGGATATTTACTGTGGGAGAGACGGTATATGTGAAGAACTTTGGAGAAGGAGCAAAGTGGTTACCGGGTGAAATAAGCGTAGTGACTGGACCTCTATCTTACCATGTGGAGGCGGAAGGCCAGGACATACGGAGACATGTGGACCATTTAAGGAAGAGAGAAATAGATCACAAAGAATTGATTCCACCGGTATTCACGACCGGGTCAGCGTTTCCTGTTGAGAGTACAGACACGTCTGATGTTCCTGTAAGAGTTGAGGATACGAAACTGCAGGTACTCATCGAAGCACCTCATGTTCAGGCAACTCTGGAAAAGGAGGTTCCTGACAAAGCATCTGAAGTTGTAGAGCTGAGATGTTCGACATGCATAAGGAGACCCCAGAAAGACTATACTTGTAAATATAAAATGTATATCCAAATAAAGGGGAGGGGGGGTAATAATTATGGTTTTATTTAGTGTGTAATATACCTTTAAGAATAATGCTTGTTAAGGAAGATCACATGACCTTTAGTACCCATTAGGAGAGTAGCACTGGCTACCTCTGTAGTTAGTGTAGAGATAGCGTTTGAGTTGAAAGCACACATGTAGTTGCTGCTGAGTACCTTGTAAATAAGTTTAAAGTTCCCGCCCAAGAAGTGTCTGCAGATCAACTCTATCAATAGTACCACTTGGCCACCACTCACAACACCATACCAGCTTTTTTGCTTACCCCGGCTCCTCAGCTGAGTCCTGCCCACCTATTTTGGATGTCTGGGAGTTAACTGTAATACTTGCTCTGCCTTTTAGGCGGTGGCAAGTGTAGATTTGCTCACAAGGTAATGACTTCCCCAATGTAGTTACTATATTCGGGCCCATGTCCTCTGGAACACCCTGGCTCACATGGCTCTGGGTAGCTTCTACTGCTTTACCATGTGGCTCTTTGGCTCTGTGAGGCAGCTCCCTCACTATCAATTTGCTGCCTGGGAATGGCCCTGTTCCCTAGTTAATTTAGCAAAGGTGTTAGCTAATTCAGTCTCCGGCTCACTCCCTTCAACTCTTTTGAAACCCATTTTCCTGAACTCTTATTTTTACTGGCCCAATCTCAACCTTTTAAAATCCTTGATGGGTTGATCCCCATCAAACCACTCACCCACCCACCACATCCTAAATCAATCTTTTCCCTGAGCCACCTCTTCCCTGATGGGTTCTTTCGCCCCCTGCAAGTTCTCGGAACTTTTTTCTGCCTTCTGCCACACTGCGGAGTTTTGCTGAAATTGTACGGGTTGCCCAGCTTCTCTGGGCTTTTCTGGTTTCTCGGGGCACAGTGCTTGGGATCGCACTAAGTCATTTCCTCGTAATATAGCTAATTCCCTCTCTGCTTCTTGAGCTTTTAATTTCATCCCCAGCATCTTTTGCTGGTGAGCCCATTCTCTCTCTTGTTCTCTTTTCAGAGACTCTTTCTCTAGTCTCCTCTTTTCCAGCTCTATCAGCCGTTTTGTGGGTAGGGTAACTATCTTGAATACAGGTTTCCAATCATTTTTTGGTTCTGATTCTTCTATCTGTTCTGGATAGGGACTGAGTTATAACTTCTCTCTTATCTATTAATGGTAGTTCCTTGGCTCTATCAAGCATAGCAAGCTTACCCTATATTCTGAAATTCCTTTGCCTGTGGATGAAAGACCAGTGGCGACAGGGGGGATGGGGTTGGGATATGGGGAAAGTGGTCAGAGAATTGAATCCAGTCACTGCTCACAACCACTTTCTCAAGGGATGGGCAATAAAAATGTTAGCCTAGCCAGCGACACCCACATCCTGTAAAAGAATTAAGAAAACATTTAAAGGAAAAGATTGGTAACAAAGTTTCACTCTGATTTCCTATCCCCATCAAACCACTCACCCACCCACCCCTCCAATCAGGGCCAATGCCAATGCAGGTATCATAACATGTAGAACTGTACCTGCTGATAAAATCCAGGAGCAGAATTCTGACAGGATAGCCTTCCTTTCGAATGTGGATTACCTCCATAATCCCAGAGTGTCTGAGTTGGGCACCAATGCACTCTACATCAAACTGGCCAGGGATCTGTCACAGGCAGCCATTGAAGGGGCAATGAAATCAAAGTAGAAAACACACATGAAACAAACACTAGCACCATCCCGACCTATCACCGCACTCTCCGGTCACTTCCAGTTGAGCCACAATGCCAATATATTTCATCCAAGAGGTAAGTGGAAGCTGATTAGAGCAAGCCAATCAGTTCAGACATGGTTTGTCCAATACCTCAGCTGTTTAATCTAAAAAAAGAATCAACTAGATGTGCAACAAAAAGTTCTGTCCTGGTACAAAGATCCTCTGAGTTGTACATTAATATTTACAGTTTTAAGGGGAGGCTTGATGCCTGAGAGAGAAGGGAGTAGAGGGATGTAAGGGATGGGTGGGAAGAGGTAATTAGATTGGGAGGAGGTGTGTGTGCAGTCTAAACATCGGCATAGGCCAGTTGGGCTCAATGGCTTGTTTCGGTGCTGCACATTCTACGTCATTCTATAGAGTGTAACTCCTAGAAATGTTAAGTGGTGAGGGGAGTGCCCTGGAAGCAGAATTCTGGGGAACACAAAGCTTACAGTCTGTCTGGATAAATTGATAATCCTGTCTTGATAAACTGATAATCCTGTTTTATGGACAGGAAAGAGACAGACAAACTGCACCAATTTCCTCTTACCACCTGTCCCTAGGCAGGAGGTGTTTTGAATTACTTTTTAAAAATAGATGGTGGTGTGTTTTCCCAAACCCTCAGTTTTTATGATGCGATTTACAAAGAATCCACAGCAAACTCGAAGTAGGATGAGGTTAGTTTATTTTCCACATTCAAAAAACCCGGGAAGGAGTGTTCACAACATCCGACTACAAACACACACAGTAAAGGGGGGGAACAGAAAAAGAGTTTTATAATACAAGAACCTCTGAAATGAATATTAGTTCATGTGATTTCCAGAGTCCAAAGTCAGAGTACAATGAGGAATTTTGAGTTCAGGTGGCTAATGACTGAAGTTGCAGTATTCCCTTTTCAGTTGGTGCAAACTGCAGGATTTTTAAAAATTCATTCATGGGATTTGGGCATCACTGGCTAGGCCAGCATTTATTACCCATCCCTAACCATCCTTGAGAAGGTGGTGGTGAATTGCCTTCTTGAACTGCTGCAGTCCATGTGGTGTAGGTACACCCACATTGTTGTTAGGGAGGGAGTTCCAGGATTTTGACCTAGTGACAGTGAAGGAACGGCGATATATTTCCAAGTCAGGATAGTGAGTGGCTTGGAGGGGAACCTCCAGGTGATGGTGTTCCCATGTGTCTGCTGCCCTTGTCCTTCTAGATGGTAGCGGTTTTGGGTTTGGAAGGTGCTGTCTAAGGAGGCTTGGTGAGTTCCTGTAGGGCATCTTGTATTTGCCACTGTGTGTCGGTGGTAGGGGTGTGTTTGTGGAAGGGGTGCCAATCAAGTGGGCTACTTTGTCCTGGATGGTGTCAAGCTTCTCGAGTGTTGTTGGAGCTGCACTCATCCAGGCAAGTGGACAGTATTCCATCACGTTCCTGACTTGTGCCTTGTAGATGGTGGACAGGTTTTGGGGAGTCAGGAGGGGAGCTACTCACCCCAGGATTCCTAGTCTCTGACCTGCTCTTGTAGCCACAGTATTTATATGGCTAGTCCAGTTCAGTTTCTGGTCAATGGTAACCCCCAGGATGTTGATAGTGGAGGATTCCGCGATGGTAATGCCAATGAGGTGTGAGATTCCAGAAGCTGAGCAAAGACTTCTTTTGTTCTTGTAATTTCTGGGGCTAGCTCCCTGACAAAGCGTCACCCTGTGGTCAAGTGACTTGTAGCAGCCATCTTCTTAGTTCAGCAAGAAATCTATTTTTAAAAATAATAATAAGAATAAAGTTTTGAATATGTGTTGGGTTTTCTTCTCATGTCATAGGAACCCAGCACCTTTCTGAACAAATTGGAGAAACATATACATGTGTTAACATGTATCAGTCAAGAAACTGACTTCACTGTCCAGATCTGTTTTAGGGAGAGACGCCAGAACCTGGAAATTTCAGGCACACTGGCCAAGCATTTAAGAGCCCCTCCCCTGGCCATCATTAATCACAAACCCTATCTGATGGCCCTGGTAAGTCTACCAAGTAATGACTGTGCCCCATCAGCTGCATGGATGGCTCATGCAAGAGGATTTAAGGATTAATAACGTCTGTAAGGAATGACTGCAATCCTCCTTCTTTTAAGGCAGTCTCTCAGGATTGAGGATGGGTTGCTTCCATTCCGGTTCGATGAGTTCTGAGATGGATGCTAAGTCCAATGCGGGATCTGCGGACTCTGCCACATGTGGGCATGTGGTGCTTAAAGGGTTGGGTAGTTGGATTGTTTGGAGGTTTGTGTGCTCTGTCCAATGTCTCGATTTTGCTTCTCCATGTTCCCAACGAAGTCTTTTTGGTGTCTTTATGAATGAACCTTCTCTATTTTGGTTGGTCACAAGTCAGGGACTCCCCTGAATCGGTGGGGATGTTTGACCTCATCAGGGATGCTTCGATGACATCCCTAAAGTGTGGTAGTCTCCTGCTGCAGCCAAGTTTTGAGTAGAGCAGTTGCTTGGCGAGTCTGGTGTCAGGCATACAAACAATATGTCCTGCCTAGCGGAGCTGCTTTTGAGTGTTTAGCACCGTGATGCTGAACATGTTAGCTTGGGAGAAGACACTGGCGTTGGACCGCCTTTCCTGCCACTGGATTTGGAGGATCTTGTGAAGGCACTGCTGGTGGTATTTCTCCAGTGCGTTGAGGGGCCTGCTGTAGGTTGTCCAAGTCTCCGACCGCAGGGATCACAGCTGCCTGATAAACCATGTCTCAGGTTTGAGATTCTGGTTCTCAATTACTCTATTCCTCAGTTGGCCAAAGGTTGAGCTGGCACAGTGGAGGTGATACTGCATGTTGCAGCAACTGTCTATCTTAAAATAATGACTGAAGATGGACTGTGATCTTGTTAATTGAATCACATTAGATGGAGTTATGTTATAAACTGACATCACAGAAAGATGCTAAACACTGATAAGCAAAGTTAGCAACTTAAACTAATGTGACCTTTGTTCAGCCTGGTGAGCAAGTTCTGATAATTACTCCATGGTGATCAAAGTGCAGAATAGAACCTGCCTAATAACAGATAGCTGAACATTGGTGGAATTTGGAAATGATAAAACTAAGAACAGATGTAATAGACAGAATTTTCCAGACCCCCTGAAGCGGGTTTAATGGCAACTGGGTTGGTGGGGGCGGGGGAGAAGAGACAAGGCAGTGGGAGACAAAAGGTTGGTTTCTTGCCGGCGTAAAATGACGGCGGGAACATACGTTGCCACCTGTCATGTTGGATTATTCCCACTAGAGGCCGGCACGAAACCATTATGCATCCCGTTAATTGGATGCAGATGAAGGCCCGACCAGAATCATCACCCAATCATCCACGTTGTCAGCAGGTTTTCACGCTGGTCTAGAACACATGGTGTGCAAATGTCAGACTTACCTGCAAAAAGGCCTGGGGCAGCTCGCGGAGTTTGGAAGGGAAGATGGAGGCCTCCAGCAACCAGATCCTGGAACACTAAGTGCAGCAGTGGGTGGGTGGAGCACCTACAATGTGGATCTTACAACTTCAGGACCTTCCAGGAGGTGAATCTTCTCCTTCAACGGTGGGTAAGATGATGTCCGGATGCCTAAAATATGGCACTCAGGTATGATGGCCATCCAGCCTGCCCCACCGCGCAAAACGTTGGGACTGCGTAATTAGTTAGGTCAGCATCATGCAAACCAAACTAAACTCTCCCTGTTCCCGCCCCCGCCACAGGACTTAGTCCCAGAATTAAAAATTCCGCCCAATGTGTTGGTCCTTAAGAGTCAATGGAAGCGAAAGTTTAAAACTTGTTGATAATCAGTGTCGTCTGGAGAGGGGTTTTCGATGATGTGTCTAACTTAATTTACAAGCCAGTCTTCCGAAACTGATAGAGAAATGATTGGCAGTAAGGATGTCAAGGCCTTGGAGACGATGCAGAGGAGATTTACTAGAATGATACCACGGATCAGGAACTTCAATTATGTAGAGACACTAAAGAATCTGGAATTGACCTCCTTAGAGCAGAGAAGATTAAGGAGGTATTTAATAAAGGTGTTCAAAATGGTGAAAGGCTTTGATGGAACAAATAGGGAGAAATTGTTTCCACTGGAAAGGAGGGTCAGGACTCAGAAGAGACAGATCCAAGATAATTGGCAAAAGAACCAGAGGGAAGCTGAGTGGATATTTTTTATTCAGTGAGTGGTTATGATCTGGAATGCACTGCTAGGAAGGTTGGGATAAGCAGATGCAGCAATAACTTTCAAAAGGGAATTGGAAATATAGCTGAAAATGAAATATTTGCAGGCCAATGTGGAGACAGCAGGGAAATGGAACTGACTGGATTGCTCTTTCAAAGAGCCAGCACAGACATAAGCAGAAAGCGAGGCTAGAGAGTAACTCATCACAGATCTATCTTAGAAAGGGACTTTTTAAGCGCATGATCAGTAAGAGGCGTGCCATCAGTGAGTGGAGACTTTAGCCTGAGTGAGACAGAGACCGAATGAGTACGTTTGGAAATTTGGTTCAAAGTGGGAATTCGGTACACAGGGGGAAAGAGGTGCTTTAGGTGAGGTCTACTGAGATAAATATGACTTAAAATAGAGTGCTGGGGGTTGGGTAATTAAGGGAGTTCGGGAAGGAAAGGGAAAGAGGTGCTCTTTTGCTTTCTGCTTTCTAACTTTCTCAGCCTTCAGCAAGTGGTCATACTCTGCTACAAGAGAAGAAGCTAGTTATTTGGCAAGCATCTGGTTAGTGACTAAGGTTTATTCTATTCCTAAGGTTCAAAATAGCAACTGGTGCTAAGGTTAATAAAATATATATTAACAAAAGTAAAATATACAATTGAATAAAATAATGAAATAGTTTATTATAACACATTAAGGATGTCAGGACAGGTGATGTGTCACAGCTGCAGCATGTGGGAGCTCCTGGATGCCAGTTTGATCCAGGGCAAGCGCATCTACAGTAAGCGTTTGAAGTTTGAGCAGCTTTAGTTCAGAGTTTATGAGCTGAAGGTTGAATTACAGACATTGCAACACATCAGGGAGGGGGAAAGTCACATGGATTCTTTGTACCAGGAGGCAGTTACACCTCTTAGGACAGGGTCTTCTGATTTGGTCAGTGGTCAAAGACAGGAGAGCGTGACTGTGAGTGAGGCAGGTAAGGGGACTCAAGAGGGCAGGAGTGCAAGAGTGTGACCTCTCCAATTGTCCAACAGGTTTGAGGTTTTTTTTAGCATGTTTGGATGAGAGTGGGGGCTGCAGGGTGACTGAGCTAATTGGCCATAGCACTGTGGTACAGTAAGCCATTCAAGTGGGGGGAGCAAAAAGGAATTTAGTGGTAGTATGGGACAGTATAGTCAGAGGGATTGACACCATTCTCTGTAGCAAAGAGCGTGGGTCCAGACGGCCGTGTTGCCTGCCCGGTGCCAGGGTTCGGGATATATGCTCGGGGCTGGAGAGGAACTTGCAGTGGGAGGGAGAGGACCCAGTCGTCGTGGTCCATGTAGGTGCCAAAGACATATGCAGGACAAAGAAGGAGGTTCTACATAGTCAGTATGAGTACCTAGGCACCAAATTAAGCAGAACCTCAAAGGTCATAATCTCTGGATTATTACCTGAGTCACATGCAAACTGGCATAGGACAAATCAGATTAGGGAATCGAATGTGTGACTCAAAGCCTGTTATGGGAGAAGTGGGTTCCGGTTTGTGGGGCACTGGCACTAATACTGGCGAAAGTGGGATCTGTACCGTTGGGACATTCTACACCCGAACCATGTTGGGACCGGTGTTCTTCGAATTGCATAACTAGGGAAATAGAGAGAGGTTTAAACTAAATAGTGGGGACAAGGGTACAAATTTGGGAAGATGTGTTAAGTCAAAGAGCAGAGAAAAGACAAAAGAAAAAGGTGTTATTACGGGAGATGAAAAATAGATCGTGACAGGAAGGGATAGAGAGTACAAATCTAACAGTAAATCAACAGATGAAACTAGAGGTTATAAAAAGAATAAGAAGATAAAACTAAAATCTCTGTATCTGAATGCACACAGCATTCGAAACAAAACAGATGAACTGAGAGCACACATCGAAATGAATAATTACGATTTGAACGCCATTACAGAGACATGGCTGCAAAAGGATATGGATTGGGACCTGAATATTGAAGGATACAGAATATTTAGGAAGAACAGGAAGCGAGGAAAAGGTGGAGGAGTGGCTCTGTTAGTTAATGATGGTATTAGCACAATAGAAAGGAATGACCTAAGTTCAGGAAACCAGGATGTGGAAATGGTTTGGGTAGAGATGAGAAATGATAAAGGAGTTGTGTGCAGGTCCCCTAACAGTAACCACATGGTAGGGTGAAGCATAAAGGAAGAAATAATTGGAGCTTGACAGAAAGGCACGGTGATAATCATGGGAGATTTTAATTTACATATAGGCTGGAAAAGTCAGATGGGCAAAGATAGCGAGCCTAGATGAAGAGTACATTGAATGTTTTCGGGGTAGTTTCTGGAGCTAATCAGAGCAGGCTGTACTAGACCTGGTATTGTGCAATGAGATGGGAGTAATTAATGATCTCATAGTGAAGGTGCCCCTAGGTAGCAGTGACCATAATATGATTGAATTTTACATTCAGTTTGAGGGAGAGAGGAGTGGGTCTGAGACTAAGTTTTTGAACTTAAATAAGGGCAATTATGAGGGCATGAAAGCTGAGCTGACTAAAGTGAATTGGCAAATTAGGTGAAGGGATAGGTCAATAGAGGTGCAGTGGCTAATATTTAAGGGGATATTTCAGAATGCACAGAATAGATACATTCCAACGAGTAAGAAAAAGTCCAAGGAGCAGGCACACGATCCGCGGTTAAATAGAAAGGTTAAAGATAGTATCAAACTTAAAGAAAAAGCATATAATTGTGCAAAGATAAGTGGAAGGCCAGAAGATTGGACAGAATATAAGGAACAGCAAATAATGACTGAAAGAATAATGAGGGAAAAATTAGAGTATGAGAGGAAGCTGCCAGAAATATAAAAGCAGATAGTAAGACTTTTTATAAATATTTAAAAACAAAAGAGTTAACAAAGCGAGCATTGGCCCTACAGAAAATGAGACTGGAGAATTAATAATGGAAAACAAGGAGATAGCAGATGAACTGAACAGCTATTTTGCATCAGTTTGCACTATAGAGGATACAAGTAACATCCCAAAAGTAGCTGTAAATCAGTAAATGGAAGTGGGGAAGGAAGTCAGGAAAATTACAGTCTCCAGAGAAGTGGTCCTGGGAAAATTGCCAGAGCTGCGGGCTGACAAGAGCCAGGGTCCTGAAGGACTTCATGCTAGGGTCTTAAAAGAAGAGTCTAGTGAGATAGTTGATGCATTGGTTTTAACTTTCCAGAACTCCCTAGATTCGGGGAAGGTCCCATTAGATTGGAAGATAGCAAATGTAACTCCATTATTCAAAAAGGGAGGGAAACAGAAAGCAGGAAACTACAGAACAGTTAGCATAACATCTGTCATAGGGAAAATGTTAGAAGCTAATATTAAAGAAGTTGTAGCAGGGCACTTGGCTCAAGGTCATCAGGCAGAGTCAACATGGTTTTGTGGAAGGGAAATCGTGTTTAACCAACTTATTGGAGTTCTTTGAGGAAGTAACATGTGCTGTGGATAAAGGGGAACCGGTAGATATACTGTACTTAGATTTCCAGAAGGCATTTGATAAGGTGCCACATCAAAGGTTATTGCGGAAAATCAAAGCTCATGGTAAAGGGGTAATATACTGGCATGGATAGAAGATTGGCTAGCTAACAGGAAGCAGAGAGTAGGCATAAATGGGTCTTTTTCAGGCTGGTAGGATGTAACAAGTAGCATGCCACAGGGATCAGTACTGGGACCTCAACTGTTTACAATTTATATGAAGAGATTGAAGGGATGGTTGCCAAATTTGCTGATGATACAAAGATAGTTAGGAAAGTAAGTTGTGAAGAGGACATGAGGCTACAAAAAGATATAGGTAGGTTAAGTGAGTGGGCAAAGATCTGGCAGATGGAATACAATGTGGGAAAATGTGAAATTGTCCATTTTGGCAGGAATAATAAAAGGCAAGCATATTATCTAAATGGTGAGAGATTGCAGAGCTCTGAGGTGCAGAGGAATCTGGGTGTCCTAGTGCATGAATGACAAGAGGCTAGTATGCAAGTACAGCAAGTAATTAGGAAAGTTAATAGAATGTGATCATTTATTGCGAAGGGAATTGAATACAAAAGTAGGGAGGTTATGCTTCAGTTGTACAGGGCACTAGTGAGACCATATTTGGAGCACTATGTACAGTATTGGTCACGTAATTGAAGGATGGATGTAAATGCATTGGAAGCAGTTCAGAGAGCGTTTTTTTTATTCATTCTGGGGATGTGGACTTCACTGACGAGGCCAGCATTTATTGCCCATCCCTAGTTGTCCTTGAGAAGGTGGTGGTGAGCTGCCTCCTTGAACTGTTGCAGTCCATGTGGTCTAGGTGCATCCACAGTGCTGTTAGGAAGGGAGTTCCAGGATTTTGACCCAGCGACAGTGAAGGAACAGTGATATATTTCCAAGTCAGGATGGTGTGTGGCTTGGAGGGGAACCTCTATATGGTGATGTTCCCATCTATCTGCTGCGCTTGTCTTTCTGGATGGTAGTGGTCATGGGTTTGGAAGGTGCTGCCTAAGAAGCCTTGGTGAATTCCTGCAGTGCATCTCGTAGATGGTACACACTGCTGGTACTGTGCATCGGTGGTGGAGGGAGTAAATGTGTGTGGATGTGGTGCCAATCAAGTGGGCTGCTTTGTCCTGGACAGCGCCAAGCTTCCCAAGTTATGGGAGTTGCACTCATCCAGGCAAGTGAAGAGTATTCCATTGAGAAAGAAAATATTACAGGATAAGAAATAGAGGTAAGAGGAAGTAAGCTAAGAAAATAGCCAGTTGTCCCGTAGCCTACCGAAACCCACCACGGACAAGAAGGAAGGCGACATGAAAGCGGTCACCCAGTCTCCATTTGGTCTCTCCAACGTAGAGGAAACCGCATTGGGAGCAGCGAATGCAGTAGACTAAATTGAGGGAAGTACAAGTGAAATGCTGCTTCACTTGAAAGGAGTGTTTGGGCCCCTGGACGGTGAGGAGGGGGGAAGTAAAGGGGCAGGTGTTGCACGGCGGAGGATGGTCCTTTGAATGCGGAGGCTGGTGGGGTGATAAGTGAGGACAAGGGGGACCCTATCATGGTTCTGGGAGGGAGAGGAAGGTGTGAGGGCAGATGCGCGGGAGATGGGCCGGACACGGTTGAGGGCCCTGTCAACCACCGTGGGTAGAAAACCTTGGTTAAGGAAGAAGGAAGACATGTCAGAGGAACTGTTTTTGAAAGTGGCATCATCAGAACAGATGCGACGGAGGCGAAGGAACTGAGAGAATGGGATGGAGTCCTTACAGGAAGCAGGGTGTGAGGAGCTGTAGTCAAGGTAGCTGTGGGAGTCGGTCGGCTTGTAGCGAATATTGGTGGACAGTCTATCACCAGAAATTGAGACAGAGATGTCAAGGAAGGGAAGGGAAGTGTCAGTGATGGACCATGTGAAAATGATGGAGGGGTGGAAATTGGAAGCAAAATTAATAAATTTTTCCAGGTCCAGACGAGAGCATGAAGCGGCACCAAAACAGCCATCTATGCACCAGAGAAAGAGTTGTTGGAGGGGGCCGGAGTAGGACTGGAACAAGGAATGTTCCACATACCCCATAAAGAGACAGACATAACTGGGGCCCATGCGGGTACCCATAGCCACACCTTTTATCTGGAGGAAGTGAGACGAGTTTAATGAGAAATTGTTCAGTGAGAGAACAAGTTCAGCCAGACGGAGGAGAGTAGTGGTGGATGGGGATTGTTCGGGCCTGTGTTGGAGGAAGAAGCGGAGAGCCCTCAGACCATCCTGATGGGGGATGGAGGTGAAGAGGGATTGGACGTCCATGGTGAACAGGAGGCGGTTGGGGCCAGAGAACTGGAAATTGTTGATATGATGCAGGGTGTCAGAGGAGTCGCGGATGTAGGTGCGAAGAGACTGGACAAAGGGAGAGAGAATGGAGTCAAGATAGCAAGAAATGAGTTCCGTGGGGCAGGAACAGGCTGACACGATCGGTCTGCCGGGATAGTCCTGTTTGTGGATTTTGGGTAGGAGGTAGAAGCGGGCCGAGGTTGGGAGACCATGAGGTTGGAAGCTGAGGAAGGAAGATCTCCAGAGGAGATGAGGTCAGTAACAGTCCTGGAAACAATGGCTTGATGTTCAGTGGTGGGGTCATGGTCCAGGGGGAGGTAGGAGGAAGTGTCTGCGAGCTGACGCTCAGCCTCTGCCTCTACCTCACAGAGGATGAGCATCAAAGCGGTAAAGTTAAACAAGACCAGTGGGACGTTTATTATGATTGGTACCAAGAAGCCAGTAAAAGACAGGCAGACTCCAGAGTTAGAGGACTCCAAGATGCATAATAAGCTCCTGAGAGAAGTAAAAACTCTAAAGGAAGCTAACAAGATTATTAGTGCCAGAGTGCCAACAGCACCTTTGTATCCTCTACTCCCATCAAAAACAACTGAGGAAGTTAGTAAAGAAAATCAGAATTATCTGGAAAAACTCAGCAGGTCTGGCAGCATCGGCGGAGAAGAAAAGAGTTGACGTTTCGAGTCCTCATGACCCTTCAACAGAACTGAGTAATATTAGGAGAGGGGTGAAATATAAGCTGGTTTAAGGTGGGGGGGGGGCGTGGGGGGGTGGTTGTAGGGACAAGCAAGCAGTGATAGGAGTAGATAATCAAAAGATGTCACAGACAAAGGAACAAAGAGGTGTTGAAGGTGGTGATATTATCTAAACGAATGTGCTAATTAAGAATGGATGGCAGGACACTCAAGGTACAGCTCTAGTGGGGTGGGGTGGAAAGACTAACCGGGCATTAAAGGTATAGATTTAAAAATAATGGAAATAGGTGGGAAAAGAAAAATCTATATAAATCATTGGAAAAAACAAAAGGGAGGGGGAAGAAACGGAAAGGGGGTGGGGATGGAGGAGGGAGTTCAAGATCTAAAGTTGTTGAATTCAATATTCAGTCCAGAAGATAGTTCCTCTATTAAATCAGATCTGAATGACTGGTTGTCCTTAATTAAGAGCGGCCTACCAAACCAAAGCCTAAAGACATATTTGAAAACCCCTCACCTGGGCGATGAAACTTTTTCCCAGTAAAAACTAGAGGTCAACAAGCAAAGGCAGAACCAGTAATGCACATGCAAGCTCCTCTTAGAGAGCTGCCTGGTGCAAATGGGAAACTGGTAACGGTCCATGCCCCATGGATCCCGGGGAATTTCAGGAATTTAGCTAAGGATTTTCCCCCTATTAGAGAACAGCCAGAGAAATTTACTGAAGAACTTGTAACAGTAATGTAGTGTTACAATCCCAATTGGTCGGATATGCTGCAATTGTTGAGAGTGATAGTGCCCAGCGAGGTTCAGAAAAGGCTGCTCGAAGCAGCCCAGTGGCCCAAAGATGATCCAGGTCGCACTGAAGCCTTGGATGACTTTAAGGGATGACTGATGGATGCAGTATGCCCCAAAAGGGCTGATTGGTCCAAAATCCAAAATTGTAAGCAGCAAAATAATGAATCTCCTGCGGATTTTTTTCAATCGAAGGATTAGAATCTTTGAATCTCACTCTGGGATCACCAAGCCCAGAGATATGGCCCCAGAGGTGGTTGCAGCCGCCTTTGGGGGAGGGCTTTTGCCCAAAATCCAAAATCAGCTCAAGAGCATCTGTATAGGGTGGCAAACCAAACCCCTCACAGAGCTGGTAGCTGTTGCCTCACACTGCCAAAGCTGCCTAGAATAAAGGAAAGAACAATTGGAGGGATGATTGATTGCTCTGCAACTTGGCCAATTGCAGGGAAACAATTTTGGGGAAAGAGGAAGGAGCAGAGGCAGAGGGAGAGGACGGGGGCGGGGAGATGCAGGCAATCGCAGCAAGAGGTGCCTGCTTTAACTGTAGAGAATCAGGACATTGGAAAAACAAATGTCCACACCCGGGACAGAGCATCCCTTTGAGCACAGAAAAAGCTCAATGCTAGGAGAGCCCGGGAAGTGAAGAAGCTCTTAACTGCCCTTGGGAACCCCTATTTGACATAACTGCATGCACTGATAACGGTTGATGCATAACTACCTGATTGTTACAAGATTATAACTCAGATAAAAAGGATCAGATGTTATCTCATGGAATGAATAGTACATTGTTTGAAGAGATAAGTGACGATCAAGAAAACTATGGGTAAACAAAATCAATTAGCTAACCTAATTATAAGAGAATAAGAAAGGGCAAGTTAATAAGATCACTGTGTGAATATGCGGGAGTCACGTAATTGTATTGTATAAATATTGCTTGTTGAACGCTGTATCGTTGAGCAGATCAGTTGTGATCTGCTCCCAATGGCCATTGTACTGTACAGCGCTAAATAAATTGTACTTTTTCCTGAAGTAACCTGCAGTTGCTGATTTATTCTTTGACACCTTCACACTCCTGACTTGTGCCTTGTAGATGGTGGACAGGCTTTGAGGAGTCAGGAGGTGAGTTACTCATCACAGGATTCCTGGCCACTGACCTGCTCTTATAGCCACAGTATTTATATGGCTAGTCCAGTCCAGTTTCTGGTCAATGGTAACCCCCAGGATGTTGATAGTGGGGATTCAGTGATGGTGATGCCATTTAATATTAAGGGGCAATGGTTAGATTCTCTATTGTTGGAGGTGGTCATTGCCTGGCACTTGTGTGGCACAAATTTTACTTGCCACTTGTCAGCCCAAGCCTGGATATTGTCCAGGTCTTGCTGCATTTGGACATGGACTGCTTTAGTGTCTGAGGAGTCAAGAATAGTGCTGAACATTGTGCAATCATCAACAAACATTCCCACTCCTGAACTTATGATGGAAGGAAGGCCATTGATGAAGCAGCTGGAGATGGTTGGGCTGAGGACACTACCCTGAGGAACTCCTGCAGTGATGTCCTGGAACTGTGACGTTTCACCTCCAACAACCACAACCATCTTCCTTTACGCCAGGTATGACTCTAACGAATGGAGTGTTTCCCATTGACTCCAGTTTTGCTCGGGTTCCCTGATGCCACACTCAGTCAAATGTGGCCTGGATGTCAAGAGCAGTCACTCTCACCTCACCTCAGGAGTTCAGCTTTTTTGTCCATGTTTGAACCAAGGCTGTAATGAGGTCAGGAGCTGAGTAGAACCAAAACTGGACAGGTTATTGCTAAGCAAGTGCCGCTTGATAGCACTGTTGATGACCCGTTCCATTACTTTACTGATGATCGAGATTAGACTGATGAGGCAGTATTTGGCTGGGTTGGATTTGTCCTGCTTTTTGTGTGCTGGACACACCAGGGCAATTTTCCACATAGCCGGGTCGATGCCAGTGTTGTAGCTGTACTGGAACAGCTTGGCTAGGATGCGACAAGTTCTAGAGCACAAGTTCAGTACTATTGCTGGAATATTGCCAGGGCCCAGAGCCTTTGCACTATCCTGTGCCTTCAGCTGTTTCTTGATATCTCGTGGAGCGAATTGAATTGTCTGAAAAACGGGCATCTGTGATGCTGGGGACCTCTGGACGAGGCCAAGATGGATCATCCACTCTGCACTTCTGGCTGAAGATGGTACCAAATGCTTCAACCTTATCTTTTGCACTGATGTGCTGGGCTCCCCAGCGTTGAGGATGGGGATATTTGTGGAGCCTCCTCCTCCAGTGAGTTGTTTAATTATCCAGCACCATTCACGACTGGATGTGGCAGAACTGCAAAGCTTAGATCTGTTCCATTGGTTGTGGGATCACTTAGCTCTGTCTATCATTTGCTGCTTATGCTGTTTGGTACACAAGTAGTCCTGTGTTATAGCTTCACCAGGTTGACACCTCATTTTAGGTATGCCTGGTGCTGCTCCTGGCATGCTCTCTTGCACTCTTCATTGAACCAGGGTTGATCCCCTGGCTTGATGGTAATGGTAGAGTGGGGGATATGCCGGGCCATGAGGTTACAGATTGTGTTCGAGTACAATTCTGTTGCCACTGATGGCCCACAGCGCCTCACGGAGGCTCAGTCTTGAGTTGCCAGATCTGTTCAAAATCTATCTCATTTAGCATGGTGGTAGTGCCGCACAACACGATGGAGGGTATCCTCAATGTGAAGGCTGGACTTTGTCTCCGTAACAACTGTGCAGTGGTCACTCCTACCGATACTGTCATGGACAAATGGATCTGCAGCAGACTAATACCTGAAATGGGTAGGTTGTCATATGAGGAAAGGTTGGACAGCTTATATCTGCTCGAGTTTAGAAGGGTAAGAGGCGACTTGATTGAAATATATAAGATCCTGAGGGGTCTTGACAGGGTGGATGTGGAGAGGCTGTTTCCTCTTTTGGGAGGATCTAGAACTAGGGGTCACTGTTTAAAAATAAGAAGTCGCCCATTTTAACAGAGATGAGGCAAAATTTGTTCACTCAGAGGGCCATGAGTCTTTGGAACTCTCTTCCTGAAAAGGTGGTGGAAGCAGAGTCTTTGAATATTTTTAAGGCTGAGGTGGATAGATTTTTGGTAAGCAAGGGGGTGATAGGTTATCGGGGATGGGCAGGATGCAGATATCAGGTTACTATCAGATCAGCCATGGTCTTATTAAATGGCGGAGCAGGCTCAAGGGACTGAATGGCCTAATCCTGCTCCTTGTTCACATATTCGTATAATGGGTCAAGTGGCCTTCTAATGTGCTGTGGGATTTTATGATGTTATGAGTTTGTTTGATTGATTTGACACTAATTTGACACTGATATATGCAAGAAGGACACTGTGCTTCAGGGACTGTTGTGGTGGTTTTATTTCAGATGTTGACTTTTTTGCTTTTGTTGAAGCCTTTAACAATGAAATTAGATCATGTGGAATCGACAATCATGAGAATGTGAGAAGATGCTTGAATTCACTGGAACCTGTGGAGCAGATTTAAGGGAAAGGAGCAGTGCAGTGAGAGAGAAGCTATCAAACAGTAGACCCGATTCTCCAATTATCAAATACAGTAATGAGTGAAGCAATCAAGTGAAAAGCCACAGGATAAGAGGGCTGAGAAGGAATTGCTGAGGACGTCGACCTTTGATTGAACCGGAACCACAACTGTATAAAAAGACTGACTGCTTTAACTTAAATACTGTTCTTCCATGCTCTTGACAACACTCTCGCTCTGAGTCTCAAGTTTCCAGGTTCAAGTTCCACTCCAGGGCTTGAGCACATTAATCAAGGGCAACACTCCACTGAAGAACTGAGGGAGATATCCACTGTCAGGGATGCCACCTTTTGGATGAGAAGTCAAGTCGAGGTTCTGTCTGTCCTCTCAAATCCCATGTTATTATTTCCAAAAAGGGCTGGGGTGCTTCCCCCCACACCCCTGTGTCCTGGCCAATATTTATCCCTCAATCAACATCATAAAAACAGATTATCTGGTCATTATCATGTTGCTGTTTGTGGGAGTTTGGAGAGTGGAAATTGGTTGCTGCATTTTCTACATTACAACAGTGACTTCACTTCAAAAATTAAGTAATTAATTGGCTGTAAAGCACTTTGAGATTTCCACTGGTTAAAGGTGCTATATAAATGCAAGTCTTCAAGTCTTTTTTTGGTGAACACTGGGAGCTCAGACTGGGGAAATTGCACCCCTTCAATCTGTCATTTTCCAGCCATTGATTTTAATAATAACAAAATTATAAAATAAGTATTTGGAATGAGAGCAAGGAACTTTCTGATATGCATCGCATGCCTCAGGATCGCTTAAATGGAAAATCTGGGGCTTTGCCAGTGGATTAAAATGATATGAGCGTAGAACATATTCGTTGTTGATAAAACTTTTGAGGCTTATCGTGTGTTTATTCCATTCCTTTGTACCTTCTCTTGGCAATGTCGCTTGTACTCTACGTTCCATCTAACATTTGCACATTACACAAATTCACCCACATCCAGTTTGCACACTGGTCTACCAATTGATTGGGGCTTCTTAATTCTACAATATCAAAGAAATGAGTATGGTATTTACTCGTGTAAAAACTGCCTCTGCATATGGACTACACCCAGAATTGGAACTTTATCCTCAGGGAAAATAGACTTTGTAATCTGTATTTGGGCTGTAATTGGAAAAATCAGATGATTGTTTTGCATTTAAAAAGTGCAACCAATATTTAAATGCAGTAGTTATTTACAAAGAAGAAAAAATCTAACTGCTCTCTCTAAGTGCATTGAATATCATTTAAATCTGTAATCTAACATTAAACAGCCTGACTTAGCACGAGCTGAAGGAAAGAAATTTCATACCTTTTTAATGTTGGGCTTAATGCATCGAATGAAAAATGGGTTACACCTGGAAAATGAAAGAAAAATCGAACATTAAAGCACTTTACCGGAATTTCACAACAGATTGTTCACAACAGAGAGCTTCAAAACTCATTTCCAGGGTTAATGGTTGAGGCAGAAATAATGACACTATTCAAGATTTGATTGTATAGATGCCTGAAGGAAAAAGGAGATGAAGTGAAATGGGAACACAGCAGGTAAATGTTATTTGCTCACATAAATGCTGTCATGGACTGGTTGGGCCGAATGGCCTGTTTCTGGTTTGTAACTTCAATGTACTAAATACTTCCCAGGTGGCGAAGGTGAGAATTACCTCATTGCAGGGAGGTTTGCTTGTGCTATTGAGGAGGGTTTAAACTAACTTAGCAGGGGGATGGGATCCCGAGAGGAGGTTCAGTAGTGGGAGATGCACAGCTAAAATTAGAAGAGAGAGCAAATGAGTCTGGAAGGCATAGAAATTATAAGCCAATTAAGGCACAAGGGAGTTTGACAAGGTTGGATGGTATTTATTTTAATGCAAGAAGTCTGACAAATAGGGTAGATGAGTTGAGGGCACAGATTAACACATGGAAGTATGATGTCATTGCTGTCACAGAGACATGGTTGAGAGAGGGGCAGGATTGGCAGCTCAATATTCCAGGGTAAAGGTTCTTCAGGCGAGACAGGGAAGGAGGTAAAAGAGGAGGGGGTATCACAGTATTGATCAAGGAATCAATTACAGCAGTAAGGAGGGTTGACATCTTAGAAGGCTCCTCAAATGAAGCCAAATGGGTAGAACTGAAAAACAAACAAGGAGCAATAACATCTCTGGGAGTGTACTGTAGGCCCCCAAACAGTCAGAGAGAAATAGAAAAGCAGATATATTGGCAGATTTCAGAGAAGTGTAAAAATAATATGGTAGTAATAGTGGGGGATTTCAACTTCCCCAACATTAACTGGGTTAGTCATAGTGTGATAGGTTTGGAGGGAACGGAATTCTTAAAATGCATCCAGGGGAGCTTTTTAAGCCAGTACGTAGAGGGTCCTACAAGAGAGGGGGCAGTCCTAGACTTAATTTTAGGGAATGAAGCCGGGCAAGTGGTAGAGGTATCAGTGGGAGAGCATTTTGTGGATAATGACCATAATCTAAGACCTATGGAATTAATTGCCACAGAAGGCTGTGGAGGCCAGGTCATTGAGTGTAGTTAAGACCGAGATAGATAGGTTCTTGATTGGTAAGGGGATCAAAGGTTACGGGGAGAAGGCGGGAGAATGGGGTTGAGAAACTTATCAGCCATGATTGAATGGTGGAGCAGACTCGATGGGCCGAATGACCTAATTTCTGCTCCTATGTCTTATGGTCTTATAACTCAGTTAGATTCAAGGTTGTTATGGAAAAGGACAAGGATGGGCCAGAAATCAGAGTTCTAAATTGGGGAAAGGACGATTTTAAAAGATCAGCTACTTTTAGGTAAATCTGCATCAGAGCAGTGGGACTCATTCAAGAAGGAAATAGGGAGAGTACAGGGCCAACATATTCCAGTAAAAATAAAGGGTGGGACCAACAAATCCTGGGAACCCTGGATGTCGAAGGATATACAGGATTGGATAACGAGAAAAAGGGAGGCTTGTGGCAGATACCAAGGGCTCAAAACAGCGGAAACCCAAGAGGAATATAGAATGCCAAAACAAAAATTCAGCAGCTCTGGCAGCATCGGCAGAGAAGAGCAAAGTTGACGTTTCGAGTCCTCATGACCCTTCAACAGAACTAAGTAGAAATAGGAAAGGGGTGAAATATAAGCTGGTTTGGGGGGGGGAGAAGGGGTGGGGGGTGTTGGGACAAGCAAGCAGTGATAGGAGGAGATAACCAAAAGATGTCACAGACAAAAAAAAGTGTTGAAGGTGGTGATATTATCTAAAAGAATGTGCTAATTAAGAGTGGAGAGCAGGACAAGCAAGGTAGCTCTAGTGGGGATGGGGTGAAATAAACCATGGGTGCAATACATTTAAAAATAACAGAAATAGGTGGGTAAAGAAAAATCTATATAAATTATTGGAAAAAACAAAAGGGAGGGGGAAGAAACGGAAAGGGGGTGGGGATGGAGGTGGAAGTTCAAGATCTAAAGTTGTTGAACTCAATATTCAGTCTGGAAGGCTGTAAAGTGCCTAGTCAGAAGATGAGGTGCTGTTCCTCCAGTTTGCGTTGAGCTTCACTGGAACAATGCAGCAAGCCAAGGACAGACATGTGGGCATGAGAGCAGGGTGGAGTGTTAAAATGGCAAGCGACAGGGAGGTCTGGGTCATGCTTGCGGACAGACCGGTCTGTCCGCAAGCATGACCCAGACCTACCTGTCGCTTGCCATTTTAACACTCCACCCTGCTCTCATGCCCACATGTCTGTCCTTGGCTTGCTGCATTGTTCCAGTGAAGCTCAACGCAAACTGGAGGAACAGCACCTCATCTTCCGACTAGGCACTTTACAGCCTTCCAGACTGAATATTGAGTTCAACAACTTTAGATCTTGAACTCCCTCCTCTATCCCCACCCCCTTTCCGTTTCTTCCCCCTCCCTTTTGTTTTTTCCAATAATTTATATAAATTTTTCTTTTCCCACCCATTTCCATTATTTTTAAATGTATTCCACCCATGGTTTATTTCACCCCACCCCCACTAGAGCTACCTTGCTTGTCCTGCTCTCCACTCTTAATTAGCACATTCTTTTAGATAATATCACCACCTTCAACACCTCTTTGTCCTTTTGTCTGTGACATCTTTTGGTTATCTCCTCCTATCACTGCTTGCTTGTCCCAACAACACCCCCCACTCCCCTTAAACCAGCTTATATTTCACCTCTTTCCTATTTCTACTTAGTTCTGTTGAAGGGTCATGAGAACTCGAAACGTCAACTTTGCTCTTCTCCGCCGATGCTACCAGACCTGCTGAGTTTTTCCAGGTATTTCTGTTTTTGTTTTGGATTTCCAGCATCCGCAGTTTTTTGTTTTTATATATATATATATATATATATAGATAGATAGGAGTATAGAATGTGTTGGGGGGAACTTAAAAAGGAAATTAGGAGAGCAAAAAGGGGGCATGAAAAACTATTGGCGGGTAAAATAAAGGAAAATCCAAAGTTATTTTACAATTACATTAAGTGTAAGAGGATAACTAGGGAAAGAGTAGGGCCCATTAAGGACCATAGTGGTAATTTGTGTGTGGACCCGGAAGACGTAGGTAGGGTTCTAAATGAATACTTTGTGTCGGCATTCACAAGTGAGGGAGACGATGTGGGTATGGAAATCAGGCAGAAGGACTGTGATATAATTAAAGAAATGAGCATAGAAAGGGAGGTGGTTCTAAGTGGTCTGGCAGTCTTAAAAGTAGATAAATCTCCAGACCCAGATGAAATGTATCCCAGGCTATTGGGTGAGGCAAGGAGAAGATAGCAGGGGCACTGGCAATAATTTTCAATATTTCTCTGGCCACAGGAGAGGTGCCAGAGGACTGGAGGACAGCCAATGTGGTACCGTTATTCAAGAAGGGAGGAAGGGATAAACCAGGGAACTACAGGCCAGTTAGTCTAACCTCAGTGGTGGGGAAATTATTGGAAGCAATTCTGAGGGACAGAATTAATCTACACTTGGAAGGGCAGGGATTAATCAAGGACAGTCAGCATGGTTTTGTTAAGTGGAGGTCATGTCTTCACTTGCACTTTCCTCAATTTAGTCTATTGCATTCACTGCTCCCAATGCGGTCTCCTCTATATTGGAGAGACCAAACGCAGACTGGCTGACCGCTTTGCGGAACACCTTCAGTCTGTCCGCAAGCATGACCCATACCTCCCTGTTGCTTGCCGTTTCAACACTCCACCCTGCTCTCATGCCCACATGTCTGTCCTTGGCCTGCTGCAATGTTCCAGTGAAGCTCAACGCAAACTGGAGGAACAGCACCTCATCTTCTGACTAGGCACTTTACAGCCTTCCGAACTGAATATTGAGTTCAACAACTTTAGATCATGAACTCTCTCCTCCATCCCCACCCCCTTTCCGATCCCCCTTTTTCCAATAATTTATATAGATTTTTCTTTTCCCATCTATTTCCATTATTTTTAAATGTATTTCCATCCATTGTTTTATCTCTACCGTTTAGCCTATTTCGATCCCTTCCCCCACCCCATCCCCACTAGGGCTATCTGTACCTTGCTCGTCCTGCTTTCTATCCTTAATGTCACCATTAGCACATTTCTTAGCTAATATCACCACCGTCAACACCTCTTTGTCCTTTTGCCTATGACATCTTTTGGCAATCTCCACCTATCACTGGCCCTCTATCCAGCTCTACCTGTCCCACCCCCCCTTAAACCAGCTTATATTTCACCTCTTTTCTATTTTTCCTTAGTTCTGTTGAAGAATCATATGGACTCGAAACGTTAACTGTGTTCCTCTCCGCAGATGCTGTCAGACCTGCTGAGTTTTTCCAGGTATTTTTGTTTTTGGTTTGGATTTCCAGCATCTGCAGTTTTTTGCTTTTATCATGTCTGATCAATTTGATTGAATTTTTCAAAGAGGCGACCTGGTGTGTTGATGGAGGCAATGCATTTGACATAGTCTGCTTGGACTTCAGCAACGCTTTTGATAAGATCCCGCATGGGAGACTAATAATGAAGGTAAGAGCCCATGGGATCCAAGGCAATTTGGAAAATTAGATCCAGAATTGGCTGAGTGGCAGGAAGCAGAGGGTGATGGTCGAGGGATGTTTTTGTGACTGGATGCTCGTGTCCAGTGGGGTTCCACAGGGATCAGTGTTGGGCCCCTTGCTGTTTGTGGTATATATAAATGATTTAGACTTGAATGGAGGAGGGTGGATCGGTAAGTTCATGGGTGACACGGAAAATTGGTGGGGTGATAAATAGGGAGGAGGATAGCCTTAGATTACAGGAGGATATAGACGGGCTGGTCAGATGGGCTGATCAGTGGCAAATGGAATTTGATCCAGATAAGTGTGAGGTGATGCACTTGGACAGGACAAATAAGGCATGGGAATACACGATGAATGGTAGGACCCTGGGAAGTACAGAGGATCAGAGGGAACTTGGTGTGCATGTCCACCGGTCCCTTAAGGTAACTGGACTGGTAAATAAGGTGATTAAGAAGGCAAATGGGATACTTGCCTTTATTAGCTGAGGTTATGCTGGAGCTGTATAAAACGCTGGTTAGGCTGCAGCCCAGAGTATTGCCTGCAGTTCTGGAATCCGCATTATAGAAAGCATGTGATTGCACTAGAGAGAGTGCAGAAGAGATTTACCAGGATGTTGCCTGGGCTGGAGAGTGTTAGTTATGAGGAGAGTTTGGATAGACTGGGGTTGTTTTCTCTGGAGCAGAAGAGATTGAGGGGGGACATGATTGAGGTGTATAAAATTATGAGGGGCATAGATAGGGTAGACATGAAGGAACTTTTTCCCTTGGTGGAGGGATCAATAACCAGGGGGCAGAGATTTAAGATAAGGGGCAGGAGGTTTAGAGGGGATATGAGGAAGAATTTTTTCACCCAGAGGGTGGTGAGAATCTGGAACTCGCTGCCTGAAAGGGTGGTAGAGGCAGAAACCCTCATAACATTTAAGAAGTATTTGGATGTGCACTTGTGATGCCATGGCATACAAGGCTATGGGCCTAGTGCTGGAAAATGGGATTAGAATAGTTTGGTGTTTGTTTGACCGGCACAGACTCGATGGACCGAAGGGCCTTTTTCTGTGCTGTAGACCTCTGTGATCTATGAGTGTCTAACCTGCAATGTATAATGGGTACTACACAACCCAGAGAACATTACTCAGCACTAAACAGGACACAGATTCATGGGTTGTGTTGTGATAGTGTATTTGTTGGTAGGTTAAATATAATGATTTAAATATATTTTTATGCTAACATGTATGTCATCACAGGAAGTGATGCAATATCATATGATTCAGTTCTCTAGCACAGTCAGTTAGCACATGCAAGCTGAAGCAACAAGTCTCCATTAAAGCTCTGTGTTCAACCCCTATGCCAGCCCTTCAGCCTCATTTGCATTAATCTAGAAAGCGATCATACAACATGGTGGCAGCAGTAATGAGGTGGCAGCATCGGCCAGCAGCTGAAAATAACATTTCAAGTCAGAAGCCCGGCCTGAAGTGCTATGACTGGACCACAGCTCTCACACTAGCAGAGCAATGGATTGAATAGAGATTGAAGCTGAGAACTGGCAAGACAAATAATTGATGGCAGATTTAGCTGCAGAGATCAATGCAGCATTGTGTACTGGCACATGTTCTTTCCCACCCTCACTGCATTCACGTGCCATTAGCCATCGCCAGAGCCTCTCCAGCCTGTAAGTTCGAAGTCTACGCTGCAGCAACAGAGGTGTCGTGCTCCTGCTCAGCTCTGTATATATCACGACTTGCTGCAACTTTTAAAGCAACGTTTTCTCCACAAGGGGAGAAAAGGGTAGAAGGCTTAGGCAACAGCAGCCAGGTTTCCAGGGGTCGACTAGAAAGCATCTGATGCCCAAGGTAAATTCAAGCTGTTTAAGCAGTGGATTAAACTATGCTTCCTAGACCACAAGGTTGTGGATATATAGAAGCAGACTATATAAATTAAGATCGCCATAGGAAATCGAGGTCTGCACAGAATTAATACCTCTGCTTTATCTGCTGCTGACCAGAAGGATCCATCAAAACTATGGACAACATTAGAAAATTAGCTTAGAATTAAAGTCTACTTCAGAGTACACTTGCTGGAACTCGAGCAGTATAGACAGAAAGCTGAAGAGAGCCCGGACAACTTTGTTAACCGACACAGAGAGAAAGCAAAAGAATGTGACTTCTCTGATGTTGAACTCTCGGAATGAATTATGGAGTTGGCTAATGTCTCCACTCTTGTTGAGGGGTTCCATATGGATCTCCTAGAAAAGCCAAAGGGACACGCCAAGGAGAGTCAACTACAGGGCGGAAGTAGATGCAAGGCCATTGTGGTTCCATGGCACCCAAGCAAAGCAAAGAGTGCAGTAACTGCAGATTCTCCCACAAACCATGTAGATGCCCCGGATACATAAACACGTAAAAAGCCTGCGGCTGAGGGGGCACTGGGCCAAACTTTGCAGAAGTTCCAGCAGCAGAAACACAGGGAGAAGCCAGGGTGGGCAGCCCTTAAACTGCACAAGTATGCCACCCAGAGGTGAATGGAGGCAAAGCACTTCCAGGCATCACCAGAAGCTTAGACATAGCAATAAAATGGGGGAAAAGGCCTGACCAAAACGGATGAGGTGGATTGAGGTGAAGCTACAACATTTCACATAATCACCTTAGTGGGACAGCTGCATTCCATTAACAAAACGGAAATTTTTGCAACACTCAAAATCATCTGACCCAGTGAGGATGGATGGCTTCGACTGAGAGTGAAGATTGACACAGGTGCAAGAGCCAGAACGCTACCTTACTGCATTCTCAGGACATGTACCATGAGGCATGGAAGTTTTTGGTCCAATCCACAAGCGTGAAGTTACAATGGTTCAATAATAAAGTGCCTATGTTTCCTAGACCTGAATTCAGGTACGAAGAGTCGACGTGGTCTACTCAGATGTTCTACATTGTGGGTGTACCAGGACCAGCAGTAGCAGAGCTGTTGGTGTGCAATGAATTTAACATGTTCACCATCAATGAGCTGACCCAGTCAGAAGGCCGCAGCAGTCAAGACAGGTGCACACCCACTAGATTGCTACAAGACCTCCAGAAGTTATACCCAGGCCAGTTTGACACAGTTGGGAATTCCCATGGGGATGCAGTCCTACACCTTAAAGAAGGTCAACGCCGTGAAAATGCAGCATGCACATTCGATGGAAGTTCAGGATAGAACTGGATGGAATGGAAAATCAAAGGTACCAATCAATGAGATAATCATCACATGGACTGGTGCAGTTCCATCATTACCGTAATTAAGGACAGTTCAATCAGACAACATTTAGACCTGAGGAGGTTAAACAAAACCTTAAAGAGATGTCCTCATAAGTCCTCATAAGATACAACGGCAAAAGAGTTAAATCCGATGTTTGCTGGAGTGAAAACACTTCTCCAAATTAGATGCAAGAATCAGATTTTGGTCTGTAAACTTGTCAAGAGAGTCAAAAAGCTCACAATGCTTAGAATTCTTTTTGACAGATACTGTTTCATCCACTTACCATTTGGGCTGTTGCTCAGCCAGGACATACTTCAACGGCATGTGGACCTTATAACAGAATGAATCCCGGGCTGTGTGTGTAGAGGACATCACTGTAGATAGACGCACAGGAGAAAAGCACGACAGGAACCTATGCCTGTTAATGGAAACCACCAGACACAAAGGTTTGGTTTTCAACTGCAAATCAAAGACATCCAGTCAATGCTGACACTGCAGGACAAGGACGACCTTCAAATGTGTCTAGGTCAATTAAGCTTCCTTGCTGCATACATAGCTTCTCAGAGAAGGCATCTCCACTAAAAGAATTGCTAAAGAAAGACACGCAATTCCTATGGCAGGATGATCTCCAACATTCAATGTGTTGAAACAGGAACTGTCAACCAAGTCAAGTCTTCAGTTCTATGACACTAGGAAGGCAACAACATTCGAAGTGGCCACATCGCAGAAAGGTCTTGATGCATGCCTCTTTCAAGATGGCAAGCCTGTCGCATTTAGTTCATAAAGATCGTCACCAGCACAAGCAAATTATTCCAATACCGAACAAAAAACTCTCTCTTGTCTTCAGGATCACCAGGTTTCACACATACTTATTTGGGAAAGAGTTCAACGGTCAAAGCAGATCATAAGCCACTGAAGATAATCTGGAGATAAACCGCTCATGAATGCACCATCTCGACTCCAAAGCTTCCTCAACAAGATTCAGGGCTATAACTGTGATATCAGATACAAACCTGGTAGTCAGATGGTCCTATCAGACACTCCAAATAAATTGTTCAACCCTAGGAAGGTGTGAGACATAGCACTTGACATCCAGCTGAATGAAGTCTGTGCATAAACCTAATATGCTACAGTCAAAACAAGAGAGAAGACCCCATACCCAGAGCTCTGTAGCTCGTTAGAGACAGTTGTCCTGAGGCCATCCAGGAGATCTCCATGGATCGAGAACATACTAGGACAACCTAAAACAGCGACTTACTGTACTATATCGGGTGGTTAGTTAAGAGAAGGCAGATATTGTCATCATGTATTTGTTAGTTTGTTAAATATAATCATCTAAATATATGTTTATGTTAATATCTATGTCATCACAGGAAGTGATGCAATATCACGTGATTCAGTTCTCTTGCACAGTCTGTTAGCAGAAATCTCCATTAAAGCTCTGTGTTTAACCTCCATGCTTGCCCTTCAACTTTGTTTGTATTAATCTAGAAAGAAATATTACATAGAGTGAGCCAAAGAGCCTCTGTTCCAGGATGGAGCCAGAGCTTGTGAAGGTTGAATTTGATGATTTGGTAGAACAGATCGGCCAAACTATCCTGAGGTCATGCACATATACACTCCCAGTAACAAGGCTTTGTCATTGGCCACAATGCAACTCAAACACCCTTTAATAGACACAGCAGTAACTGCAATTTCATTTCCAGAAAAATGATAGTTTGAAGAAATAAGGGAATCTAATCATTGGATTTTGTGAGCTCAGGGTGAAGATACTAATGTGCTAATAGACTGGTTTCTGCCTTTTTATAAATACGATGTGAAAATATGCAATTAATGCATTGATTCTGCAATTAGAGGTGGGCCACAAGACTAGGGAGCACGGGTCAGATTCAGTCCAATGACACAATAACATCAGATTCTCACCTGAAAGTTCTTTGGCCATAGAATCAGTGAATATATCCTTTCAAACACTCCCAGGATAGGTACAGCATGGGTTAGATACACAGTTATGTTCCCTCCATACTGTCACACCAAACACTCCCAAAATAGATACAGCATGGGTTAGATACAGAATAAAGCTCCCTCTACACTGTCACATAAAACACTCCCAGTGCTGGCTCTAGTGCTTCTATTTTGACTCAGTAAATATCGTAAGGCACCTACACAGAAGCATTATCAAATAAAAATTGACACCGAGACAATTAAGGGGACATTAGGTCAGATGACTAAAAGTTTGGTCAAGAGGTAGTTTTTACAGTGAATTCAGGAGAGAGAGATGGAATCAGAGTGGTTTAGGAAGGAAATTCCAGAGCTTAGCACCTTGGCAGCTGAAAGCATGACCACTAATGGTGAATTGATTAAAATCAGTGATGCTCAAGAGGCCCCAGAATTAGAGGAATGCAGAGAACTCAGAGAATTGTGGGGCTGGGGAAGGTTGCAGCAATACAGAGGGGCGAGGCCATAGAGGAATTTGAAAACAAGTTGACACATGGGAGCACCATCAACTGGAAGTTCCCCTCCAAGGCAATGTAGGTCAGCAAGCACAGGGGTAATGGATGAATAGGACATAGTTTGAGTTAGTACATGGCTGCAGAGTTTTGGGTGAGCTCAAGTTTATGTAGGATGGAAGATGGGAGACCAGCCAGGAGTGCGTTGGAATAGTCAAGTCTAGAGGTTGCAAAGGCATGAATGAGTGTCTCAGCAGCAGATGAGAACAGGGGTGAAGTCAGGTGATGTTACGGAGCTCGAAATAGGTGGTCTTAGTGATGGCACAAATGTGTGGTTGGAAGATCAACTCACGGTCAAATGCCACACCAAGGTTGTGGCCAGTCTGGTTCAATCTCAGTCAGTTGCCAACAGAAGGGTTGGAGCCATTGGCCAGGGAAGAGAATTTGGAGTGGGGATTTCTTTTTTATTCTTTCATGGGATGTGGGCTCTTGTAGCCACAGTATTTATATGGCTAGTCCAGTTCAGTTTCTGGTAAATGGTAATCCCTAGGATGTTGATAGTGGGGGATTCAGTGACAGTAATGGACATTGAATGTAAAGGAGAGATGGTTAGATTCTCTCTTCTTGGAAATGGTCATTGCCTGACACTTGTGTGGTTTGCGATTTGCCACTTATCAACCCAAGTCTGAGTGTTGTCCACGTCTTACTGCATGTAGATATGAAATGCTTCAGTATCTGACCAGTTGCAAATGGTACTGGACACTGAGCAATCATCAGTGACATCCCCACTTCTGACCTTATGTCAGAGGGAATGTACTTGGTGAAACAGCTGAAGATGCTGTCATCATAACCCATAGTTTGAGTCCTATGTGTCCAATCTATTCCTATATATCTCTTTACCCTGCCTTTCCTTCAACCACCTATCAACCCATTCCTAAAAATTGACATGGTCTCTGCTTCAGTCACTAACTTTAGTAATACATTCCACTGCCTCAAAACCCCTTAAGTAAAAAGGTTTCTCCTGCTCTCTGTTCCAATTTACTGTCCACATCTCCTTACTTTAGACTCCTCCATCACTTCCAATTACATTGTCCTATCCTTTCATAATTTTAAAATCCTCCATCAAGTCAGCCTTAACCCCTTCTGTTCTGATGAAAACAGCCCCAGTCAAATATTCACTTGGCCCTTTCTCAACAGTCTGCTGAGTTTATCCACCTCATTACATTTAAATCTCATTTGATGGAAAGTGATACCGTAATGAGAACACACTGTTGCTTAGTGAGTCGCCAATGGTTACTCACCTCTTCAACCTGGTGATGAGATCTGAGAGGCTGTGCTGAAATTTGGTAGCCACAGTTGGTGACTGGTATCGATGACCTCGGCAGTTTGATCCAATCCTTTTCTGCTGACAGAGATTCTCCTGTGCTCGCTTAAACAAATCAGCAATCATCTGCAGTGGGACATTAAGGAAGGTCAAGGTCCGGATACTCCAGTGGCTGAAGATTAAATTAATTCTGCAACTGTATATGTAGCTAGAAATTATTCCAAAATTTGTACTTTAAACTCATCAAAGGAGAGTTAGCCAAGGAGATGTTGGACTACGAGTCGTGATGGAATATAGCCTGTAAATGACTGTTAGCAGTGTTCCTGCAAAAAGGCATTAATGGCTTTGTATGACATAGTTTTGTGATAATTTTTGTTTTAAAATATTGAAAAGAGGAATGACATAAAGAACATGGTAAATGTCTGTTGTGCTTCTGTGCAGAAGGCAAATATAATATTGATTTCCTCAAGGCAAGTTAACAACTGATTTCAATGTTTAAATCACAATATGTCATTCGAGCTGTCTGCAGACTTTGACAGAGTTGACACTATCACCCTCCAATGCCTCTCCAATGTTGTCCAGCTGCACTCACCTGGTTCCATTCTCATCCATCTAATCATAGCCACAGAATGGCATCTCTTTCTGCTCCTGTGGTGTCCCCCACGCAGTGTGTTCCCTGAGCACCTCTTGGACCCCCTCCTTTTTTTCATCTATGTACTACCTCTCAGTGGTATCATTCAAAAACATAGTTGTTAATTTCTACATGTATGCTGACACACAGCTCTACTTCACCATCACCTCTCTCAACTCCTCCATTGTTGTTAAATTATCCAACTGCTTATTGAATACCCAGTACTGGATGACCAGAAGTTTCCTCCAATTAGACGTTAGAAAGCCCAAACCCATTGCCTTTGTTTCCTACCACAAATCCAGAGATGAGCTCCTGAATGCAAATCCGCACCATCACTAATTCCACTTTTGTAACATGACGTAACTCTACCCCTACCTCATCTACTGCTGAACCCCTTTTCATGCTGTTCTTACATCTAGACTTGACTATTCCAATGCACTCCTGGCTGGCCTCCTACTTTCTATTCTTGTAAACTTGCCATCCAAAACTCTGCTGCCCATATCCTAACTCAGACCAAGGCCCAGTCAGCCATCACCCGCGGTCACTCATCTACACTGGCTCCCGGTTAAGCAATGCCTTGATTTTAAAATTCTCATTCCTGTTTTCAACTCTCTCCATGGTTCTCACTCCTCCCTTTCTCTATAACATCCTCTGGCCCCACAATCCTCCAAGATATCTATGCTGCTCTAATTTTGGACTCTTGAGCATCCCCAATTTTAGTTGCTTCACCATTAATTACTTCAGCAGCTGAACCCTAATTCTGGAATTCACTTTCTAAACCTCTCCACCTTATGAAGTGCCTTGGGACATTTTACTATGATAAAGGCAGTATACAAATACAAATTGTTGTTGTATGAACAATGATGACACCAACTATGATAGAAAACTCTTCAGGCTAGACATTGAGTTCTCCCCTGACAGAAGTTGCCTCATCACTGACAAGGACGGAGAACATCCACTCACCACCTTACTCCTCCTGCCAGTACAAACCACCATCGGCCTCCAGTCCACCTCATAGTGAAGCTCTTTGTCACATACCTTATTCCTGCTGTGTATGAAGAGTTCCAACACTTCTGGTCTGAGTTGGTCACGGTTTTTATCCAGGAATTTATGAACCTGTGTGAAAGAAGTAACCTGCTTAATTCTCTCAAAAACAATAGATCAAAGTGTTGGAATTCAGTCGTTGCATATCCTAATCCCAACCCAAGTGTTGGAAGAATGTTGATTAGAGTCAATGGTAAAGAAAATTTCAGTTAGATAAAAATGAAATGCAGTTTTCGGCACCATGGAGTAGAATTGATCAATTTCTGAACTCAGGTGCGCAAGTGGCACAGCGCCAAAACCAATGGGCAAGATTGGTCCTCTTCATCACTGGGATCCAAATGGGTGTTGGGGAGTAATTGTACCCCAAAAGGGACCATGCCAGTGTTGACAAGGGTGAAGTTTGGCAATTGGGGATGCTGGCATACTATGTCCAGAATGCAGAGAAGGAGATGGGAGGGGATGAGTGGTGGCTGGCAGCAGTCTGTAATAGCAATATAGAACCAGACGGAGTATTCTTGACCCTCGTGGCTCCACATTCAGTAAATTTCTTTCATTTACCTTTTTGGTAGCTGCCTCAAAACGGCCCTTTGATTGCCCACTGGCTGCTTCGAGACCTGACAAAGCTGATGGTAGCACACAGAGTGAATGCTATGGTCAGTTAAGATCCAACTTTACAGTCTGAAATGAGTAAGTGCATAAGCTATTGGCCTAATGCTCATTATGGACAGGTGTCCAGATGACTCAGGGGTGCCCAAATTTAGAAACAAAAACAATTTGTTCATTCTCAGGATGTGTGTCACTGGTAAGGCCGGCATTTATTTCCCACCCCTAATTACCCTCAAGAAGGTGGTGGTGAGCCACCTTGAACCGCTGCAGTCAGTGTGGTATAGGTACACCCACAGTGCTATTAGAAAGGGAGTTCCAGGGTTTTGACCCGGCGACAATGAAGGAATGGTGATATATTTCCAAGTCAGGATGGTGTGAGGCTTGGATACAAATTAATATCAACCTGATCTGTGTTGAATGAACTATTAGCACTTGGAGAGGCACCTTAAGAACCCAGCTTTCTTCAGCATTCCAGGGTGAGGGACTCTTGATAACCATCTGGTAATTCCTGTTGCAAAATACATGTGGGCCATAAATAAAAAAAGAATCAAGCTGTGATGGTCTCCATGGACAATAGCTGGCTGAAGCAATCACTAACAGCCACAATGGCAAGGGGCCAGGGTGTTGCTGACACCCAAGAAACAAACAAAATTTGCATTTAGATTTATTGGACTGTAACATTCTCAATCAGAGGGATTCACACGGATTAACAGTTTCTCAGCTCCTGAAAGACTCTGTATAATTCAGGGTTTGTGTTTCCTTTAAGCTGTAGTAATGTTAAAATTCCAGAAATGTTTAAGAGTAACATTCACACCTTAAAGTGACCCTGAATTTTAGGGTTGCCAGACGGTCGGCGGGACTGGAAGTGGATGTGAAATTGCTCCCGGGACTGGAAGTGGATGTGAAGAGGATGTTTCCTCTTGTGGAAAAGTCTAGAACTTGGGGTCACTGTTTAAAAATAAGGGGTCGCCCATTTAAAACAGAGATGAGGTGAAATTTCTTTACTCAGAGGGTCCTGAGCCTTTGGAACTCTCTTCCTGAAAAAGTGATGGAAACAGAGTCTTTGAATATTTTTAAGGCAGAGGTGGGTAGATTCTTGGTAAGCATGGGAGTAATAGGTTATCGGGGGTAGGTGGGATGCAGATTTCAGGTTACTATCAGATCAGCCATGGTCTTATTGAATGGCGGAGTGGGCTGAATGGCCGACTCCTGCTCCTTGTTCATATGTTCTCCCTGCACCATGCAGATACAGACATGTTGGTGGGTATGAGCGTTCCGGACCAGATGGCATTGCACACTGGGGAAGGCACATTATACTCGCTTGAGGAACTGGCAGAGGCAGAGAGTCTCCAGAGCATTAGACAATCAGAGGATTACTGGAGACCAGGACAATGCTGAGTCTGAGGCAAATGATGAGCTTCTAGAGTCATCTACAAGGCGGAAAATGCTGGATGTCCAGTGGGATGCACATGAAGATCTAGCAGAGATCCCTGAAGGTCTGCATGCCATGGTCTCTGTATTGCAGGGGTCCATGTGGAGAGTGAGCACTGTGTTAACCCACAGCTCTGAGCGCACAGCTTCCTCCATAGAGACAGTGGTGCCTTTCATGGAAAGGCAACTTAATCAGGGGTTTCTGGCATTGCATTCAGACCTGCAAGCCCACACACTGGCAGTGACCTGCTGAGGTGAGAGATGGATGAGGCACCTAGTGACTCTGCTGGAGTCCCGTCCATCTCGTGAGCAGGAAGGTTCAAACAAACTTCATGTTGGCTAATAACCTGCAGCTCCATGCATCTGGGGGCTCTTCTCAGGGCACTCCTGATGATGGGAGCAGCTACTCCGTCCCTCTGCCAACGACCGTTGCATCAGAGGACACCGCAAGTCGTGGCCCACACAGGCCCCAGCAACCAGGGGACGGCCGCCAAAGTCATCAAGGTCCACGGGGCATCAGGGTCAGCAGCCTGCCTCCAATGCAACTGCCGGTGAGGGGAAAGCACCAAGACGTAGCACTCGTAAGCATAAATTTAAGTCACTATGATTATAGAAGGGGTATCATGGGTGAATCATTTCTCAGTGTCACTTGTGTAATGGTGTACGTATATGTCACAAATCATTATTAAAATGTGACATCACGTCAAATGGCCTTATTGTGCTATATGTCATAGTTATGGAGGAGGCCTGGAACTTTGTGTAACACATGAACTGGGCTGCAAAGTGTATTTCAGAGGGAGGGACAGGAGACGATGTTGCCAGGAGCGCCTCATCAGCACCGAGTAGTAAGGTGGCAGTCTGTTTACGAACATTTGGACTCCTGGCTTTGGAGTCCTACTAGAAAGTACTCCGAATCAGGACCTTCCTGGTCTCCCTGACTCCCATAAGCATGCTCACAGCTGGATCTTGCTCCTCACCCTGGGGCTGATCAGGCTCCTCCTAAGAATCAGCGCTGGATTAATCGTCCGAGGCATCTGGAACAACATTGCTGTCTTCACCTTCCATCTGCTCCCCACTTGCGGGAGCCAGATTACGAAGGGCACAGCAGGCTATCACTATAAGGGAAATGCGTTGCAGAGCAGTGCAGAAAGCAAAACCTCATTTTGAGCAGGCCTATTGCCCTCTCAATGATTGTTCTTATGGAGGCATGACTATGGTTGTACCTTTTCTCCACAGATGTCCTTGGGTGTCTGAGCGGTGTCATCAGCCACCTTTTGAGCAGATATCCTTTGTCCCTCCCAACAGCCAGCTATCCAACCTTGCTAGGGCTATGAAGAACCTTGGCACCTGGGAGTGACGCAAGGCATACATGGAAAAACATGGGTTGATAAGGAAGAACCAGCATGGATTTCTGAAGGGGAAATCATGTTTAATTAACTTGCTGGACTTTTTTGAACAGGTAACAGCAAAGGTCGATGAAGGTAATGCTGTTGATGTGGTGTACATGGACTTTCAAAAGGGATTTGATACAGTGCCACACAACAGACTTGAGGAAAGTTATTGCTCATGGAATAAAAGGGACAGCAGCAGCATGGATACAAAATTGGCTGAAAAATAGGAAGCAAAGAGTAATGGTCAATGGATATTTTTTAGGCTGGAGGAAGGTTTTTAGCGGAGTTCCCCAGGGGTTGATATTGGGACCCTTACTTTTCCTGATACATGTGAATGATCTAGATATTGGTGTGCAAGCGACAATTTCAAAGTTTACAGATGAGATGAAGCTTGAGAGTGTTGTGAACTGCGAGGAGGTGGAGTGGGCAGAAAGGTGGCAGATGAAGTTTAATGTGGAGAAGTGTGAGGTGATGAATTTTGGTAGGAAGAACATGGACAGACAATACAAAATAAGGGGTGAAATTTTGAAGGGGGTGCAGGAGCAGAAAGACCTGGGTGCTTATGTGCATAGATCATTGAAGGTGGCAGGACAGGTGGAGAGAGCAGTTAATAAAACATAGAGTATCTTGGGCTTTATTAATTGAGGCATAGAGTATAAGAGCAGGGAGGTTATGCTGAATTTATATAAGACACTCATTAGACTTCAGCTGGAGTACTGTGTACAGTTCTGGGCAGCACACTATAGGAAGGATGTGAACTTAGTGGAGAGAGTGAAGAAGAGGTTTACAAGAATGGTTCCAGGGATAAGAAAAGTCAGCTATGAAGATAGATTGGAGAGGTTGGGACTGTTCTCCTTGAAGAGAAGGTGGCTAAGAGATTTGATAGAGGTGTTCAAAATCATGAGGGAGCTGGACAGAGTAGATAGGGAGAAGCTGTTCCCACTCGTAAAATGATCAAGAATGAGAGATTTAAAGTGATTTGCAAAAGAAGCAAATGTGACGTGAGAAAAAGCTTTTTCACACAACGAGTGGTTTTGGTCGGGAACGCACTGCCTGGAAGTGTGATGGAGGCAGGTTCAGTCAAGGCATTCAAGAGGGCATTAGACAATTATTTGAATAGAAATAACAAGCAGGGGTATGGGGAAAAGGCAGGGCAATGGCACTAGGTCATAATGCTCATGTGGAGAGATGGTGCAGACACGATGGGCCGAATGGCCTCCTTCTGTGCCGTTAAAAGTCTGTGATTCTGTGATGTACGGCTCATGGCAACTTCCAGGATATCTGGCACAAACCTGCAGGATCTCGTGCTTGTTGTCACACACAATCCGAATGTTCAGAGAATAGAACCCCTTTCTATTCACAAAAGTACCGGCTCCTCTGCAGGTGCCATGATCTTTTTTTCATTCGTTCATGGGAAGCGGGCATTGCTGGTGAGGCCAGCATTTAGTGCCCATCCCTAATTGCCCTCATTCAGAGGGCATTTAAGAGTCAACCACATTGCTGTGGGTCTGCAGTCACATGCCAAACCAGGTAAGGACAGCAGATTTCCTTCCCTAAAGAACATTAGTGAACCAGGTGGGTTTTTACAACAATCGACATGGTTTCATGGTCATCATTAGATTTTTAATTCCAGATTTTTATTGAATTCAAATTTCACCATCTGCTATGGTGGGATACAAACCCGGGTCCCCAGAGCATTACCCTGGGTCTCTGGAATACCAGTCCAGTGACAATACCACTATGCCATCGCCTCCACATTTGTGCAATCAATAGCTCCCTGAATTCTTAGAAATCCTGCTATTGCTGTAAAACCTCTGGCTTTCTCTGCCTGGCCGGCCTCGTCTGTCTTGTACTGAATAAAGGTATTCACCTTTCAGAACAGTGCATCTGTTACCAGTTTGATGCAGCTGTGTGCAAAGATCTTCCACAGACCACTAGGAGAAATCCGATGCATAAATCTTCAGAGCCACCGGCACTGGGTGGCAACCTATCTCGGGTCCAATCATGGCACACAGAGGTGACTGTTTGTCTTGTCTTGAGGGACAGAGCCCTCTTCAGCACTGTACCTCTGTCATGTCCAGGTAGCTAGATTGCAACCTGTATACTCTACCAGCTGGGTATTGGTGCCTTCTCCTGCCCCTTCTCCCTTGCAATGCCTGCTGACTTTCAACCCCTTCTGGCTGTGCCTCTCAATCCCTCAGGGCAGACTCTATTGCGATGCCTGCGGGTATCCTCTCCCTTCTTGCCCGCTCCACCTCATCTGAGGGGATCCCTCGAGCATGGTACACAAAACCTCTGTCAAACCTCATGCTTGCACAGGTTTGACCTATGAAGCTGTACCCTTCACACTCACAATTCCATCTAATATTCCTACCTCCTCACCTCTCCATTCCTTCTGGGCCTTTTCTCCCACCCTGGATCTAGAATGATTAAAAGAAGTGAAACCTCCCCTGCCCGATTGGCCCATGCGCCTAGCATAAAAGCGCGCGGGCCACTCAAAAGCAGGATCAATTGCCCTTTTAATGGCCTTAATTGACCCTTTATTTGCTGGTGGGCATGTTCCCGATATTCACGAGTGTCCACCACCCGAAATATCGCGAGGAGGCGCGATGACATCGGGAAGCCCTCTCGATATTATCCCGCACCATTTCGCGCTGCATTGTGACTGCTGCGCACCCACATGGGAAATGTAAAATTCAGGCTCTAAGCTCTATAAAGAGTCAAAAGCTGTTGAAGAAAGGATGTGTGTAGCAACCTAATTCCAATCTCAATAGCAGAGAATGCTCAGCTGCTGGCTGCTATCGAGGGTCGCAGTGGCATTAGAACCGCTGAGCTGCTGATTTACGCCAGAAGCAGAACTTCCAATACCTCAGAAATGGCTTGTTACGAGCCCTCACTGACTCACTGTAAACATGTAAACTTGGGCTGTTTTCCCTAAACTTATGCTGTTTTTTACATTGATCGAACTTTCATGGCAGGTGTACAGACTGCTCAGGAGCACCGCTCTCAGTCAGTCAGGTGGAGTGTCAAAGCACTCCCGCACCCAGGCAACCCAAAACTGCTCAGTCCCGCAACACATACTGCTCACCACCCCACAGACCTGCTCACCGCTCCTCGCACTCTCGATATTGCTCACACCCCCACACTGTCAACCACTGGCCAGGAACTGAACTGGACCAGCCATATAAATACTGTGACTACAAGAGCAGGTCAGGGGCTGGGAATTCCGTGGCATGTAACGCACCTCCTGACACCCCAAAGCCTGTCCACCATCTACAAGGCACAAGTCGGGAATATGATGGAATACTCTCCACTTCCCTGGATGAGTGCAGCTCCCACAATACTCAAGAAGCTTGACACCATACAGGAAAAAGCAGTCTGCTTGATTGGCACCCCATCCACCAACTTCAACATTCACTCCCTCCACCTTTGATGTACAGTAGCAACAGTGTGTACCACCTACAAGATGCATCGCAGCAACTCTCCAAGGCTACTTAGACAGCAGCTTCCAAACCCGCAAACTCAACCAAGAAGGACCAGGGCTTCAGATAGATGGAAATAGCACCATCTGGAAGATCCCCTCCAAGTCACATACCATCCTGACTTGGAAATATATCACCATTCCTTCACTGTTGCCAGGTCAAAATCCTGGAATTCCCTCCTTAACAGCACTGTGAGTATACCCACACCACATGGACTGCAGCAGTTCAAGAAGGCAGCTCACCACCACCTGCTCAATGGCAATTAGGGATGGGCAATAAATGCTGGTCTAGAAAGTGACACCCACATCCTGTGAAAAAATAATTTAAAAAACACCAAAACTGTTCACACCCTGCCCCCGCACACCTGACACTGCTCATCCCCTCCCGACCCCCCGCACTACTCACCCCCTCCCAACCCCCCGCACTACTCACCCTCTCCTGACCCCCCGACACTGCTCACTCCCCACGACCATAGACACTGCTCACCTCACCCCGCACACCCGACACTGCTCACCCCACCCCGCACACCCGACACTGCTCACCTCCTCCAACACACCCGACACTGCTCACCTCCTCCAACATACCCGACACTGCTCACCCCCTCCAACACACCCGACACTGCTCACCCCCTCCAACACACCCGTCACTGCTCAACCCCTCCAACACACCCGACACTGCTCACCCCCTCCAACACACCCGACACTGGTCACCCCCTCCAACACACCCGACACTGCTCACTCCCCACGACCATAGACACTGCTCACCACCTCCAACACACCCGACACTGCTCACCCCCTCCAACACACCCAACACTGCTCACCTCCTCCAACACACCCGACACTGCTCAGCCCCTCCAACACACCCGACACTGCTCACCTCCTCCAACACACCCGACACTGCTCACCCCCTCCAACACACCCGACACTGCTCAACCCCTCCAACACACCCGACACTGCTCAACCCCTCCAACACACCCGACACTGCTCACCCCCTCCAACACACCCGACACTGCTCACCCCCTCCAACACACCCGACACTGCTCACCCCCTCCAACACACCCGACACTGCTCACCCCCTCCAACACACCCGACACTGCTCACCTCCTCCAACACACCCGACACTGCTCACCTCCTCCAACACACCCGACACTGCTCACCACTCCCCCGACCATAGACACTGCGCAGCCCACCCCGCACTCCCGACATTGCTCCCCACCCCCTCCACCCCTGCATTCCCACCACTGCTCAATGACCCCCCTGCATGCTGACACTGCTCACCCCCACCGCCCCTGACACTGCTCACCCCCACCGCCCCTGACACTGCTTACTCCCCCACCCCTCACACTGCTCACCCCCACCGCCCCTGACACTGCTCACCCCCACCGCCCCTGACACTGCTCACCCCCACCACCCCCGACACTGCTCAACCTCACGGCCCCCGACACTGCTCAACCCCCACCGCCCCCGACACTGCTCACCCCCACCGCCCCTGACACTGCTCACCCCCACCGCCCCCGACACTGCTCACCCCCACCGCCCCTGACACTGCTCACCCCCACCGCCCCTGACACTGCTCAACCCCCACCGCCCCCGACACTTCCCCCCCCACCGCCCCCGACACTGCTCAACCCCCACCGCCCCCGACACTGCTCACACCCCAACCCTGACACTGCTCAACCCCACCGCCCCCGACACTGCTCACCCCCCACCCCTGACACTGCTCACCCCCACCGCCCCCGACACTGCTCACCCCCCACCCCTGACACTGCTCACCCCCACCGCCCCCGACACTGCTCACCCCCCAACCGACACTGCTCACCCCCTGACCCCTGACACTGCTAAACCCCTGACCCCTGACACTGCTCAACCCCCACCGCTGACACTGCTCACCCCCACCGCCCCCGACACTGCTCATTCCCTCACCCGACACTGCTCACCCCCACCGCCCCCGACACTGCTCACCCCCACCGCCCCCGACACTGCTCACCCCCCACCGCCCCCGACACTGCTCACCCCCACCGCCCCCGACACTGCTCACCCCCACCGCCCCCGACACTGCTCACCCGCACCGCCCCGACACTGCTCACCCCCCACCGCCCCCGACACTGCTCACCCCCACCGCCCCCGACACTGCTCAACCCCCACCGCCCCCGACACTGCTCAACCTCCACCGCCCCCGACACTGCTCACCCCCCACCGCCCCCGACACTGCTCAACCCCCACCGCCCCCGACACTGCTCACCCCCACCGCCCCTGCCACAGCTCACCCCCACCCCTGCCACTGCTCAACACCCACCGCCCCCGACACTGCTCAACCCCCACCACCCTTGACACTGCTCAACCCCTCCAACACACCCGACACTGCTCACCCCCTCCAACACACCTGACACTGCTCAACCCCTCCAACACACCCGACACTGCTCACCCCCTCCAACACACCCGACACTGCTCAACCCCTCCAACACACGCGACACTGCTCAACCCCTCCAACACACCCGACACTGCTCACCCCCTCCAACACACCCGACACTGCTCACCTCCTCCAACACACCCGACACTGCTCACCTCCTCCAACACACCCGACACTGCTCAACCCCTCCAACACACCCGACACTGCTCACTCCCTCCAACACACCCGACACTGCTCAACCCCTCCAACACACCCGACACTGCTCAACCCCTCCAACACTTCCGACACTGCTCACCTCCTCCAACACACCCGACACTGCTCACCTCCTCCAACACACCCGACACTGCTCAACCCCTCCAACACGCCCGACACTGCTCACTCCCCTCCAACACACCCGACACTGCTCACCCCCTCCAACACACCCGACACTGCTCACCCCCTCCAACACACCCGACACTGCTCACCTCCTCCAACACACCTGACACTGCTCACTCCCCTCCAACACACCCGACACTGCTCAACCCCTCCAACACACCCGACACTGCTCACTCCCCTCCAACACACCCGACGCTGCTCAACCCCTCCAACACACCCGACACTGCTCACCCCCTCCAACACACCCGACACTGCTCACCCCATCCCGCACACCTGACACTGCTCACCCCCTCCAACACACCCGACACTGCTCACCTCCTCCAACACACCCGACACTGCTCACCCCCTCCAACACACCCGACACTGCTCACCCCACCCCGCACACCTGACACTGCTCACCCCCTCCAACACTCCCGAAACTGCTCAACCCCTCCAACACACCCGACACTGCTCACCCCCTCCAACACACCCAACACTGCTCACCCCACCCCGCACACCTGACACTGCTCACCCCCTCCAACACACCCGACACTGCTCACCTCCTCCAACACACCCGACACTGCTCACCTCCTCCAATACACCTGACACTGCTCACCCCCACCGCCCCCGACACTGCTCAACCCCTCCAACACACCCGACACTGCTCACCTCCTCCAACACACCCGACACTGCTCACCCCCACCGCCCCCGACACTGCTCACCCCACCCTGCACACCCGACATTGCTCACCCCCACCGCCCCCGACACTGCTCACCCCCACCACCCCCGACACTGCTCACCCCCACCACCCCCGACACTGCTCACTCCCCCACCCCGCACACCCGACACTGCTCACCCCACCCTGCACACCCGACACTGCTCACCCCCCACGACCATAGACACTGCTCACCCCACCCTGCACACCCGACACTGCTCACCCCACCCTGCACACCCGACACTGCTCACTCCCCCTGACCATAGACACTGCTCACCCCACCCCGCACACCCGACACTGCTCACCTCCTCCAACACACCCGACACTGCTCACTGCCGCCGACACTGCTCAGCCCACCCCGCACCACCGACATTGCTCCCCACCCCCTGCACCCCTGCATTCCCACCACTGCTCAATGACCCCCCTGCACGCTGACACTGCTCACCCCCACCGCCCCTGACACTGCTCACCCCCACCGCCCCTGACACTGCTCACCCCCACCGCCCCCGACACTGCTTACTCCCCCACCCCTCACACTGCTCACCCCCACCGCCCCTGACACTGCTCACCCCCATCGCCCCGACACTGCTCACCCCCACCGCCCCTGACACTGCTTACTCCCCCACCCCTGACACTGCTCACCCCCATCGCCCCTGACACTGCTCACCCCCACCGCCCCTGACACTGCTTACTCCCCCACCCCTGACACTGCTAACCCCCACCGCCCCTGACACTGCTCACCCCCACCGCCCGACACTGCTCACCCCCACCGCCCCTGACACTGCTCACCCCCACCGCCCCTGACACTGCTCACCCCCACCGCCCCTGACACTGCTCACCCCCACCGCCCCTGACACTGCTCACCCCCACCGCCCCTGACACTGCTCACCCCCACCGCCCCTGACACTGCTCACCCCCACCGCCCCTGACACTGCTCAACCCCCACCGCCCCCGACACTTCCCCCCCCCACCGCCCCCGACACTGCTCAACCCCCACCGCCCCCGACACTGCTCACCCCCCACCCCTGACACTGCTCACCCCCCACCCCTGACACTGCTCACCCCCACCGCCCCCGACACTGCTCACCCCCCACACCTGACACTGCTCACCCCCTGACCCCTGACACTGCTCAACCCCTGACCCCTGACACTGCTCAACCCCCACCCCTGACACAGCTCACCCCCACCGCCCCCGACACTGCTCATTCCCTCACCCCTGACACTGCTCACCCCCACCGCCCCCGACACTGCTCACCCCCACCGCCCCCGACACTGCTCACCCCCCACCGCCCCCGACACTGCTCACCCCTCACCGCCCCCGACACTGCTCACCCCCACCGCCCCCGACACTGCTCACCCCCCACCGCCCCCGACACTGCTCAACCCCCACCGCCCCCGACACTGCTCACCCCCCACCCCTGACACTGCTCACCCCCCACCCCTGACACTGCTCACCCCCACCGCCCCCGACACTGCTCACCCCCCACACCTGACACTGCTCACCCCCTGACCCCTGACACTGCTCAACCCCTGACCCCTGACACTGCTCAACCCCCACCCCTGACACAGCTCACCCCCACCGCCCCCGACACTGCTCATTCCCTCACCCCTGACACTGCTCACCCCCACCGCCCCCGACACTGCTCACCCCCACCGCCCCCGACACTGCTCACCCCCCACCGCCCCCGACACTGCTCACCCCTCACCGCCCCCGACACTGCTCACCCCCACCGCCCCCGACACTGCTCACCCCCCACCGCCCCCGACACTGCTCACCCCCACCGCCCCCGACACTGCTCACCCCCACCGCCCCCGACATTGCTCAACCCCCACCGCCCCCGACACTGCTCACCCCCCACCGCCCCCGATACTGCTCAACCCCCACCGCCCCCGACACTGCTCACCCCCACCGCCCCTGCCACCTCTCACCCCCACCCCTGCCACTGCTCAACCCCCACCGCCCCCGACACTGCTCAACCCCCACCGCCCCCGACACTGCTCACCCCCCACCGCCCCCGACACTGCTCAACCCCCACCGCCCCTGACACTGCTCACCCCCCCACCCCTGCCACTGCTCACCCCCTACCCCTGACACTGCTCACCCCCACCCCCGACAATACTCACCCCACCAACTTCCACATCTGGGCAGGGGGTAGGAGTGCTGAGCATGTTAGTGATGGGAGTTTGGTGGGGTGCTGAGCATTGTCAAGTGCTGCAGGGGGTTAAGGGAAGTGTGAGCAGTGTTGGGGGCTCAGAGGGATGGACAGTATCGGGGTGAGCAGTGCTGGGAGTGCAAGGGCTGGGGTGCAATGGGGGCAGGGCAATAACAGGGGAAGGTAAGGAAGTTGAGCAGTGTCAGGGTACATTGGGGGGGTGAGCAGTGTAGGGGGTACGTGGAGGGCGTGAGCATTGTCGGAGTATGTGGAGGGTGTGAGTAGGTGGATGGGGTGAGAAGTGTCGGGGGCACGTGGAGGGGGTGAGCAGCATCGGGGATACATGGAGGGTGTGAGCAGCGTTGAGGGTATGTAGAGGGGTGTGAGCAATGTCAGGGGTACATGGAGAGGATGAGCAGTGTCGGGGGTATGTGGAGGGGGTGAGCAGTGTCGGGGTACGTGGAGGGGGTGAGCAGTGTTGGGGGTATGTGGAGAGGGTGAGCAGTGTTAGGGGTATGTGGAGGGGGTGAGCAGTATCGGAGGTGTGTGGAATTAAACTGACTGGGCGGTAATTGACCAGGTTGGATTTGTCCTGCTTTTTGTGTACAGGACATACCTGGGCAAATTTCCACATTGCCAGATAGCTGCCAGTGTTGTAGCTGTACTGGAACAGCTTGGCTAGAGGTGCGGCAAGATCTCAAGCGCAAGTCTTCAGTATTATCGCCGAAATATTGTCAGGGCCCAGAGCCTTTGCAGTATCCAGTGTGTTCAGCCGTTTCTTGATATCACATGGAGTGAATCGAATTGGCTGAAGACTGGCATCTGTGATGCTGGGGACCTCCGGAGGAGGCTGAGATGGATCATCCACTCAGCACTTCTGGCTGAAGTTTGTAGTAAATGCTTCAACCTTATCTTTTGCACTGACGTGCTGGGCTCCCCCATCATTGAGGATGGGGTATTTGTGGAGCCTCCTCCTCCAGTGAGTTGTTTCATTTTCCACCACCATTCACGGCTGGACGTGGTAGGACTGCAGAGCTTAGATCTGATCTGTTGGTTGTCGGATCGCTTAGCTCTGTCTATCACTTGCTGCTTATGCTGTTCGGCACACAAGTATTCTTGTGTTATAGCTTCACCAGGTTGACGCTGAATTTTTAGGTATGCCTGGTGTTGCTCCTGGATTGCCCTCCTGCACTCCTCATTGAACCAGGTTGATCCTCTGTCTTGATGGTGATGATAGAGTGGGGGATATGCCGGCCATGAGGTTACAGATTGTGTTTGAGTTAAATTCTGCAGCTGCTGATGGCCCACAGCGCCTCTGGATGACCAAGAGGGTGTGAGCAGTATCAGGGGTACGTGGAGGAGGGGGAGAGCAGTGTCAGGGGTATGTGGAGGAGGGGGAGAGCAGTGTCAGGGGTATGTGGAGGAGGGGGAGAGCAGTGTCAGGGGTATGTGGAGGAGGGGGAGAGCATTGTCAGGGGTATGTGGAGGGGATGAGCAGTGTAGAGGGTATGTGGAGGGGATGTGCAGTTTCGGGGGTACATGGACGGGGTGGGAAGGTCAGGGGTATGTGGAAGGGGTGAGCAGCGTCGGGGGTACGTGGAAGGGTTGAGCAGCGTCGGGGGTACGTTGGGGGGGGTGAGCAGTGTAGGGGTGCATGGAGGATGTGAGCTGTGTAGGGGTACGTGGAGGGGGGAGCATTGTAGGTGGTACGTGGAGAGGGGTGAGCAGTGTAGGGGTATGTGGAAGGGGTGAGCAGTGTCAGGGGTACGTGGAAGGGGTGAGCAGTGTCAGGGGTACGTGGAAGGGTGAGCAGTGTAGGGGTACGTGGAGAGGGGTGAGCAGTGTAGGGGGTACGTGGAAGGGGTGAGCAGTGTAGGGGTGCGTGGAGGGGGTGAGCAGTGTAGGGGGTACGTGGAGAGGGGTGAGCAGTGTCAGGGGTACGTGGAGGGGGGTGAGCAGTGTAGGGGTACGTGGAGAGGGGTGAGCAGTGTCAGGGGTACGTGGAGAGGGGTGAGCAGTGTCAGGGGGTACGTGGAGGGGGGTGAGCAGTGCAGGGGTACGTGGAGGGGGGTGAGCAGTGTAGGGTGTATGTGGAGAGGGGTGAGCAGTGTAGGGGGTACATGGAGAGGGGTGAGCAGTGTCAGGGGTACGTGGAGGGGGGTGAGCAGTGCAGGGGTACGTGGAGGGGGGTGAGCAGTGCAGGGGTACGTGGAGAGGGGTGAGTAGTGTAGGGGTACGTGGAGGGGGGTGAGCAGTGTAGGGGTACATGGAGGGGGGTGAGTAATGTAGGGGTACGTGGAGGGGGGTGAGCAGTGTCAGGGGTACGTGGAGGGGGGGAGCACTGTAGGGTGTATGTGGAGAGGGGTGAGCAGTGTAGGGGGTATACGGAGGGGGGTGAGCAGTGTAGGGGTACGTGGAGGGGGGTGAGCAGTGTAGGGGTACGTGGAGGGGGGTGAGCAGTGTAGGGTGTATGTGGAGAGGGGTGAGCAGTGTAGGGGGTACATGGAGAGGGGTGAGCAGTGTCAGGGGTATGTGGAGGAGGGTGAGCAGTGTAGGGGTACGTGGAGGGGGGTAAGCAGTGTAGGGGGTACATGGAGAGGGGTGAGCAGTGTCAGGGGTATACGGAGGGGGGTGAGCAGTGTAGGGGTATGTGGAAGGGGTGAGCAGTGTCAGGGGTATGTGGAGGGGGGTGAGCAGTGTCAGGGGTACGTGGAGAGGGGTGAGCAGTGTAGGGGGTACGTGGAGGGGGGTGAGCAGTGTAGGGGTATGTGGAGGGGGGTGAGCAGTGTAGGGGGTACGTGGAGAGGGGTGAGCAGTGTAGGGTGTACGTGGAGGGGGGTGAGCAGTGTAGGGGTACGTGGAGGGGGGTGAGCAGTGTCAGGGGTACGTGGAGGGAAGTGAGCAGCGTCAGGGGTACGTGGAGAGGGGTGAGCAGCGTCAGGGGTACGTGGAGAGGGGTGAGCAACGTCGGGGGTACGTGGAGAGGGGTGAGCAGCGTCAGGGGTACGTGGAGGGGGGTTAGCAGTGTCAGGGGTATGTGGAGAGGGGTGAGCAGCGTTGGGGGTACGTGGAGAGGGGTGAGCAGCGTTAGGGGTACGTGGAGGGGGGTGAGCAGTGTCAGGGGTACGTGGAGGGGGGTGAGCAGTGTCAGGGGTATGTGGAAGGGGTGAGCAGTGCAGGGGTATGTGGAGGGGGGTGAGCAGTGTAGGGGTATGTGGAGGGGGGTGAGCAGTATAGGGGTACGTGGAGGGGGGTGAGCAGTGTCAGGGGTACATGGAGAGGGGTGAGCAGTGTAGGGGTATGTGGAAGGGGTGAGCAGTGTAGGGGTATGTGGAAGGGGTGAGCAGTGTCAGGGGTACGTGGAGAGGGGTGAGCAGTGTAGGGGTATGTGGAGAGGGGTGAGCAGTGTAGGGGTACGTGGAGAGGGGTGAGCAGTGTAGGGGTACGTGGAGAGGGGTGAGCAGTGTAGGGGTATGTGGAGGGTGGTGAGCAGTGTTTTGGTATGTGGAGGGTGGTGAGCAGTGTAGGGGTATGTGGAGAGGGGTGAGCAGTGTAGGGGTATGTGGAGAGGGGTGAGCAGTGTAGAGGTACGTGGAGAGGGGTGAGCAGTGTAGGGGTACGTGGAGAGGGGTGAGCAGTGTAGGGGTATGTGGAGGGTGGTGAGCAGTGTTTTGGTATGTGGAGGGTGGTGAGCAGTGTAGGGGTATGTGGAGAGGGGTGAGCAGTGTAGGGGTATGTGGAGAGGGGTGAGCAGTGTAGGGGTACGTGGAGAGGGGTGAGCAGTGTAGGGGTACGTGGAGAGGGGTGAGCAGTGTAGGGGTATGTGGAGGGTGGTGAGCAGTGTTTTGGTATGTGGAGGGTGGTGAGCAGTGTAGGGGTATGTGGAGAGGGGTGAGCAGTGTAGGGGTACGTGGAGAGGGGTGAGCAGTGTAGGGGTATGTGGAGGGGGTTGAGCAGTGTCAGATTGGAGGCTGAGCACCTTTTGGAATGTGGGTTTGAGGGGCCGGGGGGAACCTAACAAAGAAAGGCCCATTTCAAGACCGTGGAAGTGAATGACCAGACGACAGGCCTTCAGGGGCGTGTCTTCTATTCATGTTGTAAAAAGGGAGTGGCTTTGCTGAAATTGCACTTCACTACTGGGCCCCCCCCAACTCTGCTCGGCAATGGACTGAAGCAGAGGCAGGACAGGAAGGTCCAATGGTCCAATGTGTAAAGCTAAGGGCGATGTTTTAAACATGGTCAGTGGCATGTAGCCTCACTCAGTCACTGACCAGTAGATCTGGACCATGAATACAATCTTCACCTACAGGGCATGTGCAGCATAATAGTCCCCAGTAACCTGTTATTCTGGTTGGCAAAATACAAGTGTGCTCAGGTTACTGGAGATTAACCAGTTAAAACTAAGCTTCTCATCAGTACAGAGCATGGGTAAACTTTGCACTGCTGCTCTATTCTGGATCTTTTGAGGCATTGGCTCTGGGCTTTTCAGGAACTAGTCAGAAGAAACCCAGCTCCCAGTAGCAGATTCTCCAGGTTCCAGTGATAAGTTTAGCCTGTTTAGTCAATCACTAAGAATGCTCTGAATGCAATCGATGTTAGAGACTAGATTACTGGAACTCCCAACTCCCAAATTTAGTTCCAATCTTCCCTCATTGACCTGATTTAGCCTTCCCTAAAAGGAGCTGGGAAAGGAAACTGGGAAGAGAAAATCAAGCTTCTTGGAGATATTCTTAACAGTGCAGGAGATGTAAGAGCTGTACAGAGACCAGAGAAGATAATCAAGAACATGATCAGATGAGAAAGGACTAGGAAGCAGCCAAAGGGAAGAGGTGAAAGTGGTTGATTGGATCATAGAGACGTGAAGAAGAAACTGCAAGATTTTTATTTCCATATTGAAGGACAAGGTTCTGTAACACTTCAACATCCTAACTCTTCAACTAATACATGACAACAGAAATAGAGGTAGCAGCATTGAAGGTGGCTGGTCTGAAAGAGAGTTGATGAATGTGGAACAGATTGCTCAGCATAACAGTGGATAAGGTTGTGTGGCAATCATTATTGTGGAGAAGCAGCAAAATGAGAGAGGCGATAGAACATGGGAAGACCCACAATTCATGAAAAAAGGATCAAGGACTACAGATTAAATAGATAGATTTAAGAGGAAGCTAAATAGCTGATGGAAGGCCATATAATGTCAACTGGTTCAGAAAATATATTGCCAGACCCAATCAGAAACTTTGGAAAAGGAAATATCCAATACAATACCAATTTGTTAAAGTGTTTAAGAGTAAAATCAGAGAGCTATATAGATAGGCAGGAGGGTCACCATTGCCTTGCCAAAAAATAAGATTCTGAAATCAAGAATGAAACAGGAACCTCCATAAACATGCAACGTGATGTCCAATAGCAGTTTCCATAAGAGAGGGAAGACATTAAATGGGCTTTCTTAGTGATAAGAGGAACAAAATTGCTAAGTAAAATGAAAGTTGGAGTGAATGTAAGATGAACCGTATGGAGAGAACAGAACAGAAACGGGTTTGGAGAAAAGCATCATGAGCACGACAAGTTACTTGTCAAAATTAAAAAAAGGTTAGAATTACAGCAGAAAAAAGCCACAAAGACACTTGACCTTTCTGCGACAGTGTAATGGAAATTTACTCTGCATAACCCATGCTGTACATGCCCTGGGAGTGTTTGGTGGGACAGTGTAGAGGGATCTTTACTCTGTATCTAACCCAGTATTGCACCTGTTCTGGGAATGTTCGACAGGATAATGATATAATAGTTGGAATGACTTTATATTCTCAGCATTGAGAACCATTAAAGTTCAAATTCACAAATTAAAAAGACAAATGTTGATTAAATTAATATTTTCACTTACCTGGTATGTTACTGCACCAGCATAGTGTCTAATTGTAAAAACTGGTAGGGGCAACTTGGGTTTCACATACCAGGGATTGTTGCTGTGCTGGTAGTGACATTTCTGGAGGAAGGTGTGATCTGTAGCCTTAAAATAAAAACACAACACAAATCAGAGTACAGTCATCATTTACACAAAACTGATCCCCAGCATCTCACTCAGTACAGATTGTTCTTGTTCGATTGTCTGTAGTTAAGCTCAGTTGAATTGGTTCAGCATCCTTTCACTAAGATGGCTTTGATCTGTTTTTTCGCTCAGTTCTGTTATTTGATTTTAGTTTAGCTTAACTGTTTTGGCACTTTGCCTGGTTTGGATTAGATTAGCTCATTTTGCCTGGTCTGCTTTCTGTGGGGCTGTCCTAGTTTAGTTTTCTTTGACTGAGTTGGTTCAGCCTGCCTATGATGGCTGACCTATTGCTGGATTGAAGTGGCTTTGTTCTCTTTGGCTGGATTGGCTTGGTTTGATTCTCTTTAGGTGGATTAATTCAGTTAGGTTGGTATAGTGTGGTTCAGTGTGGCTGTTTGTTTTGGCTGGTTTGTGATTGGCAATTTCTTAGTGTTGTCTCTGTTAGACCTGTCTCTGTTACTTTAGCTCAGTTCAGTGTTAGCAGGTGTTTCAGTTCTCATTAGCTGGTTTAGCTTGGTTCACTTTGCCTGTCTCAGGAGGTGTCAGCTGTGGCTCAGTTCATAGCACCCTCGCCTTTGAATCAGAGGGTTGTGGGTTCATGTCCCACTCCTGGAAACCAAGAACTGTGATTGTACTCAAAAGAGTTGCCTGTCTCAGTTCAGTGTTGCTGTGTCTATTCAGCTCTTCCATTGAGTTGCTTTAATTTGAGGTTGGTTTTCTGCGTGGTCCGAAGCTGTAATAAATAAAATATGCTGGTTGGAAGCCCCTAATGGTAAATTTCTGCCATGTTGGTCTTGGACAAGTGTGGGTTAGTTAAAAAATGCCAACATGGATTTTTTAAAGGCAAATAGTGTTTAAAAAAATTGAGCTTTTTGCTGAGGCATAGCTGAAGCCCATCGAATAAAAGGGACAATGGCAGCAAGTCCACAAAGTTGGCAAAATGACAGGGCAAAGTCATGGTGAACAGTTGTTTTTGGACTGGAGGAAGGTTTATACTGAGATTCCCTAGGGACAGGTACTAGGATCACTGCTTTTACATTTTGGAAGGAAGAACGATGAGAGGCAATATAAAATAATGGGTACAATCTTAAAATAATGTAGTAACAGAGAGACCTGGAGGCAAATATACACAAATCGTTGAAGGTGTCAAGTTGAGAAAATGATTAAAAAGGTATATGGGATCCTGGGCTTTATAAATAGAGGCATAGAGTACAAAATCAAAGAACTTATGCTGAACCTTTAGAAAGCTCTGTTTATGTCACAACGAGAGTATTTAGTCCAGTTCTAATCACCACACTTTAGGTGGGATGTGAGGGTCCTTGAGAGGCTGCAGACGAGATTTACCGAAATGGTGCCAGGGATGAGGGATTCTAGCTACAAGGTTAGGTTGGAGAAGGCAGGATTATTTTCATTGGAGCAAAGGAAATTTGATAGAGGTGTACAAGATTATGGCAGGTTTGGATAAGGTAGACAGGGAACAAATTTGCTGATGGTACAAGGACTGGGGGATACAGGCTAAAGGTTTTAGGCAAGAAATGCAGGGGGATGGGAGGAAGGATTTTTTTATTCAGTGAGTGGTAATGACCTGGAACAACTGCTGCACACAAGGATGATGGAAGCATAGATGATTCATGATTTCAAAAGGAAATTGGGTGGATGCTTGAAGGAAATAAATTTGCAGGGCTGCAGAGGTAGAGAGGGGCTGGGGGTAGGGGAGCTGTGGAATAGGATTGACTGGATTGCTCCAGGGAAAATCGACAGACTCAATAGCCAAATGGCTCCTTCTGTACTGTAAAAGGATTAACTTATGAGAAGGCTGTATCAAAGACTGGTTCAGTCAAAATTGGAGTGTCTGGTTCTGGGCACTGTACTTTAAGAAGGATGTAAAGGCTTTAGAGAGATTGCAGAAAGGATTCACGAGAATGGTTTCATGGGTGAGGGGCTTCAGTTACGTGCTACATTGGAAAAGCTGGGGCTGTTCACTCTAGAAAAGAAGATTGAGAATGAGATTTGATAGAGGTGTTCAAAATCATGAGGGGACTGGACAGAATAGAGAGAGAGAATATGTTCCCATTGGCAGAAAAGTCTAGAAACAGAGACTGATCTAAGGTTAATGGAAGAAGAACTGAAAAATGACATGAGGAAAAAGATTTTTGTTTGTATGAGTGGTTTAGATCTTGAATGCACTGCCTGAGAGTGTGGTGGAGGCAGATTCAGCTGGGGCTTTCAGAAGGAGTATTGTGTGCAGTTCTGGTCACCTAACTACAGGAAGGATATCAGTAAGATTGAGAGAGTGCAGAGAAGATTTACTAGGATGTTGCCGGGTCTTAAGGAGTTGAGTTACAGGGAAAGATTAAACAGGTTAGGACTTTATTCCTTGGAGCATAGAAGAATGAGGGGAGATTTGATAGAAGTTTACAAAATTATGAGGGGTATAGACAGAGTAAATGCGAGTAGGCTCTTTCCACTTAGATTAGGAGAGATAAACACGAGAGGACATGGCTTTAGGGTGAAAGGGGAAAGGTTTAGGGGGAACATTAGGGGGAACTTCTTCACTCAGAGAGTGGTGAGAGTGTGGAATGAGCTACCATCTGACATGGTAAATGCGGGCTCACTCTTAAGTTTTAAGAACAAATTGGATAGATACATGGATGGGAGAGGTCTGGAGGGTTATGGACTAGGTGCAGATCAATGGGACTAGCAGAATAATATTTCGGCACAGACTAGAAGGGCAGAATGGCCTGTTTTCTGTGCTGTAGTGTTCTATGGTTCTATGGTTCTAAGGGAATTGGGTATTAATTAAAGGGAATGAAATGTGTAGAGTTATGAGGTAAGGGTGGAGGTGTAGGACTCACTGGATTGCTGTTGCAGGGAAGTGACATGGTCTCTCCAGGCTGTATGGCCTCCTTTTGCGTTGTAACCATTTTATGGTTCTATGTTTAAAGGGGGAGTTTGATAAGTTTTGGTTTCAGTCATTTCTTTGATTTATATTCCAAGAGGAATCACTTGTCCATCACTGTGTATACAACTCAATCTGCCTACAGCTGGAAACATAGTTGTGAAACAACCAGCAAAGGACTGGCCCAAATAAACAGGGGCAAGTGTTCTTCATCAGTGACACAAATGTTTGAGTCCATGTCCCACCTTGACTCTGGCCCAAAATCTTCCAGTCATTGGCGGAGAGGGTGTGCCCAGCACATGCTTTTGAAGATGGGAGCCGGATGCATGTGTCAAAACCAATAACTGTGTTGTATATGATTACGCTGAACCGTGAGCCACAGTGCACACAAATACCACAAGTACCCACGCATCATACAAAAACCAACGGACACCTAAAAGTAAATACTTCATATATACAAAATAGCAACACTCTATGCAAAAGTACAAGCATCCCTTCCCCTTCAACCTTTAGCCTCCCCTAACCTCTCCCCCTCCCATTCACTCCCTGCCCTTTCCCTGAAACCTTGGAAGCTCTGGCCCTGTACATTCACAGTCTTGACTGACTGGTGACAGGTGGATTCTTAATGTCAAAATTCACCCATCAGGGGGCAACCTTTCTCAATTCTCCATGAGAGGTTTAAAGAATTGAATTCATGTGTCAGCAGTCACTCGATTGGTAGCACGCTCTCCTCCAAGTCAAAAGGTTGCAGTTTCAAGTCCCACTGTAAAGACTTAAGCACAAAATATAGGCTCACACTCCAGTGCAGAACTGAGTGAATATTGCCCACTGAATACTGGAGGTGATCATTCAGATGAGATGTTAAACTGAGGGTGTGGATGGCACTATTCGAAAAAGTATAGGTGAGTGTTTCATATGATGGTGACGGGGTTGCTGGAGTTAAGGACAGGAGGGGGGTTAATTTAAACAGCACAAATTTCTCCCTTCACCCACCCACCCATAAACAGAAAGGTGTTTTTGATTTGCTTCCCCCTTTTATAAGCGGTGGCGTATTTCCCAACCCCTCAGTTTTAGTGTGATCCAATATTCTATTAATAACCCCACAGCAAACCTGAGATAGGGTGAACTCAAAGGGTTGGTTTATTTACACACACTCAAACCAAGGGAGGAGGGAAGTAACATTGCCTTCTTTACATTCATACAGTAAAAAAGGGATGGAAAAAAGAAAGATTTACAGTGCAGAGATCACAGAGATAAAAAGTATTGTTTCACACAAAGATGAATCAATGTTGTAGGCGATGGTACAGGTGTTCCAGCAGAAAACAGTGTAGATGGGGGCAGTTTTCGGCCAGGGCAGAGCCCCTTTTCTGTGAGGCTGCTCGTAGGATGGTAAAATGGCAGACTGAGTTTACAGTACAGCAGGGCAACATAACTGGTTCCACCAGCTAGAGGTCCCTATCACATGACTCCCATCTCTCCACACCACCTTTGACAAAGGACATGTATCCCTCATCTGGGTCCCCGAGGTTCTTGAATGTCCCAGCCATTAAGAATTAAAAGGAAGGTTGCGAGACCCTCTGTCCGAGCAGACTAGCAGACTTCGGTTGGCCAGATGGGTTCTAAAGTGCAGATGGCCTTTGTATAGTTCTCTTTGAGCTTGGTCTGTGAAGCCCACAGTGGGGTCATTAGTGTCTCTCCAGGGATAACAAGGTGAAACTTTCTTCAATACTGCCAGGTAGCTCTTTTTGTTAGACGGTCACAGATAGACATAGAGTCAGTCATTTTATAAGGTCCTTTTCCAGGCTTTAAAATTTTAGAAATAGTCATGAGGGTATCTATATATATTCTATAAAAATACACAGGGTGAGGTCTTAGTCCCCTCACACTGGCTTCTGGTGTGTGTGGCCTATCTTGTTTAGAGAGACTAGTCTTACTCTGGCACTTGTTTCAAACTGGTTTATTAACACTATAGTTAAGTTAGGTTACAGAGTAGGTATGTCTCTCCTGATTACAGAGTGTTCCATCCTCTCTCCCAAGTGCCTAGCACATGACTGTTGCTTTCACTGATACTTCATGGTCTACATCACTCATTAGAATAGCTATTCTAATAACCCATTACACTGTACCTCCCCCCATCTATTCCATCAACTTAACAACAATATGAAACTATATTTAAACTATTTACATTGCATTTCTGTAACTCCCTTTTACAGCTACAGATTCTACCCAACTCCTACTCCCACTCTTCCCCTCCTCACCCCTCCTCACCACCCCCCCCTCCCCCAACCACACCCCCACCGCAAGTCACCATTAAGAGTCTCCCACAGTGATGATGTCTTGGAGACATACGGGTGTTCCTCTGCTCCTTGGAGGACATCATCAACAGCAAAATGGGACAGCAACTTCACAGCTGCTCGTAATTGGAGTGTAAACTCCAGGACCTCTGAATTGTAAGGACCGTGGAACCTTACCAATGAAAGACTGATCCAAGAGAGAAGACTGAAGGACAGCAACACTTGGACTCTCTTCAAATAGAAGAGAAGAAATTTGGACTTTCTCAGGAATCTTCTGCTCCCTCGAAGCACACTGGGGAAAGACCACAGATGAAGAATCTTCAACTCCCAATGAAGATTCTCACAGCCATATCATTCACTGCTGCATTGAGAATGAAAAAGATATTGAAGATCTGAGATTCCAACGAATCAGGACTATGAGAAGAAGAATGACGAAATTCCTGTCGGCATGTAGGAAACGAAGAAGAGATAGGTTCTTGATGATATTTTGGAAAAGATATTCACTTTCTGTAGGCAGTGGTAACTTTGCCACACATTTCACTGTGTGAAACTGCTCCACCTTGGGCAACGGGAAGAATTGTTGAGGATAAGAAGATAAAATAACACTATTCTTGACATTAGGATGATTCTCTAAGATGATAAGATGAAGAATTTCCATTCAGGGTTCTGAAGCTGTAGAAGCTCTGAAGATTTTGCCATGGCTTCTGTTCTGAAGAACAGATCTAGTGGGAAGACGATTTTCAGCATGGGCTGAAGCATGGGCGTCAATTTACTTTCCCCAAGGAAACAGGTGCTACCAACTCTCTGGCAGAGAGATCCTACGGACTCAAGCATGGAGTCAAGCATGTTGTTCTCCTGGACAACATTTGGCTAACCAGTGATACACAAGGCATCGCATTGGTAGGTTCAGTGGGACGAAGATCTGAATGCTGCTCAGCCACTGACTGCTCAAAAAAGAAAATAGCAACTTCATATGGTTTGGCTGTCAAGTGGGACAGCGTATTAACCTTTAGGGCCTCATCTTCCAATGGATCACTCAGAGCTACGGCGGCCTCTTCCTCATTCTTCAGGAAAGAACCAACCCAGGTCCAAAAGGTCTTCTTGTAGATGGCCAATGTCTGCCGGAGTGCTTTCTTATCCCCCTCCTCCTTTAACACTAACAACCCCACCACCAGCATATGAAACACTCACCTATACTTCTTCGAATAGTGCCACCCGCATGAGGGGGCAGACAGGGCCTCGGTTTAACATCTCAATCCAACAGCGGGCAGTATTCACTCAGTATTCACTGGAATGTGAGCCTATATTTTGTGCTTTCAGTGCCACCTCTTGCCTAGCTTCGTAAAGAATGGAGAGATCCATTACCTTAATATTCCCCCAGGGTCTAGTGGATGGTGTCTGTGATGGAAAGGAAATCACTGCTGACTGAGTAAACCTCTTCAGCTGCTATAGGCTGGAAATCCACTGGTTCTACATAAATCTTCAGAAATTCTTCCATGAAAGGCATCAAGGTCAAATGCAGGTCATCATCTGGTTTTCCAGAATACCCAGTAGTACGCCAACATCTCCACTCAATAAGGATGTGTGCTGATTGATTATCTCTATGTTGTTCACAATCTGTCGTCTCTTGTAATGAAGAGGAGTGATTAGCCTGCCTTTTACTGGAAAGGTTGTGCTATCTGGACCTTGCATCTGATGGATGGAGAGCGACGGAAGCCATCCAGATGATCAGCTAGTATGTTAATACCAGCTACGGTGTCAATTTTAAAGTTGGTGCCGAAGCCTTTAACTTGCACTGTGACTGACCAATAGTTTTGATTAAGACCATTTACTTCCCCTAGAAACCCCGTAATTTCGTCTTTGTCATGGTTTCTAATTTCTTGGATGGAATGCGCCTCAAATATTTCCTTGTCTTCTTCCTCACTTAAAGGTGTTGGACTTGAGAAGCATTTAAAATGTCCAGTCTTCCCACACTGGAAGAATTTTGCCACCCCTGCTGGACAGTCTTGGCGCCTGTGTCATTTCTTTGCATCACAACATAAGCATCTCAAAATGGCCGCTGTGGGATTTCCTGTCTTCTTGCCCATTTTAGTGGGCTTTTGAGTGGGTGGAGCCATTGCCCTTGGGCCTACCCAGTAAAAAGAATAATCTAGAGCCTCAGTGCCTCGACAGATCATAGCCTGGCTTAGCTCTCTGAGTGCGGCCTGCGTAGCATATTGAACCGCTTGCTCGATTATGAGGTTCTGTGGCAGACTAAAATATGTGTCGAAGGCTTTAAGGTCAGTGTCAAAGCCTGCGGAGGTCCCTTCCACCCGTCTCAAGAGGATACTGTCGGCAACCAGTCCTACAGGTAGCGGAATAAACTAACCTGGTGCTGCTGCTCCTTAGCATGCAATTCCGATGCTGCTGGGTGCCTGAGGAAGTTTTTCTTCCAAAACTCCCAACTCTGGCCTCTGTGTGGGCCCTTAAAGTCTTTAGACTGCTTCGGAAAAGGCAGTGGCTGCTCAACTGCTACAGGCACCACTACCAGTTTCCAGTTTGCCTCTTTCTTAGGGATGTGTTCAGATTCTTACTTCTATGAGGTTTTCTTGCACTTTCTTGCCATGGTCCCATCGATGGCACCAGCCCTTGGTTAGATTGGTGTCACCACCGCTGCTACCATGTTTCATATGCTGGTGGCGTGGTTGCTGGCTTCTGGTATGTATAGCCTAACGTATCTAGAGAAACTGTAGTCTTACTCTGGTACTTGCTCCAAACTGGTTTATTAACATTACGTATAAGATAGGTTACAGAGTGTGTCTCTCATGAGTACAGAATGTTCCATCCTCTCTCCCGAGTGTCTAGCACATGATTGCTGATGTTGCTGTCACGTCATGGTCTACATCAGTCAGCATAGCTATTCTATTAACTCATTACATGACAGTGAGCTTTCTCCACTGTGTCATGGTCAATATCTATTCCATATTATTATAGCAGATTATCTAGTCATTATCTAATTTTATGTTTTTGGGATCTTGCTATATATGATGAGATGCATCTACTGTGTGGGTGGAGAGTGTTGATATGCTTTCCACCTTTCTGTGCTAATTTGCTTCTCTTTTTCAGCCTAAACCGCTGGCTCACAGCAATGTAAAAAAAGGAGACACAAATATGTAAGTCTCTCCCTATCAATACACAGCTTCTCCATCGGTAAGTCCTCAGCTGTGCCTCCTCGTGGTGACACACAGAAATTGGACCCCTCGCAGCCCCAGGCTAAAGTTTCAGAGGAACTCAGAGGAGGTTTGGCCCCCAGACATGCAGTGTGCAGGCCCACCAGCATGTGGACATGTCCTGACACTTATGAATCAAACTCCCAGCTATGGGTGAATAGCTCCACTGGCTTGTGGATACCCTGGGGAGTTGAAAGCTAAGGGAGTAAACCCCGAATGATGTCTAAATACGTCATCCTTCCGGCAACCCCTGCAACCAAGCCGGTGCCAAATGTAGTGCTTTACATCCCTTTGGACTTAACCAGGGAGGTGGAGAGGAGATCCTGACATTTGGGCAGCCCAGGGTCTCCACAAATTTTACCCAGGCTTACACCCTGGAGAGGACATTCCAATTTGACTCCAGAGCTGTGTATAAATTGGCTGCATGTTCCTACATTACAACAGTGACTTCACTTCTAAAGTATTTAAAATACTTTGGGACATGCTGAAGTCATGAAAATCACGACAGAAATTGAAGTCTTTCTTTTGCCACTGGGGCAATATCAACTTTGTGCACAAGTGCGGAGAGAAGGAAGGAATGTTGGGGATGTCATGGGACACATCAAAGCAGCTGGTGAACCACAGGTGACCTATGGGTCACACCTGGGACACACCCCCTCCCCACCAGTTTGAGATTTGTAAAGTCCATCTGACCTGAGGCAAGTTGGTTTGGTCATCCAGAATCCGGAGAATTCCATGAGGTTTGGCTGTGATGAGGTCTAAGCAATTCTGTCGATCAGAGACAGGAATGAAAGCCCAATCAATCTGCTCCTGGGAATATTCCTCCTGAGGGGCATGGAGGGAGAGAAGTTAATTGTCAAATCCACCTTTCTGAGGAAGCCTCAACAAAGTTTATGAAGATCTGAGATTGTAAAGTTCAGTCATAAACATAGTGCCTGACATAGCAAAAAACCATAGATCCTTAGAGATTCACTGCACGAGGAGGCCATTCAGCTTATCATGTCTGTACCAGATCTTTACTAGACCAATCAAAAATGGATCCCAATGCACAACCTTCTCCCCATGGCCTGGTATCATTACGACATCTAAAGACATGAAAGATGTCAAAATTCAGATAGCCAAGTCGTGAAGGGTGGAATGCTCAAGACAAATCTTTATTCACTGATTAGTTTTTATTTGCAGAGGTGCATATATATCATACACCTCCAATAGTACAGCCCTCTTTAAACCTGCTCCTATAGAAAGGAACACAGGTGAGTTCCCAATTCCTACCCACCACCCGAATACAATTAACACCAAATTGATATACAATTAACAAAAGACAGTCCCTAAATACATGTTCCTCCACTTCAAATATTTATCCAATTTTTGTTTAAAAGACGCTTATCCAATCCACGTAGCGATGCATTTCATACCCCAATAGCCCTTCATACAAAGTCATTTCTCCAAATCTCTTTCCTCATTCTCTTAAATTGTTGACCCCTTGACACCGACTACCCAATCGGAAGAAACTGACCCCAGCATGAGACTTAGGGGAGGTGGTGGCGTCCTAGTCACAGCACTAATAATCCAGAGGCCCAGGCTAATACTCTGGAGATATTAGTTCAAATCCCACCATAGCAGCTGGTGGAATGTAAATTCAATTAATTAATAATATGGAATATAAAGTTAGTCTCAGTAATGAAACTCATGAAATTATCATTGATTGTCATAAAAACCCATCTGGTTCAGTCAAAGGAAATCTGCCATCCTTACCTGGTCTGGCCGACATGTGGCTTGCGATCCACCTTAATGTGGTTGATTCTTACCCGCCCTCAGAAATGGCCTAGCAGTTATGAAACTGCTACAGAAAAGTCAAAATGGAATGAAACTGGATGGACCACCTGGCATCGCCCTAGGCACCAGAAACAACACAGTACACTCAGCCCTGTCACACCTGTAAAGTCCTCCTTCCGAACATCTGGGGACATGTACTAAAATTGGGAGAACTGTCCCACAGACCAGTCAAGAAACAGCCTGATATAGTCACTCACAGAATAATACCTCACAGACAATGTCCCAGACACCAACGTGGCATCCCTGGGTATGTCCTGTCCCACCAGCAGGGCAGATCCACCAGAGGTGGTGGCACAGTGGTATACAGTCGAGAGGGAGTTGCCCTGGGAGTCCTCAACATTGCCTCTGAACCCCATGAAGTCTTATGGCATCAGGTCAAACATGGGCAAGGAAACCTGCTTATTGCTACCTATCGCGCCCCCTCAGCTGATGAATCAGTACTCTTCCATGTTGAACACCAATTGAAAGAAGCAATGAAGATGGCAAGGGCACAGAATGTACTCCGGGTGAGAAACTTCAATGTCCATTACCAAGCGTGACTCGGTAGCACCATGACTGACTGAGCTGGCCGAGTTCTAAAGTCTGCGGCAGGTAGTGAGGGAACGAACAAAAGGGAAAAGCCTACTCAATCTCGTCCTCACCAATCCACTTGTTGCAGATGCGTCTGTCCATGATAGTATCAGCGGGAATGACCATCACACAGTCCTTATTGGAGACGAACACCCATATTCACATTGAGGATACCCTCCATCGTGTTGTATGGCACTACCACCATACTAAATGATTTTACAAAGATCTAGCAACTCAAAACTAGGCAACCACGAGGTGCTGTGGACCATCAACAGCAGCAATATTGTATTTAACCACAATTTATAACCTCATGGCCCAGTATTGCCCCACTCTACCATTACCGTCAAGCTAGGAGATCAACTCTGGCTCAATGAAGAGTGCAGGAGGACATGCCAGGAGCAGAACCAGGCATTGCTGAAAATGAGGTGTCAACCTGGTGAAGCTACAACACAGGACTATTTGCGTGCCAAACAGCAGAAGCAGCAAATGATAGACAGAGCTAAGCAATCCCAGAACCAATGGATCAGATCTACGCTCTGCAGACCTCCCACATCCAGTTATGAACAATGGTGGACAATAACTAATTGGAAGAGGAGGGCTTCACAAATATCCCCATCCTTAATGATGAAGGAGCCCAGCACATCAGTGCAAAAGATAAGGCTGAAGCATTTGCAACAATCTTCAGCCAGAAGTGCCGAGTGGATGATCTATCTCAGCCTCCTCCAGAGGTTCCCAGCATCACAGGTACCAGTCTTCAGCCAATTTGATTCACTCCACGTGGTATCAAGAAACAGCTGAAGGTAACTGGATAGTGCAAAGGCTATGGGCCCTGACAATATTCTGGCAATAGTACTGAAGATTGAGCTCCAGAACTTGCCGCACCCCTAGCCAAGTTGTTCCAGTACAGCTACAACACTGCATCTACCCAGTTATGTGGAAAATTATCCAGGTATCCAGGTATGTCCTATACACAAAAAGCAGGACAAATCCAACCTGGCCAATTACCGCCCCATCAATCTACTCTCGATCATCAGTAAAGTAATGGAAGGGGTCAAGTGCTATCAAGCGGCACTTGCTTAGCAATAACCTGCCCACTGACGCCCGGTTTGGTTTCCACCAGGGCCACTCAGTTCCTGACCGCATTGCAGCCTTGGTTCAAATATGGACAAATGAGCTGGACTAAAGAGGTGAGGTGAGAGTCACTGCCCTTGACATCTAGGCAGCTTTTGACAGAGTGTGGCCTCATGGAGCCCTACGAGCACTGGAGTCAATGGTAGTCAATTCTCCGCTGGTTGGAGTCATACCTGGCACAAAGGAGACTGGTTGTTGACGTTGGAGGTCAATCATCACAGTCCCGGAACATTGCTGCATTTGGACACAGACTGTTTCAGTATCTGAGGAGTCTCAAATGGTGCTGAACATTGTGCAGTCATCAGCAAACATCCCCACTTCTGACCTTATGATGGAAGCAAGATCATTGACAAAGCAGCTGAAGATGGTTATGCCTTGGACACAACCCTGAGGAACTCCTGCAGTGATGCCCTGGAGCTGAGAGGACTGACCTCCAACAACCATAACCATCTTCCTTTGTGCTAGGTATGACTCCAACCAACGGAGTTTTCTCCAATTCCCATTGGCTCCAGTTTTGCTAGGACTCCTTGATGCCACACTCAAGTCAAATGCGGCTTTGACGTCAAGGGCAATCACTCTCACCTCACCTCTGGAGTTCAGCTCTTCTGACCATGTTTGAGCCAAGGCTGCAATTAGGTCAGGAGCTGAGCGGCCCTGGCGGAATCCAAACTGAGCATCAGTGAGCAGGTTATTGCTAAGCAAGTGCTGCTTGATAGTACTGGTGATGACCCTTTCCGCTACTTTACTGATGATCGAGAGTAGACTGATGGGGAGGTAATTGGACGGGTTGGATTTGTCCTGCTTTTTGTGTACATGACATACCTGGGCAATTTTCCACATTGCTGGGTAGATGCCAGTGTTGTAGCTAAATTGGAACAGCTTGGTTAGGAGCACGGCAAGTTCTGAAACACAAGTCTTCAGTGCTATTGTCAGAATATTGTCAGGGACCATAGCATTTTCAGTATCCTGTGCCTTCAGCTGTTTCTTGATATCACGTGGAGTGAATTGAATTCGCTGAAGACTGGCATCTGTGATGCTGGGGACTCCAGAGGAGGCCGAGATGGATCATCCACTCTGCACTTTTGGCTGAAGATTGTAGCAAATGCTTCAGCCTTATCTTTTGCGCTGATGTGCTGGGCTCCCCCATCATTGAGGGTGGGGATATTTGTGGGGCCTGCTCCTCTAGTGAGTTGCTTAATTGTCCACCACCATTCACAGCCGGATGTGGCAGGACTGCAGAGCTTAGATCTGATCTGTTGGTTGTGGAATCGTTTAGCTCTGTCTATCACTTGCTGCTTATGCTGTTTGACACACAAGTAGTCCTGTGTTATAGCTTCACCATGGTGACACCTCATTGTTAGGTGTGCCTGATGCTCCTCCTGCACTCTTCACTGAGCCAGGGTTGATCCCCTGGCTTGATGATGATGGTACAGTGGGGGATATGCCAGATCATGGCGTCACAGTTTGTAGTTGAGTACAATTCTGCTGTTGCTGATGGCCCACAGCATCTCATCGTTACCCAGTCTTGAGTTGTTGCATCTGTTTGAAATCCATCCCATTTAGCACGATGGTAGTGCCACACAACATGATTCTCAATGTGAAAATGGGACTTTGTCTTCACAATGACTGTGTGGTGGTCACTCCTACCAACACTGTCATGGACAGATGCATCTGCAGCAGGCAGGTTGGTGAGGATGAAATCAAGTATGTTTTTCCCTCGTTGGTCCATCACCACTTGCCGCAGGCCCAGTCTAGCAGCTATGTCATTTAGGACTCGACCAATTCAGACAGTAGTGGTGCTACCGAGCCACTCTTGGTGATGGATATTGAAGTCTCCAACCAGAGTACATTCTGCACCCTTGCTACCCTCAGTGCTTCCTCCAAGTGTTGTTCAACATGGAGGAGTATTGATTCATCAGGTGAAGGTGGGAGGAGCGAGGGAGCATGGTGCTGGGTACGTGGTAATCAGCAGGAAGTTTCTCTGCTCCTCTTTGACCTGATGCCATGAGACTTCATGGGGTCTGGAGTCAATGCTGAGGCCTCCCAGGGCAACTCCCTCAACTACCACTATGCTGCCACCTCTGCCACATCTCTCCTGTCGGTGGGGCAGGACATACCCAGGGAGGGTGATGGTGGTGCCTGGGACATTATCTGTAAGGTATGATTCCGTGAGGATGACTATGTCAGGCTATTGCTTGGCTCATCTGTGAGACAGCTCTGCCAATTTTGGCACTAGCCTCCAGGTATTAGTAAGGAGGACTTTGCAAGGTCGATAGTTTGCCGTTGTCATTTCCGGTGCCTAGGTCAATGCCATGTGGTCTGTCCTTTGAGACTTTTTAGTGGTTTGATACAACTGAGCGGCTTGCTAGGCCATTTCAGAGGGCATTTAAGAGTCAACCACATTGCTGCAGGTCTAGAGTCATATGTAAGGACAGCAGATTTCCTTCCCTAAAGGACATTAGTGAATCAGGTGGGTTTTTACAACAATCAGTAATGGTTTAATGGTCATCATTAGACTTTTATTTCCAGATTTTCAATTGAATTTGAACCCGGGTTGCCAGAGCATTACCCTGGGTCTCTGGATTACTAGTCCAGCAACAATACCACTATGCCACTGGGGTGAGTGGGTGAGCGAGCGAGTGAGCCTGTGCGGGAGTGAGCGAGCGAGTGAGCCTGTGCGGGAGCGAGCGAGCGAGCCTGTGTGTAAGCCTGTTTGAGTGAGTGAGCGAATGTGAATGAGCGAGCCCGAGTGAGCAAGCGAGCGAGTCCCTGTGAGTGGGCCTAAGTAAGTGAGCCTGTGTAATAGTGAGTGAGTAAGTAAGTGAGCCTGTGTGAGAGTGAGTGAGCCTGTGTGATAGTGATTGAGCCTGTGTGAGAGTGTGAGTGAGCCTGTGTGAGTGAGTGAGTGAGCCTGTGTGAGAGTGAGTGAGTGAGCCTGTATGAGTGAGTGAGTGAGCCTGTGTGAGAGTGAGTGAGTGAGCCTGTATGAGTGAGTGAGTGAGCCTGTGTGAGAGTGAGTGAGCCTGTGTGAGAGTGAGTTAGTGAGCCTGTATGAGTGAGTGAGTGAGCCTGTGTGAGAGTGAGTGAGTGAGCCTGTGTGAGAGTGAGTGAGCCTGTGTGAGAGTGAGTGAGTGAGCCTGTATGAGTGAGTGAGTGAGCCTGTGTGAGAGTGAGTGAGCCTGTGTGAGAGTGAGTTAGTGAGCCTGTATGAGTGAGTGAGTGAGCCTGTGTGAGAGTGAGTGAGTGAGCCTGTGTGAGAGTGAGTGAGCCTGTGTGAGAGTGAGTTAGTGAGCCTGTATGAGTGAGTGAGTGAGCCTGTGTGAGAGTGAGTGAGTGAGCCTGTATGAGAGTGAGTGAGTGAGCCTGTGTGAGAGTGAGTGAGCCTGTGTGAGAGTGAGTGAGTGAGCCTGTATGAGTGAGTGAGTGAGCCTGTATGAGTGAGTGAGTGAGCCTGTATGAGTGAGTGAGTGAGCCTGTGTGAGAGTGAGTGAGCCTGTGTGAGAGTGAGTTAGTGAGCCTGTATGAGTGAGTGAGTGAGCCTGTGTGAGAGTGAGTGAGTGAGCCTGTATGAGAGTGAGTGAGTGAGCCTGTGTGAGAGTGAGTGAGCCTGTGTGAGAGTGAGTAAGTGAGCCTGTATGAGTGAGTGAGTGAGCCTGTATGAGTGAGTGAGTGAGCCTGTGTGAGAGTGAGTGAGTGAGCCTGTGTGAGAGTGAGTGAGTGAGCCCGTGTGAGAGTGAGTGAGCCTGTGTGAGAGTGAGTGAGTGAGCCTGTGTGAGAGTGAGTGAGCCTGAGTGAGAGTGAGTGAGTGAGCCTGTGTGAGAGTGAGTGAATGAGCCTGTGTGAGAGTGAGTGAGTGAGCCTGTGTGAGAGTGAGTGAGTGAGCCCATGTGAGAGTGAGTGAGCCTGTGTGAGAGTGAGTGAGTGAGCCTGTGTGAGAGTGAGTGAGCCTGAGTGAGTGTGAGTGAGTGAGCCTGTGTGAGAGTGAGTGAGTGAGCCTGTGTGAGAGTGAGTGAGTGAGCCTGTGTGAGAGTGTGAGTGAGCCTGTGTGAGAGTGAGTGAGTGAGCCTGTGTGAGAGTGAGTGAGTGAGCCTGTGTGAGAGTGAGTGAGTGAGCCTGTGTGAGAGTGACTGAGTGAGCCTGTATGAGTGAGTGAGTGAGCCTGTATGAGTGAGTGAGTGAGCCTGTGTGAGAGTGAGTGAGTGAGCCTGTGTGACAGTGAGTGAGTGAGCCTGTGTGAGAGTGAGTGAGCCTGTGTGAGAGTGAGTGAGTGAGCCTGTGTGAGAGTGAGTGAGCCTGTATGAGAGTGAGTGAGTGAGCCTGTGTGAGAGTGAGTGAGTGAGCCTGTGTGAGAGTGAGTGCGTGAGCCTGTGTGAGAGTGTGAGTGAGCCTGTGTGAGAGTGAGTGAGTGAGCCTGTGTGAGAGTGAGTGAGTGAGCCTGTGTGAGAGTGAGTGAGTGAGCCTGTATGAGTGAGTGAGTGAGCCTGTGTGAGAGAGTGAGTGAGTGAGTGAGTGACTGAATCTATGAGTGAGTGAGTGTGATGAGTGAGTGTGTGTGACGAGTGAGTGTATCTGTGTGATGAGTTAGTGAGCCTGTTTGAGTGAATGGGTGCTTTTTCACCAGTTTTAGTGGCAGGCAGCTCTCTGTGTGCAGGACCTCCGTCTCCATGGATATCAATCACAGGAAAGCCCAACAGTGGCCACTTAAGTGCCTGAAAGGCAACTGATTCCATTGGACCTCCACAAGGAACTGATGGGGATTCCCCACTGGTTCTCTGACTGGAGGGAGAGACCCCATCAGTCTGACAGAATCCCAGCCTTTTGTCAAGACTTCAACACTGTATCAACATTTTTCCTGGAATTTTTTCAGGACTTCACCTAAAGAGAATGAGTTTTTTGGTGCCCTACCTTACAGGCCTCACCAGCAGATAGGGAGGTGCTTTGTCATGGGCATCTTGATTTTATTCATTCTTGGGATGTGGGTGTTGCTGGCAAAACAAGACTAGCATTTATTGCCCATCTCTAATTACCCTTGAGAAAGTGGTGGTGAGGAATTTGACCCAGCGACAATGAAGGAACGGCGATTATAGATCTTGCTAGGTGTGCCCCCTTACTTTGCATAAGGAATTGTAGGAGGTGAGACCAGGCAGAGCAGCAGCAGCTCTTGCAAGAGAGAGGGAAAGGCGGGCTCCAAGCAGGAGGCCCTATCCACCCAAAGTATTCAGACAGCACATCTATATTCATATGACCCATGCACTTTACCAATAAAGTCCTGACAGAGGTCTGTGGCCCCGTGGAATGAAAACTCAGATGTCGCAATACAGCCAGGAATGCATTGCCAGTGACAGTAAGGTCGCAGAAGCTTAATTCTTTCCCTACTGGAACCCTACAGGCAGCCATATTAACCACACATCACAATCCTCCCTGCTTTCTGCATAAGGGGGTCTCTCTGGCTCTGTGCACTCTGAGGAATGACTATATATCATTCCCTATGCCAGAGAAGCTCAGAGGAAGACAGCTTGAGGATTCAATGGCATTTCAGGATTCCCCATGGTCCTGGGAGCCACTGACTGTAAACATGGCATGCAAGCTGACTATTTAAATTCAGAGGTGTTCAGGAACAGGAAGGGATTCCATTCCTCTATGTACAGCTGTCTGTGACCACCAACAGTGCATCATAAAGTGATTGACTGCTGTCCAGGGAGCTTCCACCAAGAATATATAATGAGACAGTTTCCGACCAACAGATTTTTGAGTCAGAACATGATGTGCGTGGCTTGCCACTGGTAACTAGGGTTACCCTCTCACGCCATGGCATACAACTCCCTTGAGAAACACTCAGGCATTAGCTGAACACTCAGTGAGAACCACAGTCTCCAGGAATATCTAGTGGACCACTGGGATCCTGAAATAGAGAGTTAGATGCTTTGACTAATCAGGGGGTGGCCTGCAGTACTCAGCTAACAAAGTGGTCAGGTTTGTGGTGATTTGCTGCATCCTCCACAATCTGGCGATCATGAGAGACCAACTGTTACCACCAGCAATTGTGCCAGAGAGGCGAGCTCAAGAGCCACAGAGGAGGAACAGGAAGAGGAGGGGGAGAGGGGGCCATTGAGATCATGAGAGGCTTCCAGGTTTACTGCCCACAGATGGGAGGGTCGCTTGTTGCCATTTAATTGAAGGACACTTTTGAAAAGCCATCAGACTCTGGAGCGCTATTACCGCGTGATGTACTTTCCATGGTTCAGGATGCATCAGGAAATACACCATCGGCACTGAATCCTTCATAAGAATGTAAGAAATACAACCAGGAGTAAGTAAGTTGGCCTCATGGCTGATCTTCTACCTCAGCTACACCCACTACACCCTCTACCTTATCCTCATATACCTTGATTCCCTCAGTATCACAGCACTCTGGGTAGGGAATACCAATGATTCGCAACCCTTTTCTCTTTCTCCTCATGTCAATCCTAAATGTGACCCCTGTGTTCCAGATTCCCCAACCAGGTGAATCAGCATCTACCCTGTCAAGCCCATTAAGAATTTTAGATGTTATAATGAAATCATCTCTCATTCTTCTAAACTCTAGAGAATAAGCCTAGTGTATTCGATCTCTGCTCACAGAACAATCCCTTCCTCCCAGGAATCAGTCGAGTGAACCTTCATTGCACTCCCTCCGAGGCATATATGTCTTTCCTTCGGTAAGATGACCAAAACTGTACAAAATACTCCAGCTGTGGCCTCACCAATGCCTTCCATAATTGCAGTAAGACTTCTTTACTCTTTGCAATTGCTTTGTAATAAAGGCTGATTTAACATTTGCCTTTCCTAATTGCTTTCTGTACCTGCATGTTAACTTTCCGTGATTTGTGTACAAGGACACCCAGGTTCCTATGAATACTAACGTGTCCCATGCTCTCACCATTTAAAAATATTCTGTTTTTCTATTTTTCCTACCAAAGTGCATAATTTCACACTTCACCACATGATATTCCATCTGCCATATTCTTGCCAACACATTTCAACTGTCTGTATCCCTTTTGTGTCCTCCTCAGAGCTTACTTTTCGACCTAACTTTGTATATCCAAGTTTGCTGATGAATCAATTGGAGTAATTAATATAGATTGTAAATACCCAAGGCCCCAAAAGTGATCCTTGTTAGTTTCAGCCTGCCAACTGGAAATGAGCCGTTTATTCCTACTCTTTGTTTTTGTCCATTAACCAATCCTCAATCCATGCTAATGTATTAGTCCCAATTCCATGAGTTCTAATTTTGTGCAATGATTTCTTGAGTGGCACCTTAGCAAATGCTTTTTGAAAGTCCAAATACAGTACATCCACTTGTTCCTCCTTATCCATCCATCCTGTTCGTTAAAACCGCAATATCTCAAACAGATTTGTGAAAAGCTATTTGTTTATTATAAAATGTTCTCACTCTGCCTAATTATATTATGATTCTCTAAGTGTTCTGTTACTATGTCCTGATAATTAGTTCTCTCATTTGCCCTACTACTGATGTCAGCATAACTGGCATATAGTTTCCTGATCTCTCTCTCCTTTATTTCTTGAATAGCGGGGTTACATTTGCTACCTTCTAAACCATGGGGACCATTCTAGAATCTAGGGAGTTCTGGAAAATCAAAACCCAATGCAACCATTATCTTCAAGCCCTTCCTCAAGAAGACCACAGTGTAAAAGATCAGCAATTTCATGACTACTCAATCACTACATTCAACCTTTATCTGCAGTATGGTCAAACAATAGAAACATCACACAACTAACAAGCATTAAGGCAAAATACTGCGAGTGCTGGAAACCTGAAATAAAAACAGAAAATGCTGGAAATGCTCAGTAGACCTGGCAGCATTGGCGGAGAGAGAAACAGAGTTAACATTTCAGGTCAATGATCTTTCAGCAGTTCCCCACAGATGATACCTGACCTGTTGAACTTTACATCAATTTATATTTTTATAGCAAATATCCCAGCCTTTAAGTGTTCTTCCCTACTCTGCTGCATCTGTGAAGTGCTATCCCAGTGGCAGCAGTAGATGAGGTGGATGGCTACTAAGATTATGAAGAGGGTAGATATTCTCCTCAAGAGGATATAAGCAGAATGTCCTGCTCCAGACTGCACCATCTCAGCATGGGCTTCAGCATTCTGGGCTACCTGGCTGACAGGCAACTGTAAGGCAAGGAAGCAGAAATGCTGGCATCTGGAGAGGGGGCAATAGGTTCCTGCTCCATGATTCCCACACCAGTACCTTAGGGCTCCTCTGATGGAGGGCAGACATCTGTCCATTAGAGACATTCTGCAAGCTCCATTGAATGGAGGAACTCAGAGCCACCAGGGGCAGCTGGCTGAGGTTCCAATGGAGCATTTTATCATTCCGCGGTAGCTGCAGTGGTTTCATTGGAAGCTGCAACCTCAGTCATCAGATGCTGCATGATGTTGGAATTGACCAGCCTCTCCGCACTGGAAAGGATGGATTCCAAGCTCTGCATCAAAACACAGGCCATACTGGAGTTAGATTCCATTTCCTTAGACATGATCAATAAACTTTCAGGCAGGCTCTCCACTTCACTAAGCATTTGGCTCAGCAAAGCCATTCGCCTTCTCCTGAAGCTTGGCCCTGCAAGGTCAGCATCTGACTCCTCCAGAGCAGAACTAGAATGTGATCTTGCACCCTGGCAAGATGGTACCTGTGGTGTGCCTCCCACCTGGTGTGGCTGCCCACTAGTGCTTGGTTCATCTCATTGTGAAGATCCCTTGTTTAATCTAGCCACTAGCTTAAAAGTGGTGTTGCTCTCTGAGCTGGTGCCTGTGACAGTGGTAGCCATTGACGGAGTGGATTCTTCCTCACTCTCCTCCATCTCCTCCTCTGGGAGGGAGGAGGGGGGTGGTGGTGGTGGGTATTTGTGAAATGTGGCTCTTGTTCGTTTTTCACTTTCTCTGAGGGGTGAGCTGGATCTTGCTCCTGGGAATCTGCCATGATAAAACTGGAAGGATTGGGGTACTGCTATGTTGCTACTGAGAAGGCATGTGTGTGAGGATGCTTTTGAAGTTTTAGGGATCAGGAAGAGTTGTGCATGTGCAAGGAAGCTGAAGTAGCCACATACCTCAAGGTGATATATAACTTGTGCTCTGCCTTTAACCTCAGCTTCTGCCACTCCTGATCTTGAACAGCACTGCCTCCACAGGGGGACTGATGTCCTGCAGTTATTCTTCCCTTTCCCTCCGCCCAGTCAGGTCCTGCAGGTGCCTGTTATGTGCGACCTTGTCCTGGTAGAGAAATGTTGATGATTGTAAATGCGCAGTGTGCATGTATGTGCCTCACACTTTTGAATAGCTGTGAGATGTGACTGAGGTATGAGCAGTGCCTGTGATGGATGCAATCACGTTGGGTGTGTGAATGTCAGTGTAAGGTTGGATGGTGAATGTAGTGTGTTGAGGTTGTGATGCTGATGGTGGTGCTGTTGTTGAGTAGTGTGTTTGTGAGATGGGATCTTACCCAAGTTGCTAAATTTCTTGCTGCACAGGAGTATCAGCCTGGGGACAGTACTCCTGGCTGTCACATCCTGGGCATCTCCTCCCACATTTACTGCATTAGCTACCTCTGTGGCCTTCTCCCACCCTGTGGGTAAGGGACATTCCTCCTTCTCTGGACCTCCTCCACTAGGATCTCCAGTGCGGCGTGTCCTCCCCCTCTGTTTCTGAGCCAGCTTTCTACATTGGCTTCCCTCCTGACCAGTGCTGTCCACACCATCAATGTGAAAGTGCAGGGGAGGAGGGTTTTTCCCTCGTCAGGCGGGCAGGAAGCTGACTGCTGCCCGCAATCGGGGCCAGACCGTGATTTCGCGCTGGCGGGCCCATTAAGGCCTGACCAGCATGAAACGCAAGAGGCAGCACTTAGCGCTGCCTGTACAGGGTGGGTGGGGGTGGGGGTGGAGGAGGAGGGCAAGCACAAACTTTGCGTGCTTGAAAATCTCCCTGAGGCACAGTTTTCAAAATAAAAAATAAAACTTTATAAAATGTTATAAAACATGTCTCTTCATGTGACTCTGTCACATGAGCAGGGACATGTTATTAATTACATTTTTATTTAAATTTTATTTGCTGTTGGAAACCTCACCTCGCACATGGATGAGGTATCCAAAAAAATGCAAAGGTCGCTTGGCCTTTTTGCCTGCCCACCAACCATAAGGTTGGACAGGCAGTGAAAAATTTATTTTAATTACCTTTATAATGGCCTTAATAGACCTTTTAATTGTCCACAAGCACGCTGCTGGCTCCAGCGCGTGCCGACTGAAATATTGCACGAGTGCGTGATGACATCGGGGCGCTCGCCCAATGTCATCACACGTCATTTTACGCTCAGTCGGGTGGGCATGCGCCCGCCCACCGAGCTAAAAATTATTTCGAGTTATCAACAGATCGCATGTAACTCTTTTCGAGTATATTCACAGTGCTTGGTTTTCCGGGAGTGGGACATGAACCCACAACCCTCTGATTCAAAGGCGAGGGTGCTATGAACTGAGCCAAAAATTCTCCCCCGTGTACAGCTTTAGGAAAATTGCTTCTAGTCAGATTTGAGTGTTAAAGGTGCAATTATCAGTTTCAGCACCTATGACAATCATCAATTAGCCCACATACTGCCTGCTAAATCCACACTCTCAAACAAGTGTTCCTTATTAGCACAGCACACATTTAGCATCAGTTTCCATCATTTGTCTAAAATAACCCCTTACCATTTAGCCCAATGCCATTACCTGTTCCTGTGTGAGCACAGATTGGCTAAAGAAATGCTGCAGCTGCTCATTGGCATAATTGATGCACAGCTGCTCAAAACTGTTCACTCCCAGATCCTGAGGACAGGAAAAATAACCCATTACAATAAGGTGACAAGTTGAAACAAAACACACACAAAAGAGCTGTTAAAATGAAACATGGACAGATTCCCAGCAGCAGGCTACCTCAAACTTATTTTGTATAAGAGCCATATAAAACAAAGAGCCTTTCATCCCAGCCACTTGTGGGACATTGGAACACAGGTCCTAGAGGTGGGAGGACCCATTGAGGTAGAAGAAACCTCCATCCTTTCTGTCTAGACTGCTGGCCTATTCAAAGCAGGCTGTACGAATATGATGTGGGTCTCTCTTAGCTCACCATGATCCATTTTATGATGAGTGGTGGCCGAGTTGGTACTACTGATAGAGTTGATCAGCAGACACTTCTTGGGTGGAAACCTTTAGTTTATTTACGATGGTACTCAGCAACAACTACACATATTCTTCCAACTCAAAATCTATCTCTACACAACTTACTCTAACTACTGAGGTAGCCCATGCTATTCTCCTATTGGATATTGAAGATCATGTGATCAGCCTTTACAAGCTTTATCCTTAAAGGTATATTACACACTAAATAAAACCATAATTCTCAGTGTATAGGATCTTCTCCATCTCTGCATGCTAATCTGCAAGTATTCACATTTCAATGAAGCCACAAACAGCTTTGTAACTGAATTTTTCAGAACCAAATAGAGAAGGCCTGCTCAGGACAGATGTTTTTTATTCAATGCACAGACACCAGTTCTATATACTGGTTATCAGCGATGGAGAAACAATGGGCTTCCTATGTAGATATAACTGGCTGGAATTATTTACTAACAGAATTTAAAGTCTTCATAGCACAGAAGGAAGTCATTCAACCTATTAAGTCTGTGCCAGCTCTGTACACCAAGCCAGTCAGTCCCATTGCCCCTGCTCCATCCCTCTAATCCTGCAAATTTATTTCCTTCAAGTGCCCATCCAATTCCTTTTTGAAATCATTCATCGTCTCCACTTCCACCGCCCTCAGGGGCATTGAATTCCAGGTCATTACCATTTGCTGCATAAAAAGGGTCTTCCTCACATCCCCCCTATATCTCTTACCCAAAGTCTTAAATCTGTGTCCCCCAGTCCTTGTGTCATCAGCTAATGGGGGCGGTTTTCCTTTCTGCCCTATCCAAATCTTGTACACTTCAACAAACCTTCCCTCAATCTCTTTTGCTCCAAGGAGAACAACCCCAGCTTCTTCACCCTAACCTCGTAACTAAAATCCCTATCCCTGGAATAATTCTAGTGAAACTCCTCTGCACCCTCCCAAGGATCCTCACATCCTTTCTAAAGTGTGGTGACCAGAACTGGTTCCAGTGCGCTAATTGTGGCCTAACCAGAGCTTTAGAAAGATTCAGCATACCTCCCTCTCTGCTTTTGTAATTTACCCACCTAAAGTTAGAGACCGATACAGAAAGGGCATTGGGGAGGGCTGGGGAAGGCGGGGGGTGGGTGGTGGAGAGGTGTGCGGTAGTTTACATGTTTGTAAATTTCTGGCTCTAAATCAGAAGAAACCAAGTTCAGGGTCAAGGACAAATGGCTATGAAAGGGTTCAGAAATTACTGCAGCACATTACACTATGGGAGTGAATCATTCATTACAAATTAGAGCAGCACATTACACTGTGGGAGCGTAGCATCCATTATGTTAATGGTTCGAAATCCTGAAACTTTACAATTTCCTGATATGGAAAAGAAAAAGAGAGACCTACATTTATACTTTCACGAGCTCAGAATGTCCCAAGTTGCTTCACAGCCAATGAAGTGCAGCCACTGGTGTAGTGTACAAAATGTGGCAGCCAATTTATTTACAGCAAGATCCCACAAATAGGAATATGATAATAATCAAATAATCTGTTTTAGTGATGTTGGTAGAGTGATAAATATTGGCCAGGACACTGGGCAGGTACAGCATGGGTTACATACACTGTAAAACGTCCTCAACGCTATCCTATCAAACACTCCCAGGCAGTTATAGCACAGGTTGCATATGGAGTAAAGCTCCCTCTACACTGTCCCCACTAAACGCTCCCAGGGCAGGTACAGCATGGGGTTAGACACAGAATATAGCACCCTTTACACTGTCCCATCAAACACTCCCAGTGCAAGTACAGCACAGAATTAAATAGAGTTAAGCTCCCTCTATATTGTCCCATCAAACACTCCTAAGGGCAAATGCAACATGGGTGAGATACAGAATATAGCTTATTCTATGCTGTAGTATCATATACTAGAAACTTATTGAGACATCCTAACCTCATGTAGGAAATAGGAGCCTTTAAGAAATGATATTTTTTAAGAATTGTTTAGAATTCCTTTGGAATTGGTAGGATTAGCATAAGGCCACCTCAGCAGAGAAACTGTTCTCAAACACAGAAACTGATCTCTTTCTCTCTCTGGAAAAACACAAACAGTCCCTTGAAACGTCAAGGTCTCTTGGTTCAGGCTTCGATGTCAACATTCCAAAATCGATAGGATGGCACCATAAGTACCCTTTCATCTAAATGAGTGCCTGGTAAGGGCTAGCAAATGACCCTCAGCATGAGGTAAACTAAAAAGTGACCTGGAGCTAAGTGATGGACAATGGGGAGGTGACCTCTTGGGTACCTGTCCTGTGTTCATTGGTTAGAAATGTTCAAACAAGACTTGGGTTAACTATCAGCCCCAAGAAATAAAATATATTAACGAGTGTTCAGAGACAGGGGGCAGTCCTTATTAGGTAGCTGCCTTGTTCAGATTGAAGATGGACAGGAAAGAGTGAGGAAGACACAGGAAGAGTTCACCAACATTTTGGCTGGAGAGCAGAATGCTGCCATCATAAGATACTGAGATCAGCGCACTCATGCCCACCATCCATTTGTCCTCTGGAACCAGTGAACCGTTCTCCACTGTCACAGGTCATACACTTTTCTTGTATATTTAGCTACCCCATCATGTCTAAACTGCTGCTTCTACAATAAACTACCTTAAAATGATTTACAAATACTCGACTGCCTACCTTAGGTATCTGTGGCTCCCAAATCCAAAATCTTACATTCTTTTCATACAGATCCCTTACAATCAAAAGACAGAGAAGATGTTCATTGTGGGCTGGATTATAAACTAGATCCCAGAGCTGAAAATCCAGAGTACAATGTCCTTTGTTTTCCAGATCCTAAGCAAAGTAAATTTGTAGAATGTGCAAACATAAAAAGGACTGGAGCACAAAACTCTAGAATGACACTCCAGTACAGTTATGAGGGAGTGCTGCACTGTCAGATGAGACATCTTTCAGGTGAGACATTAAAAGAGGCCACATCTGTCCTCTTGGGTGGAACTTAAAGATCCCATGGCAATATTTTGAAGAAGAGCTGGGTAGTTATTGCCAGTATTCTGGCCAATGTTTATCCTTCAATCAGCCCAGAAAAGATTACCTGATCATTTTCACATTACTCTTCGTGGAAGTTTGCTGTATGCAAATTGGCAGCTGCATTTCCTACATTACAACAGTGACAACATTTTGAAAGTACATAATTGCCTGTAAAGAACTTTGAGACGTCCCGTGATTATGAAAAGTGCTTTATAAATGTAAGTCTTTCTTTGTTTAGATTGTGAGAGGACACATTATTCACTCCCTGATATCTGTGGTGTATTATTTTCTTGTATACATACATGCAGAGAGCATCCCGACAGCACTGAGCTAAGAGGTAACATTTAACGATATATTGAGTCTTACCTCAAATCCATAGACATCTACGATCCCCACCGAGCTATCCATCTCCACTGGCATCAGCCACGCATTGGTTTGCTGTACCAGCCAATTAAACAGGAGCGAATAAAGAGCTTTGGCGATACTATCTCTGAGCAGATAAAACAGAACAGTAACAATCGTCAAACAGAGTCAGAGGGCAAAATCTTCCTGCCCTAGCTTTTAAACAAGGGGTGGGACAATTTCCAGGTACCAACCCTAATGGTTTATGGGGTCAACCTGCCAATGCAATCTTCCTGGAGGCAGCCAATTAACAGGTCACCTCCAGGAGCCTCATCCAATTAGGGACAGCGGGCAGGGTCTGCAGGTGAGAGGGCCAATCAGAGCGCTCAAGGCTCTGGCAGCCAGCAGTCCCACCAGGAGAAGTGGGTGCTGCCACTGTGGGTGGGACACTGCGAGAGCACCTCCAGATGGAGGCACTCTCTGAAAAAAAAAGATTAAAAAACTGTGGCCACAGTTGCCAGGTCAGCATTGTGGAGGGACAACCACAGCCCTGGCCCTCTGGCATCTGTGGGTCTGGGGGTGTTGGGGAAGGAAATTAAAGGAGGCCTCACTGAATCCCAGCCTGCTACCAGGAGACCACTTCCAACTGTATGCCAGGCTTCAGCCTTGGGGGAGGCCATCCACTGTGGAGAAGATCATGGTGTCATCATTAATTTATTCCCATGTGGGCACTTAATTGCTTACAATTAAATACCCACCACTGCTGGGCAGGTAACTGATGCCAAAGTCACCCTAACTCTGGCAAGATTGGTCAGAGGTGGGAACGTGTGACACAATTTCAAAAACTCCTCCACCTCCAAATTGCCTCCGTGCATAGAGTGAGAAAATGACAGTGGGTGAGAGAGAGGGGTAGGGAGGGAGAGACATTGAAAGAGAGTGAGAGAGAGAGGGAGAGACAAAGAGGCAGAGGAAAGAAAGACTTACATTTATATAGTGCCTTTCACAACCTTAGTACATCCCAAAGCACTTGCAGCAACTTAAGGACTTTTTGAAGTGACATCACTATTATAACAGAATCATAGAATCGTTACAACACAGATGGCTTTTCAGCCCATCATGTCTGTGTTGGCACTCCTAGGAAGCAATTTGCATCCTGCCACACCCCTGCCCTCTCCCCACATCGCTGCACAATCAATCCTCCTTTTCAGATATTTAGAAAATATAGAAAAATCTATGGGACAGAAGGAGGCCATTCTGCCCATCGTCTCTTCATTGGTTGAAAACAAGCGCCCCCCCCCCCCCAGTCTAATCCCATTTTCCAGCACTTGGTCTGTAGCCCTGGAGGTTGCAGGGCTTCAGGTGCATATCCAGACACCTTTTAAATGAGTTGAGGGATTCTGCCTCCTTTCAGTCAGTGAATTCCAGACCCCTACCACCCTCTGGGTGAAAAAGCATTTCCTCATCTCCCCTCTAATCCTTCAACCAATCACTTTAAATCTATGCCCCCTAGTCACTGACATGTCTGCTATAGGTCCTTTCTATCCACTCTATCCAAGCCCCTCACAACCTTGTACATCTCAATCAAATCCCCCCTCAGCTTCCTCTGTTCCAAGGAGAACAACCCCAGCCTATAGCTGCAATTTTCCAGTCCTGGCAACATCTCGTAAATCTCCTCTGATACCCTCTCCAATGCAATTACATCCTTTCTGTAATGAGGTGACCAGAACTGCACGCAGTACTCAAGTTGTGCCTAACTAGTGTTTTATATAGTTCCAGCAAAGCTTCCCTGCTCTTATATTCTATGCCTCAGCTAATAAAGGCAAGTATTCCTTCTTGTATGTCTTCTTAACCACCTTACCAACCTGTCCTATTACCTTCAGGGATCTGTGGACATGCACTCCAAGGTCCCTTACTTCCTCGACACCCCTCAGTCTCCTCCCATTTATTGTGTATTCCTTTCCCTTGTTTGACAAACCCAAATGCATCACCTCACACTTCTCCGGGTTGAATTCCATTTGCCACTTTGCTGCCCACCTGACCAGTTCATTGATATCTTCCTGCCGTCTACAGCTATCCTCCTCACTCTCAGCCATGCAGCCAATTTTTATGCCGTCTGCAAACTTCTTGAATCACCCCCCTACATTTAAGTCCAAACCATTAATATATACCACAAAACGCAAAAAGTAATATAGGAAATGTGGCAGCCAATTTGTGCACAGCAAGATCCCACAAGCAGCAGTGCAACAATAACCAGATAATCTGTTTTCCTGATGTTGATTAAGGGACAAAGATTGGCCAAGAGACCAGACAGAACTCCCCTGCTCTTCTTCAAAATAGTGCCCAGGATCTTTTACAGCCAGCTGAGAGGGCAGGGCCTGGGTTTAATGTCTCACTTGAAAGATGTTGAAGGGGAGACAGGAAGGAACTTTTCCCCTTGGTGAAGGGATCAATAACCAGGGGGCATAGATTTAAGGTAAGGGGCAGGAGGTTTAGAGGGGATGTGAGGGAGAATTTCAAAGGGTGGTGGGAATCTGGAACTCACTGCCTGAAAGGATGGTAGAGGCAGAAACCCTCATAACATTTAAGAAGTATTTGCATATGCACTTGCAATGTCGTGGCATACAAGGCTATGGTCTAGTGTTGGAAAATTGGATTAGGTACTTGTTTGACCAGCGCAGACTCGATGGGCCAAAGGGCCTTTTTCTGTGCTGTAGACCTTGGTGACTCTACGACAATGCAGTTCTCCTCCACTATTACACTGGAGTGTCAGCATAAGTTTTTGGGCTTAAATCTCTGGAGTGGGATTTGAACTCCTTTCTGACTGACAGGTGAGAGTACTACCCAATGAACCTTGGCTGACAGAGGGAGAGGAAGAAAGAAACTGGGACAAAGGCCCCATAATTTACGGTGAGGCCAAAAACAACCAAAGAACCCAGCAAGGCTGAAGATGCAGAGGTCTTGGTGATCTTAATGCAGGACCTCATTAACAACATTTAGCTCCATTATCCACCCAGCAGCTGGACAAATGAACTACCTGTCTGGATTGTGGGAGGGAACATCAGAAGCAAGAAGCTGGCGCTTGGAATCCTTGGCAACGGTCCCTGACAATTGGGGGAGGGGAGAGGCCAGCAATTGGGGAGATTGTCAATTGGACGACAGAGGGAAGACTGAGGATCAAGGCTAAGGGCAGTACTCCTGCTCCTCCTGGCCATGAATGCTGAAGCATTGCTGAAGACCTACCCTGTGGAGCTGTCAGCTCCTGTCTCCCTCTCATTGCCAAGTTCTTGACTTCTGGGAAACCCAAGAAGCAACAATTTATTTTAAATTGCATTAAAGAAGCCTGATTTAAATATGTTAATGTGTGTCCCACCTCTCCAATGGGGACACTTAGATGATCCAAAATCTCCACCATTGTAAAAATGGCCATGCGCATGTGTGCAGAGTGTTGGGAATATGTTCCCCCACATTTAACCTTTTATCTCGCCCGCCCCTCTCCTTTCCTTCATGAGGGGGTTAATATCAAGTGCAAGTGAGAGGCATACAGAGTAAGAAAGAAGGAGAGAAAGAGAGGGAGTGAGATACAGAGAGAAAGGATTGCAAGTCTTAAAGTGAGATGGCACAGGACAGAAAGAACAAATAGAAAGAGAGAGAATGGTACAGGGACACACTAATAGTCCCAGACCATAGAAAGCTGTGATACCTGGCATCTATAGAACTTTCCACAGAGAGGGGGGAAAAAATCCGGTCATAACTGGTCTCCTGAAAAGATTAAAATGAAAACTCAGACCTATTATTTCTGTGTATGTCATATCTGAAACAACATTGTGTGCATTCATGAAGCATGCCTGTATGGTCATGATCAATATACCTGGCCATATATTAACCAACATTTATATATACGCACACATACATGCAAAAACATTTACCACAGACAGGTACTCAGTCACAGGGATTCATGAAACATGCAATGATACACTAGCACACATATACACACTGCCTTGCCGCAATTTAGTTCTCCACCCTTCAAATCCGAAATTACCGCTCCCTCCTGTTACTGTCCTTACCCCATTACTCCCCTGTAATTGGCCTCCCTCCTGTCACTCTCCTTTAATTGTCCTTTCCTGTTACTCTCCCACATATATGCTCCTCAGAATGTGTTTTCCTATCATTGACAATGGACAGTGCAGGAAATGGAGCAGGGAAGGCACGAGTGAAAAATATCATGTCCCTGATTTCCTCGGCGGTTCCACTGGCTCCTGCTCCTTCCGAGGTTTTTCCATCTACCCTTCCCAGGGTAATTAGCTGCTTGCCTGAGTCAGGAAGGACTGAGGGCTCGTATGCTGAGTGAGATGAGGCGTGCCTTCCCCAGAAGTAAGTTCTTACACCCCTCTTAAAGGAGGAGAGAAAAGTAGAGAAGTTTAGGAAGGACACAGATAGAGGTACACAGGAAAATATGTACATTTAAATAGTTACACCGACACATATGCACATTGATAGAAGCCCATAAACAAACACACACACAGACAATTGTATACAAAGAAACAGGGTTACAGCCATCCAATGCTTCCTCAGAGTCCCTCATGCCAATAGTTAGGACCAATAGTTGACTTGCCCTGCGTTGCGTTGTACTTACTGTCACACGTTGTGTGATGACACTGTGAAGCGTGTCTGATGAGACCTGCAGCAAATTGGCCACAATTCGTATCTCGGTGTGACTAACAATTACAGCCAGTTCCTGGGACCCATCCTAAAAAAGAACCCTCAAGGTCAGTCACATGTTAGAGTCATCCTGTCACAGCAGTCACTGCTGAATGTACCAGGGGGTATTTGACAGCTCCTATGAGTTTGAAAGTAAGACAGTATCTGCCTACTTACCAATGGGAACTGTCACCTGGAGGCAGGTGAATCCTGGAGGAGCAGTAGCATTGAACCTGGTATTGGGAACCTGGGATTGATGCAATAAAGGTGCCAGGTGGCACCTTTGGGCCTAAGGTTTTCAATAATGTTCTAGAACATTGTAGTCAGGTGTCATATGTTCATTAAGCACACGTTACAGCACAGACTGAGGCCATTCAGCCCATCCCCTCATGTAGAGCAATCCAGTCAGTCCCATTCCCTGCTCTATCCCCATGGCCCTGAAAGTTTACTTCCCTGATTTCCTTTTGAAATAATTGATGATCTCTGCTTCCACCACCCTCATAGTCTGCAAGTTCCAGGTAATTACCACTCCCTGCGTAAAAAAAAATCTTCCTCACACCATCCCCTGCATCTCCTGCCCAAAACCTTAATTATCTGTCCCCCAGTCCTTGTAACATTGGCTAATGGGAACACTTTTCTTTATCTACCCCATCTAAACCTGTCATAATCCTGTATACCTCTAGCAAATTTCCCCTCAACCTCCTTTGCTCCAAGTAGAATAACCCCAGTTTCTCCATTTTAATCTTGTAACTAAAATCCCTCATCCCTGGAACCATTCTGGTAAATCTCCTCTGCAGCATCTCAAGGATATTCACATTCTCCCTAAAGTGTGGTGGCCAGAACTCTGCGTAATACTCTAGTTGTGGCCTAACCAGAGCTTTATAAAGGTTCAGCATAATTTCCCTGCTTTTGTACCTAATATCTTTATTTATGAAGCCAAAAATCCCATATGCTTTACTATCTACTCCATCAATATATCCTGCCACCTTCAAAGATCTATACACCACCAGGTCCCTCTGTCTATGTACACTCTTTACAACTTGGCCATTAAATTAATATTGCCTCTCCCTATCCCTTCTGCAAAAATGAATCACCTCATGTTCCTCTGTATTAAATTCCATCTGTCACGTTCTGCCCATTCTACTAGCCTACCTATGTCATTTTGCAGTTAATTGGTATCATCTTCACACCTATAAGTTTGGTATCATCAGCAAATTTTGAAATTTTACTATATATTCCAATATCCAAGTCATTTATATTGTTGCAAATATCTAGTTCATAATTAATATATTTTGGAATTTAACTGTTAGATTTAGGAATTAAAGTTTTAACTGTAGAAAAATGGGGGCATCTGGTGAGGAACTAGTAAAATCAACTCTGATGCAAATGCAACTCAAACAAGCCTGAGTTTATTACACTTAAACGGTAGCTTGTGTTTCCCTTGCAAGGTCAGAGTTGATCGTGAAAAAACTTGAACAATGAATGATCCATCTCTAAGCTTGTAATGGAGCCAGGAGCCTGGAGAGAGGGCAATTACATCCATTAAAAATATAAATTATTCATATGGGTTACAGAATCAAAGAGTTGTTATGAAGATAAAACAATTAATTTACATTTTTGTTTGAGGGCCTCCGAAAGCATGCCACATTGCCATAGAGATAGTGATTCAAGGTGGAGCCTTGGTTAGAAGGTTCTTTTGTTTAATTTATCTATGTGTGTTTGCTGACAGAAGCAAGCAGTTCAGTTTGGGAACAGACAGTTGCAGATTTGATCTTGTGTAGGCTGCAACTCAGTGGGGAGAGCCAAAGAAAATGAAGGTTAATCAGGCCTGCATTTAAACAGAGAAAATACTAACTTTGTCATTCATCACATGGAATGCAGGTAGGGTTCAATTTCACTTTGGATTTTGTGAGGGGAAAGTAGCTGGAAGATTTGCTCAAGCTTGCAGCTAGTGGAAGAAATCTACAGGGGTCCTCAAAGAGTCTTGCAGTAGAAAGTAGTCAGCAGAGTTAGTTTGGAAAGTTGTGGGAAGGCCACTGGGTATCTACCAGCAACTTACAAAAGGTGCTAAAAAATTCATAGTCATTAGGTCTGCAAAGAAAAGGTGGAGGGTCAGATAGCCAAAAACTAATGGTTTAGAATCTTATCTCAGAGGATAGCTGGAACACTGATGAAAATTAAAGTGAATTCCAGAGGACTGTAACACACCTTTGAGTTGGTCCCAGGAAAAGTGAATGAACCTTCATAATTTTGTAAGGTAAGGGAACTCTTGGGGAAGTAAAAAATGGAACTAAGTTTATAGCATAAGTAATTATAAACTTTAAGTTAGTAGTGCTTATTTTTTAAAATTCTTTTTGATTTTCAATAAAGTTGTTTTTGTTTTAAATGTGAAATCGTATGGCATAGTTCTGTCAATTGATTGCTGGATGTTCAAATTTCTCTAAATGTTAACAGTCCCTAACAAGATCATAGCAAATGCCCAGAACTTCCTATCTCTGGGGTGTTGTACCCCAGAGGTACTCCAGAAGATGTGTTGGGGCTCCCCGGGTATCCCCACACAAGGACTGCACAGGAATTGCTCAGGAAGTTTAAACTTCAATAGGCAATTACCCTGCATCCGGAACAATCTGATACTCCAATTTAAATCGGAGACTTCGAATGGTTCCGGCTCTCTTAGCAGAATAGTTACCCAAGAAAAGTTAGAAGGATTAAAACCACTTCTAACTCCTGGGTAATTATCCTACTGACCCACCTGACACTCCACTGGACTCTCTGACTATCCTCCCAACCACAATTGTCATCCCCCTTACTACTTACCCAATTACTGCTCCCGACCTCTCTACACCCCACCATCCCGACTAACCCCCACTCCCCAACTACACTACCCATCCCGTGACCATCCTCCCCACCCCGCAACTACCCCCACCCCTCCGAGCACCCTCCCGACACCCTAACTACCATCCTAACACCCTGACTACCCTCACTACCCCAACTACCCCCTCGACACCCAACCCCCAACTAACTCTCACACCCCAACTACCCTCCCAATCCTTCACCCCCGACTACTCCGCCAACTGAATTACCCCCAAACTCCCTTGACCACCTGAACACCCCTTCCCCCGACTCCCTCCCCTTGACCATCCAAACCCCCCCAACCATCCGACTCCCCTAACCACCCGACTCGATCCCCCTCTCCAACCACCCTAACCCCTCACCCACTTATCTTACACACTTACCTTCTCTCTGGTTTCTCAAAGTGGCTGGGACCTGTTTTGTTGGGCTGTCACTACTCGTGGTGTGTACTGTTTAGACACTATTAAGCGGTCTTGTAGAAGTTACCAAGAAGTCTTTATTAACATTACTGAATTATGTGCATATTTACATTAGAGAGTACTGGTTTAGAGAGGGCTCCATGGCATGTCCTTATATGTTACAACCTAGCTCTAGGCCTTTTCTTACATCACCGGTGGGCGGTACTGTACTCAGTCTCTGGTTAACCCTTAATGTACCAGATCCTTATACTACAGGCCCTTTAAATTACCTGCCTTATAGCAGTTAGTGCTGTAAAAGACAGTGTGGCTTCACTTCCCCCGACCCTGCTGCCCCTGGAAGGACTCCAGAGCTGCTGCACTGCACATTTCTCAGCAGGCCCGGGTCAGAGGTGCTGCTGAGAAATGTGCAGCTCCCAATCCGGCTAAGTAAAAAGGAGCAGAGTGGCAATCCAACTATGATGGCCATTCCACAGAAGTTCTAGCCCGATATATATCGGAAAAGCAGTGGTCTCACACTGAACTTTGGGAAACATCACTGTCTACCATCCTTCAGTCTGAAAAATAACCATTTATCATCACTCACTGTTTTCTGTTACAATTACATGTTATAGTTCTGACCTCAGTATCTGGGGCTTTTACAAATCCAGATACTCATTGCAAGCTGTCAATTTTATATGTTTCTCTTACTCCTTCTATGTGACAACTCACACAAAGCTGCTCTGCATAATTATGTAAACATTAAAATACAACTTGACGTCTAAGAAATTTTAATGAGCTTGTCACTGATCAATAATTTCATTTTGCTTAATTAACTAGCTTTTTCCAACGAGCTAACAAGTATAACTCCCTTACGTAATTATCTTATCGATGGTTTCACTCTTGTTCTATGTAATTGCTCTGCTACCAAGTAAAAGCTTTAATTATAAATCTGTCTTTGTTTCTATATCAGTATGGTAATTAAAGAGGATGATGCATTTCCAGATGTTTGCCTCTGAAGAGCTTACTTATTTTCCCACTGTCAGCTGCTTAAAGTTCCCTGAAACGTATGAATCACTGCAATCACATGTATTAATCAAGTTTAGTGAAGTGAAAACTGATTAACAGGCAAAGGCTAAAGATGAACATCACTAGATTAGAAAAGTCTGTAGGAGTGTTGCGTTAATAGGCCTCAGGAGAGTCTGAAGAACCTGTTCCAAAACTTTTCTTGGTGGAACGAAGGAAGAGGGAAGGAATTTTACCTGAAGGCAAGGACATCTCTTCATTCATTGACAAGCAGTCAAGGCGTGGCACTGAGTATGTACACGCAGGTGTGGCACTGAGGGTGGGCTATGCAGGTGTGGCACTAAGGGTAGCAATGCAGGTGTAGCACTGAGAGTGTGTATGCAGGTGTGGCACTGAGGGTGTGTATGCAGGTGTGGCACTGAGGGTGGCTGTGGAGGTGTGGCACTAAGTGTGGCTCTGCAGGTGTGGCACTGACAGTGTCTATACAGGTGTGGCACTGAGGGTGTCAATGCAGGTGTGGCACTGAGGGTGTCGACGCAGGCGTGGCACTAAGGGTGGCAATGCAGGTGTCGCACTGAGGGTGTCTATGCAGGTGTGGCACTGACAGTGTCTATGCAGGTGTGGCACTGAAGGTGTGTATACAAGTGTCTGCCAATTTTTCCCTCACCAGAACGTGTGGAAGGAGGGAAGGAAATGAACAAGTGAGCCTTCAGCATGCAGAATAGATAGGATCTGTTCTTCCTCAGATTAACACTACTGTTACAAGTTTATGGCCCAGTTTGTGCCCACCTGTACTCTCTCCAGGCAGCGTCTGGATAGTTATAAGTATAAGGAGGATGACTTACATTTATCTGGTGCCTTTCATGACCTCAGGACATGCCAAAGCAGCTCTATAGCCAATGAAGTATTTTTGAAGTGTTGTGATGTAGGAATTGTGGCAGCCAATTCACGCACAGAAAGCTCCCACAAACAGCAATGTGATAATGATGAGGTCATCTGTTTTTGTGATGTTGATTGAGAAATAAGTATTGGCCAGAACACCACAGATAACTCCCTTGCTCTTTCAAAATCGTGCCAATGGAACTTTCACACCTACCTGAGAGGGCAGTTAGGGCTTTATTTCAATATCTGACCCAAGAGACAGCACAGGTCTAGAGGGCCAGCATAGGTTTTTGTGCTCAATTTCTGGAGTGGCATTTGAACCCACAGCTACTGACACAGGGGGCAAGACTGTTATCCACTGAACCACAGCTGACACACTGCAAATAAGATTGTCTCAGAGGGCTTCATATTTGTTGGTCCTCATTCCATCAAGTCATGTTCTACATCTTGTTTCAAACAGATCTCTCCCCTTGCCTTTCACACTTGATGCCCTGATCACTCCAAAGCTTGCACTTTCTGCTTGTGCACTATATATCATCTTCAAAACATAACTTTATTGAAAATATACATCAATTGTACTCTCCCTGTCGTATAAGAGCCACTGCTTCCATCTACCTCTCTTGTTACCTCCTCTGAACCCTTTTTCCCACCTTTTTCACTCTGATGGGCTGGTTAAGATAAGAACATAAGCAATAGGAGCAGGAGTAAGCCATTCGGCCCCTCAAGCCTGCCGCACCATTCAATAAGATCATGGCTGATCTGCCCAGGCCTCAACTCCTCTTTCGTGCCAGCTCCTCATAGTCCTCAACTCCCTGATATTTCAAAAATCTATCTACCTCCTCTTTAAATACTTCTAGTGATCTAGCCTCCACAACAATCTGAGGCAGAGAATTCCAGACATTCACTACCCTCTGAGAGAAGAAATTCCTTCACATCTCAGTTTTAAGTGACTGTCCCCTTATTCTGTAACTATGACCCCTAGTTTGAGATTCCCCACCAATGGAAACATCTTCTTAACAACTACCCTGTCAAGCCCCCTTGGAATCTTGTACGTTTCACTAAGATCACCCCTCATTCTTCTAAACTCTAATGAACAAAGGCCTATCCTGTTTACTCGTTCTTGATAAGTCAACCCCATTCATCCCAGGAATCAGCCTAGTGAATCTCTTTTGAATTGCCTCCAATGCCAGTATATCCTTTCTTAAATACAGGGACCAAAACTGTACACAGTACTCCAGGTGCGGCCTCACTAACACCCTTTACAGTTGTAACAAGACTTACGTATTTTTAAACTCCAACCCCCTAGCAATACAGGCCAAAATTCCATTTGCTGCCTTAATTACTTGCTGCACCTGCATGCTAAACTTTTTGTGTTTCATGCACAAGAACACCCAGATCCCTCTGTGCTGCAATTTTTTGGAATCTCTCTCCATTTAAATAATAGTCTGCCTTTTGATTCTTCCTACCAAAGTGCATGACTTCACATTTTCCTACATTAAACTCCATCTGCCAAGTTTTTGCCCACTCACTCAACCTATCTATATCCCCTTGCAGATTCCTTATGTTCTCACCACAACATGCCCTCCCACCTAGTTTTGTATCATCAGCAAATTTGGATACATTACACTCTGCCCCCTCCTCCAAGTCATTAATATAGATAGTAAATAATTGAGTCCCTAGGGCTGATCTTTGTGGCACTCCACTAGTTACGTCTTTCCAACCTGAAAAGACCCATTAATCCCAACTCGCTGTCTTCTGTGTGTTAACCGATCTTCAATCCGTGCTAATACATTACCCCCAATACTGTGAGCCCCTATGTTGTGCAATAACCTTTTATGTGACATCTTATCGAATGCCTTCTGGAAATCCAAATACACTACATCTACCAGTTCCCCTTTATCAATTCTGTGTGTTATATCCTCAAAGAACTCTAGCAAATTTGTCAAATATCATTTCCTTTTCACAAAACCATGTTGGCTCTGTTTGATCGCGTTAAGCTTTTCTAAATGTCCTGCTATTTCTTCCTTAATTCTAGCATTTTCCCAATGACAGATGTTCAGCTGACTGGCCTATAGTTTCCTGTTTTTTGTCTCTCTCCCTTTTTGAACAGGGGCGTCACATTAGCGGTTTTCCAATCCACTGGGACCCTCCCTGAATCCAGTGAGCTCTGGAATATTTCGACTAATGCCTCCACTGCTTCTGCAGCCACTTCCTTTAAAACCCTTCGATGCAGGTCATCAGGTCCTGGCGACTTGTCTGCCTTTAGTCCCATTAGTTGTCAAATAATTTGTCCCTCGTGATAGAGACTGTTACAAGAACTTTCCTCCCATTAACTCCTTGCTTATCTGATATCTTTGGGATGTTTATAGTGTCCTCCACCCTGCAGACCGATGCAAAATATTGGTTTAAATTATCTGCCATTTCCTTGTTCCCCGTTATCAATTCTTCAGTTTCATTGTCCAAGGGTCCCAGGCTCACTTCAGCCACTCTCTTTCTTTTATATTACTTTCATAATCAATTTTCTCCCTCTTTATTAGCTTTTTAGTCATCCGCTGCTGGTTCCTAAAAACTTCCCAATCCTCTGGCCTATTACTGGTTTTCGCCACTTTGTATGCCTTAGTTTTTGATTGGATACTCTCTTTGACCACCTTTGTTAACCACGCGCGGTTCATCCTTCTTATCGAGTCCTTTTTGACCGGATTGCACACTCTCGAACAGGAAGCTGAGTTTCTCCTCCAGGTTTAGCCTTTTATTCTATCCTTGTTCCCACCAGCCACCTCTGTATTGAAATAAGACCTCATTGACTGTACTCCTCATGGTTTCACTCCTACTGTTCTCAAGCTGCAAGCCTCTGAATGTACCACGAGTCTATTTGATATCTTCAAGCTCTCCTTTAATCCACTTTTTCTTTTCCTTTTGAGTTTTCTTATCTCCACTCTATCCCTAGTAATAATGAGTTCCTTTCACCTTTCTAACTCCCTCTCTCCCTGCTGCACTTGTACCTATGCTTTTCTAAAGATATTGGAGCTCTCTCCTCTCAAGTGCATGATGGCTAACATGGCTAACACGATTGGCTGTTCTATTGGCCATCTTGTTGCTATGTTACTTTGTGTTTGAACATTATGGTGAATTATCTACCATTGCCCTGAACATCTCCAAAGGGAAGCTGCACAACTAAACAAACTACCATCATATACTCTTCTATGAAGTTTGCACTCAAGTGGCTCTCCTGGTGCAGTAATTGTTGACAGTGTTTCCAATAACTCAGAATTCTATTGCCTCTTCCTCTCCACATCTTCACCAACACTCTACACCTCACTCTTCAACTTCCTTCAGATCACATTGTCTCAATGCTCGTGATCTTCAATTCTCTTACAATTCTCTAACAGTCTAATCATTTCCTCTTCATCTTCACCATGTCCTTCAGCAGAGCACAGAAAATACTATTTCTTTGAAGACACAATGGCCTCATCCAAGAGGCATGAAGAAAGTGTCATCAAACATCATTTCTCTTTAAAACCTATATCAAACCCCTGTGAAGATAAAGCACTCACTGTGATTGGGAAATACTAGTCCTGGCGTGCTATTTTACACTTAGCAAAGAACCTACTGCAATTTAAGATGCAAATTTAACTTGGGACAGGAATCAGCAAAGCAAAATGAAACATCTGCTCCCAAGCCCTGTGACCACCCCCCCCATCCCCTCCTCCCCCACACCAGCTTGAGGCCAGGGTAGTTTAATTCCCATACCTCATTTACATGCCCCATTAGAGACTCCCCCCTAAACGAGAATGACATCACCACTGATGGGAGGGAGTCAAGTCTTGTTGGGTGGCAGGGCACTGGTGGGGAACCATAGAGACAGTCCCTGGTGAGGGGAGGGGGGGTAGAGAGAATAGAAGAACTTGTGAATGGATGAGGCCCAGTGCAGGAGAGACCTTTGGTCTTCCAGGCTCAGAAGGAATTTCTAAAGAGATTTCAAAATACCCAGTTACTTGGGCCTCTTTGGTGCCGGTGGCCTTTGCTGCATCAGCCTTAGTTGAACTCACAGTTAAAAAGGTGTGCAAGTCCCGATGATGTCAATGGGACACCACATTGCCATGGAAATTAGGGTCTGACCACTCTAGTTTGATCTAATTTCAATAAAAAATTTAGAACAATTCCAAAAGTTTCCTGCCTCAAAATCCCCCATCCCCACCCCAAATTCTTTCATGCTTTTTGGCCTTGCCTGTAACCACATGAGCGTGTTGTGAAGCTATTAATATATGTAATATTATTGAAAAATATATATTTTTAAATAGAGGTTTAGTCTTTGGGTGTGTCTTAATTGGATTAAAGCCAGCTAGTCCGGATGCTTTTGAGATGTAAAAGAGGTAGAGTGCATTTGCATTTTTTGAATAGACTATTCAAGAAGCGGGATGAAATCTGGCACCTAGCTAGCAGAGACCAAGCAATATGTTTATATTACTAATAACATTGGTACTTTGAAAGGGGTTTTATTGTTAGAAGAGGTGGAGTTCAAAGAGGTTGGTGATACAATGAGAATTTACATTCAATGAGCTGTGCTAGGTATAACAGACAGCAGTTTTGTGCATGCAGTGCTGAGGCAATGTAAAATCAAAGTAGCTGTAAGCCTACGACTGTCTCCATAGGAACTAAAGTGAGAGAAACCTCATTTTGAATTTGTAGGGTGAAAATGCTTTGCCTGATGTCTGGTTAAGTCTATGGATGCTGTTGCCTTAACGGAGATTAGTTTGGGAATTTGTCAAAATTTATCATAGTAGTAATTTGTAGCCATGTGTATATATTTAACTTGTGTAAATTAATAAAATGTTTCATTTAGTTTAATATAAAACCTCTTGAGAACCGATGATCTGATTCCTAAATTTAGAGTTGCATCTCAAACATACCACATAAAAGTATAGGTTATGACAGTTGTTTAAAGTTTCCCTCTGGGATTTTTAAATAACTCAGCTTTACCAACTACTGGGTCATAACAAGTGATATAATCTACATTTATTGTTTATAAGGATATGACAACCTTTGACCTGGAAGCAGTACAGTAAGGAAAATTTGTTATTTCTTTAAAATATCTGTGGAATCTGTAATTGTTCTTAGGAATGTTTGAAAAGGACTTTTAAGAGTTTGCATCAATTGTAAAGAGATCAATTGTAATTTTGGAATTGGACAATAATAAATATTGGTCCATGCGAGCTAGCAACCCTTGATCTGGAATTTGTACCAACAGGAAGGAAGTTATGACAGAAGTCGTATGTCCATTCACAAAGAACTGCAGACACTAAGGAGATCTACAAGCAGAGGAGCTAGAGGGTGAAGACACAGATGCATATACAAAGAGAAAGTTGACAGAGACAAAAGGGGAACAGAGAATTCTTGTGAGGAGAAGCCAATCACTCTCAAGAAGTGGTCAATTTTTCTGTTTGGCAGAAAAGTAAACAGGAGCTCTTAGAGGTCCTGTATGAACTGGCTAGAATGTTCTAAAGCCTGGAAAGCTGTGTGAATAGCCCAAAGACCTAAAGAGCTGGGTATCTTCCCCAAAGTGACCAGGGTGTCATTGGTTGGTTGGTTGGAAAGGAACTCTGGAAAGCTACACCATCAGGACTGTCATGACCCAAGGGAGAAAGGGTTTATAGAAATGTGCCTCGCTGATGATAATCGTACCCATGAATTTTGTCTCTCTTGCTTCTTTTACCTTAGTAGAGTCTTCCATCTGGCCCTTAGCCCTGAACCAAAGTCTCCAAAGAAGAAGCAAAGTCCCTGAATTATTTTGTGACAGGTTAACAGCTCAATGTTCTGTAATGTCAATCGTACAGCAGCCTGTTCATTCTTGCCCAGGTTAGCAAAGACCTAACAATAGTTGAAGCTTAGTGTGACAAGCATAGCAACTCAGTGCACCCAAGTCAAGATGTCACACCCATCTATTTGTGTAATAGAACGCCTTGGGAGTGTGACCATGGCATATTGTGACGTGCACCAGATAATTGTATCTTTCTGAAGGTGCACCATGTGTGCACTGGGTAAGATGAGCCAAATTCACATATTTAAGTGGCTGTATTTTTCCACACATCAAGTGATCACCAGAGTGCATGTTGCAGTCAAAGCCCACTTATTCCAAGCTCAACGTAAACTGGAGGAACAGCCCCTCATCTTCCGACTAGGCACTTTACAGCCTTCCGGACTGAATATTTAGTGCAACAACTTTAGATCATGAACTCTCTCCTCCATCCCCACCCCCTTTCCGATCCCCCCTTTTTCCAATAATTTATATATATTTTTCTTTTCCCACCTATCTCCATTATTTTTAAATGTATTTCCATGCATTGTTTTATCTCTACCTTTTAGCCTATTTCGATCCCTTCTCCCCACCCCAACCCCACTAGGGCCATCTGTACCTTGCTCGTCCTGCTTTCTACTCTTAATGTCACCTATTAGCACATTTCTTAGCTAATATCACCACCATCAACACCTCTTTGTCCTTTTGTCTATGACATCTTTTGGCACCTATCACTGGCCCTCTATCCAGCTCTACCTGTCCCACCACCCCCCCCCCCCCCCCCCCCTTAAACCAGCTTATATTTCACCTCTCTTCTATTTTTCCTTAGTTCTGTTGAAGAGTCATATGGACTCGAAACGTTAACTGTATTCCTCTCCGCAGATGCTGTCAGACCTGCTGAGTTTTTCCAGGTATTTTTATTTTTGTTTTTGTTTTGGATTTCCAGCATCCGCAGTTTTTTGCTTTTACCCACTTATTCCAATCTGGTGCACTTCATTCCCCAAACAAAGAAAATAGTGAACTCTTCATTTTATTCCATGTTGGAATTTTCAGAATCTTGTTTCCTTCTGTGAAATTATTGGCTGTAAGAAACTGAACCCCTGTATTTATGGAGAGCCTCCTCTGCCTATAGCTTCCTGTCTTTTCTTCCATCAGCCCAATTCCCATGTCTGCTTTAAGGCCGACTAACAACACATCCACACACCCCACCTCCCCACATCACCCCACCTCATCTATCCAGGAGCAGAATCCACCTGCCGAACATGGTAATAGCTTTTCCTGACCCAGGGTTACTGACTTAAAAAGTTAAGCCTCTTTCTCTCGACAAATGCTGCCTGGCAATTTCTGTTTATATTTCAAATTTCCAGCATCTGCAGTAGTTCACCTCCTGTGTCTTGTGGAATCATGGAATGGTTACAGCACAGAAGGAGGCCATGCAGCCTCTTGTGTCAATGCCAGCTCTCTGCAAGAGCAACTCAGTTAGCCTCACTCCCCCACCTTTATGCTGTTGGCCTGCAAATTTTTTCTCAGCTGGTGCTTATCCAATTCCCTGTGTTTCAATGAATCAAGCTGTTGCAGCAGCAGTAAGTACAAATGATCACTAAAATGTTAAGTTATCTTTCATTCTCTGAAGCACACTAGTTCAGATCATCCAACTGAATTTAAATCTGTGTCTGCCAAACCTACTGCCCTATGCTTCCAACACCTTGAGAGATAGGTTTAAATCAATTTTGCATTGTTATGTGGGAGTGCTGCACTGTTAGAATGAGACATTGAACCAATGTCTGCCTGGGTGTAAAAGATCCATAGTACTATTCGCAGAAGACAAGGGTAGTTCTCCCCTGTGTCTTGGCCAATATTTATTCCTTAACCAACATCACAGAAATGGATTATCCAGTCATTATCACATTGCTATTTGTAGGAGCTTGCTGTGCACAAATTGGCTGCTGCATTTCCTACACGTCAAAAGTATTTCATTGACTGTAAAGTGTTTTGGGATGTCCTGAGGTTGTGTAAGGTGCTATATAAATGCAAGTCCTTCTTCTATCATATATTACACAAAGGTCCTCCTGTTAGAAATCCTGAAATGTCACAAGGTTATTTAGTAAAATACAAGTTTGCTGTTGATGCAAAGCAAAAACTAGAACATGTCAGCACCAAGGTTGTAATGCAACTGTACACTAAGATGGGAGTTTGTGTGTGTCTGACCTACCTCATAGGATGTGAAGCAGACATTGCCAAGCTGCAAAATGGAGGACAAGATGGACCACACCGTTATCAGTTGTTCCTCCAAAAGCCCGATTCTTCCCAGAGACCCCAGCAAACACAGAAAATCTTCATGTTCATATTTGCCAGTGATCTCACACGCTCCACCCTGCCCAAGAAACAGAGGCAAAGTTCAGGGCAGCAGATACTGGACTAGTCGACAATCACAGAGCAGGCACTGGCAGAGGCATGGAGTAATCTAGCTAACTTAGTACACCTGTTTTACGCCTCACGTAATTATCATCACCCAAAGACCCAAACATACAAAAAAATGACAGACAAGAAAAGTCCTACAGGTCCATGCAGTCTGTCCTACGCCAATGTGATACCTTGTGCATACACTCTCCACCCTACACCTCTCCTGGTAGGGACAAAGAAAGATAAAAACCCAAGTCAATTGGTGGAAAAAATCTGAAATATTCCTCTCTTCTCCTCTTAGGTGATCAAAACAATTCCCAGAACTTGTTCTAGACTTGATTAATGTTACCAAGTCCCTGCCTCTTGTACAAAGTGACCCCTAACCAGAGAAAGGTCCAGCTGTCATTTGCAGGAATTGAGTGAAACACCATTCAACCCATGAGCCAGAAGTCTGTTCCATAGGTCTATTAGAAAGATACGAACAGAAGATGACCATTCAGTCCTTGTGTCCAGATCACTCCACCATACAATCATCCATCTCTGTGGGCTCTTCTCAAAGTGCTCTGGATGAGGGCAGCAGCTCCTCCGCCCCTCTGCCAGTGACCATGGCATCCGATGAGGCTGCGGTGGCTGAGGAGATGCCAACCATGGCGTTGGCCGCTCCCTCCCAGGTGAGGCCAGCACAGGCTCCACGGGCCAGAGCACGCCCGCCAAGGTCATTAAGGTCAACAGCAGAGTGAGCAGGCTGTCTCCAATGCCAGTGCCAGCGAGGGAGGATAACCTAGACGTAGCACCTGCAAGCAAAAACTTAAAGCATCTTAATCACAACATGGCCTGATCACTGGTGGTGTTTGTTTCCCCCATTTTCCGTTCAATGTTTATTGGTGTGATGGAAAACACCTGTCAATGTTAATTTGTAGAATGTATGCCAGGCACCATTTAATTAAATGTGTTTTTGTGCAACTGACCTCTGGATGCTTCATTTGTTCTGCAGGTACATGATGTTATCATGGACGTGTTTCTCCCTTAACTTTATTGAAATGGCACATAGTGTATATTGTTGACCAAGGAACTGGTCCTGTCAGTGATCGAGTATGGAGCCTGCAACCCTGGCATATGGTTCCACCCACAAAGTCGGAGTTGATCTCAGGGCCGATCCTCTGACAAATGGAGGTGACTGTCTCCCTGGAGAGGCAGAGCCTCCTTCGGCACTGCACCTCAGACATATTGAGGTAGCCACCTGTCAGCAGGATAGTGGTGTCTTCTGCAGCCCCTTCCACCTTGGACTTCCTGTTGGCCCTGCGCCCCTTGTGCCTGTGCCTGTCCTCCCACAGGTCGCTACCCTGGAGGCTGAATAGGGACACCTGGCCTTCTCCCACTTCTTGTCCTCTCTTCCTCCTCAAAGGAGGTGCCTCCAGTGGAGACCATAATTGCCATTACCAGGGTAAGGGAAGGCTGTCTGATACCTGGAAGACCCCACGTGGTGTGAATCCTCCGGGGGCCTGGAAAACAACACTGAGACCTGAACTGAAGCCTCTTATTTCTGTCAAAGCAGCTCTGAAGCAAATTGAAGATGTCCTGTTCACACAAGCAACCAGCAGTAAGTTATATCCTAAACAACAAACTGCTTGCATTTACAAACCCACTTACTCCTTTAATCCTGCCTGTGGATGAGGTTTTTGAAATTGTGGCCTGCCCATCTGCCCGTTTAGCCCATGCAACGGCCTGAAAATCGCATGGGCTACATAAACTCTGGGGCAATTGTGTCTCAAGGGTCTTAATTGGCCACTTGATTAATGGCAAGCGTGCCTCTGTCTTCATCACGCATCCACCTAGTGAAATATCACGGGAGTGTGCATTAATGTCGGCACACTCAGCCAACATCAACATGCTTTATTTCATGCTCGGGCGTGAAATGGTCCATATTCCACCTGCCACATTTTTGCCCACTCATGTAACCTGTCTATATCCCTATGTGGACCCCTTGTGTCAATCTCACCACTTGCCTTCCCACCGATTTTTGTGTCATCCACAAACTTGGTGATAGTATATTCATTTCCCTCATCCAATATAATATATATTGTAAATAATTGTCGCCCCAGCACTGATTCCCGTGGCACTCCATTAGTTACAGATTGCCATTCTGAAAATTACCCCCGTATCCCAACTCTCTGTCTTCTATTAGTTAGCCAGTCCTCTATCCATGCTAATATACTACCCCAACACCATGAGTTCTTATCTTATTAAGTAGCCTTATGTGTGATATCTTATCGAACACCTTTTGGAAATCCAAATATTTTATATCTACTGGTTCCCCTTTATCTATACTACTTGTTACCTCCTCGCAGAATTCGAATAAATTTGTCAGGCATGATTTCCCCTTCATGAAGCCATGCTGACTCTGCTTGATTAGATTGTGCATTTCTAAATGTTCCGCTGTTACATCCTTTATAATAGACTCTAACATTTTCCCAATGACAAATGTTAAGCTAATTTGTCTATTGTTGCCTGTTTTTTGTCTCCCTCCCTTTTTGAATAAAAGTATTACATTGGCAGTTTTCCTATCCTCTGTGACTTTTCCAAAATCTAAGGATTCTTGGGAGGTTACTACCAGCGCATCCATTATCTCTGCAGCTATTTCCTTTAATATGATAGGATGCAACCAATCAGGACCAGGTGACGTATCGGCCTTTAGCCCCATTAGTACATTTTCTCTAGTGATAGTTATTGTATTTATTTCCTCCCCCCCCACTTTTGCCCCTTGAACATTTTGTATTTTTGGAATGCTATTAGTGTCTTCTATCGTGAAGACTGATGCAAAGCATTTATTCAACTCCTCTGCCATTTCCTGGTTCCCCATTATTATTTCCCCAGCCTCATTCTCTAAGGGGCCTATATTGACTTTGGCCTCTCTCTTCCTTTTTATATATTTAAAGAAGCTCTTACTGTCTGTTTTTATATTACTTGCTAGTTTACTCTCAAAGTTTATTTTCTCCCTCTTTATTATTTTTTTGGTCATCTTCTGTTGGTTTTTAAAACTTTCCCAATCTTCTGGCCTACCACTTATTTCACTTTGATACTATCCTTAACTTCCTTGGTTAACCATGGTTGGTTTATCCCCTTCCTACAATCCTTCTTCCTCACTGGGATATATCTTTGTTGTGAGTCATGAACTATTTTCTTAAACGTCTGCCATTGTTCATCAACCATCTTTTCTGCTAAACTCCTTTCCCAGTCCACTCCAGCCAACTCTGCCCTCATTCCTTTGAAATTACCCTTATTTAATTTTAGCACAGTTGTTTCCGAACTAAGTTTGTCACTCTCAAACTGAATGCTAAATTCCACCATGTTATGGTCACTGTTCCTTAGGGGATCTTTTACTCTGAGATCATTTATTAAGCCTGTCTCATTACACATTACCAGATCCAAAATAACCTGATCCCTGGTTGGATCCACACTTATTGTTTGAGGAAACTGTCCCGAATACACTCTATGAATTCTTGCTCGTGGCTACCTCTGCCAATTTGATTTTCCCAATCTACATGAATATTAAAGTCACCCATGATTAATATACTGCCTTTTTTACATGCCCTCATTATCTTCTGATTTATTCTCTGTCCTACAGCATAGCTACTTTTAGGGGGCCTATAGACTACTCCCACCAGTGTCTTCTTCCCCTTGTTATTTCTTGCCTCCACCCATGTGGAATCCACATCTTCTGATCCAAGATCATTTCTTGCTCTCATATTTATTCCATCTCACACTAACAAAGCTACCCCACCACCCTTTCCTTCCTGCCTGTCCTTTCGAAAAGTCACATACCCCTGAATATTTAGTTCCCAGCTTTGATCTCCTTGTAAGAATGTCTCAGTAATGGCTATAAGATCATATCCATCAACCTCTATTTGTGTCGTTACTTCATTTATTTTGTTCTGAATAATATGTGTATTTAAATAAAGAGCCATTAATTTTGCCTTTTTACCATTTTTTCCCCCCTTTGACCCTATTTGCTGCTGATTTTTTATGTTTTATGCTCTGTTCCTTCCTGTCACACTCTGGGTATCATTACCTAAGTAGCTGCCCTGCAATGCTGCCATATCCTTTTGCTTTGTAAGCCTACTTATCCCCTCTCCAGAACCCTCCCCCACCCCCTCTATTTAGTTTAAAGCCCTCTCTACAGCCCTAGTTATTTGATTCACAAGGACACTGGTCCCAGCATGGTTCAAGTGAAGCCCGTCCCACCGGAACAGCTCCCTTTTACCCCAGTCCTGATGCCAGTGCCCCATGAACTGAAACCCATTCCTCCCACACCAATCTTTGAGCCATGCATTTAACTCCTTGACATTATTTACCCTATGCCAGTTTGCCCATGGCTCAGGTAGTAATCCCAAGATTATTACCTTGGAGGTTCTGCTTTTTAATTTAAATCCTAACTGTTCAAATTCTTTCAGCAGAACCTCCTTTCTAGTTCTATCAACGTGGATGATGACAACTGGATCCCTCCCCTCCCACTCCAAGTTCCTCTCCAGCCCTGAGGAGATATCCTTAACCCTGGCACCGGGCAGGCAACACAGCCTCACATTCAAGGCTGCAGAGAACAGTATCTATCCCCCTAATTATACTGTCCCCTACCACCACTCCATTCCTATTTCCTCCCCTGACTTGAATGGCTCCCTGTACCACGGTACCGTGGTCAGTTCGTTCATCCTCCCTGCAGTCCCTGCTTTCGTTGACACAGCTTACAAGAACTTCATAACTGTTGGACAATTGCAGGGCCTGAGGCTCCTCGAACACTACCCCCTGGGTCCCCATACCTGCTTCACCTGCAGTCACACCCTCCTGTCCCTGATCACAGACCAAATTCAAATTATCTAACCCGCGGGGTGTGACCACCTCCTTGAGCAAAACGTCCAGGTAACTTTCCCCCTCCCCGGTGTGGCACAATGTCTGCAGCTCAGACTCCAGCTCCTTAATTCGGACCTGAAGTTCCTCAAGCTGCAAGCACTTACTACAGATGTATTTGCTTCGGATCACCTTGGTGTCCAGCAGCTCCCACATGCTGCAGGGAATAATTTCTTCATATCTACCCTTTCACAACATTTTAAACAATATTCTCTGGGAAAAGGAGAATCACCTAATATCTGACATGAGGAAAATCTTTTGTGGTTAGGATCTGAAATACACTGTCTGAAAGTGTGGGGGAGGCAGATTCACTCATGGCTTTCCACAGGGAATCGGATAAGCAACTAAAGAGAAACAAAATTCAGGATTATGGGGAAGGATAGGAGAGTGGGACTACAGCTCAGTTGTTCTTGCAGAGAGCAGGTCAAATAACCTCCTGTGTTGTAATCATGCTACATAATTTTATTCTATTCTATTCCTGTCCCTAACCTACAGTTGAAAAAAATAGTTGACTCAAAAATAATTAAGCCCACGCATCATCTTATAAACTTTGATCAAATCACCCACAAGTTTGGGTTTCTCTATATGGCAGAGCCTATCTGCATAACATTCGATGAATGGCACAGAAACAGGCCATTTGGCCCATCCAGTGCATGCCAGCATAACTAAGACATTTTAACCTGAGGATTAATCTGTGGCCCTCCTCTGTATCCTTTTCAATGCATCTTTCTCAATCTGAAGAAGGCAAAACTGAACACAGTATTCTAACTGAGGCCTAAGCAGAACTAATTATAGTATTCACATTTCAAAGTATTTGATTTTTGTTGAATTGAGATGGTAAAAGTGTGAGCACAGAAATGGGACAGCTATTAACCTCAGTGCAAAAAGCTACACAAAGAATGAAGGGTGATTTAATTGAGGTTTTTAAAATGATAAGGGATTTGATAGGGTAGATAGAGAGAAACTATTTTCACTGGTGGGGGAATCCAGAACAGGGGGTAGAATCCTAAAAATAAAGCTGGGTCACTCAGGGGGGAAACCAGGATGATTTCCACACACAAAGGGGAGCATAAATCTGGAATTCTCTCCCCCAAATTGCTATAGATGAGCTTTCTGGATGAGCTCAACTTTATGGAGTGTGGGATGCTGATCAGGAAACCATTACAGTCAAGTCTAGAGATAACAAAGACATCCAAACTTCTGCTGCCCATATCCTAACTTGCACCAAGTTCACCCATTATCCCTGTGATCATTGACCTTGTATGTTTGATCTTTGCAGTACACTGAGACATGAGGGCAGAGGGGACAATCCCACCTGGTTAAGGTAGAAGTACGTCTCTGACTCCTGTAGGCTCAGCTCCCGTTTCTGCTCCTCATCCAGGCCAGCCAGCAGCTCATAAAATACATGATAATTACGCTCATTGTGTGCCTTAAAGATAAAAGAATCAACAGTAACCAACTCCCAGAAACGGATCAATCAATACAGAGTCATAAATCAACTTGAATCCTCACAAACACACAGAATCACTAAGGGAATACTCTTAAGTACACTCACCTGAAAGACAAGCCTGGACTTTTCCAGCAGGTAGTGGGAGATGGAGGACCCAACCACCCGGCCCCTGAGGCATTGAAAACAACAGATCAGTTTTCCAACCAGTGATCTCATCGTAGACAGTTGCATTAGACAGCTCTTATCAATATTGTTCGGAACTGATAATTATGATAAAAGCAAAATAATAATTATGATGTTTGTGTGCTCATGGTAGATTGCAACATTGGTGCTTTGAAAGGAACTCATCCCATTTAAACCTCCCAGCACCAAATACTCCCAAGGCAGGTACAGCACAGGGTTAGATATAGAGTAAAGCTTCCTCTACACTGCTCCAACAAACAGTTTCAGGGCAGGTACAGCACGGGGTTAGATACAGAGTAAAGCTCCCTCTACACTGTCCCCATCAAACACCTAGGCCAGGTACAGCACGGGGTTAGACACTGATTAAAGCCCCTTCATTGTTGAGCTTCTTGAGTGTTGTTGGAGCTGCAGTCATCCAAACAAGTGGAGAGTATTCTATCACGTTCCTGATTTGTGGCTTGTAGATGGTGGCACAGCTTTGGGGAGTCAGGAGGTGAGTTACTTGTCACAGAATTCCCACCCTCTGACCTGCTGTTGTAGCAACAGTATTTATATGGCTAGTCCAGTTCAGTTTCTTGTCAATGGTAACCCCCAGGATGTTGATACATGGCGTGAATGCTACTTGCTGGTTATCAGCCCAAGCCTGACCAGGTCTTGCTGCCTTCTGGCATGAACTGATTCATTATATCAGGAGTTGCAAATGCAACTGAACACAATGCAGTCAATTATGGACATTCCCACTTCTCATCACCCCTATGCTCTCTGACTTTTATTGAATCTTAGTCCCTCAACATCTCCAAAATTCTCTCCTTGTTTTTAAAGCCCTTCACATCCTCACTTTTCCCTATCTCCATAATCTCCTCCAGTTCTATAGTCCCTGACATCCAAACCCTCTGTTCCTCTAACCCTGACCCCTTGTCCACCCCACTCTCCACATCTCACCACTAGTCATTATGCCTTCAGCCAATTATGCCCCTTGCTCTGGAATTCCCTACCTAACCTCCTCCATCCTCTATCTCTTCTTGTTTAAAATCTTTCTTAAAATCCATCTTTTTGACCAAGCTTTTGGTCTCTCTTTCTAATATTTATTATTTTGGCTCTTGGTTTCCATTTTGTTTTGATTACACCTCTGTGAAGCTGTATGCAATGTTTTTACGTTGAAAGCACTATACAAATGCAAACTGTTGTTGTTAAATAAGTTGTGAAAAGGTGTTTTGTAAATATAGTATTTTTTTATTCATTCATGTGGGCATCACTGGCTAGGCCAGCATTTATTGCCCATCTCTAATTGCCCTTGAGAAAGTGCTGGTGAGCTGCCTTCTTGAACCGCTGCAGCCCATATGGTGTGCTACACTCACAGTGCTGTTCATTATTATATTATAATTACTGAATTTAGTAATCCAGCTTGTTCCTGTTTTCAAGTAGAATCTTACAACATAGAAGGAGGTTGTTCAGCCCATTGTACTTGTCTCCAATTATTCCCACTCCTCCTGTCTTTACTCAATAGGCCCTGCCCTTTCTAGGTCCATATCCAAATCCACTTCGAAAGCTATTATTGAATCGGCTTCCACAACCCTTTCAGGCAGTATATTCCATATCACAACAACTCACTGCACAAAAACCAAATTTAAATTGTCAAACTTTCATCATGAGATTTTAAACTCACATTCTTTAGATTACTAGCCCCATAGCATAACCACTACACTACAGTTTTCTCTTGACATAACTGTGAACAGGAAATAGAAATGTTCATTGCGTCAACTTGGATTAAATGGAACCCAGATCCCAGGGGTGAAAGGTCAGTGTCTAACACAATGCACCACCTGGTTTCCTATTTTTAAAATTTAGTCCACCCTGCATGACATCGCATTCAAAGATTTTCACCTGGTGACCAGACCAATGGGTGGCACTTCCAGACAGACTTCAGGCTGGTAGTCTCTTCAGAGCCTCATGTGGGTCGACCTCAGAAACAAGGAGTAGGGCAGAACCCAGCTTAATAAAGAGCTAGGCAGCAAAGTTTGTGGAGGTAAAAGCAAGCCCCAGCCAGCCTGGGAATCCACATTCCCCCACCCAAATGAATGGGTAAATTAGCAAATGGGTCAGTCGTTGACATTCCCCACCCAACAACCCACCCCTTCAACAGTGCATCCACTCCCTTGGGTCACAATGTACATAAGAGATGATCCCATCACTAAGAGGAGAACTTTCTCCCTGTCGGGCGGGCCGTTTGGGAGCGAGCGCGGGCGGGCGCGGAGCTGATCGCCGCCTGCGATCGGCTCCGCGCCACCATTTTACATGGGTGGGCCAATTAAGGCCCGCCCAGCGTGAAACACAGCTCCTGAGGATAACAGGAGTGCAATGACTGCTGGGTCCAATGGTGACCCGGTGTCCTGTTCAAATAGAGCGCTGGCAGCCTTGCAAAGGCTGTTCATCATGGCCAGCAGAAGGGATCCCCAGAGCACTGCTGGAGAGCAGGCCAGGCAGGAGGGTAGGGCTGTTGGGCAGTGTGCCCCTCGGTTTTCTGACGAATGCCTATCTACCCTCCTGGAGGAGGTGGCAGCACGGCGGGGGATCCTTATTCCTAGGGACAAGAGGAGGACGCCCCTCCACCTGACCAAACGTGTCTGGGAGAAGGTGGCAGAGATAGTCAGTTCCCATGATGCGGTGCGACGCATGTGGGTCCAGTGCCGCAAGCGATTCAACGACCTCTTGCGCCCGGGAAGGGTGAGTACCATGTTGGCAGAGGTCACTTAACACAGCAGGTAGGTTTTCCCCCCAAGGCTACCCCCCACCCCCCCAACTCTGAATGCAGTTACAGCATTGAATCCTTCACGGTATGTTTCCCTCAGTAGGTGGGCCAGCAGATATTGCCCATGCCTAGTTCACTCTGAGAGGGTAGTGCTGAGATGGGTTCTGCACTCATAGCATGTGTGATACTTACATCCAGAGTACTGTTTTGGGGGCTACCTCAAGGTTCTGCACCTAGGCACAGTGCTGGAACTGCAAAACATGTCAAACATGACATGCTGGGAGGGGAGCTTCAGGTGGCGGGGCACCAATCCATCTACTGGCCTTGGCGTTCCACGTGCTTGTGCCTCCTTGCTTTGCAAGGTTAGACCGTGTGGTGCCAAATGTAATGGAGGCAGCATGTGGGCAAGGGGAGTCAGCCCTGGCTTCTTTGTGTGAGCGTGCGGCAGCTGTGGGGTGACGATTCACTGGAGCCCTGCAATGCCCCACTCAGGTTGGGGTGGCAGGGATGCGATGGGAACCCAGGTACAAGCTGGGCTAATCACTAATCATTGTTCTTCTCTGCTTTTCAGGAGAATACTGCGCTCAATGCTGCCTAGTGGATGCGGACTGGCGGAGGCCAGGCCCATTTGGCCATCGTCACCAGATACGAGCAGGAGGCGATGGATCTGGAGAGGTGCCATGTACCCAGGTCCACCAGTGGCAGTGAGGCTGGGGTGCTACAGGGAGGTAAGATTGCCGAGTACTGAGGTCACCATGTGTGTCCCAGCAGCCATGGCGCTGTTGAATGTTCAGTGATTGAAGCTTGGAACATGGGTTGACCATTGATTATGGGAGGATAAGCGCATACTGATCCAGGGGACAGGCATGCAAATTGACATTGCCTCCACTTGCCCTATTCAAATGTCCTTGTTCTTCCTTTCAGCATCACTTGAGCGGGGCTGGGAGGAGGAGGCAGAGGGGCTGCCTCTCACACCTGAGGGCCCTGAACAATTGGACTCACCAGCGTCATACCATCTCTCCCAGGCAGGCACCAGTGCAGATACTAGCACCTCGGTGGGAATTAGATCATTGGCTTGTGTCCCGGGGCACAGCAGTGAGGGCACTTCACACTCGCTTGAGGTGCAGGCAGAGACAGAGAGTGCCCATGACGCCAGTAGTTGGAGGACTGCTGGGGACCGGGCATATGCTTGGTCGGTGGCTGATGATGTGCCTCTGGAGTCGAACGTGAGGCAGCAGATGCTGGAAGTGCAGAAGGGTATGCGGGAGGATCTGGCGGAGATATATGAGGCTATACATGGCATAGTGTCTGTGCTGGAGGAGTCCATGTGGAGCATCACCGATGCAATGAGCCTCATGGCCGAGCGCCATGCTTCCTCCATGGAAAGAGTGGCGACTCTTGTGGAGAGGCTCCTTCAGGAGAACAATCAGGGCCTCCTGGGATTGCGCTCCGACTTGCAAGCCCTCACAGCGGCATTGACCTCATCTGGTCAGTGCCAGTGTGGGAGATGGTTTGGGCACCAAGTATCCCAGCTCAGTTCCCATCCATCAACGGTAAGCAGGGAGATCCGAAGCAGCTTCACACCAGCGCAGGAGCTGCCTGTCATCTCTGCAGGCTCCTCTCAGGGCGCTCCGGACGAGGGCAGCGGCTCCTCCGCCCCTCTGTCAGTGACCAGGGGATCCAATGAGGCTGCAGTGACTGGTGAGATGCCAGTTGTGGAACTGGCTGCTTCCTCCCAGGCGGGGCCATCAAAGGTTCCACGGACCAGAGGATGCCTGCCAAGGTCATTGGGCCAACAGGACAGCACAGTGAGCAGGCTGTCTCAAATGCCAGTGCCAGCGAGGGGGGAAGCACCTAGATGTAGCACCCACAAATAGGTAAACTTGAGGCACCTTAGACACACCACAGGTTTCTCACTGGTGGTTTTATGTTGCCCCACTATTAGTTCATTAGCCCACTTGGTGTGATGCGTAACACCTTTGTAATTTTTTTTTGTACTTAATTTTGTTAAATCATTTATGTGAGCATGGCTCAGGGTGATTCCTTACTTCTGCAGGTGGATGGGAACCCATGATGTTATGAGTGAGTTGTTTGACATTGAGCTTTATTGACAACCCCTTAGTTAATGTTCCTACCCAAACAGATTTTGCACTCAGGTATCGAGTATGGAGCCTGCAGCCCTGGCTTGTGTTGGAGGTCCATCTGTGGTGGGCTAGTTGAAGGTTCATTGGATTAAAGCCTCCCGGGTGTCCCTGCCTCCCTGAAGTATGCCTGGGTCAGCATCTACCCCCTCAGCGTGCTCATCCTCGGACTCACTACTGGACTCATCATGTGCAGCCAGGGCAAATGCACATCTTCTTCGTCCACTGCGTCCACCATTTCCAACGCCAGATTGTGGAGAGCGCAGCATGCAACCACTATCAGCAACACACGATCTGGGGGGCATTGGAGTGCGCCCCCTGAACGGTCCAGGCATCGGAAGCACATCTTGAGAAGACCGATGGTTCTCTCTACCATAGCTCTTGTGGAGGCATGGTTCCTATTGTACCGCAGCTCTGCCTCTGTTCTTGGATGGCGAAGGGGCGTCATGAGCCACCTTTTGAGCGAATAACCCTTGGCACCCAGCAGCCATCCATCCAGCTGGGCTCAGTACCTGGGAGTGTCTGAGGATGTAAGCGTCATGGGAGCTGCCTGGGTACCTTGCACAAACTTGCAGAATCTGCATCTTGTGATCATACATTATCTGCACGTTCAAGGAGTGGAATCACTTCCTGTTGACGAAGCCATCAAGCTCACCCGCTGGCGCCTGGATGGCCACACATGTGCAGTCGATTGCACCCTGGACACGGGGAAAGCCAACAATTGCTATGAAGCCACTGGCTTGCTCTGTCTGGCTGGCATTTTCCCAGCGGTAGTGGATGAAAGTCAATGCACACCTGAACAGAGATGACAGTTGATTGGGAGACTCCGCAAAGATCACCCACTGACCCCTGGAAAGAGCCGGAAGCATAGAAGTTGAGGGCAGCCGTGACCTTCAGTGCCACTGGCATGGGGTGTCCACCCACACAGTTGGCGCAGATCTCAGGGCCTATCATCTGACGGACCCCATGAAGTCTCATGACATCAGGTCAAACATGGGCAAGGAAACCTCCTGCTGATTATCATGTACCGCCGTCCGTCAGCTGATGAATCAGTGCTCCTCCATGTTGAACATCACTTGGAGGAAGCACTGAGGGTGGCAAGGGCGCAGATTTTTCTCTGGGTGGAGGACTTCAATGTCCATTACCAAGAGTGGCTCTGTAGTACCACTACTGACCATGCTGGCCGAGTCCTAAATGACATAGCTGCTAGACTGGGTCTGCAGCAGGTGGTGAGGGAAACAACAAGGAGGAAAAACATACTTGACCTCATGCTTGCCAACCTGTCTGCCGCAGATGCATCTGTACACGACAGTATCGATAGGAGTGACCATCGCACGGTCACTGTGGAGACGAAGTCCCACCTTCACATTCAGGGGACCCACCATTGTGTTGTGTGGCGCTACCACTGTGCTAAATGGGATAGATTTCAAACAGATCTAGCAACTCAAGACTGGGCATCCATGAGGCCATCAGCAGCAGCAGAATTGCACTCGAGCACAATCTGTAACCTCATGGCCCGGCATAACCCCACTCTACCATTACCATCAAGCCAGGGGATCAACCCTGGTTCAATGAAGAATGGAGGAGGGCATGCCAGGAGCAGCACCAGGCATACCTAAAAATGAGGTGTCAACATGGTGAAGCTATAAAACAGGACTACTTGTGTGCCAAACAGCATAAACAGCAAGTGATAGACAGAGCTAAGCGATCTCACAACCAACGGATCAGATCTAAGCTTTGCAGTCCTGCCACATCGAGTTGTGAATGGTGGTGGACAATCAAACAGTTCACTGGAGGAGGTGGCTCCACAAATGTCCCCATCCTCAATAATGGAGGAGCCCAGCACAGCAGTGCAAAAGATAAGGCTGAAGCATTCGCAACAATCTTCAGCCAGATGTGCTGAGTGGATGATCCATCTCGGCCTCCTACAGAGATCCCCAGCATCACAGATGCCAGTCTTCAGCAAATTCGATTCACTCCAATGATATCAAGAAACGGCTGAAGGCACTGGATACCTGCAAGGCTATGGACCCTAATAACATTCCAGCAATAGTACAGAAGACTTGTGCTCCAGAACTTGCCGCGCCCCTAGCCAAGCTGTTCGAGTACAGCTACAACACTGGCATCAACCCAGCAAGTGGAAAATTGCCCAGGTATGTCCTATACACAAAAAGCAGGACAAATCCAACCCAGCCAATTACCGCCTCATCAGTCTACTCTCGATCATCAGTAAAGTAATGGAAGGGGTCATCAACAGTGCTATCAAGCAGAACTTGCTTAGCAATAACCTGCTCACTGATGCCCAGATGGGTTCCACCAGGGCCACTTAGCTCCTGACCTCGTTACAGCCTTGATTCAAGCACGGACGAAAGAGCTGAAATCCTGAGGTGAGGTGAGAGTGACTGCCCTTGACATCAAGGCAGCATTTGACTAAGTGTGGCATCAAGGAGCCCAAGCAAAACTGGAGTTAATGGAAATCAGGGGGAAAACTCTCCTCTGGTCAGAATCATACCTAGCACAAAGGAAAATGGTTGTGGTTGTTGGAGGTTAGTCATCTCAGCTCCAGGAAATCACTGCAGGAGTTCCTCAGGGTCGTGTCCTAGGCCCAACCATCTTCAGCTGCTTCATCAATGACCTTCCTTCCCACATAAGGTTAGAAGATGTTCGCTGATGATTGCACAATGTTCAACACCGTTCACCACTCCTCAGACACTGAAGCAGCCCATGCCCAAATGCAGCAAGACCTGGACAATATCCAGGCTTGGGCTGACAAGTGGCAAGCAATTCACGCCAGACAAGTGCCAGGCAATGACCACCTTCAACAAGAGAGAATCCAATCATTGCCCCTTGATGTTCAATGACATTGCCATCACCGAATCCCCCACTATCAACATCCTGGGGGTTACCATTGACCAGAAACTGAACTGGACTAGCCATATAAATACTGTGGCTACAAGAGCAGGTCAGAGGCTAGGAATCCTGCGACGAGTAACTCGCCTCCTGACTCCCCAAAGCCTGTCCACCATCTACAAGGCACAAGTCAGGAATATGATAGAATACTCCCCACTTGCCTGGATGAGTGCAGCTCCTACAACACTCAAGAAGCTGGACACCGTCCAGGTCAAAGCAGTCCACTTAATTGGCACTGCATCAACAAACATTCACTCCCTCCACCACCGACGCACAGTAGCAGCAGTGTGTACCATCTACAAGATGCACTGCAGGAATTCACCAAGGCTCCTTAGACAGCACCTTCCAAACCCACAACCACTACCACATAGAAGGTTAAGGACAGCAGATAGATGGGAACACTACCACCTGGAAGTTCCCCTCCAAGTCTCTCACCATCCTGACTTGGAAATGTTTCACCGTTCCTTCACTGTCGCTGGGTCATAATCCTAGAACTCCCTTCCTAACAGCAATGTGGGTGTACCTAGATCACGTGGACTGCAGTGGTTCAAGGAGGCAGCTCACCACCACCTCCTCAAGGGCATGTAGGGATGGGCAATAAATGCTGGCCCAGTCAGCGAAGCCCACATCCCATGAACGAATAAAAAAAATAGAGGTGACTGTCTCTGTTGAGACCTCAGACATATTGAGGTAGCTGCTTCATTGCCTGTATACCCTGGCAGCAGGATAGTGGTGTCTTCTGCGGCCTCTTCCGCCTTGGACTTCCTGTTGGCCCTGCGCCCCTTGTGTCTGTGCCTCTCCTCCCAAAGTGGCTCCCCTGGAAGCTGAATGTGGACTCCTGATCTCCTCCCCCTTCTGGCCCTCCCTTCCTCCTCAGAGGAGGTGCCTCCAGTGGAGAGCACAACTCCGATTCAGGTTAAGGGAAGGCTTCCTGAAACCAGCAAGGCCCCAGAAATGATGTTTACTCCAGAGTCCTGACCTGAGGCCTGTTACTCCTGTCCAAGCAGCTGTGAAGAGTTTTGAAGTATTCCTGCTCACACAGGCAAGTATCAGTAACTGTAAGCATTAGATGTCTGACAAATAACACTCGCGACCCCACTCACCCCTCTTATCCCGTCCGTGGATGAGGTTTATACAAACGTGGCCTGCCCATTGCGCCCGTGTGATGACCTAAAGATGGCACAGGTCCCGAAAAATCCCCGACAATTGCTGCCTCAAGGGCCTTAAGTAGCTTGTTAATTAATGGCGGGCGCTCATCGGAGATCATCACGTGCCCATCCACCTAAATATCGCGATGGCGCGCGGTGACATTGGGACGCTCGCCTGACGTCACTGTGCTTCATTTTATACATCAGCGAGAAAATTCTGGCCTAAGAAAACTTGGGTTACCAATGAGAATGAGACACAAAGTGGAGATCACAACCCAAAGGAGTGAATGCAATCACCCATTGGAATTGGGTTCAGAGTGTAAACTAACATTAGAGATTATCAAATACACACATGTAAATCTAAATTAAAACAGCAAAAGCTGGGGAGATGCATCAGGTCAATCATCTGTTACTTACTGACGGATATGTATCCACAGCAGTTTCCCAAACCTGCTGGAGTTATCGTTCAGGACAGTTTTAGCATTCCCAAAGGCTTCCAGGATGGGGAAAGCTTCAGCTACCTGTGGTGAGGAACAGTACAGGTCAGGTTACATCTTATCACTTTCTTATTCCACATTGACAAGCGTGCATAGGGTGTTGGAAAAATGGACAGGGCTAATGTGCTGTCGGCTAATGCATTACAATGTGCAAACTAGAAGATATCTGAAAAGTAGCATTTTGACTGTGAATCAGAGAAGTAAAAGTGTTGACTGCTGGGGCATTGTATAGTACATTTACATGCAATATTAGATCAATGACCCTGCTTGTGCCAAATTCATTCACACTTAAATTTTGTTTGTGCTGTCTTTGGCAATGATTCCTGATCAACATTTAAATGATGGAGAATGCAGTGTTAATGTAATAAATATTAAATATGTAAATATATTGTTTACATCAGGGATGAAAGATTACATGACAACAGAGCATGGAGTGAGATAGTTCTAGTTGGGCCTTGTGCTGAGTCTACTTTATACATAGTTTGGACAATGTTCAGTAGAAGATAGAGTTTGCTAACAACATTGCCAGCAGTATTATCTATAAGTCCAGACCCATGACTATCACATCTAAGACCAACAAAAACAATAATAGAGAGGAAATCTACCCCGGCCTGTGACTGACTGGTGGCTGCTCCATCACCTTGGCCATGGAATGGCTCTGGAATGCATTGCTGGCTGGTGCAGTGAGTCATGTTGCCAACTTTGATTTGATGTACTCTGGAGGCTACATCACATAACCTCCCACCTCAAAACATCAAAGCCCTCTTCCCATCTCCAATACAAAGCAAATTTAAAAATGAACACTTTTTAAAGTCCCCAATGATTTTTTTCCCTGGGTTACTCACAGCTGTGCCCTGGAGATTAATCTTTAATTCCTGGAGACTCCAGGACAATCCTGGACAGTTGGCAACACTAACAGTGGGTGCTAACAGCTTGCAAGCATTCAGGAAGAAGCTAGACAAGTTCTTCACTGAGATCACAGAAGGAAACTGTCTTTATGTGGAAGATTTGGTCAATTTGATTTCCTAGACAGGTTTCCATCACCTGAGGGCATCGCAGAAATTTCCCAGATTTTTTTACTCTGGGTTACCTTTCGCCTCAGTGAGGAGATTACCTGACTGCAGGGCTGAGAGTGCGGGCCATCATGGGGTGTCGGCAGGCTTGAAGGACCAGCTCTGTTTCCCAATCTGTCCTTCTGGTCTGTATTATTGGACAGAATCATCCCAGATTTGCACTAAGTGCGGTTGCAGGTGATTAAAACATTTTACCTGCTGGCCGCAGTGGCGGCTTTCCACGCCGTATCATCCCGCTGCATTAACTATGCATTCCCAGGAAACACGATGTTTCCATGGCGGGTGGGCTTTCATTCGCCTGCCACGCCATCACCTCGCTGCTTCATCATGCTGGGTGCCATATTTGAAGTTCAGCCACGCTCACACCTCTCAGGGCTTCCAGCCCTTGACTGCTGCACAGAAGACAGGATGGCCCGAGAACACAAAAAGACTGCAGCCCCTGGGTTTAGTGACGCGTCCCTCGAACACCATGGATGGCCTGCCATGGTCCTCTACCTCCGCTCTGGCTGCAGGAAGGGCAGCGGCATTACTAATGTAGCATGGGAGGCAGTGGCAAAGGTGGTCAGCGCCAATGCCCTGCAAAAGAGGACAGCCACCCAGTGCCTCTACAGGATGAATAGTCTCATTTCTTCCACCAAGGTAACTCTCTCTCCTCATCACTCTCAACTTACACACTCACAAACCCATCACACATCCACAGGGATCTCACACCTCAAGGGACAACACCACTAACTCTCACACACCCTCACATCTCCATCAGGCCATATCCTCTCGAGCTCACACCCTCATCCCGTCCATGGCTCCGCTCATCACACAAACATTCCACACCGTGCCACATGTCCTGCTCACACTCTCTCCATCTGTTTTCATGCAGGAGAAGCTGGCTCACAGCAGAGAGACGTCCTAGACTGGGGATGGAGTGGCCCACATTAGACCTCTCACTCACTTTGAGGAGCGTGCCATCACACTGACTAGTGAAAATGTGGACCGTGCTTGTGCCAATGGTAAGGCCAGCGGTGAACATCCACCTAAGGATCCTGCACCACATCATCCCTCGCTCAACACAACTGTGAGTGCTCTTTATCCTGCTTTTGACTTTGCTGCCATGCACTAATTATATGTACTTTGGTTCACAGGGATCGTGTGAAGCTCTGCCAAGCGACTGGCACCCTCAGCCAGCCAGCCAGTCCCTCAGCTCCATCCATGTCCTCACCTCCAGCCAAGAGGACACCTCCTCCATTGAAGCAGCCTGGAAGTCTGGTCACAGCGCTTACCCACACCCTCCACCAGCGCAGAGACACATTCCTCAGTGGGACCTAGATCTAGAGCAGGCTCGGGTTCACAGTCTGGTGGTCACCACACGGACACATGTCCACAGCAGGAGAAGGCAGCTTCAGCCGAGCTCCCTGGCACTCAGAGGACTGCTGGGAATCAGGCATCTGTGAGGTCCGAGTCAGATGACGAGCCTCTGGATTTGGCATTCCCTGGTACTCCCTCCCCACTCCCAACCTCACACCCCCGACACCTTCATTACCCCCCTCCCAACCTCACCCACTTCTCACCTTCATTCCCTCCCTCCCCACCTCACAGCCCCCCCCGCGACATCTCTTCCTCTCCCAGTCGATCCTAGACCTTCTTCTCCCACCCCCTCGACCATCATCCATTGTGAGCATCAACGGTGACTTTCCGCCTTCCATGAGCCGCTTTGCAGCAGAGCCATGTCCATGAGAATCTACCCAGCATGCCATGGATGTACCTCCAGTGTGCCATTGCTGTCGGGCTCCAGCATCTTCTGCTGCTTGGATGTCCGTTATGTGAGCAAGGCCCTGGCAGTAAGTCCCGACTTCTGCACGTCACAGTTGTCAAGACGTGTCCTACACCTGACAATGTGGGTGGATGAACCAATGCGGGGGATGAGTCTGGCGGGCTGGCCTTATAATGATATGCATTACATTGAGGTTCCCGATGTCTGATGGGTTGAGCAGACGATCGCAAACTGGTTTCATGATGTCATGAAACCAATTTTTGGCCTTCTCGCCATATTGTCTGCTCATACCTCCGAACAAATCCGACGCCAGCGTCGACTCTGGGACGACTCTGAAAGGGAGCGCTTGTTACACACTGAGCATCATTCTACACTGATTTGCATCTGAAGTACAAAGCAATAGAAAAAGGGGCAGACACCCAGGTTCTTGCCTGAAGGTGGTGGTGAAGGGAGTTTATCAAGGTCAGGAGCAAATAAAAACATTCAAGTTACATTTAAATGAGGGAGGATTCATTTCAAAGGCAATAGACTCTTCACTATCCACCTTTAGCATTGGGTGGCTGCTTTTTCAGAAAGGCAACCTGAAGAAGCAGGCATCAGGCTCTGCCCAGGCCCCCTCAGATCAGAGGAGATGATAGGAGCAGGTAGATAGGGAAGTGACCTTTTTGGTTTCATGATCCCACTAATCTGGTTATGAAGGGCAGACAGCCTAGCAACCAGCCACTGAGGCCTGCAGCAACAGTTAGATTCCGACACAGTTTTCAAATCCAGGCCCTGCCAAGGGTTGGGTTGGGTCCCTGGGGAAATGGCCTATCAGGTGGGTTCAGGTCAAACACACTTCAGGTGCATTTCAGCTGAATAACAACCAGGTGGGGTGAGGAATAGGGAAAGGATTTCAACCCCACCTCCTCAAAGGTCACTTAATTATGTTGCCTATAAGCCTGGTATGTCAGCGTAAATTTCTTGACTTTCTACTGTTTCCTCTCCCTTTGCCTGACTTGTGCTGACTTGGCCCCCAGACATCACTGCAGGAGTTCCTCAGGGTAGTGTTCTCAGCCTAAACCATCTTCAGCTGCCTCATCAATGACCATCCCCCCATCATAGGGTCAGAAGTGGGGATGTTCATTGATGATTGCACAATGTTCAGTACCATTTGCAACTCTTCAGATACTGGAGCAGTTCCTGTCCATAGGCAGCAAGTCCTGGACAATATTCAGGCTTGGGCTGATAAATGGCAAGTAACATCGGCACCACACAAGTGCCAGGTAATGACCATTTCCAACAAGAGAAAATCTAATCTTCTCTAGACGTTCAAAGGCATTAACATCACTGAATCCCCACCATCAATATCCTGGGGGGGTTACCACTGACCAGAAACTGTACTGGACTAGCCATATAAATACTGCGGCTACAAGAGCACATCAGAGGCTGGGAATTCTGTCGAGAGTCACCACCTCCTGACTCCCCAAAGCCTGTCCACCATCTACAAGGCACAAATCAGGAGTGTGATGGAATACTCTCCACTTGCCTAAATGAATGCAGCTCCAACAGCACTCAAGAAGCTCGACACCATGCAGGACAAGGCAGCCCGCTTGATCGGCACCCCATCTATTGCCCTGAACATTCACTCCCTTCACCACTGGTACACAGAAGCAGCAGCATGTGCCATTTACAAGATGCATTGCAGTAACTCTGCAATGCTCCTTTGAAAGCACCTCCCAAACCCACGACCTTTCCCACCCAGAAGGAAAAGTGCAGCAGACGCTTGGAAACACCACCACCACCTGCAAATTCCACTCCCCAAATCTCATACCATCCTGACTTGGAACTATATCGCTGTTCCTTTGTTAGGTCAAAATGCTGGAACTCCCCTTCCTAACAGCATTGTGGGTGTACCTATACCACATATACTGCAGCGGTTCAAGAAGGCAGCTCACCACCACCTTCTCAAGGACAATTAGGGATGGGCAAGAAATGCTGGCCTAACCAGAGAAGCTCACATCCCATGAATGGATAAAAAATAAAGTGTCTTGTCCACACTGGCCAACCATCATCAGTGTCTCAGCCAACAGGCCATCACTCATCTGAGAGTCTGGCCTATGTGGTCATCACCTACACTAATCATATTCTTGCACAATGGCCTTGTGTGCTTTCCAACTGGGGCCATTGGACTGTGATCAGGGGCACAATTTCTGGCTGAATTTTCCTTCCTTAACCCAGGGGCTCTGAGGCATATTGTTGGCCATTAAGTGTCACTACAGTTCAGGTCAACTACCTCAGCACATGCCAAGAGGCTGACATGGGATCTTCTGATCTAATCAGGGTCATTGGTCATTCATATTGGTACTACATTCTCTGGTTTCCATCAGCTATGACTAAGAACTATCTCAAAGTCACCTGCAGGGAAATAAGACAATGAGTACTGAGTGTGTATGAAGATTGTGCATGACATTTGCTTGCCTGTATATTTCCATGATGTGTATGAATGTGCTTTTAAGATGTATTTTTGTGTACATGTACCTGATTGCATATATGTCTAAAATATGCAGACATGTAATATACCGATCATATCTATTTGTCATGTATATGTATTGTGTACCATGTACAGAGTATACACATGCATACAGAAGGATATATGTGAATGGTGCTTTCCTGTGTGTGATTGCATTTTCATCTGTGTTCTAGTTTGATCCAGGATATTGTATAGGTTGTTTATTTGAGTAGGATGTCTATGTTTATGTGTGACTTGTGCCTTTTAGTTCTGTACATGTGTATCTGTTTATATGTTTATGATTTACCTGGGAGAGAGGAGAGGCAGTGGACTTGCAAGAAAACGTACCGGAGAGGGAGGATATAAACTCAACCTGAGGCTCAGGGTCTACAGTTAGCAGGGAGACAGGAGAGGCAAGCAGGGGCAAGGGCAGGGGCAGGGGCAAAGGCAAAGCCTAGGGCTGGGCCTGGGGCCTGGGGTTGGGGCTTGGGGCTGAGGCTGGGCCCGGGGCTGCAGCTGGGACTGGAGCTGTGGCTGGGGCTGGGGTGGGCCTGGGCCTGGGGCTGAGGCTGAGGCTGGGCCTGGGGCTGCAGCTGGGACTGGAATCGTGGCTGGGGCTGGGCCTGGGCCTGGGTCTGGGCCTGGGCCTGGGCCTGGGCCTGGGCCTGGGGCTGAGGCTTGGTCTGGGGCTGCATCTGGGACTGGAGTTGTGGCTGGGACTGGGCCTAGGCCTGGGGTAGGGGCTGGGCCTGGGCCTGGGCCTGGGCCTGAGGCAGGGGCTGGGCCTGAGGGCTGGGCCTGAGGCTGGGACTGGGGCTGCAGCTGGGCTGATGCTGGGTTGGAAGAAAGAGTGAAAAAATCTAGTAGTGACATCACAGAAAAGCTGTAATTTGATTTTTGGTGAGTTATTGTTTGTTCGGGTTTATGTGTAAATAGCTAGAATATTAGAAAAATGTAAAATTTTCTTTTTTAACCCTCAAGTAGCTACCTTATAAGTGGCAAGGTTCATTATTATTACTAAGGTTTAAATTAGTAACATAAATGGCTGGCATTAATTAAAACAAATAAATAAATAATTTAATTAATTAAATAGTTAATTGAAACACAGTAAGGATGGTAGGACAGTCCAAAACAAAAACAGAATTACAAAGAAAAACTCAGCAGGTCTGGCAGCATCGGTGGAGAAGAAAACAGTTGACGTTTCGAGTCCTCATGACCCTTCAGCAGAACTGAAGTATAGTTAGGAGAGAGGTGAAATATAAGCTGGTCTAAGGTGGGGGGCGGGGGGAGAGAGAAGTTGAGGGTGGGGTGGTTGTAGGGATAAGCAAGCAGTGATAGGAGCAGATAATCAAAAGATGTCACAGACAAAAGGATCAAAGAGGTGTTGAAGGTGGTGATATTATCTAAGAAAAGTGCTAATTAAGAATGGATGGCAGGATACTCAAGGTACAGCTCTAGTGGGGGTGGGGTGGAAAGACTAACAAAGTAGTGGTTGTAGATTTAAAAATAATGGAAATAGGTGGGAAAAGAAGAATCTATATAAATTATTGAAAAAAAAATTGAAAAAAAAATTGAAAAAAAAGGGGAGGGGGAAGAAACGGGGTGGGGATGGGGGGAGGGGGAGGTTAAGATCTAAAGTTGTTGAATTCAATATTCAGCCCGGAAGGCTGTAAAGTGCCTAGTCGGAAGATGAGGTGCTGTTCCTCCAGTTTGCGTTGGGCTTCACTGGAACAATGCAAGCCAAGGACAGACATGTGGGCAAGAGAACAGGGTGGAGTGTTAAAATGGCAAGCGACAGGGAGGTTTGGGTCTTTCTTGCGGACAGACTGCAGGTGTTCTGCAAAGCGGTTGCCCAGTTTGCGTTTGGTCTCTCCAATGTAGAGGAGACCGCATTGGGAGCAACGGTAGGACAGTCGATGTGTTGCAACTGTACTATGTGGGAGCTTGTGATCAGTGTGATCCACGGCTACCAGATCTGCTGTAAGTATCTACAGCTCGAGGAATTTTGGCTCAGAGTTGATGACCTGGATCCGAGCTACATACACGGCAATGCATCAGGGAGGGGGAAAGTTACCTGGCCACTTTGTTCGAGGAGGTAATCACATCTGTTAGGATGGGGTCATCTGGTTTGGTCCATGGTCAGGGACCGGAGGGTGTAGTCTACAAGTGAGGCAGCTAAGAGGATCAAGAAGGTAGAAGTGGAGGAACCTCAGCCCTTCCAATTGTCCAACAGGTTTGGGGATCTTGCAGCTTGTATGAATGAGAGTGGATCAGCCATGATTGAATGGCGGAGCAGACTTGATGGGCCGAATGGCCTAATTTCTGCTCCTATGTCTTATGGTCTTATGGTCTTATGGATAAACAAGCTGACAATGGCACCGTGGTACAGGGAGCTATTCAAGTGGGGAGAGTAAATAGTAACGCTATGGTAGTAGAGGATAGTATAGTCAAGGGGATTAACACTGTTCTCTGCGGCCAAGAGCTAGAGTCCAGATGGCTGTGTTGCCCGCCTGGTGCCAGGGTTCAGGACATATGCTCTGAACTAGAGTGGGACTTACAGTGGGTGGAGGGGGAAGGATCCAGTGGTTGTGGTCCACGTAGGTACCAACGACATAGATAGGACTAAGAAAGGGGTTCTGCATGGTGAGCATGAACATCTAGGGGCTACATTAAAAAACAGAACCTCAAAGGTAATAATCTCTGGGTTTTTACCTGAGCCACAAACAAATTGGTGTCGGTTAAATAAGATTAGACAGTTAAATGCGTGGCTCAAAGATTGGTGTGGGAGAAATGGGTTTCAATTCATGGGGCACTGGCACCAGAACTGGGGAAAGTAGAAGTGGTTCCATTGGGACAGTCTTCACCTGAACCGTGCTGTGACCACTGTTCTGAAGAATCGTATAATTAGGCTGGTAGAGAGGGCTTTAAACTAAATACTGGGGGGAAGGGATCATGTGAGGGGAGATGTGGTAAATTAAAGGTAAACGACAAGGTAGCAATTTGGGTAAAAATAACCAGAGTGTGGCAAGAAGGGACAGAGCATACAAACTTAAGAGTGCACTGCAGATAAGGCCAGAAATTGCAAAAATCTCTGTATCTGAATATGCACCGAATTCATAACAAAATGGGGGAATTGTTACCACAGATAGAAATTAATATATATCACCTGATAGCCATCACAGAAACATGGTTGCAGGGTGACTAAGGCTGGGACTTGAATATTGAAGGGTATTCAACATTTGGAATGCTGGGAGGCTAGAAAAAGGTGATGGGGTGGCTCTGTTAATTTAAGATGACACAAGTACAGTAGTGAAGATGACTTTAGCTTAAAAGAGCAAGGTGTAGGTCGGAATTTTACGTTGGCTGGATTTTACGGTTCCGCTGAAGTCAATGGGCTTTTAAATGGCTCACTGCATTTTACAGCCCCCACCCATACGGAAATGGGGCCGTAAAATTCCTCCCATAGAATCAGTTTGGGTACAGATAAGAAATAGGAAAGGTAAGAGGTCACTTGTGAGAGTAGTTTATAGACCCCCTAACAGTAGTAGGACAGAGTATACAGAAAGAAATAAATGGAGCGTGTAAGAAAAGTACCACAATAATCTTGGGTGACTTTAATCCACATTAGATTGGGTGAATCAAATTGGCAAAGGTAACCTGGAAGATGAGTTCATGGACTGCATTCGGGGCAATTTCTCAGAGCAGTACTTTCTAGAACCAACCACAGAGCAGGTTATTCTGGACCTGTTAATGTGCAATGAGACAGGATTAATCAATAACCTCATGGTAAAGGTGCCTCTAAGTGACAGCCATCATGATATGATGGAATTTCACATTCAGTTTGAAGATGAGAAGTGTGGGTCAAATACTAGTGTTTTAAACCTAAAGAAAGGTAATTATAAGGATATGAAGGCAAAGTTGGCTAAAGTGAACTGGGAAGCTAGGTTAAAAGGTAGGATAGTAGAGATGCAGTGGTAGACTTTTAAGGAGATATTTAATAACTCTCAGCAAAGATTTATCCCAGTGAGAAAGAAGGACTCTTTCAGAAGGATTCATCATCCATGGCTAAATAAGGAAGTTAAGGATAGTATCAAATTGAAAGAAGTACTGTACAATTCTGTGAAGGTTATTGGTAACTCAAAAGATTGTACTGAATCTAAGAACCAGCAATGACTAAAATAATAATAAAGAGGGAGAAATTAGAGTTTGAGAGAAAGCTACCCAGAAATATAAAAACAGATAGTAAGAGTTTCTACGAGTGTTTAAAAACTAAAAAAGTAACTAAAGCTAGTGTTGGTCCTCTAGATAGTGAGTCAGGAGAATTAATAAGGGACAACAGAAATGGCGGAGACGTCGAACAGGTATTTTGTGTCCGTCTTCACTGTAGAAAACTGAGAAAACTTCCCAAAGGTACTTGAAAATCAAAAGGTGAAAGGGAGGGAGGAACTTAAAACAAACACCATCACCAGTGAAAAGGTGCTGGAGAATCTATTAGACCTAAAGGCTGACAAATCCCTAGAACTTGATGGCCTGTATCCTAGGGTCTTAAAAGAAGTGGCTGCAGAGATAGTAGAGGCATTGGTTATACTCTTCCAAAATTCCTAAGATTCTTGAAGGGTCCCAGCAGATTGGAAAATAGCAAATGTAATGTTTTTATTCAAGAAAGGAAAGAGGTCGAAAGCAGGCTAATTACCCTAACATCTGTCAGAGAGAAATTGCTAGAATCCAATATTAAGGAGTTTATAGCAGGATACTTACAAAATCATAACTGGATCAGGCAGAGTCAACATGATTTTGTGAAAGTGAAATCGTGTTTAACTAATTTATTGGAGTTCTTTGAGGAAGTAACAAGCAACATAGACAAAGGGGAACCTGTAGATGTGGTGTACTTGGATTTACAAAAGGCATTTGTTAAGGTGCCACATCAAAGGCTGCTATACAAAATAAGAGCTCACGGTATAGGGAGTAACATATTAGTATGGATAGAGGATTAACAAACTCGAAGCGGAGAGTAGAGATAAATGGATAATTTTCGAGTTGGCAGGCTGTAACTAGCGGAGTGCCACAGGGATCAACGCTGGGGCTTCAACTATTTACAATCTACATCAATGACTTGGATGAAGGAGCCGAATGTTTGGTAGCTATTATTTTCCAATTACATCAAGATAGGTAGGAAAGTAAATTGTCAAGAGGAGGTAAAGAGTCTACTAAAAGATATAGATAGGTTAAGAAAGTGGGCAAAAATTTGGCTGATGGAGTATAATGTGGGAAAATGTGAACTTGTCCACTTTGGCAGGAAGAATAGAAAAACAGTTTACTATTTAATCAGAGAGAGATTGAAGAACTATGTGGTATAGAGGGATCTGGGTGTCCTGGTGCATGAATTATAAAAGGTTAGCATGCAAGAACAGCAAGTGATTAGGAAGGCAATGGAATGTTAGTGTTTATTGCAAGGGCAATGGAATATAAAAGTGGGGAAGTTTTACTGCAGCTGTACTGGGCCTTGGTGAGACCACGGACGGAATCATCTCAGATTTGCACTAAGTGCGGTAATGGGTGGGTAACGCTTTACCCACCGGCTGTGATGGTGGGTTTTCATGCCATATCATCCCAAACCCGCCACATTTTTTATGTATTCCCGAGAAACACGCCTTTTCCATGGCGGGTGGGCTCTCATTCGCCCGTCCGCCATCACCTCACCGCTTCATCATACCGGGCACCATATTTAAAGTCCAGCTGCGCGCACACATCTCAGTGCTTCTAGCCCACGACCACTGCAGGGAAGATGTCCTCAAAACGCAAAAAGACTGCAGTCCCCAGGTTTAATGACCCGTCACTGGAATGCCATCTGGGCGCGTGGACCCAGCATGATGATCTCTATCAGGATGGACAGCGGCATCACCAATCCAACATGGCAGGTGGTGGCAGCGGTGATCAGTGCCAATGCTGCACAGAGGAGGTTGGCCATCCAATGCAGATAGAGGATGAATGATCTCATCCATGCAGCCAGGGTATGGCAACCATATCATCACTCTAAACTCACATACTCAAGCCCATCACACATTCACTAGCATCTCACTCACTGCCAACTCAAGGGACATCGCTACACATTCTCACACACATAACCCCACATGTCCATTTGGCCTCATCTCCTCTGGAGACTGCCTCCTCAGCCCTCACCATCTTGAGGTCACTTGTATAGTTCAAAATGTATCCCCATACACACCCTGGGATACGCTCTTTCCCCAGTACAACCCTCGTTCCTGCAGCCTCTTCCCTTGCCTGAGGCCACTTCGCTCCCTTCCCCAAGCAAGCCCTAGCCCTGCAGCCATTGAAAAGCCACCCACATTTGGCTGATCTGGTAGGTAGAGACCTGCCCGGGAGCCCCCCTAAAAGTAATGTGATGCTGTCTATGAAGCTTGGCGCTGATGACAGCGAAGCAAGGTAGGCAAACAAGGTAGGCAAGCCAGGTGCACGTCACTTATGTGTTGTTGTGAGCGGGGGCAGGAGGATGAGTCTGGCTGGCTGACCTTATAATGATATGCTGATGTATTACAATAAGGTTCCCAATGTCTGATGGTGGGAAACGCGGCCCACCATTGACAGGCAGATTAGACAATTGCAAACTGGCAAGAAAGAGGAAAAGATAGAGAATACAAAGAGAAAGGGAAGCCAGAAAATTTGAACTGGATACAGAAAGGGTTTGATTACATGAACAGGAAATAGCATGTAGAGATGACAATGGGTCAGATTTAGCTCATAGTTTAGATTTGGCAAAGAATACCTGGTGTCTAAATTCAATGCGGAAGGAGTTATAATGCATTTATCTCATTTATGAAAATTGCTTCAAAGTTACAGTGGCCATAGGAAGTTTAGACAATTCAATTACAAAGGCCAGAATTTTGCCTTTGACGGGCAGGCGGGTGAGCGGGCAGGCAGCCGATTGTCGCCGCCGAAACGGGCTGCGCCGCTATTTTGTGCGGGTGGGCCAATTAAGGTCCGCCCAGCGGGTTAGCGACTCCTGTGGAGAACGGGAAAATAGTCGCGGAGGTGGGTGTGCTCAGACCGCTGGTTCCAATGGGGAGCCGGCAGTCTGTATAAAGAGCGGCCAGGCAGCCTGCTTGAGGCAATGCACCATGGCCACTCGGGGAGAGAGAGAGGCAGCTGTCACAGGACAGGAGCATGTGTGTGCCACTCGCTTCTCCGATGCATGCCTTGCTGTCCTCCTCCAAGAGGTGTCCAGCCGTTGGGATATATTGTATCCGGATGATGGGAGGAGGAGGGCCCCCCATGTTACCAGCCAGGTGTGAGAGGAGGTGGGTGACTCTGTAAGCGCCCATGATGATGTGCGGCGCACAGGCACGCAGTGCCACAAGAGATTCAATAATTTGTTGCGCTCTGGAAGGGTGAGTACCATGTCGGCCTTGGCCATTTGACCCAGCAGGTAGCCTTAGCCTTTGAGCCCCCCTCTACCCCCTGACGTCTTGCTGTCGTTACTGCATTGGGCATTTGGCGCACGCTGGGTGGGCAAACTGATAGTGACCATGCTTACGTCAGCCTTAGTGGTTGAGGAGAAGATGGGTTCTCCCCGCAACATATGTTAGTGTTTGTTGCATTTGAGTACTCTGGGGGCAACCTGCAGGGGAGGCAGCCAGACACATACTCAGAACTCCAACACATGTCTTATTGATGGTAATGAGATGGTGGAAGGGGAGCCTCAAGGTGTCGTGGCCAAGAGCCATCTGCTGGCATTGGCGCCGCACCTAGTTGCGCTTCTTTGCCATGGGCACTATGTCCAATGTGCTATTCAAAGTGATGGACGCCGAATGTGTCCAAGGTGGCCTTTGGGGGAGGGGGTTGGGAGCAGCCATACTATCTTCTGGGGACTGATCACCAGTAGTGTGGACAGGAGCCGCTGGAGGCCTCAAATGGGCCACTGTGGTTGGGGTGCGGCGTGTGCGTGCAGAGTACATGAGCGATCAGCCCCAATAAATCCTCTTCTCTGTTCTGCAGGCAAAAACTGAACACAATCAGTGGAAGTGCCAGAGGACTGGTGGTGGGCACGCCCTGCTCCAGCGCCTCACGACCTTTGAGGAGCAGGCCATGGAGCTGGGGAGGAGGCAGGCGGCCAGGGCGGCAGATGGCAGCGAGGCTGGGGTCCAGCGGCCAGGTATTTGAGGTCCACAGTCCCAACCACTCTGCCTGCCCACCATCCAAACTGATGGCTGCCACAATTGTTAATGCTGCAACACTGCTCATTCACAGACTGAGACACTCTGACATGTGGGTCATACACAAAGGTCCCTCGTCCCCTTGAGGAATCACGTCTCCACCACCTTCCAAAGTCACCTTATCCCGTTTATGACCACTATCCCCATGGCCTAACATGCCATGGCATCGCTGCTGCACAGCCAAAGACTTATTGCATCTTAGGGGAGTTGGAACCTCCACCACCCTTTCAGCCAGTGTGCCCCATATTACTCTGTCCAAAAGGTCCTCAGCACCTCAGCTGTGAACCTCATGGCGCTCAACTTAAATAAATGCCACCACGTTACTCATCCCTGCGCCAAGGGGAAATGTTGCCTTCTGCCCACCCGGTCTATGCCCCTCCTAACGGTATGAAGGTCAATAATGTGACCTGTCAATCTCCTGTGATCCACGTCAAATGCTGCAAGTGTTTGCGATATTTCCTCAGCACCGCAACTATCCAGGCCAGCATGCAGGTCAGGAACCTTTGCATTCTCCCCACTCCAATGGCACATAACATGCCATGTGGCATTCCTGAGGCCATCTAACCAGCCTGTCTGTATGCATGTCTAATGTTTGGGCCTCCTCTTAACTCTTTTCCACCCCACCAATGTTGGTCTCCTTAGGGTCTTGAAGGGTGAGTGACTGATGAGGCTGTGGGGGAAAGGGATGAAAGGTTTAACTGACTGTACACTAACTGATGCACTGTCCTAGTTGTTAATTTCAGCATCACAACCACATGGCCGTGCCCAGAGACACCGCAGCACCCCCTCCACACATGAGGCCCAAAACGTGAAACTTGCGGCACATCATTTCAGCCAGCCAGGCACCAGCGCAGACACAAACACCTCGGTGGGGAATTTACCGTCAGCTAGTGTCCCAGGTCACAGTGGAGAGGGCACTTCACAATCGCTGGAGGAGATGATAGGGACAGAGAGTGCCGATGGCGCCAGCAGCCAGAGGGCTGCAGGGGACCAGGCAAATGCTGAGTCTGGCACTGATGACATGCCTCTGGAGTTGTCACCAATGCAGCGGCTGCAGGACAAGCGGCAGGAATCCCGTTTGCATCTGGCAGGGCTGCATGACGGTATGCTTCAGTTGGTCTCTGCCATGGAGGAGTTCAGGCAGAGTGCACGTGAAGGCATGAACCTCAGGACAGAGCTTCACACTTCCTCCATTGAGAGATTGGAGACTCTCATGGAGAGGGAGTTCGATCAGATGGAGAATCTTCTGATTGGGTTACGCTCTGACCTGCAAGCCCTCACAGCGGTACCGGCCACGGGTCATTCCCAATGTGGGAGATGTTGTGGGCACTAAGCATTGGCGCTCAGTGCCCATGCATCTCTGGTGAGCAGGGAGGTCCAACGGGACCTCATGTCAGCGCAGCAGCTGCCTGTCGTCGTTGCAAGCTCCTCTCAGGGCACTCCGGATAAGGGCAGCAGCTCCTCCGCCCCTCTGGCAGTCAACGTTGCTTCCGTTGAGGCTGCGACAACTGGGGAGGTGCCTGTTCTGGAACTGGCCACTCCCTCCCAGGCGGGGCCATCACAGGCTCCACGGGCTAGAGGACGCCCGCCAAGGTCATCGATGCCAACAGGACAGCAGAGTCAGCAGGCTGTCTCACAAGCCACTCCAAGCGATGGGGCGGCACCTAGATGTAGCACCCGCAAACGAAAGCATAAGGCAAGTTAGGCACTCAACGGGTATGTCATTGGTGATTTTGTGTTGGCCTTAGAATAGGGAAAAATATACTTATGTTTGCAATAGAAACGTTTCTGTTATATGTTGGGCATAATAAAGTCCACTTTTCTGACCATGGCTGAGGGTGTTTCCTTTGTGCTGCATTTGTCTTTTTCACAGACATATCATGAGTGTTTGAGTGGACATTGATGTTTCTGTACTAAGCCCTTAGTTGCAGCTGAACAGGTGGAAGATGAAGCACCTAAGTGCCACGTGTGGAAGCATCAGGCAATGCTGCTCCTGCTGATCCATGTGTGTGGAGCTAGCTGAAGGTTCGTTGGATTAAATTGTCCCGGGTGTTCCTGCCTCCTTGGTGTAGTAGCGGGTCGGCGTGCTGCCCCTCATCATCGCCCTGTGCTTCCTCATCCTCTGAGCCACTGCTGGATTCATCATGTGCAGCCTCCTCCAGTGCGTCAAGGTCTTCATCGCCAACTGCATCCCCCTTTCCAGCGAAAGATTGTGCAGAGCGCAGCATGCTACCACTATCAGAGAGATGCGATCTGGGGGGTACTGGAGTGCACCCCCTGAGCGGTCCAGGCAACGGAAGTGCATCTTGAGAAGGCCAATGACCAATGTGGTGCCGTGGCTCCTATTGTAGCGCTCCTCAGCTTCTGTTTTTGGATGGCGGAGAGGCGTCATGAGCCACCTTCTGAGGGGATAGTCCTTGTCACCCAGCAGCCAACCATCCAGCTGAGCTGGAGCATTGAAGAGCCCTGGCACCTGGGAGTGTCTGAGGATGTAGGCGTCGTGGGAGCTGCCTGGGTACCTTGCACAGATTTGCAGAATCTGCATCCTGTGATCACACACTATCTGCACGTTCATGGAGTGGAAGCCCTTCCTGTTGACGAAGGCACCGGGCTCACCTGCTGGCGCCTTGTTGGCCACATGTGTACAGTCTATTGTACCCTGGAAGCTGGGGAAGCCAGCAATGGCCACGAAGCCTCTGGCTCGCTGTGCCTGACTTGCCTGGTCCCAGCGGAAATGGCTGAAGGTCAATACCTGTCTGGACAGAGCGTCTGTAACCTGCTTGACACAAGTGTGGACAGCTGATTGGGAGACACCGCAAAGATCACCCACCGAGCCCTGGAAGGAGCCAGAGGCATAGAAGTGGAGGGCAACTGTGACCTGCAGAGCCCCTGGCATGGGGTGTCCAGCCACACAGTTAGGAGAGATCTCAGGGCCAATCATCTGACATATATAGTTGACTCTCCCTTGAGAGTCGGAGCCTCCTTTGGCACTGCACCTCTGTCATATTGAGGTAGCTGTTTCACTGCCTGTAAACCCTGACAGGAGGATAGTGGCGTCTTCTACGGCCCCTTCCACCTTGGACAACCCCTGGGCCCTGCGCCCCTTGTGCCTGCGTCTGGCTTCCCAAAGATGGCTCCCCTGGAGGCTGATTGTCCAGTCCTGGCCTCCTCCTTATTCTATCCCTCCCTTCTTCCTTAGAGGAGCTGCCTCCAGTGGAGATGTCAGAACCCATACCCAGGCTAAATGGAGGCCTCCGGAAAGCTGCAGGCCCGAGAAAGATTACTGTCCGCAGACTGGTTTCAAAGTACATAAAAAGCTCTTTGAAATAGATGTGAACTGCTAACAATCAAACAGGCAACTTTAAAACACTTTCTGCAATTAAAACTTCGTGGAAACAGGAACAACCCCTCTGAGTCCACATATCCCGCCAGTGCATGAGTTTTATTAAAAAATCTCCTACCGGCCTGCCCGTTGGGCCCGTGCGACAAACCGAAGTTCACACGGGCCCCTCAAAATCCTGGACAATTGGCAAGTTAAGGGCCTTAACGAGGCCTTTAATTAATGGTGGGCGAGCGTCCCGCTGCTGTGAGCGCCCGCTGACCGAAATATCACGATGCCGTGCACTGACGTCGGGACACTCGCGCGACATTTTAAGCGCTGACGTGGGGGCTCCACCACCCGCACGTCAGCCAGAAAATTCTGCCCAAAGTGTCTTGCTAGGAGAAGGTTTGGAGGTTTATTCAGCCTTTCAGACGGACAGTCTACAGAATATGACACAGATAACAGTCTGCTGTGTTTAATGCATATGAGCTAGTTCCAGAAGACTATAGACAAATATTTAGAAACTTGGAAAAGACACAGAATCCAAGCTCTGAGGAATTTGCTAGAGAAAAAGAAATGGGGCAGAATTTTACTTCCTGCGGGCAGGTACATGCCTGACCCAATCGGGCGATAAATTGTGCGAGATGACGTCGGGTGAGCATCCCAACATCATTGCGCACTCGCATGATATTTCACTCAGCGGGTGTGCATAAAAGTCAGAAGCAGCCCACCAACAATTTAAATGGCAATTAAGCCCATTAATGGCGCAATTTTCTATGATTTTTCATGGCCCATCCAACCTTACAGTTGCCTGGATGGGCGAATTGGCCAGGCAGCCTTTAGATTTTTTGTCAAACTGCATCCAAGGGCCGGATGAAATCTCCGCTATGAAATAAAATAAAAATAAATATCTGTGGACAGCACTTTTGTCAGGTATATTTTCATGTGCCTAATTGTCATGCATGAACATTTTTTTGCAGCTTTTTAAATCTTCATTTGATCATTTGAAGGCCTGAGCCCCCCAAGGCAGCTGTCAGCCTTCAGGGAGCTCTCTTGCAGAACTCGCCCGCACCCGTGGTGAAGTCATTGCCCGCCCTCTCCCCGCCCTCACCTCAGCAGTGCTGAGCTTTTCAGTGCATGTTTCACAATGGCTGACCATTAATTGGTCAACCGTGAAATCGTGGTCGGGGGCAGATCACAGTCGGCGGTCCATTTCCCGGCCACTACCGGGACTGTCGATCGCGCGCACCTGCCAAAGGTAAAATTCAGGCCATGGTCTTTAAGCAATGGTATAAGTGGATGAAGTTGGATGGATTTTGAAAGCTTTGGAGGGGTATTGTCAGTGGAGAAATTTAAAAACAGTATTCCTCCCACAGCCAACGGATCAGATCTAAACTCTGCAGTCCTGCCACATCCAGTCGTGAATGGTGGTGGACAATTAAAAACTCACTGGAGGAGGAGGCTCCACAAATATCCCCATCTTCAATGATGGAGGAGCCCAGCACATCAGTGCAAAAGATAAGGCTGAAGTATTCGCAACAATCTTCAGCCAGAAGTGCCGAATGGATGATCCATCTCAGCCTCCCCGAAGGTCCCCAGCATTATAGATGCCAGTCTTCAGCCAATTCGATTCAATCCATGTGATACCAAGAAACAACTGAAGGCACTGGATACTGCAAAGGCTATGGGCCCTGACAACATCCCAGCAGTAGTGCTGAAGACTTGTGCTCCAAAACTTGCTGCATCCCTAGCCAAGCTGTTCCAGTACAGCTACAACACTGGCATCTACCTGGCTATGTGGAAAATTGCCCAGGTATGTCCTGTACACAAAAAGCAGGACAAATCCAACCTGGCCAATTACCGCCTCATCAGTCTACACTTGATCATCAGTAAAGTAATGGAAGGGGTCATCAATAGTGCTATCAAATGGCACTTGCTTAGAAATAAGCTGCTCACTGACGCCCAGTTTGGGTTCTGCCGGGGCCGCTCAGCTCCTGACCTCATTACAGCCTTGATTCAAACATGGATCAAAGAGCTGAAATCCCGAGGTGAGGTGAGAGTGACTGCCCTTGATATCAAGACAGCATTTGACCGAGTGTGGCATCAAGGAGCCCTAGCAAAACTGGAGTTAATGGGAATCAGGGGGAAAGCTCTCCTCTGGTTGGAATCATACCTAGCACAAAGGAAAATGGTTGTGGTTGTTGGAAGTCAGTTATCTCAGCTCCAATACATCACTGCAGGAGTTCCTCAGGGTAGTGTCCTCAGACCAACCATCTTCAGCTGCTTCCATCACAAGAAGTGGGGATGTTTTCTGATGATTGCACAATGTTCAGCACCATTCACGACATACAGAAGCTGTCCATGTCCAAATGCAGTAAGACCTGGACAATATGCAGGCTTGGGCTGACAAGTGGCAAGTAATATTCAGAAACTGAACCAGAAACTGAACTGGACTAGCCATACAAGAGCAGGTCAGAGGCTAGGAATCGTGTGACGAGTGACTCACCTCCCGACTCCCCAAAGCCTGTCTGCCGTCTACAAGGCACAAGTCAGAAGTGTGATGGAATACTCCCCACTTGCCTGGATGAGTGCAGCTCCAACAACACTGGAGAAGCTGGACACCGTCCAGGACAAAGCAGCCCACTTGATTGGCACCACATCCACAAACATTCACTCCCTCCACTACCGACGCACAGTAGCAGCAGTGTGTATCATCTACGAGATGCACTGCAGGAATTCACCAATGGTCCTTCAACAGCACCTTTCAAACCCATGACCACTACCATCTAGAAGGACATGGTCAGCAGATAGATGAGAACACCAGCACCTGGAAGTTCCCCACCAAGGCACTCACCATCCTGATTTGGAAATATATCGCCGTTCCTTCACTGTCGCTGGGTCAAAATCCTCGAACTCCCTTCCCAACAGCACTGTGGGCATATCTACACCACATGGACTGCAGCAGTTCAAGAAGGCAGCTCACCACCACCTTCTCAAAGAGAACTAGGGATGGGCAATAAACGCTGGCCCAGCCAGCAAAGCCCACATCCTGAGAATGAATTTTTAAAAATCAGGTCCCACCTAGTAGACCGTAAAGTTTCTAAAATGAGGGATGCTGCAGTTTTAGCTGATAGTTATGAGTTATCGCACTAACAAATAGGAGGGAATCATCCCAGATTTTCACTAAGTGCGGTAGTGGGCAGGAAAAAGAACGTTTTACCTGGCGGCCTCAATGGCTGCTTTTCACGCCGTATTGTCGCAATCCTGCCTCATTAATCATGCATTCACAGGAGACACGCCGTTTTTCTGGTGGGCGGCCTCCGATTCGCCCGCCATGCTATCACCTTGCCACTTCCTCATGCCGAGGGCCATATTTAAAGTTCAGCCATGTGCACACCTCTCATTGCTTCCAGCCCAGGACTGCTATATAGAAGACATTACTCAAAAGGCATCACTCTCAACTCGTCCACTCACAGACCCATTACACATCCACAGGGATCTCACTCACTGCCAGTTCAAGGGACATGACCATTCGCTCTCTCACAGACACCTTCATTGTCGTCATCCTATCCATGGGACCACCCACCACCCGCACGTGCCAGGCATACTTATCATCTGACCTAGCAGGCATCCCGCTTACATTCTCCCCACTTGTCTTCATGCAGAACAAGCTGGCACACAACAAGAGGGCGAGGTTGCAGACCAATGGAGGAAATAAAGGTCCTCACAGATTTTGAAAATAGAGTCATCCAGCTGGCTGGTGAGGATCTGGACCGTTCCTGTGCTGACGGTGAAGTTGGCGGTACTCAACTAAGTGAAGATCCAGCAATGCAATATCCATCAGACAGCCATGCTGTGAGTGATGTGTCCTGTTTCACAGGCCACTGACATGCACTAATTATCTCTCCTTGTTTTCACAGGCACATCTTGGAAACAGCCGAGGGAGTCCACGACCCAGGTCCTCTACTAAAGCCCCAAAGACACCTCAGAAGAGGAATCTGCTGAAACCCTCATTGAAGACCCATCACAGCGTTCACCCGCTCCCTCCACCAGTGCAGAGACACACACCTAGGTGGGACCTAGTTCTAGAGTAGCCTCTTACAATCTGGAGAGCACAATGCACTGTCTGATCCACAGCAGGCGGCGGTAGAGACTTTCCAGGTTTCCGACACTTGGAGGACTGCTGGAGACCAGAAATCTGCTGAGCCCGAGTCAGATGAGAAGCCTCTGGACTCGGTCATCCTTCAGTTGCTGGATCTGCAAAGGCAAGGTCAGAAACATCAGGAAGGAATATCCACTGCACTCTTCAGATTGCAAGGCATAAAGGAGAAGCCCATCCGCCTTCAGTCAGAGGTGATAGCGTCGGCATGCCAACGCACCGAGGACAACACTGGTAGGATGGCGGCTGCTATGGAGACCTTGGTCTAGGATGTTGCTCCTGCACTGCTACGTGGGCTTAACTCCATCACTGATGCCATAGTTGGTCTCCAACGGTGTCAATGTGAGAGGAGTGCAGGGCAGCTCGATATCAATCCAGCTTCCCCTTCTCCTCAAGGAGTCAGCCTGGGCCCACGGGCACCCATAGCGAGGAGGATCAGCAGGTGCACACCCCGGGGCCATCCACCCAGGTGACTCAGGAGGTGTCCGGCCCATCTGAATCTCCTCTTCCTGTAACCCCAGCGAATCCAGCTCCACAGGCCGAGGAGGGTGCCACTGCCACACAGCAAGACCCCGAAAGCAGCTGCGGTCCTCCAGATGATGTCCATCAAGGACATTGATTTCAGCAGTCTGCCTCCACCTCCACTGTGGATGTCAGGGGAGCACCAAGACATAGCGGCAGGGTTAGGAAGGTTAAGAAGATGCAGTTGCACAGCCTGGGCATGGGTGTTAATCACTTGTACATAAGGTTCACTTTGTTAGTAAACTCCCAAGAGTATCTCCTTGCCTATGGCTCTTTTTGTTCTGGTGAGCAGTGTTCGTGTCGCTCAGATATGAAATCTTGGTCCCTGCACAAGATAAAGGCAGGTGTCTCATTCCAGGGCCTCTTCTCTGAGCTTTGTGCAAACCTTCCCAGCACACTGATGGTGCGCCTTCACTGTCACTGGACACATCAGTCATGCCTGCACCTCAATGGGGCTTATCATTGCTGCCAGAGTGTCCTGGGCCGGTGGCACAGAGTTCCATCATTCTCTCTGTGTGGCTCCCAGCATCTTTGAGATGCGACTGCGCGCCCACTACCATCCCCCAGCCACCCAACTCCCCGCCGCCCCCCCCACTTCCACCACCTCATAGCATCTGTGTCCGGTGACATTGTGATCCTGAAGGGTTCAGCTCATGAAGGATGCCATAGGATCAGGAGAAGTTAAAGTTTCCCTGCCGCATCTCCGTGATATGACCCTGTTCACAGAGCGCAAGCAAGGTGTCATCAGCCAAACAGGAGTTGGATATTCACAGAGACTATGTGAGGATCTATGTAGTATCCCCACTTTATGTCATCATCATCCTCCTGGAATGTAGCGACTATGGGCATCCGCTGTGTTCCCATGACAGAAGCCTTATCACAGAGGGTATGTGCGCTGCCATCAGCCAGACAGGAGTTAAACATTCATAGATGCAATCTGAGGATCTATGGTGTTCCCACTGCATATCATCATCATACTCCACAAATTGAGCAGCTATGAGGGCCTCCCAAGCATGCCTGGTTAGTGTGATGGCTTTCGAGGACCTACTCACCCTCATCCCCGTTGACATCCTCCTCATTGGAGGAGACATAAATGTTCCTCCATCTCCTCTTCAGGCGGGGCCTCTCCCCATTGCAGCACCAGGTTGTGAAGGTCGCAGCAGGTGACGATGATGTGTGACACCCTCTGTGGGCTGTATTTCAGCGCTCCACCAGACCAGTCCAGGCACTGAAACCTCACCAAGGTGCAAGTTGTAGCATAAGCCTCATTGTACCTTCTCTCTGCTGCAGTCTGAGAACACCACATGGGTGTCATCAGCCACACCCTCTGCAGGTAGCCTTTGTCCTCGTCGAGCCAACCCTGCAGCCTCTGTGGACTCTGGAAGATGTCAGGGGTCTGAGACCTACTGAGAATGTGGGAGTCATGGACGTTCCCTGGGAACTGTGCACAGACCTGCAGAATGCATTTGTGGTGGTCGCAGACCAGCTGCAAATTCAGCAAACCCTTGTGGTTGACATAGTTGACCACTTGTTGCCACGGAGATCTGAGCAAGTGAGTGCAGTCGATGGCCCCTGCACTTGTGGAAGACCTGAGATCTGGGCAAATCCCAACACCCTTGCATCATCCTGGCTTTCCTGGTCCTGGGCAAAATGCACAAAGTTGTGTGCCCTCGCGAAGGTGGCATCCGTGACCTCATGGATGCATTTGTGGGCGGAGGCTTATGATATTCCACAGAGGTCATCTGTAGAGCCCTGAAAGGAGCCACTGGCATAGAAATTGAGCACCACGGTCACTTTCACAGCCATTGGCAGTGGATGCCCTCCATGTCCCCATGGCGCCAAGTCCTGCAGCAAGTGGCAGATGTGACCGACCAGTTCACTGGACATGCGCAGTGTTTGGTGACACTGGTTCTCAGTCATCAGCAGGAATGACAAGTGCTGTCTATAGATGCTGGGTCCAGCTAGACGCCGACCAACGACAGCTCGCTGTGGCTCTTCGGCGGTGTATGCAGGAGCCCCAGTCTGAGGGTGCTGCTCCTCCCTCTGCCCAGCCAGGCACCTCTGTCGCTCTCTTCTCCTTCGTCTCCGCTCTCTGAAAGCCATGAGGCATACAGCTAGGTCACCAGGCTCCATGCTCCTGATGTACTACTTCTGCAGAATGAAAGAGACATGTGGGTTGATTTGGGTGTACTAAGAACCCCTCTTCCTTAAGTCTGAAGGCCCCTTAACACATCCCAGAGAGTGCTGGCCACCACTTGGATGGCCAGCGCTTAGTGCGCTGCATGGCTGCCTGAAACCCCAGCCACCTCCATCCCATTCCACCTGACTAATTGGCGCCAGCTTCGCCCACTGGACTGCATGCTGTGCTCTCAGCTCAGGCGCAGGCATTCTCCTAACCCGCGGTGCAAGGCTGCACTGTTAGCTTGAACCATGGGGGAGACTGGTCCAAACTGGGATGATGACATTGCAAGGGGCTGTGAGCACCTGCACCAGTGACTGCTCCATGGTCAGATTCTCCAAAGAGATTGTACAACGTGCCCAGTCGTCCAATTGTTTTGCAGTTCACTAAAACACGAATTAGTTTGCAGTCTGTGCCCAAGGGATGAAAAGCTCTGGAGCACTTGATGGCACTTTCAGGCCTCTGCGTAGCTTGAATGGGCATATAAGCTCGAAGCCCAACTCCAAGTCTGTCAATGTAGCTGCACCTGAACTGTCTCAACTGTGGAGGAACGGTCACTTAATACAAGGTTTCCACAATGCTTAGCTGTTTCCTCCCCACCGCCCCCTCACGTGCTTGTGCACTACCATCAGCCACTGTGCAGCCCTTGCCCCCTCCCTACCCCCCAACTCACCTCAACTGCAGTACAGCCCTTGCCCTGGCACCGCACTGTCAGCCAGCCAGGAAAATGCGACTCGCCTGTGCCTTTGCCTGAATGTGCAGCACCTCAACCTTGAGGTCCAACAGGCGATCCTCGCGAGCGCTGCGCAACATTACTGTGCGCTCACCTCCGAGTTCCCCTTGAAGTGCAGCTCGCCAGGTGCACGCCTTATAAATCCTGTTGTGAAACACATCGGCATGGGGGGATGATTCCATCGAGCTGGGCTTATAATGATATGCAGATGTACCACAATGAAGTTCCCAGCGTATGGCAGGGGGAAACACGGCCTGCCATTGACAGGCAGAGCGGACAACTGCAAACTGGCCCTGAGTTTTCAGGCCGGTGGGCGGGCACGATCAGTGGGCCCAGGATTGGCCGGGAAACAGGCCGCCACCCAAGGTCAGCCCACGACCGCAATTTCACACTGGCTGGCCAATTAAGGCCCTCCCAGTGTGAAATGTGGCTTCACAATGGTCGGGAACAGCTGGGCGCGGATGGGGGCATATTGTGTGCCGGCTCCAAGGTCAACCTGGTGGGCAGTTTAAAAATGGCACAGGCAGCCTCTGGAAGGCTGCCGGTGAAGAAGCGTCTGCGTAGCGGAGACAGTACTAACGGCCTTGGCAGCAGCTGGAGACAGCAGGCGGGAGGGCAGGTGGAGTGGGCACTCGGGCCCCCGCTTTTCAGACGAGTGCCTCACCATGTTCCTGGAGGAGGTGGCTGCCAGGAGGGACATCCTTCTACCAAGGGACCTGACGAAGAAAGCCTGGGAGGAGGTGGCAGCGCAGGTCAGCAGCCATGATGTGGTGCAGATCACATGAGTACAGTGCCGCAAGAAGTTCAATGACCTGCTGCACTCAGGAAGGGTGATTACCATGTCGGCATTGGTCAGTGTGCAGAAGTGTTAAGGTGTGACCGTCCCCCCATGGATGTCAGGGGCGCCAGAGTCTGAGTGTTAACTGTCAATGACACTGGAGCTGGCCAAGGGGGTGCCCCCTGGCTGCTTGGACTGAGTCCCTTGCAGCTTGAGGGCCATGACTCGGATGTGCCCTGCGATGTGTTCCTCAGCTGGGGTTGGCCAGGCTGCAATGGTGCTGCAGGTAGTTAGTGGACTAATCAATGCTCCTCTGTTCTTTCAGGAGAAGACAAGCCATAACCAATTGGAGAGGTCACGGACAGGCAGAGGCCCACCCAACCTGCTGCTGCTCACCAGGTTCGAGCAGGATGCCCTGGAGCTGGAGAGCTGGCACGCTCCCCGTGCAACTGGGCATGGAGAGGCGGAGGTGCTAGACGAAGGTAAGAGTGCTACGCACAGAGATGAGAGTTTCGGATTGTGCAACCATTCTAGTGTAGTCTCTTCATTGATGGGAGCCTCAAACCTGATTGATTATCGAAATATGATGGCACCATGATGCAGATCTCCATTGTCTCACCTGGGTGCTTGGCATGCGCAGTGACAGTGTGATGACTTTAACTAATGACATGTCCTTGTTCTCCCTTTTAGGTTCACCATCACGCACTCGCTCTCTGCACCCCAAAGGCCCTGACACCGGAGGACCACCAGGATTCATTTGCACCTGCATTACACCTGCTCTCTGAACCAGGCACCAGTGCAGATACCAGCACCTCGATGGGCATTAGATCGGCATCTCGAATGTCGGCACACATTAGTGAGGGCACTTCACACTCGCTCGAGGCGCAGGTGGAGGCAGAGATTGCCCAGGGCGCTAGCAGTCGGAGACCAGACGATGCCGGGTCAAAGGCTGATGATGAGCCCCTGAAGTCGTCCATTAGGCAGCAGATGCTGAATGTCCAGCAGGATGTGTGGAAGGATCTGGCTGAGGTCCATGAGGGTCTGCGTGCCACGGTCTCCGTTGTGGAGGAGTCCATGCAGAGCATGAGAACTGCGTTGACCCTCACGGCTGAGCACACTGCCTCCTCCATTGAGAGAGTGGAGAGGCAGCTCCAGGGACAGAATCAGGGGTTCCTGGGATTGTGCTCGGACCTGCAAGCCCTCACACAGGCACTGAGCTCAGGTGGTCAGTGCCAGTGTGGGAGGTGAATGAGGCACCCAGTATCCCAGCTAGGTGCCCATCCATCAATAACGAGCAGGGACGTCCAGAGCAACTGGATGTTGGCGCAAGAGCTGCTTGTCGTCTCTGTGAGCTCCTCTCAGGGCACTCTGGGTGATGGCAGCAGCTCCTCTGCCCCTCCGCCAGTGACCGTGACATCTGATGAGGCTGCGGTGACTGGGGTGATGCCAGCCTTGGCACTGGCTGCACCCTCCAAGGCTGGGCCAGCACAGATTCCACTGGCAAGAGGACAACCGCCAAGATCATCAAGACCAACAAGACAGCAGAGTCAGCAGGCTGTCCCCAATGCTACTGCCAGCAAGGGGGGTGGAGCACCAAGACGCAGCTCTCGCAAATGTAAGTTCAAGGAACCATGAGCACAAGAGGAACTGATCATGGGTGATCTTCTGTTCAGTTATGTTTGGTTTGTATGTCTACTGGTGTGGGCATCAACACCAGTAATGATCATTTCAAAGTGATTTCAATGTGACAAAAACACTAAATTTGCTTTTGTTGGTGATGGCCTGAGTATGCTTCACCTTTTACTTTTGGTGCAGGGTACGCCAGTATGTAATGCTGGACATGATTGGCTCTAAACTTTATTGCACAGGCACTGAGTGGACTTTGGGTTCACGAGGCAGGGGTATTTCGGAAATCCTGGATTGAGGCAGCAGCCCTGGCATGAGGTGGAAGCAGACCTTTGGCAGCCTAGCGGAACAAGGTCCCGCCTTGCCAGTACCAGGTGGAGGAGAGTGCAGCATGCAACCAAGATCAGTGACACCCGCTCTGGGGTTATTGTAGTGCGCCCCCTGAATGGTCCAGGCATCGGAAGTACATCTTCAGAAGACCTATGGTCCTCTCTATCACCGCCCTTGTGGAGGCATGACTCCTATTATACTGCTGCTCTGCCTTTGTTCTTGGGTGGTGGAGAGGTGTCATAAGCAACTTTCCAATGGATAGCCCTTGTCACCCAGCAGCCATTCATCCAGTCAGGCTGGAGCATTGAAGAGCCTCGGCACCTGGGAGTGTCTCAGGACATAAGTGTCATGGGAACTGCCAGGGTACCTTGCACAGACTTGCAGAATCTGCATCCTGTAGTCACACACTATCTGCATGTTCATGGAGTGGAATTACTTTCTGTTAACGAAGGCACCCGGCTGACCCACTGGCGCCTTGATGGCCACATGTGTGCAGTCGACAGTACCCTGGATGTGGGGGAACCCAGTAATCGCTGCAAAGCCTCTGGCTCGCTCAGCCTGGCTGGCCTTGTCCATACGGAAATGAATAAATGTCATTACCCGCCTGAACAGAGCTTCTGTCACCAGCTTGACACAACTGTGGACAGACAACATGGATCCCCCACTGACCCCTGGAAAGAGCCGGAAGCATAGACGTGGGCCACTGTGACCTTCAGAGCCACTGACATGGGGTGTCCACCCGTACAGTCGGAGTTGATCTCAGGCCCAATCATCTGACAAATGGAGGTCACGGTCTCCCTGGAGAGGGGGAGCCTCCTTCGGCATTGCACCTCAGACATATTGAGGTAGCTGCATCACCGCCTGTAAACCCTGGCAGCGGGATAGTGGCGTCTTCTGCGGCCCCTTCCACCTTGGACTTCTTGTTGGCCCTGTGCCCCTTGTGCCTGCGTCTCTCCTCCCTCAGGTCACTCCCCTGGAGGCTGCATTGGGACACCCGGCCTTCTCTACCTTCTGCTCCTCTCTTCCTCCTCAGAGGAGGTGCCTCCAGTGAAGACCACAATCCCTATTACCAGGGTAACAGAAGGCTGTCTGATACCTGGAAGGGTTCATATGGTCTGAATCCTCTGGGGGCCCTGGAGACACCAATGAGTCCTGAAATGCAGCCTGGAAATGCTAACAATGAAGCCCCAAACAGAGATGAAGTGCCACTAAGCAACCAGCAGCAAACTATCTCCAAAACTCCTCACTACTCACACTGGCAATGCTGCTGACCCTTTTTATCCCGCGCTTGGATGAGGTTTTGCCAAATGTCGGCTGCCCGCCTGCCCGTTTTGCCCGTGCGACAAGTGTGAAGTCGCACGGGCAACATCAAATCTTGGTCAATTGCCAGTTTAGCTGGCCTCTTAATTGATGATGGCTGTGGCTCTAACACTCACGTGCACCCGCTGACTAAAATATCGCATGAGCATGAGATGACGTCGAGACACTCGCCCGATCAATGTAAAATTCTGCCCCTTGTTTCACAATGTCGTGAAACCGATTTTTGGCCTTCCTGCAATATTGTCCGCTCACACCTGCCATGATGCCCAACACCAGCAGGCATGGAAAATTCTGCCCATAGGTGGCATCAAACCTTTGTTTGGAAAGCCACAACGGAGCTGAAGCGAGAAGCAAAGTGATAATGAAAGAACAATAATAACAATGAGGAAGCTAGCACAAATGAAAACGTGAAATCTTTTCGGGTCATTCTTTCAGCTGGTAACTGGAAGTTCAAATCTCTTTTTATAAGTTATTGGTCTCTACAGAGATTGTGTGTGTGTGTGTGTGTGTGTGTGTGTTTGCATCACTGTGTGTCTGTGAGTGTCTGTGTCTCCATGTCACTGTGCGTCTGCATCTGTGTGTCTGTGTGTGTCTATATCTGTGTGTGTCTGTGTCTATGGGTGTCTGCGTCACTGTGTGTCTGTATCTGTGTCTGCCTGTGTCTCTGTGTGTCTGTGCATCTGTATCTGTGTGTGTCTGTGTCTCTGTGTGTCTGCATCTCTGGGTGTCTGCTTCACTGTGTGTCTGTATCTGTCTGTTTGTATTTCTGTGTGTCTGTGTCACTGTGCGTCTGCATCTCTGTGTACCTGTGTCTGTGTCTGTCTGTGTGTCTGTGTGTGCCTGTGTGTCTGTCTGCGTGTGTCTGTGTACCTCTGTACGTTATGTAAATACCGTCAATCTTTTTTCTGAAGGAAGCTCTCAATGTTTTTGTTTTCAGGTTAACAGCAGGTTTTTTGTAGAGAACCTAACCTGACAAACTCGTTCCTCCCTGGTGTCCTGGTAAAGTGCCGTCAGGTAGTGAATGATCAATTTGGCTGCCTCAGTCTTTCCTGAACCACTTTGTCCACTGAACAGAAACAAATGGGAAAATAATCATCAGCCACAATCATTCCCTACCAACACCCAGGTTCCAGCAACACCCAGAATTCCCCAGAATCACCTCAGAGTCACCCCAGAATCACTCCAGAATCACTGCAGAATCAGTCCAGAGTCACTCTAGAGTCACTCCAGAGTCACCCCAGAATCACTCCAGAATCACTGCAGAATCAGTCCAGAGTCACTCTGGAGTCACTCCAGGATCACTCCAGCATCACTCCAGCATCACTCAGGACTGACAGATACTTAGCACAGAGAAATTGCCCCACACACCTGACCATGATGCACTGTTCCCTCTCAAGGCTCTGGCTCAGTGTGTACGCAGCATCAGCAATAGCAAAGATGTGCCTGTAGATCATAAAACATCCATTACCAACTCATTTCTGATCTACACTCATACAGAGCATCCTACACAGTGGCTCTGGGATTTCCCAACATTAATCCTAATAGCTCCCAACATCTTACTGCAAAAGAGTTTATGGTTCTGTTCTTTAGTTAAATTATCAAAGAAATGTTGATACTGCCACACAGGTTACATTCTCAATGCAATTCCATCATCTCAAATCCTGCTGCTCAAGAGTGGCAGGGTGGGACCTTGTGGACCATGAGTATACAGATGGTTACCATCAATGCCAGGCTAGAGGCCATGATAGTACAGACCATGGGAAACCTTATAGTCATTGTCAAAACCACTAAGATTGTGGCTGTCAGGAGGAAGATGTTTTCTCAAAAGGGGCCTGGTCATATCACTTCTCCACCGATCTTCATTTTTATCTGAAAACTTTGTTGATCAAAGTGGGCATGGGATCATAGAACAATTAGGGCACAAAAGGAGATTATTCAGCCCATTGTGCATGTGTCAGCAGATAAGTGCTGTGGAATGGTACATTCTCCATCCAGACACCCAGTGTCAGCATCAAACACACTAACTTCAAACTAGATACAGAGTAAAACCCCCTCTACACTGCTCCATCAGACAGTCCCAAAGGAGGTACTATACAGGTTAGACACAAAGTAAAGCTGCCTCTGCACTGTCACATCAAACACTCCCAGGGAAGGTAGAGCATGGGGTTAGATAAACAGTAAAGCTCCCTCTACACTGTCCCATCAAACACTCCCAGGGCAGGTACAGCACAGGGTCAGATAAACAGTAAAGCTCTCTCTACACTATCCCATTGAACACCTCCAGGTTAGTCTCCCAAATCAAGTAGAGCATGAGGTTGTGTGAACTGAACATGCCAGATATGGCACTATGAATCTTCTGTTTATTTCTAGAGATAAATGAGACTTTCAGCATTGTTGAAAGTTTATTTCTGCACAGACAGGTAGTGAATGATGCTGTCAGATCACTCTGTGCCCCTTACTTTGTGTGGTCACAAACATTGTCTACTTTTACAGAGAGCCTATGACTCACACCCAAGTTAACACTGCTAAGTCAGCTTCTTGCTACAGTAAATAACACTTGTTCAGGCAATGACTTTCAGTTTATTGACTTAATTGCCACCTCCAGGCAGTTTCTGTTAACTAGATATCTTAACTAGCTTGCAGTTTTAAAGTTTGAAGTCAGAGTCTGCACATTAATCTAAACTACAGCTTTTGGCATGGACTGGTTGGGCTGAATGTCCTGTTTCAATGTTATAAATCCTGCACAAAATAGTTACCAGAGAGATCCCACTTGCACCAAATTCCCAACATAGCTTCTTCTTCTTCTCAGGCAGACCATTGGGATCAAGGGTGACTTACTTCCACTCTGGTTTGATGAGTTCTGAGATGGCTGATAAGTCCAATATGGGGTCTGCCACATGTGGGGCAGGTGGTGCTTGAAGGGTTGGGTTGATGGGTTGTTTGGAGATTTGTGTGCTCCCTCTGATACCTAAATTTTGCCTTTAAGTGGTCCTGACGAAGTCTCTCGATGTGTTCACTGCCTTCCCGAATGAGCCTTCTCCACTTTGATTGGTCACAAGCCAGGGTTGCCCATGAGTCAGCGGGTATGTTTGACCTCTTCAGGGATACTTTGAAGACACCCCTAAAGCTCCTCCTGGGAGTGTCCTGCTGCAACCAAGTTCTAACTACAGCAATTATCTTGGGAGTCTGGTGCCAGGCAAGTGAACGACATGACCACCCAGTGGAGCTGGTTTTGTGTGATTAGCGTTTCGATGTTGGGCATGTTGTCTTGTGAGAGGACACTGCTGTTAGACCGCCTTTCTTGCCACTGGATTTGGAGGACCTTGTGAAGGCACCAGTGTTGGTACTTCTCCAGTGCTTTGAGGTGCCTGCTGTAGATTAATTCAAATCTCAAAAGCATATCGGAGCATGGGGGTCACTGCCACCCAGTAAACCATGACCTTAGTCTTGGGATTGAGATCCTGGTCCTCAAATACTCTTTTCCTCAGTCAGCCGAAGGCTGATCTGGCACACTGGAGGTGATGATGAGTTTAATCTCTTATGTCTGCCTTTGTTGAGAGGAGGCTTCCAAGATCCAGAAAATGGTTCTCATTTTCCAGGATCTTGGCGTTGATCTTAATTGATGGGGTAAGGAAGGGGTGTTTTGCTGTGGTAGCTGATTGGAAGAGCACTTAAATTTTCCGGATGTTTAGTGATAGGCCCACTTTCTCATATGCTTCGGAGAAGGAGTTGACAATGACTTGGAGTTCAGCTTCTGAGTGAGCACAGGCACCTGCATACTGAAGCTGTATAACTGAGATTGAAGTAGTCTTGGTCTTGAATTGAAGGTGGCATAGGTTTAACAGTTTCCGTCTGTTCTGTAGATTATCTTCACGCCTGTGGGTAATTTGCTGAAGGTAAGGTGCAGTATTGCAATGTGGAAAATGGAGAAGAAAATTGGTGCAATGACACAACCTTGTATGACCTCAGTTTTCACTGAGATAGGGTTAGTGAGGATCATTGCTTCCATCTCCAAACACTGGCACTTGCTCAACTATGTCATTGTTCAAGCAAAGATTGCAGAGATGTCCACATCACCCACACCATGACAGGTACTGGTGACCGCTGGACCAATCACCGCCTAATTTGATCTACTATCTCCCATCAGTCTGGCCCCAAAACAGGGGAGGCAGCAGAAGCAAAGCCACAAGAAAATAAACATTGGAGGCCTAAAAATCTCACCAAGGTGTCCCTTCTCAGTCAGAGCTTCACTGTCAACTTCCCAACCTCCAGTCACCAGAAGCCAAAGTGTGGTCAGTTTGGTCAAACCTAAAGTCCACCACAGCAAGCACCTGCGAAGAGGTCCTTGGTCTGACTACCAGGAAATATCGTAACTGGTGTGACAAAAATGACCGAGATACAGGACCTAATCAAGCATCAGCGCAAAGCTTTCATTGACTGGGAACTTCACCACGGCTCCAGAGAAAAGCAGCAACCCTACAGGTGGCTAAGGCAATGGTACGGCACAAAACATGCAAAATAAAGAACAAATGGTGGGTAGAAAGAGCTCAGGAGATTCAACAATTTGTGGACACCAATGACATGCATGGTTTCTTCAGCACAGTCAAGACAATCTATGGCCCAAGCGCTCAAGGGCCCACTCCTCTGAGAGCCAAGCATGGAGCAGAGTTCATTAAGGACAGGGAGGCAGTCCGTGCTTGCTGGAGAGAACATTTTGAAGAACTCCTCAACTGAGACTCTGTCCTTGACTCGAAAATCCTCACCTCCATTCCTCGATACCCTGTCCATCCCTATCTCGGCACTAACCTGGTCCAGAACAAAGCTGATAAAGCCATTCCCGACTTAGCACTCCATCCTCAAAACACTCTGTTCTTGGACCACTATGTGCTCTCCCACTCTGTCTCTCCCAATTCTTTGTGCACCTTGTTTTTCCTCTCTAATAATACATAAGATCGTAAGATCATAAGAAATAGGAGCAGGAATAGCCCACTCTGCCCCACAAGCCTGCTCTGCCATTTAATAAGATCATAGCTGCTTGGATTGTGGCTTTAATTCCACATTTCTGCCTGGATCCACTATCTCTGCAGCCAAGGATGCGGGCCATCAAGGGGATTTGTATTATGAATGTGTAATTTCGTGATTCGTGTGTTTCAGGAATTTAGCTTGGGAATTTAAATTTCTTTTGAATGTAAGATAAATGAAAGCACCCGGTTTGAGAAGCTGATAAACAGACCTGAAGTAATTGCCTTTCAAAAGGTGGCCTCTGTTTATTTAATAAGGTCAGAGTTGGAGGTGGGTAAATGCTAAACAAGGGGTGACACCTTTCTGTGTCTTCTGTGTCTTTGTGGAGACGAGATGTCTTTGGCTGTCTCCATAAGGGGTTTAAATTATTCATTTGGGTCCCAGAATCAAAGAGATATTTTGAATTTAATTGAGTTGAATCTCTATCTGGAGGATCCCAGATATTCCATGTTGCTATGGAAATAGATTATGCAGGCAAGTGGCCTTTCATTTGGGTTTATTTGTGTGACTTTTCACAGCAACAGTTAGTCAGCTTTGGAGCAGCTTTGAAACAGGCAGATTATGTCTGGAGCTGGAACAGCTTGGAAACAGGCAAAGAGAGATTATCTTTCAGAAGGTGTAAAGGAGCTGTGGACCAAGGGTGTTTTCTGATCTGAAGTCACTAAGCAAGGCTGAAGTGAGGCCATTGCTTGAGCCAAGATGTCCACAATCGTGAAGTGCTTAATAAGAGTTGGTGGGTCATCTAGCTGGTTGCTAGTGGAAGGACCTGAAGATATTTCATACTTTGGAGAATAGTGGGAACAGTGAGGAGAATCAAAGTGAATTCCTGAAACCTGTGGCACATCTTTGGTCCCAGGAGAAGTGAAGGAACCCTCGAGATTGTGTAAAGTATAGGGGAATTCTTGGGTGGAAATAAAAATAGTTCTGTTGAGATTTTCAAGTGCAGAATGTAAGCGTTTATGGAATATAGTGTTGTTAGCCATGCTTGCTTTGTATAACTGTTGTACAGTAAAGGTTTTTGTTTGAATTGTGAAATCTTCCAGCATGATTTCCAGTTGATAACTGGGAGTTTGAATTTCATTTTAAAAATTACTGATCTCCATGAGATCATAACTTGTTACCCTTTAGTCTTGTTAGTTTTCCAAGTACTTTTTCACTAGTGATTATGATTATTTAACTTCCTCCCTCCCCTTTGCCTCTTGATTTTCTACTATTCTTGGGATATTTTTTGGGTCGCTACTGTGAAGGCACATATAAAATATTGTTCAAAGCCACTGCCATTTACTTATTTCCCATTATTAATTCCCTAGTCTCACCCTCTAAAGGACCAACTCTCACCTTAGCTAGTCTTTTCCTTTACATATACTTGTAGAAGCTTTTACTGTTTGTTTTTAGTTTTGTTGTTGGCTTTCCCTCATACTCCAATTTCTCCCTTTTTATTTAGTCATCCTTTGCTGGTCTCTAAAACTTTCCCAACCTTCTGGCCAATCTCTAATCTTCACAGCATTGTACATCTTTTCTTTCAAGTTGAAACCATCCTTAACTTCCTGTCAGCCTTCTCATAAAGTCTTTCTTTCGCAAAGGAATATTAGATCTCCTCCCCACTTCAAAGTGTGAAAGCAGCATTTGTGCAGTTGAGTCAAGCTGTGAAACATGTGCAATTAATCCTTTATTCAGCAATTGAGGCAAATGTGTCCTCAAAAATCTGGCCATGTTTTCTCAATTTGGATTTCACATTTGAAATTTTAAATCAGCTCCTGACTGACCATTGAGCCCACCCTCAATCCCAGCTGCCTTTGTTCAATCAACTTTCCCTTTTAATGAGAAGAGGTACTTACGGCGGGTTTTCAGAGAGATCTCTCCTCCTGAATTGTTTGATTCTGTCCTTGATGTATATCCCAACATGCTTGTAGGGGTTCACAGAAACTAAAATGTTTCCAATATAGGTCTGTAAATGAAATAGAGGGAAGACTCAAAGCAACCTACAGCACATCACAAATATAACCATCAACCTAAAATAAATCCCACCTCAATAAAACCCTCACCCCAAAATAAAACTTACCTCAATATAAACCTCACCTCAAAATAACCCTCACCACACCAAAACTTGCACTCCAAAATAACGCTCACCTCAACATAACCCTCATCCCAAATTAAACCTCAACTCAACACAACCCTCGCCCCAAAGAGCCTAAGAAAAATTGAAGTCAAAGGAAAATCCCTCTGGTGCTGGGGTGACAGTTGATGTGGAGGAAGGTAGTTGTGGTTGTTCAAGTCAAATCATCATGGCTCTAGGACACGAATGCAGGTGTTCCTCAGGGAAACATTCTTGGTCTTCGGCTACTTTGTTAATTATCTGCTCACCAACATTCATTTCAGAAATGGAACCCTTAACTGACCATTCCACAATGCCCAGCTACAGTCGCAACCTCAATGAAGAAACAGTCCATCGAAGGAACTAAATAACATCCAAGCCTTGATTGACAAGTGGCAAGCAACATTCACATCACGTAAGCCCCAAATAATAACAACTTTGAGCCCTGACATACGATGATTCCAACATCACAGACTATCCCATTATTAATATCTTGGGAGTCATCATTGACCAGAAGCTTAACTAGTTGACCCATGTCAACAATGGCATCTCCACCTTAAATGTTAGATCTTTTATTCTGAAACTATGCCCCCTAGTTCTAGATTCCCCCACAAGGGGAAACATCCTCTCAGCATCTACTTTGTTAAGCTCCCCTCAGAATCTTATGTTTCATTAAGACCACCTTTGATCCTTCTAAACTTCAGCGAGTACAGGCTCAACCTGCTCAACGTTTTCTCATAAAACAACCCTTTCATCTCAGGAATCAATCTAATGGACCTTCGCTGAACTGTGTCGAATACAAGTATATCCCTCCTTAAATAAGGTGACCAGAACTGTAGGCAGTATAGATGTCATCTCCCCAATGCTTTGAATATTTGTAGGAAGACTTCCCTAGTTTTATACTCCACACCCCCCCTTGCAAAAAAAGGCCAATATTCTATTTGTCTTCCTAATTACTTGCTATACCTGCATGCTAACTTTTTGTGATTCATTACAAGGACACCCAGATCCCTCTGTACCACAACATTCTGCAGTCTCTTTCTTTTTAAATAATATTCTGCTCTTCTATTCTTCCTGCCAGAGTGAATAAATTCAGTTTTTTCCACATTATACTCCATCTGCCAAATTTTTGCCCACTCACCTAACCTCTCTATATCCCATTGCAGACCCTTTGTGTCCTGTTCACAACTTGCTTTCCTACCTATCTTTGTATTATCAGCAAATTTAGCTACAATACATTCAGTTCCTTCATACAAGTCATTAATATAGATTGTAAGTAGTCGCGGCCCAGCACTGATGCCTGTGGCATCCCACTAGTTTCAGTTTGCTAACCTGAAAATGATGTACTTATCCTGACTCTCTATTTTCTGTTAGCCACCTGTCGGTGTATACTTGCATTTGTTCGAATCGTGTGGTCAGTGACACAAAAGCCTGATCCACAATGAGCAAAAGTAATTGGTTTCAAATACTTTCTCAGGCGAATTCTCCAGCTGCTCCTCACCTCTCTTTCATTTCACACGTTATCTGAATTTAGGTTCAACATCCATTTCAACTGTTATTTCTGTTACTGTGTTCTTGGCTGAGATAAATCCAGTGTTCCTGTGCTTCCGCAGAAAGTCAATAAGCTCTTTGATGTGTGTGATCGCCACATCAAACTTCATTTCCCTGGATTGAAGTGTCTTGCTCACAGTGTTTACGGTGACCTGTATGTCGCACCACACAACCATTGTAAACCGAAATTCAAAGTTTTCGAGTTCATAGTTGACCAAGGACTCAGCCTCACTTTTAATTTTTGAGTCATCGCATTCTTCAGCAACTTTAAGCAAGGCATCCCTGATATCACTTGTCTGGTAACAGATTGCTTTTACAATCTTGACTCGACACTTCCATCTAGTGTCTGACAACGGCTCTGGAGTTAGAGAAGAAGCATTCGTTCTCAATATTTGCCATTTATTAGTTGAAGCTGCAAATATATTGCAAACTCACTGTACAACTCCAAAAGATGTCATGACTTTAGAACTACACCTTGCCATATCTCCCAATACCAGATTTAAGGTGTGCCAGCCACATGGAGTGAAAAAGGCTTGGCGGTTGAGTTGAAGGATGTGCACCTCTATGCCTCATTTCTGGCCCTTCATATTTGCTCCATTATCGTATCCCTGCCCCCTACAATCAGTAATATGGAGGCCAAGTCCATCCAGCTCACCCATGAGAGAATCTGGCAGTCCTTGTCCGCTTTTGTCTTGAACCGGAAGAAAGTCAATAAAATTCTCCCTTATGTTCACTTCTTCAGAAGTCATGTCAACATAATGAAGCACAAGGAACATCTGCTCTAGGTGACTCAGATCAGGAGTACAGTCATGAATAACTGCAAAATATTTTGCAGACTTCACCTTTTTAGTAATGTTTTCTTCACCTGCAACACTAACATCGAGATTAGCTCATTTTGAATATGAGGTCCAAGATAATGGTCATGGATTTTCACTCTTGATGTGTCGGACATGTTCTTGCATTGTAGGATCGAAGTTATCTATCATCTCAATTAATCCGAGAAATTTGCCATTGTTATGTTCATAAAGCCTTGCATTTGTTCCACGAAATGCTGAGTTATGCTCAGCTAGGCACTGCACAACTGCTACATGTGTCAACACTGATTGCCATTGTTCCTTCTCCTTGTTTATTTCTCTCTGCATGTACTCATCTATTGTCCTCATTGCTGAGAAACTTCACTTTATTTCAATCCATTTTGTTGCATTTTGAATATGCTCTTTAGATAATTCATGAGATTGCAATCAGTCATTGAAATGCTTCCAGTCATTGCAGCCTTCCTTTACTAATTTGTGTGCCATTTTTGAGCTGTACAATATGCAGCAGATGCAAAAAGCTGCATCAGCTTTCTTTGAGTACACCAGCCAATTTCTTTCAACCCTTTCTCCATTTGGTATTCTCCATGTGTATAAGTCTTCTGAAAAGTTTCAATTCTCATCATTCTTTGAAAAGACACAGTCACTACCAGTTATTTTCATAGGCCCTCTCTGCACTAAAATGTCTATCGTCTTGTTGTCGAATAAATCTGGCCAATTTGCTGGACCATACATTTCTTCTTCAGTGGAAATAACGTCGGGAGTATTGGCTGTTTCATCAACCTGTGTATATTTTGCACTAATATCCTTTTCCTTAGCCATGGTGGTACATTCGCTGGAGTGCACTAATTCAGCATTTTCCTCACTAGCCGAAATGCTTTTAAAAACCTTGAACTTTTCCAGTGAACCTTTCAGAGTCTTAACCATTTCTTCTCTCTTTCTTTTTGTGCCTTTTCTCCGCACCCGAGCTATATTTTCTCCACTTGTCTCTGTCCCTGGTAGTGCTAGCCATTGTATTCAAAGTAACAATAGGCCTGCTCCTTTACATTAATTAAACCATCGCCTTCAAACTAAACCAGAAACGAAAGGTCACACACATTCAAAGGTCGCCCCAGTGCGGGGCCCGGGGCGGTTGCCCCGATTCGCCATACAGCTCTGCACTGGGGATAACTCCCCTGCTCTTCTTCAAAATAGTACATGGGATTTTTTACATCAACGCAGGCGGGCAGATGGACCTCATTTTAACATCTCATCCAAAAGACAACAGCTCAAACAGCATAATGCTCCCTTTGTACAGCACTGAAGTGTCAGCCTTGATTTCTATACTCAAACCCGAAGTGGGATTTGAGCCCAGAACCTTGTGGTTCAGAGGTAAACATACAACCAATTGAACCACAGCTGACATCAAAGAGCATTGATGTACATTTGCATTACACCCCTAAACACTGCATTTATCCATATACTCATTCCCACAGTCACTCACATGCAATCATTTATGTACTCACAAACATACATCTGCACAAGAAACTCATTCCCAATAATTCAAGAATATGGTTGCACACATATACAGTGAAGTGACTTGCTAAATATGCTGTTGGTAAAATCAAATAGGTCAAACTGTTAAACTGTGTGATGTTTGTGAGTGAGAGAGAGAGAGGAAAGTGCACCAATCTGAATAATGTAACATAGTGCAAGAATATTAAACAAAGATTGATGTAAAAATTACAGAACAGCTTCCTGTTAAACGGGTGAAACCAGTTCTTACGTAAATAATGTCTCTGTGGAATCTCCTCTTCAGACTCAGTAACACCGAGCTTTCACATACCTCCCTGTGAATCAAATAAAAAGATGTTTATACACAGTGCACGTGTCACCAGCTGCTCACAACAACAACCAGACAACAAAGCTCAAGCCAGAAAACAAAGAGAATCAGTTGGTGGACATTTACACTGGAACATGAGGATTCTGAACTCTCATCTCCCTAAAACTCTTCCCCACAAACTAAAATACTCTTTTCACAATAGTGACTCTAGCTCAAACTCTGCCCTTCCCAAGACTATCCACACTGAGGCTCTGTCCTTAATGACCCATATTCTGCCTTACCCAGACAAATTCACACTCAGACCCTGCACCTGGATCACTGGTTCAGACTCCAGGAACTCCCTCCCTTAACAGAACTGTGAATGCACCTACACCACATGAACTGCTGATGTTCAAGCAGGTGGCACACCTTCTCAAGGGCAGTTAGGGATGGGCAACAAATGCTGGCCTTGCCAGCGATTCTCACATCCCAGGAACAAATAAAAAAACTCATGCTCTGACCCAGCCACCAAACTGTCCCCCATCTGCCTTTCCCCAGACTGAACCGCAACCTGACCCTGTCACCATACTGACCTACACATAAACTTTCCCCTCCTATTCAGACCGACCCACACTCAGATACAAACCCATAACATGAAAGGAAATCCAAAACTTCATTCTTTTGCCATATTTAAAAAATTGACTTTCTGCTGAACCAAAAAATATGGCTGCTACATGACCACAGGACTGGCCCTTTGTTATGGGAGCTACTACAAGAACAAAATAATTAATCCCTCAGCCTGTGAAATCTCACACCTCATTGTACAGACCCCTTGTAATCAAAGAAAGCAGAGGAAATGCAGACAAACTAGTTCCACAACCTGAACTATCACAAAAGAGAGAGATCGACATTTGTCAGGCAGAATTTTGCAGTCGGTGGACAGGTGCGGTTGGCGGGCCTAGGAGCGGCCAGGAAACGGCCTGCCGCTCACAATCAGCCCCTGATCGTGATTTCACCCTGGCCGGCCAATTAAGGCCCACCCAGCGTGAAACGTGGCTCCTCATTGGTTGGGAAGGGGTGGGCGGAGGCGGGTGCCTGTTGGCCGCCAGGTCCAATGGCGAGCCAGCAGCCGGTTTTAAAATGGCACAGGCAGCCCCTGGAGAGCTGCCACGGAAGAACGTCTCCTCTGCGTTGTCAATATGCAAATTATGGAGTTGAGTGCGGCTGGATACAGCAGGTGGGAGCACAGGTCGGATGGATACTCAGACCCCTGCTTTTTGAATGAGTGCCTCACAATCCTCTGGAGGAGGTGGCTGTCAGGAGGGACACCCTTGTCCCAGAAAATGGGAGGAGGAGGCCATCACACCTCACAAAGAGGGAATGGGAGGAGGTTGCAGCGCTGGTTAACAGCCATGACATAATGTGTGGTTCAATGATGTGCTACGCTCCAGAAGAGAGGTGTCAGCTGTGGCTCAGTTCATAGCACCCTCGCCTTTGAATCAGAGGGTTGTGGGTTCATGTCCCACTCCCGGAAACCAAGAACTGTGATTGTACTCGAAAGAGTTGCAATCTGTGACTGTTGATAACTGGAAAGAGTACCATGTTGGCATGGGTCAGTGTGCAGAAGTATTAAGGTATGGCCGTTCCCCCCCCCCATGGACCTCAGGGGTGCCAGAGTCTGAGTGCCAAATGTCAGTGACGCCGGAGCTGGCCAAGGGGGTGCACCTTGGCTGCTTGGACTGAGTCCCTTGTGGCTCGAGGGCCACGACTCAGATGTGCCCTGCAGGGTGTTCCTCAGCTGGGATTGGCCAGGCTGCAATGATGCTTTCAGGAGAAGACAAGCCATAACCAATTGGAGAAGTCACGGACAGACAGAGGCCCACCCAACCTGCTGCTGCTCACCAGGTTCGAGCAGGATGCCCTGGAGCTGGAAAGCTGGCAAGCTCCCCGTGCAACAGGGGTGCCAGATGAAGGTAAGAGTGCAGTGCACAGAGGTGAGAGTTTCGGATTGTGCAACCATTCTAATGTAGTCTCTTCATTGATGGGAGCCTCAAACCTGATGTCCCCCTTGATCATTGAAAGATGATAGCACCATGATGCAGATCTCCATTGTCTCACCAGGGTGCCTGGCATGCTCAGTGACAGAATGATGACTTTAACTAATGACATGTCCTTGTTCTCCCTTTTAGGTTCACCATCACGCACTCGCTCTCTGGACCCCAAAGGGCCACCCCTGATGCTGGAGGACTACTGGGATTCATTTGCACCTGTGTCACACCCGCTCTCTGAACCAGGCACCAGCTCAGATACCAGCACCTCGGTGGGCATTAGATTGGTGGCTAGAATGTCAGTGCACATTGGTAAGGGCACATCACACTTGCTCCCTCCCAGTTGGGGCCAGCACAGACTCCACTGGCCAGGGCCAAGGTCATCAAGGCCAACAAGACAGCAGGGTCAGCAGGCTGTCTCCAATGCAGGTGCCAGTGAGGGGGGAGCACTTAGACGTAGCACTCGCAAACGTAAGTTAAAGGCACCATGAGCTCAAGAGCAGCAGTTCACGGGTGATTTTCTGTTCATTTATGATTGGTTTATATGTCTGCTGGTGTGGACATCAACACCATTAATGGTAATTTAATTCTGCTTTCAAAGTGACAATAACATTAAATTTGCTTTGGTTCTGATGGCCTGAATATGCTTCTCCTTTTTTCTTTTTGGTGCAGGGTATGTCAGTATGTAATGCTGGACGTGAATGGCTCAATACTTTATTGCACAGTCACTGAGTGGAATTTGGGTGCAAATGGAAGGGTCATTTCAGACATCTGGGATGGAGGCGGCAGCCCTGGTATGAGGCGAAAGCAGATCTTTGGTAGCTGAGCTGAAGCAGCATTGGATAAAGGTGTCCCCGGAGGTTGCCGAGGTCTGCCTCCATGCCCCCAACGTTCTCATCACCGTGCTCCTCTTCTGACTCACCACTGGATTCAGCATCTGTGGCCTGTGCAGCTGGGTCAAGATCCTCTTCCTCCAGTGGGTCCCCCCTTACCAGTGCCAGATTGTGGAGAGCGCAGCATGTAACCACGATCAGTGACACCTGCTCTGGGGGATATTGTAGTGCACTCCCTGAACGGTCCAGGCATTGGAAGCACATCTTGAGAAGACCTATGGTCCTCTCTACCACCGCCCTTGTGGAGGCATGACTCCTGTTATAACGCTGCTCTGCCTCTGTTCTTGAATGGTGGAGAAGTGTCATGAGCCACCTCTTCAACGGATTGCCCTTGTCACCCAGCAGCCACTCAACCAGTCGGGCTGGAGCACAGAACAGCCTTGGCACCTGTGAGTGTCTCAGGATGTACACGTCATGGGAGCTGCCAGGGTACCTTGCACAGACTTGCAGAATCTGCATCCTGTGATCACCCTCTTTCTGTACATTCATGGAGTGGAATCCCTTCCTGTTAACGAAGGCGTTCGGCTGACCCACTGGCATCTTAATGGCCAAACGTGTGTAGTCGATGGCACCCTGGATGCGGGGGAACCCAGCAATCACTGCAAAGCCTCTGGCTCGCTCAGCCTGGCTGGCCTTGTCCATATGATAAAGAATAAAGGTCAGTACCCGCCTGAATAGAGCTTCTGTCACCAGATTGACGCAGCTGTGGACAGCTGATTGGGACATCCTGCATAGATCCCCCACTGACCCCTGGAAAGAACCGGAGGCACAGAAGTTGAGGGCTGCTGTGACCTTCAGAGCACTGGCATGGGGTGTCCACCCACACAGTTGAAGATGATCTCAGGCTCAATCACAAATAGTGGTCATGGTCTCCCTTGAGAGGCGGAGCCACCTTCGGCATCATACCTTGGACATATTGAGGTAGCTGCATCGCCACATGGAAACCCTGGCAGCAGGATAGTGGCATCTTCTGCAGCCCCTTCCGCCTTGCACTTCCTGCTGGCCTTGCGCCCCTTGTGCCTGCGCCTGTCCTCCCACAGGACCCTCCCCTGGAAGTTGTATTGGGACAGGTGGCCTCCTCTCCCTTCTGCCCCTGCCTTCCTCCTCAGAGGAGATGCCACCAGCGGAGACCACAATCTCCATTACCAGGGTAAAGGAAGACTGTCTGATAACTGGAAGGGTCCACATGGTCTGAATCTTCCGGGTGCCTTGCAGATGTTCAATGGCATTACCACCACTGAATGCCCCACTATCAACATCCTGGGGATTACCATTGACCAGAAACTGAACTGGACTAACCACAGAAATACTGTGGCTGCAAGAGCAGGTCAGAGGCTAAGGATTGTGCGACGAGTAACTCATCTCCTGACTCCCCAAGGCCTGTCCACTACCTACGCAGCACAAATCAGGAGTGTGATGGAATACTCCCCACTTGCCTGCATGAGTGCAGCTCCCACAACACTCAAGAAGCTTGACACCATCCAGGACAGAACAGCCCACTTGATTGGCACCACATTCACAAACATTTACTCCCTCCACCACCAACGCACAGTAGCAGCAGTGTGTACCATCTACAAGAAGCACTGCAGGAATTCACCAAGGCTCCTTAGGCAGCATCTTCCAAACACACGACCACTACCACCTAGAAGGACAAGGGTAGCAGATAGATGGGAACACCACCACCTGGAGGTTCCCCTCCAAGTAACTCACCATTCTGACTTGGAAATATATCACTGTTCCTTCACTGTCACTGGGTCAAAATCCTGGAACTCCCTCACTAACGGCACTGTGGGTGTACCTACACCACATGGACTACAGCTGTTCAAGAAGACAGCTCACCACCACCTTCTCAAGGGCAACTAGGGATGGGCAATAAATGCTGGCCCAGCCAGTGAAGCCTGCATCCTGTGAATGAATAAAATAAAAAGGCACCAGTAAGTCCTGAAATGAAGTCTGGAAATGCTAACAGTGAAGCTCCGAACAGAGATGTAGCTGCCAATTACCAATATGCAACCAGCATCAAACTATCTCCAAAACTCCTCAATACTCACACTGGCAATGCTGCAGAGCTTTTTTATCCCGCCCTTGGATGAGGTTTTTGAAATTGTCGGCTGCCTGCCTGCCTGTTTTGCCCATGCGACGAGCGCAAAATTGCACGGGCAATATAAAATCCAGCTTAATTGCCTTTTTAGTGGCCTTAACTGGCCTCATAATTGATGAGGGGCGCAGCTCCAACTCCCACTCGTGCCCATCCAATGAAATATCATGCGAGCGTGTGATGACATCGGGATGCTCACCCGATGTCATTGCATGCTATTTTACGCTCAAGCGTGTCAGACACGCGCCCATACGCCAAGCGAAAAATTCTGGCCATTATGTCTACAAAGCTGTTAATAGACTCATCTCACACATGGTCCAGGAACATTTCAAAAGTGGGCCATTGAGGGAACAATGGAATTCTGGCTAGAAGCACAGAAACTGAGTGTTAAGCTGCAATTAACCATTAATGTGCCATATCACATGACCCAAGCCTCTGGCCATTTGGATAGTTTTAACATTACATCTTTGGCCTCATATGCAGACAGCTGTTTTAATATCAACTGGAAAAGACTCAAGCAGCCTGGCTGAGCAAGCAGTCAGTCACCATCTCTCAACTCCATGAAACCTGCTTCATTTTTAAAAATCTCTGATCAACACTTGCCATCTATCCATAGTTGTGAAACTCCATTTTCTACCCCCCCCCCCACCCACCTTTACTGTGTGTGTTTGTGTGTGTGTGTGTGTACTGGAGTGGGAAGTTGCAAACACTCCTACCCTGGGTTTTGAATGTGAAATAAATTAGCTTTCTGAGTTGATCATAACATGAGTTTGCTGCGAGTTATTAGTAAATTGGATCACACAAACTGAGGGTTTGGGAAAACACGCACAGCATATTTTAAAAATAATTCAAAACACCTTCTGTTTATGGACATTTGGTGAGCAGAAAGAAGTTCAGTTTGCCTTTCTCTCCTATCCGTAACACAGGAGTCACCCCAACGCACCTTTGGTCCCTGCCCTGGCCTCCAATCAGAATAAACCTTACTGAAATAACCATAATTCAATATTGACAAACAGGAAAAGACCAGTGGTCCATCAAAGCTTCCCCACATTTGTGAGTGATAGCTGGAGCAACACAACTAGACACCACCCATTTCCCCTCTCCCCCAACGCCCACCCCATGGCAGCCATGTAACTTAAGGCAAAAAGAAAATAATCCAGAGCCAATGAAGGGAAAAAATCTGAAAAATTACTCTCCCAACCCCCTTAAGCGTTCGATACCAATCCAGGAGATCAGCTTGACCATGTGTCCATTAACCGCTAATCCACTCACCATCTACACAATATGATCAGTCAGAAGCTGATCCAGCTGCCTCTTGAAGGCTTGTAGAGAGTCAGCACTCTTGAAAGAAGTGGCTAGTGAGATAGTTGATGCATTGATATTAATTTTCCAAAATTTCCTAGATTCGGGGAAGGTTCCATTAGATTGGAAAAAAGCAAATATAACTCCTTTATTCAAAAAGGGAGACAAAAAGCAGGAAACTAAAGGCCAGTTAGCCAAACATCTGTCATAGGGAAAATGTCAGAAGCTATTATTAAAGGTGTTATAGCAGGGCACTTAGAAAAATTCAAGGCAATCAGGCAGAGTCAACATGGTTTTGTAAAAGGGAAATCATGTTTAAACAATTTATGGGCGTTCTTTGAAGGAGTCACATGTGCTATGGATAAAGGGGAACCAGTGGATGTACTGTATTAGATTTTCATAAGGCGTTTGATAAAGTGCTACATCAAAGGCTATTGTGGAAAATAAAAGCTCATGGTGTAGGGGGTAACATATTGGTATGGATAGAAGATTGGCTAGCTAACAGGAAGCAAAGAGTTGGCATAAATGGGTCTTTTTCTGGTTGGCAAGATGTGACGAGTGGTTTGTCACAGGGATCAGTGCTGGGGCCTCAACATTTTACAATTTATATAAATGACATGGATGAAGGGATGAAGGAATGGTTGCTAAATTTGCTGACGACACAAAGATAGGTAGGAAAGAAAGTTGTGAAGAGGACATTAGGAGGCTACAAAGTGATGTATATAGGCTAAGTGAGTGGGCAAAGATCTGGCAAATGGATAATAATGTGGGCAAATGTGAAATCGTTCATATGTCAGGAAGAATAAAAAAGAAGCTTATTATCTAAGTGGTGAGGGATTGCAGAGGTCTGAGATGCAGAGGGATCTGGATGTCCGAGTGCATGAATCACAAAAGGTTAGTGTGCAGGTACAGCAGGTAATTAGGAAAGCTAATAGAATGTCATCATTTATTGTGAGGGTAATTGATTATAAAAGCAGGGAGGTTATGCTTCAGATGTACAGGTCATTGGTGAGACCACTTCTGGAGTGTTGTGTACAGAATTGGTATCCTTATTTAAAGAAAGATGTAAATGCATTAGAAGCAGTTCAGAGAAGGTTTACCAGACTAATACCAGAAATGGGTGGGTTATCTTATGAGGAAAGGCTGGACAGGTTAGGCGTGTATCCACTGGAATTTAGAACAGCAGGAGGTAACTTAATTGAAACCTTTAAGATCATGAGGGGTCTTGACAGGGTGGATGCGGAGAGGATGTTTCCGCTTGTGGGAGAATCTAGAACTAGGGGGGTCACTGTTTAAAAATAAGGGGTCGCTCATTTAAGATAGAGATGAGGAGAAATTTTTTCTCTCAGAGGGTTGTGAGTCTTTGGAACTTCCTTCCTCAAAAGGCGATGAAAGCAGAGTCTTTGAATATTTTTAAAGCAGAGCTAGATAAATTCTTGATTAACAAGGGGTTGAAAGGTTATTGGGGGTAGGCAGGAATATGGGGTTGAGGTTACATTCAGATCAGCCATGGTCTTACTGATTGGCAGAGCAGGCTCAAGGGGCTGAGTGACCTACTCCTGCTTCTAATTCGTATGTTCGTATACACTCATCACACTATCCAGCAACAGATTCCAAAGGCTCAATACTCTCAGGGAAACAAACATTTGCCCAACATCCAGCCTATTTTCACCTCTTACATAGTTTAAACTCATGAACCCTCCCCAATCTGTTAAACTGAAATAATCTCTTAATAGGCAACTATCCAGTCCTTTAATTATTTCATAGACCTCAATCAGATCATCTCTACACCTACTCTGCAGGAAACCTGTCACAGAGATTGCTATATGATTTGTGGCTTTGGCATGTGCTCTGTCAGCTTTCTGAATGTGGACTGAGCAAAGACATGGCCAGCTGTTTCACAATAAAGGTAATATACAGAACAGCTGTAATGACCACACTCACTCGATTCCATCAGTAAAACAAGTGAAGAGGGCACTCAGTAGAGCACATACCTCCACCATGCTGTGTTAACTCAGCATTATTACAATGACAAAGATCTTCCTTGTGGCTTTTCCCTGCCTGGTTGATGTTCTGTAGCTACAAAACTGAAAATATATTTCTTATTAAGATCTTCCATCTCATTGAGGAGGTTTCAGGCCAATCCACATCCAACTTGAAAACTCTCACATTTTGACGGCTGTGACAAATTCTATCACAGCGGCTGAGACAATCCACAACATCCTAAAACAATCAACAACATTCCTAGAAAAAGTCAATCCACCCTATCTCCAAACGTTAATGGATCTTTTAAAAAAAATCAGGATCCGGATCCACAGCTTTGTCAAAAAATGACAGTTCTTCCTTGGGCCATATCCTATTTGTGTACCAAGTTTTATTGAAATCCATCCATTAGTTTCTGACACAAACAAAAAGGGACGAAAATATTACCTCCATCTGCCCACCTTCAGTAGCAGAGGTAACAACCCAAAAGAAACAGCATCCACTCTTGCCCATATGAGTGAGCTGGGCCAAAGAACTTCTCACTGTTCTTCTAGCATCTCTAACCTCTTCAGCAAAGCCCCTTACTGCCTTCTCCTTTACAAACCTGGCTGCTCTTGCACCCCACCTGATTCAAAAATTGTTTCCTTGTGCCTTTTTTTCTAACTCACTCTGCTTTCAAACAGACAAGGATCAAAGAATATTCTAATGCAATGGGTGTGAGATATGACAACCTGGTGAATTGAGGAAAATAATTTACAACCAATGTATTGATCACCTTTCATCCAGGAACCTTTTATAAGCTTCTGAGAAAACGCTTTGCCTAAAACATCCAACATTAAAATAACTTCCTTGATAAATCCTTTATTTTAAAAAAAATTTCTTTCATGGGATATGAGCATCGCTGACAAGGCCACCATTTGTTGCCCATCCCTAATTGCCCTTGAACTTAGTGGCTTGCTAGGCCATTTAAGAGGGTAGTTAAGAGTCAACCACATTATTATGGGTCTGGAATCACATGTAGGCCAGACCAGGTAAGGACGGCAGATTTCCTTCCCTAAAGGACATTAGTGAGCCAGATAGGTTTTTACAATAATAGATGGTAGTTTCCTGGACACCATCACTGAGAGTAGTTTGCAATTTCAGATTTGTTAACTCAATTCAAATTCCACCAGCTGCCATGGTAGGATTTACACACGTCTCCAGAAGATAAGCCTGGCCTCTGGGTTACTAGTCCAGTGACATTGCCACTATGACATGGTCTCCCCCTAAAATGTGGCAGCTTGACAATTCTTTACTGTAACGGTATCACACTTATTATAACACCATCACATTCAATGGGTGGAATCTTCTCTTCCCACCCTAAGTTCCATGGCGGGATCTGAAAGTCGGAGTTATTCCCACCATGGAACAGGGCGGGCTTTTACACAATCGTGCGCTCCCCGTCTCATTAGTTATGCATGCGCGCAGTTTGCATTGAGGTTTGTGGCAAGTCAGGCAGGAAGTTGGCACCCCGCTGACATGTCTGGGTGCCATATTTAAAAAGGACCCAGACAGGCCTTCATTAACGGCACCAGGACGCTGGAAGAAGGAAGAGCAGGAGAAGGCAATAAGCAGCTGCTCTCCACTTCAGCGATGCTTCCTGGAGCATCTCCTCAAGGCCGTGTAGGAAAGATTCCCTTCCCCTGGGATTGCCGCAGGAGGACCAACCGACTGACCACACCGACCTGGGAGGAATTCGCCAGGGCAGTCAGTGCCTGTGGGATCCAGGGGAGGGCCGCCCTGCAGTGCAGGAAACGGATGAATGATCTCATCCGTGCCGCTAGGTGAGTGAACCTTTCACTTTCCCAACTCACATCACCACACATTTTGTGTTTCCGTCATGGGCATGAAGTGGGCATCACTGGCAAGTCCAGCATTTCTCTTGCCCATCCCTAAATGCCCTTGAGAAGGTGGTGGGCTGCTGCCTTATTGAACAACTGCAGCCCATGTGCTGTGCTGGTAGTGAGGCTGCTGCAGGATTTTCACCCACCAACAGCGAAGGCACAGCCATAGGGTGGAGTACAAGGCAACTTGCAGGTGCTGCTGCTTCCATGCATCTGCTGCCATGCGACAGCGAGGTCTGTCTCCCCCAAGCATCTAGTGATGAAACATGCATAATCCAGAGAACCTTGGACAATCAAAGTGATTTGCTGCCAGAGGAGGTGGTGGAAGCAGGTACGATAGTGGTGTTTAAGAGGCAGCTGGACAAATACATGAATAGGATGGGAATAGAGGGATACGGACCCCGGAAGTGCAAAATGTTTTAGTTTGACAGGCAGTATGATCGGCTCAGGCTTGGAGGGCCGAAGGGCCTGTTCCTGTGCTTTACTTTTCTTTGTTCTTTGATTGATGAGTGCCACATTTGACCCAGCCAAGGCAGTCACTCATTCTCTTTTCCCTCCATTCTAGGTGCCAAGAGGAAGAAGGTGAGGCCAGCCCACGCACCAGAGCTAAGCCTCAGCCCCCAGGACACCTCAGAGGAGGATGAGGACTATTTCACACCAGTACAGTCATCACATCGTTCACCTGCACCCTCCACCAGCCCAGAAACACACACCTCGGTGGGTCACATATCTAGTCAAGGCTTGGACTCACATTCTGGTGTGTCACCTCACCACAGGGTCCACAGCAGAAGGTGGGGCAGTGACAGCCAAGATCTCTGGCACTCAGAGGACTGCTAGAGAAGAGGCCTCTGCGAAGTCTAAGTCAGATGATGAGCATCTAGAAGCAGCCATGGAAAAGATGCTGGAGTATCAGCGAGACGCAGGGGAACATCAGGCAAAGGTGGCAGAGGCCCTCAACAGAGTGGCATGAGAGGCGGAGGAGTCCATCCGCGTGTCTCTGATGTCATGGCTCTGACATGCGAGCGCACAGAAGTCTCCATGGAGAACTTGGCAGATGCTATGGTGACCATGCTCCAACTGAATGCCCAGTTTCTGCTGGAGATGCGCTTGGACCTGCACTCCATCACTAGCCATGGGTAAACTTCTGCAGTGGCTATGCGAGAGGGGGTTGGGGCACCTCAACATCTCTCTAGATGTCCCTTCTCCTCAAGCAGTCAAGGAGGAGCCCTCAAGAACCCAAAGACAGGGGCAGCGTTAGGCGGGCACCTCGAGGGTATCCACCCAGCACAGCCCAAGAGTGTCCAGGTGTTCCCAATACCCTCTGTCTGCGACCCCATCAGCTCCAGCTGCTCAGGCCGCAGGGATTGCAATTGCCCCTGAGCAGGAGATGCAAGCCTGCTGGTCCCTCCAGGCATTGGACCTCCAGAGGATGGCCGCTGAAGTTATCACAGATAAAAAGGCACAGCACATAAGAACATAAGGACTAGGAGCAGGAGTAGGCAATTCAGCCCCTCGAGCCTGCCCCACCATTCATTACGATCATGGCTGATCTCATTTCGGCCTCAACTCCAATTTACCGCCCTCTCCCCATAACCTTTCAACCCATAACGAATTTAAAATCTGTCTATCTCCTCCTTAAATTTATTCAGCATTCCGGCATCCACTGGATTCTGAGGTAGTGAATTCCACAGATTCATGACCCTTTGAGAAAAGTAATTCTTCCTCATCTCTGATTTAAATCTACCACCCCTTAGACTAAAACTATGGCCTCTCGTTCTAGAATGCCCCACAAGGGGAAACATCTGCTCCACGTCTACTATGTCTATCCCCTTTAGCATCTTATATACCTCAATTAGATCTCCTCTCATCCTTCTAAACTCTAGCGAGTATAGGCCTAAACGGCTCAATCTCTCATCATAAGACAAGCCCCGCATCTCTAGAATCAATCTAGTGAACCTCCTCTGAACCAACTCCAGTGCATCCTTCCTCAAGTAAGGGGACCAAAACTGTGCACAGTACTCCAGGTGCAGTCTCACCAGTGCATTGTACAGTTGCAACAAAACTTCCCCATTTTGATACTCTATTCCTTTAGCAATAAATGCCAAAATTCTATTTGCCTTCCTTATTATCTGTTGTACCTGCATATTAGCTTTCAGCAATTCATGCACGAGGACACCCAGATCCCTCTGCACTGAAGCATTCTGAAGTTTCTCTCCATTTAAATAATAAGTCGCCTTTTTATTCTTCCGACCAAAATGGATAATCTCACACTTATCCACGTTAAACTCCATCTGCCAAATTTTGACTCATTCACTAACCTCTCTATATCCATTTGTAAATTTCTTATTTCTTCATTGCAACTTACTATTTTGGTGTCATCTACAAATTTGGCTATAGTTTCTTCTATCCCTGAACCCAAGTCATAATATAGATTGTAAATAGTTGGGGCCCAAGGACCGAACCCTGTGGCACACCACTAGTTACAGCTTGCCATCCAGAAAAAGACCCATTTATCCTGACTCTCTGCTTTCTGTTGGATAGCCAATCTTCTATCCAAGCTAATATATTACCTCTAACTCCGTGTGATCTTACCTTGTTTATTAATCTTTTGTGCGGCACCTTATCAAAGGCCTTCTGGAAGTCCAGATATTCTACATCTACAGGATCCCCATTATCCACTTTGCTTGTCACATCTTCAAGGAACTCTAGCAAATTAGTCAAACACGATTTACTCTTCATAAAACCATGCTGACTCTGATGGATTGCATTTTGACTTTCCAAATGCTCCATTACTACTTCCTTAATAATGGATTGCAACAATTTCCCAACGACAGACGTTAAACTAACTGGCCTATAGTTTCCTACTTTCTGCCCCCTACCCCCCCACCCCCCTTTTTGACTAAGGGTGTTACATTACCATTTTTCCAAACCACTAGAACCTTTCCAGAATCCAGGGAATTTTGTAATATTATAGCCAATGCAGCCACTATCTCTGCTGCCACTTCCTTTAAGACCCTGGGATGTAGGCCATCAGATCCTGGGGACTTGTCACAATCCCAATAGTTTGCTCAGTACTTTTTCTCTAGTAATAGTGATTGTTCTAAGTTCCTCCTTCTCTATATCCTCTGCACTACCTGTTACTATTGGGGTGGTACTAGTGTCCTCCATTGTGAAAACTGAGGCAAAATATTGATCAAGCGTCTCTGCCATTTCTGCGTTCCCCACTATTAACTCCCCAGTCTCATCCTCCAAGGGACCAACATTCACTTTTGCTACTCTCTTTCCTTTTATATACTTGTAGAAGCTTTTGCTATCAGTTTTTACGTTTTGCGCTAGTTTTCTTTCATAATTTACCTTTGGTGATTTTATTATTTTTTTAGTAACCCTGTGTTGATCTTTAAAAGTTTCCCAGTCTTCTAGCCTGCCACTGACCTTTGCAGCTTGGTATGCCTTAGTTTTTGCCTTTAAGTTATCTTTAACTTCCTTGTTTAGCCATGGATGCTTTTTCTCCCTCTTACCATCTTTCTTCCTCGTTGGGCTATATTTTACTTGGGAGGAATTGAATATCTCCTTAAATACCTGTTCATCAACTGTCTTACCTTGTAGTCTTCCTGCCCAGTCCAGCAGGGTCAAATCTGCCCTCATACCTATGTAGTTACCTTTGTTTAACTCCAGAACACTAGTGTGGGACTCAAGTTTCTCACTCTCAAACTGAACTTGAAATTCTATCATGCTATGATCACTCTTCCCTAGAGGATCCTTTACTATGAGATCCTTAATTAATCCCATCTCATTACACAAAATCAAATCCAGAATAGCCTGCTCCCTGGTTGGTTCCACAACATATTGCTCCAAGAAACAATCTCTAATACACTCTATGAACTCTCCCTCAAGGCTACCCTTGCCAATTTGATTAGTCCAGTCTATATGCATATTAAAATCACCCACGATTATTGCCATGCCTTTCTTACATGCTCCCAGTATTTCCTGGTTTATACTGTGCCCTGCTGCTAACCTACTGTTTGGGGACCTATAGATTACTCCCTCTTTCCCTTACTATTTCTTATTTCTACCCAGACTGACTCTACGTCTTGCTCTCCAGTGCCTATATCATTCCTCATGATAGCACTGATCTCTTCCTTTACTAACAAAGCTACACCACCTCCTTTTCTTTCCTGCCTATCCTTCTGAAACACTGAGTACCCTTGGATATTCAACTCCCAAACCTGTTCTCCCTGTAACCACGTATCAGTAATCGCCACCAAATCATACCTATTTATCTCTATTTGTGCTGTTAACTCATTAGTTTTATTCTGAATGCTACGTGCATTCAGATACAAAGCCTTTAAGTTGCCCTATTGTCAATTTTCCCTACTCTTATATGATTCTTTGGTGCAATATGGCGTTCACACACTCTGTCCCTTCCTTTCACTTTTTGATAGCAATCAGCCTCGTCACTAACCTGCACTCTTACCCTCTCAAACTTTGATTTTTTATATTTCCATGCAACTGAACCCCCCCCCCACTATTTAGTTTAAAGCCCTATCTACAACCCTAGTTATGCGATTCGCCAGGACACTGGTCCCAGCATGATTCAAGTGGAATGGAATAGCTCCCTCTTTCCCTGGTACTGGTGCCAACGTCCTATAATTCGAACCCACTTCTCCCAAACCAATCTTTGAGCCACACATTTACCTCTTTAATCTTATTGACCTGTGCCAATTAGCTCGTGGCTAAGGTATAATCCGGAGATTATTACCTTTTTGGTTCTTCTTTTTAATTTAGCCCCTAGCTGCTCGTATTCCCTCAGCAGAACCTCTTTCCTTCTTCTACCTATATCGTTGGTACCTACATGGACCACGACAACTGGATCTTTCCCCTCCAACTCCAAGTTCCTCTGCAGCCCAGATGAGATATCCTTAACCCTGGCACCAGGTAGGCAACACAGCCTTCAGGATTCTTGATCCTGGCTACAGAGAACAATATCTATTCAACTAACTATACTATCCCCGATTACACCTCTGCTGCAGATGGCAGTGATGCACCTAGACGTAGTGGTAAAGTTAGGAAAATTAAGAAGTTTTGAACTAATGCTGGTGGCACAGGCGTCCAATCATTGTATATAGTTTTTGCACTTCTAAATATATGTTGTCTTGCACTGTTTGAAAGTCTCTTGGATTCATTCTTGCTGCTAGTTATTTTAATGGTTGCGCACACTCCACCCCTTCCGAGGGGTACTAAGAATGGGTCTTCCTGCCCGTAGTACATATCTACGCATGGAGACATCGTTCTTTGACAAGGAAGATGACTGCCACATGGCAGATTGAGAGGCCTCTCAATCACACAATTCCACCTGCCTCCATTGCCCTCAAGACTCTAAGGAGAGATCTTGTCACTATGAAATGACTAACCACATGAGCCCTTGTCAGGCAGGTCCATTCCCATGGGAGGATGGAAGTTTGCAGTCATGAGTTGGCTGCCATTCACCTGCATGCCCCTTGTAAGCATCCCCCTCTCACCCTCCTTCACTAACTCTGCCTGGAGCCGATGGAAAATGGCTCAGAGCAGCTCTACACCTTTCTGGGATCTGGTTGTAGTGAGAACCCGCTGGGCCAGACCTGCTACTGCGTGGTCTTCACCAGTGAGGATTTGCAAAGCAAAAGCTCCCATATAGTCTCCTTTGGTTGTCTAGTTGTGCTGACCTTCAGCTCCACCCACCTGAGAAGACCCTCCCCCACCTCAATGTTTTGCAGTTGGACATCGAGGGCGTTGCCTTGGTCTGGAGCTGGCTCTGTCTCAGGGTGCTGCGTGTCACATATCAGACTCCCCCTGTCATCTACCAACTTCCCCCGTCACCATCAACGCCCCTCCCCCCGACCTTATTGTCATCATAACTCTTCTCTCGATAACCCTTGAGCCTCCTCCCATCACCCTGGACCCTATCACCATCTACTTGAACATGCCTTCCCACCCCACTGAGCCCACACCAGTCACCGTTCCTATGCCCACCCTGATCCTCCCCACTCCGTAATCTGTGCCACCATCCTTGTCCCCCTCAATCACCACCCCGGATGAAAACTATACCTGCCATACCTGGGCCCTGACCCTACCACCCTGCGACATCCCACGTCCCCTCTCACAGTCACCGTCCCTCCTATCACCAGCGCCCTCAGTTCTTCTCCTAGGATTCCAACATTGACTCAACTGAACCCTCCCTCTGAAACACTCTGGCCCCAACCCCCTTACCCTTCATGCCTTCCTTCCCCCCCTCACTCCACCCAACCCATCTTCTCCCGATCCAGATTCTCCCTCTTTGTGTCTTTCACCCTTCCCCTCTTCAAGTCTCCCCTCCTTTGTGTCTTCCCCCCCACTCCATGTCTTCCACCCTCCCCCCCTTCATATCTCTTCCCTCATCTCATGTCTTTCATCCTTCCCCCTTCGTGGGTTCCACCCTCTCTCATTTCACGTCTCCCACCCACTCCCCCACTTTGTCTCCTCTGGGCCTCCCCCACTTGGTGTTTTCATGTGCACCATACCTGCGGTCAGCTCCAGTGGTGCAGACAGCTTCAACTGAAAGGTTAGTGCTCTAAAATTCTCCCTCACTGGGTGGGCATGTGCAGTCGGGTAATGGAACAGCGTAAATTTCCACTGGCGGGGTGGAAGATTTGATGGGGACACACGATTCTAGTCTGTTGGGGTTTTAATGAGTATCCATGAGGTACAAAATGTGTTCCTGCTGAGCTTCAGCAGGAAACTCGACCAGCCATCAACCCACCATGAACATTGGGAGGGGAAGGTCCTGACGTTGGGAAACTGATTTTTTGCATCCCACCATATCTTCTGGCCCCACCCACCACAAATCCCGCTTCATGTCTCCTCGCCCTTTGCATCTTCTCCTGCCTTTCTTGTCTTCCACTCCCCCCCACTTCATGTCTCCCCCCCCCTCACTTTGGGATGGGAAGATTCTGCCCAATATTACACAATCATATTTACCATAACTGTAGCTTCACTGTCAGCTTCACTGTAACTAGATATTATTCAGTGCAACATTATTAGACTCTATCACACTAACACATTCATTTTGACACTAATAAACTCGCTGTAACTATGGCACACTCACTGTAATACTGGCATACTAACATTATCACATTCACTGGATCTGTGCCATACTCATTGAAACATCAGTGTGCCCTGTCATAACACTAGTTCGTGTTCATGCTATGGAACTCCCGGGGTTATGATGAAATCATAGAATCATAGATTAGTTACAGCACAGAAGGAAGCCATTTGACTTGTTGCGTCTATGCTGGTTCTCTGTAAGACCTATTCAGCTAGTCTCACACCCTTACCTTTTCCTTGTAACCCTGCAAATTTTGTCGCTTTAGATAATAATCCAATTCTCTTTTGAAAGCCACAATTGAATATGCCTCCACCATAGCGTTGCATTCCAGATCCTAACCACTTTCTGCATAAAAAAGCTGTTCCTCATGTTGCTTTTGGTTCTTTTGCCTTAAATAGGTGTCCTCTGGTCATCCACCCTTCTGCCAATGAGAAAGCTTCTCCCTATCTACTCTGTCCAGACCACTCATAATTCTGAACACCTTAATCAAATCTTCTCTTAACTTTCTCTTACCTAAAGAGAACAGACTCAGCTTCACCAATCTTTCTACGTAACTGAAGTCTCTCATCTCTGGAACCATTTTTGTAAATATTTTCTGCACCCTCTCAAAAACTTTCACATCCTTCCTAAAAAAGTGTGGAGGCCAGAATTGGAGACAATACTCCAGTTGAAGCCAAAGCAGTGTGTTATAAAGGTTCACCATAATCTTCTTGCTTTTTACTCTGTGCCTCGATTTATAAAGCCCAGGATCCCACAAGCTTTAATTAACCGCTTTCACAACCTGCTCTGCCACATTCAATGGTTTGTTCACATATACCCCCAGTCCTTCTGTTCCTGTACCCCATTTAGAGTTGTGGCCTTTGTTTTATATTACCTTTCCCCATTCTTCCTACCATTCTTCTCTGCATTAAATTTCATCTGCCACATGTACACCCATTCCACCAGCCTATGCCCTCATGTCCTCTTGAAGTCTCTCACTTTCCTCCTCAGTTCACAAAATCAATGAAATGAACTTTGTGAGTATCTTACTCTAGGTTGGATAGATCCTCCACATCTTTAGTCTCGAGCCTGTGATTTTCACTGAGTGTTGGCTGAAATAGAGAATATTGGATACTTCAATTTTTTCCACTAATCAAAGACCCTGAAATTCAAAACATCAAATATAGACATCTTTCCCCTTGGGAATCTCAAAATCGCTGCAAATGATTGAACATTTGTTTTCATTGGAAACGAGGAAGATAGGTGGGGGAGGTGAAGAACAGGGAAAAGACATTCAAAGAAAAGTAAATGGAAGTGAGGAGAGATCCGAAATGAAAGAAAAAAAAGAATCATAATTTATGTTGCATTGTCACATCTCACAAAAAACACCACAAAGCAGATCGCAATGAATTATTTCTACTTTCAAGAAGTATTTTCCGTTGGCAAATGTAACGATTTATACACAACAAAGTACCACAAACAGCAATGAGAAGTATAACCAATTAATCTGCTTTTTGTGGTGGTGGTTGAGGAAAGAACATTGACCAGGACAGCTGGAGAACATTCCTGGTCTTTAGTGAATAGCACCATAAGAGGGATGATGTGCCCTTAGGTGCACTGTGCCTGTGAGGCAGGAGTTGTCCAGGGTGTTCCCTTATGGTTCTGGGGAACTCCAAGCACGGGAATTGACTGGGAAAAGTACCAGAATAGTTGAGAGGAAAGTTGGAATGAGCTGCAGGCCTGAGTACCGATACTAGGGTGCTGCTTTCCAGGGATCCACCACTGCAGAATCAGAAGAGGTGAACAGAAAGATTAAAGATGTCCCAAAGACAGAAACAAATATTCTATTGAAGTGACTGGTGACCTTCAGCAAGTAGGTCAAAGGTACTGGTGGTAGGCAGAGGCTTCTCCTGAGTCCTTCTCTCTCCATTTATGCTGGTCTTGTGGACCTACTGCTACCTCTCATCCCTAGGCTCCAGGGTATAGCAGCTCAAGGGGTCAACAAGAGGGAACTGAGACATGAAGCAAGAACATGTCCTGTGCTGGAATGTGCTTGCATTGGGCGGAGAAGGGGCAGTCATCAGGTGTCCCAGCCTTTATGGGAGTCAGTGGACTTGGCAGGGGGGATGGTGTGTGGGGTTGCATGGGAGGGGCACCACACAGCAGAGAAAATTCAAAGTTGGGCCATAGAAGTGGCGACAGGTCTCAGTATCTGGTTTTCACTGCCATTATTTCAGTTGAACTGGGGCAGGATAGTGAAGGAAAATCCAGGCCATAACTTCTGTGTCATTTCAATGACTCTGAGTAGAAGAAAGACTCACATTTATATAGTGCCTTTCACAACCTCAGGACATCTCAAATCAATTACAGCCAATTGAGTACTTTTGAAATGTAGCCACTGCCATAACGTAGGAAATGTAGCAGCCAATTTGCACACAGCAGGCTTTCACAAACAGTAAAATGATAATGATCAGATAATCAATTATAATGATGTTGGCTGAGGGATAAATATTGGCCATGACACTGGGGAAAACTCCCTTGGCTTTCTTTGAAATAGTGCCATGGGATCTTTTATGTCGATCTGAGAGGGCAGATGCGGCCTCAGTAATGCACTGGAGTGCCAGCCTGAATTATGTGCTCATGTCCTGGAGTTGCGATTTCTAAAAGTAGATAAATAGTTTTCATTGGTTATTTGATTTCAATTGAACAAAAGAAACTCTGATTAGGTAGAATCTCTGTTGGATTGGTACCTGTTTATATTTGAAGTCTTTCTCAAGAACATCTTCAACAGTGTCCTCAGACTCCCAAGCCCCTGTCCTTCTGGATGTTCTGATGATGTCCTGCTCTTTGTATATTGTCCATTTGTTCAGGTTCTTAATTGTCGGATGAGGAAGCAATGTTTCTGAATCCAACCAAGTTAAATGTTCACTATTGAAATGCCCCCTTTGTGCCCAGTGAATCTCTTTCATATCCTGAAAATACTCAGTGTCTTGGGCACATTTGACCTGTTGCTGAGGATCTGTTCTCAGATGGGATGGGAAGGGTCGGTTGGGATCTGAAAGGGCTATTTTTCTTTTCTCCTGGTCTTTTCTCAGTAGCTTATTCACTAGCCTGGGACTAGTGACTATATCCTGGCAGTGAGGAACATTCTTGGCCCTCCATATCCTGGCATCTTTTGGTTGATGTTTTGAAGTCTTTCTCTCTGAATTAGATTGTGTGATGTCCCCTAAAGCATGAAGTTTGTCTCTGTGTCTACTCTGAGGCCTCCCACTGGCATCCATGTACAAGTAATCTGGCTGGGCTGACACTGCTACTTTGTAGGGCTGTGGGCTATCTCCATGTGCCCTTTCACTTCTACAACTGGCTAACACAGTTGCTTTTGATTTCACCAGTCGGTGTACTCGTGGGAGCACGATAGCATATTTTGCATCACTGCTACTGAACTTCTCCTCAACATCACTCTGGTCCTCACTCCGATGATGCTTGTTCTGTCCATTGGCTTCCATTTCTGGAACAAGCTCTATGTCATCAGGCGCCATTGTTTCAGCACCACCCGTGCTGCAGGGGGTAGTGTTGTTTACCACGAGTAACTGACAAGTTCCTTCTTCCCCCACATTCAAATCTGTATTGGTGATACCAGGGGAGTGACCTTTCCGGCTGACCTGCTCTGCTGTACTAGCAAACCTGATTGCCATGCGTCTCCTGAAGCCACCAGATTTCCCATGCTTGTTCTTTTGCTTCATGCTCAATGTCTTTGACAACCACTCAGTGGTTCCAATCACCTTGGTGACAGCGACCAACTTGGATCTGGGTTGTAGGATCTTGGGGATCTGACGGCAGATCCATCCAGTGACCCTACGAATGGCGGAAAAACGCTGGCAAGAATTCCCCTCGATCCTGGGGCTCCCAGGTTCAGGTTCAATAACATCTGCCACTGCTGTGTTCTCCTCTGTCTTCAGTGTCCGAGCTTTACGTTTCCTGATCGATGCAAGTTTCACCTTCCCTACAACCTTTGCAATCTTTTTCTGGCGAATCAGAGCCTCCAGATTCTGCGGACATGGTATCTGGTCTTCATCAAGGTGGTCTTCTGCATCAGAGCTCTCAGCAGAGCTGCTCCGCCAGCGTCTCTCTTTCCCCGAGGTTTGACCTGTAGGTTTCTCCTGGACTAATGCACCTTGTTGGGTTTTACCAATCTTAACAGCTACCTTCACCAGTTGGGACAAGCCACCCCCTGCTGCAGCTGATGTAAGAGGCTGTTTTGATCTTGCTCTAACATCTCTGCTTTTAGTCCTAAGAGAGTGAATCAGGTGTGACTGGTGTGAGAGAATGTTGAGAGAAGGGATGGTTTTCACATCAGTTGACTCCTCAAGATTCTGCTCATCACCAGACTGATCTCCCTGCTTGATGTATTGTTTCTCTGCAGCGTTTCTCTTCATTGCTTCACACATCCGAGACGGATACCTGTGCTGAACTTGGACTTTCAAAAACTTCTCTCTGGTTTTAGACTCCTGCTTGGTCTCTGCTTGACCTGTTCCCTTACTTTCTTCTTTAGCTTTGACTTTCATACCCATTAAAAGCTTCTTTTTCACATTCATCTGTAAGGTTTTTCTCTTGAGAATTTCCTCTGTACCACCGACCTCATTCTCAGCTCCCTCTAGTGATCGCACCTGGTTTTTTGGTTTTCCCTCTTCATTATTACTCTCTTCATCACTGTCTCCCTGCTTATCCTCCTGTCCCTCACCATCACTTCCAACACTATCTTTTGGATTTTGACTGATAATACTGTTGTGCAACTTGCTTTGGCTTCCTCTCTCACTAGTCACTGAATTATCTTCTTTACTGTCCTCCCCACTGCTGCTTCTGTCATTTTCTGCAGTTACTGTTTCATCAGCTACTACCCCCTTCCCCGTCTCTTCATCTCCAGTCTCCTTCTTGTCTCCTTCTTCCTCTGAACCCTCACTCTCAGTACTATGCTCACTATCTTTCCTCCTAACTTTCCTTTCATGAATATCCCTCCTGGAGCTTGACTTGCCATCCTCCAAGTTAGTTACTGAACCCTCACTGTCAGTGCTTTCTTCATTGTTATTTGGTTCCTTGCTGGATTCCACTAAACTCTCACTGTCTTCATCACTGGGATCATTACTGACCCCCTTTCTGCTTCTTCCAATTTTTCCTGCTGGTCTTGTGTTGGAGATTCCTCTGCTCTTCAACTTGCTGGAATCATTCACTTCATTAAATGTCTGGAATTTCTTCTCCTTATTTCCATTTCTCCTTACTTTATTTCCCTTTTCCTTATCCTTTCTTGTTGATGTGTTGCCTTTATCTCCCTCTATCTTGCTGACTTTCCCTCCCTCACTCTTCTCCAACTCATCTTCAATAATCTTCCTTCTCCCAGGTTTCAGCCTCTCTTTTCCCTTCTTCTCATTGCATTTTTTCTCACTGGTTTTAAATTCCTTTAGGTTTATTTTTTGAGTCTCTCTTGTCTTGTCTGGCTGTGATTTCCTCTTTCCTTTCATGTCCTTTGACTTCTCATTCCCTCTTCTCCCCGTTGTCTTCTCCCTCGCTCCTCTCCCTAATATCAGCTCCTTCTCTCCGTCCTGTTTGTCAGTGGAATTTGGCTTGTTCACCCTCACATCCTCCAGTTTACACTTGCATTCTACATCGCCTTGGTCCCCTCGTCCTTCCTGAAGCTGTCCTGAGTGCTTGACCCCTGACCTCTGCTTTCCATGGCCAGTATGGGGAGAGAATGCTCTTCTGGGGCTGGACTCTCTGTTTTGGTGAGTCCGTTTGGAATCTATCTCTGAGATTGTGGTTTTCCCTTTCTGACCCTGCTCCATACCCTGGGCTCCATGGGTTGTTTTTCTTTGGGGGGTGGATTTTGGCATGTTCACAGGAGATAGTGCTGCTTTCAGATCTAAATGCTCCTGGAGAGAAAACCAAAATGAAAGAGGGATGGGAGTCTCATGATTTCACAGGAAAGCAGTTTACAAAAAACTTAAGCCTGGCACACAATAACTGGGGCTGCAGTTATACTACACTCCTCCTTTTCAGGTTCCCATTCAAGCAAAGAGGCACAGGAGCTGCCCAGAAGTTATTTCCTGATCTGATACCAGAGAGTGAGCCAGGTAGTGTAAAACGTCTATGAAGGGAGGCCCACTTGAATAATACCCAGATGGCTGGCTGGACAATGTCTATAATTTCAGTCATGCAGAGGAGCACTAGGACCACTTCCAGCCATCTCCTAACGTTGAGGAGCCCTGGGCTCTTTCCCCATCTCCTAATACTGGGGAACATTGCAAACACCCCTGCCCAGCCTCTGTCTCTTAATATTGGAAAGCACTGAGCTCTCCTCCTTTCTCCTAATATTAGGGAGGAATGGGCTCCTTCTTTCCTAATATTAAAACTAACCATCCAGGTAGCTGAGCTGTATCTGCATGCCAGTTATGTACATTATGGAAATTCTACCGGATGAAAGCCTTCCCCCAGGAGCTAATTGCAACTGGGCAACCTGGAAGTGCCTTAACAGACTTAGGACTGGTGTAAGTCATTCAAAGGTGTCACTAAGCAAATGGGGATATACAACCAGCCCGACAACTTGTGAATGTGGAACTGAGCCACAGACTATGCAACATCTCCTGCAATGCCTATCGCTAGAGGAACCCTGCACTGTTGCAGATCTTGCCGAATTCAACAACAAGCCGCAAAAATGTGTCCAGTTCTGGCTGGGCCAAGTACAGACTGTCCGTGGACACGATAAGAAGAAGTTATGTACTCTCTCAGGTTAAGAGGCTAATTGCATTTCCTGAAAAGGGGGGGGGGGGGGGGGGCATTCATTTTCTAATTAAAAGGCACTTTCTGATCAAATAGATATCCTTTGTTAAAGAGGAAACATTCTGAAAGTGAATAGTCTCTCTGATATAGGGAGCATATATTCCAGGTTAATGGAACATTTGCCTTTGATGAAACAAAAGATATTCCGATAAATGGGACTGTCACTCCCTCCCTGTGATAAAGGGGTCATATGCCCTTATTAATGGAGTTGGATATTCACTTGTGGTTTTTACCTGTGAGCTGTATCCTCAGCTGATTCCAGTAAATGAGCAACAAATCCTTGTCTGGAACTTGATGAAGAATAGATCTCACTCCCACTTTAGATTGTACCTCTTTCCCAAAGAGTTCCTTTTGCTCTTCAAACACAAAGGATGGTGTAAACCTGCGTTCCCTGCGTGTCATCCATTGACTTATCCAACAGGTCCGTGTGAACCTACTAGATACGAGGCTGCAGGAGGTAAGTGATAGTCTGACAATGATGACGCTGAATAATTCAGATTTATTCACAGCCACACACATTATCATTTAGCAACTCTTGGGTTGTACAAACAAATGTTGTTCAACCAAGGATACAGAAGAACCAGATGGCACCTTGGTAGAATCGCTGTTTAATATGGCATAAATCTGTAGTTTTCTGTTGTACTGTGCATATTTGGAAGTAAAGAAGGTTGGTGAGCTGGTGCCATTAGTGTTCCAATATAATAAGATTTGAAAGGGTCATGTTTCCACTTTGAAGAATATGATGCTAGAGTTCATTCATAGCTCACAACATTACTGATATCAGAGCGCTGAGATCAAATATTCATTATTGAGAGAAAAAGTCTATGAAACACATGGCAAGGCTTAGTTATTAATATTGCATAGCCCTTTTGTTTAGTAATTGACTGTTGTTCACAGGGTTGGACTGCCTTTAGCTGTTGGGTAATGTGAGCTTTGGACAGGTTTAAGAGGGAGCTTGTAGAGTCAAACTCTGAGTCAAGGAGGGAGCTTCTCATTACATATTCCAACACACCAGCTCCCCAGGGTCAATCTCAGTCAACATCATCCCATTAAACAGTGCATTCCAGCACACCAGCCTTAAACCTCTTTGGTTGGCCGAGGTGTTGCCAAGGTAATGTGACTCTTTTACACTTGCTAGAAATGATGTACATTCACATGCAGAGACCCATTCTTTGCAAACAAAAGAAATATGTTCAAGCCTTGTGCCTTTTTTTAATTACCTGGGAGCTTGGGGAGCCTATGGTTTCCCATTGCTTTCGCCATGGCAACATTTCAGCCAATCAGAGTGGACTTGCCAACCAATCAGCACCCTTTTCTCCTGTCGTATAAATTGTTTTGATTGTTTGAAATTTGGCATTCTTGTGTTTGTGCTGATAAGTGCAAGCTGAAAAGCTTCATATATAATTAAAAGGAGCACAATGGGGATGATTATCATGGGCTTTTTCTAGTCCCCTCCATGGGAAGAGATAGCCTCACCTAAATGATTAAGACTTTAACTACCTTGATCAAACACCAGCCCACCTTTCATTATCTCAAATGCTCAGGATTGCTTTTTGTTTCTGTCTTGCCAGATATGTTTTCCTGCATAAATTTTTCCACCAGGGACAGGTGGTACGGCACGGTCCAACTACTTGGAGCGTTCCGCGGCAGCGTGGCCAGACCCATCCTTCGCAACACCGGGGACAGGTAGAACCTCAGCACGTAGTGACACTTGGTGTTTGCGTACTGAGGGTCTACGCACCGCTTGATGCAGCCACACACAAAGGTGGCCATCAGTATGAGGGCGATGTTGGGCACGTTTTTTCCCCCTTTATCTAGAGGCTTGTACATCGCGTCCCTGCAGACACGATCCATTTTCGACCTCCAGATAAAGCGGAAGATGGCTCGAGTGATCGCCATCGCGCAGGAGTGTGGAATGGGCCAGACCTGCGCCACGTACAGCAACAGCGAGAGTACCTCACACCTGATGACCAGGTTCTTACCCGCAATGGAGAGGGAGCGTCGCTCCCACATGCCCAGTTTCCTTTTCACCATAGCCACTCGCTCCTTCCAGTTTCTAACGCATGCCCCGGTCCCTCCGAACCATATCCCCAGCACCTTCAGGCCGTCAGCCCTGACAGTGAAGGGGACAAAGGATCGGTCAGCCCAGTTCCCAAAGAACATGGCCTCGCTCTTCCCACGATTTACCTTGGCTCCCGAGGCCAGTTCGAACTGGTCGCAGACGTGCATCAGTCTGCGCACCGACAGCGGATCCGAGCAGAAAACGGCGACATCGTCCATGTACAGGGAGGCTTTTACCTGAGTGCCTCCACTGCCTGGGATCGTCACTCCTCTGGCAGTGGTCAGCACGTAACGTCCTAGAGGCCCTGAGGGAAAAGGAGAGGGTGGACCCTGTGGGATGGTTCCCCGAGCAGACTGTCAAAGTCATTTGGCAGAATGCCTCATCGCCAGAACTTTCCAACAAGCACCAAGACGTAGCTTGGCTGGTGGTGAGAAAGGCCCTCCCCGTCAGATCCTTCCTACACGCCAGGAGTCTCACCCCCTCTGCACGTTGCCCTCGAGGTGGCTGCGGTGGGGAAGAGACCGTTGTTCACCTCCTTGTGGATTGTGCCTTTGCAAAGAAAGTCTGGAGAGAGATGCAGTGGTTGCTGTCGAGGTTCATCCCGAGCAGTTCTGTGACACAGGACTCTGTGCTCTACGGGCTGTTCCCAGGGACACACACCGAGACAAACATCGACTGCAGCTGGAGGATCATCAACTCGGTGAAAGACGCGCTTTGGTCTGCCCGAAACTTGTTGGTCTTCCAGCACAAAGAGTTGTCCCCGACCGATTGTTGCGGACTGGCACAATCCAAAGTCCAGGACTACGTGCTGAGGGACGCACTAAAGCTTGGGGCAGCTGCCGCAAAGGCGCAATGGGGAAGGGTCGCTGTCTAAGACCTTTCTACCACAGCGCACCGAGAGACTGGGAACTGTTTAGAGCCCCTCGGGCTGTACAGATCAAAATGAAAGGCTGTAAATGATTGTAATATTGTTTGTACTGATGCACCTGGTGATACATTTTGTAAAAGTTTAACCTGGATTGTACCCTTGTAATGTTGTTTTTGAAATGGTTTTGAATGTGATTGAAGATTTTTTATGAATAAAGTATATTTTTACAAAAAAAAAAAAAAGTCTTGCCAGATATGTTGGCATGTGAAAGCTGGTGAAGTACGAGGACAGAGCTCACTGCTCAGTGTATACCCTGGGGAGGAATAGACTGGGAGCCGCTTAGGGCACTGGCTTTGTTGAGACAGTTTGAGGATTGTCGAATTCTGCTGTTAATGTGTGGGGGGAGGGTCACTCACACTGCACACGGAGCAGAGAGGGAACCAGAAATACCGTCTTGCCAGATATGTTGGAGACAATGCATGGTAGTCCTTGATTGAATGGAATGCACTCCCTATCTCGCTAACCTTCTTTTGCTCTTCAACCCTCCTGCATTCTCAGTGTTGCTCCAATTCTGGTCATTTGTGTCTTCCCAATTTCCATTTCCCTTCCATTGGCCACTGTGCCTTCAGCTGCTTAGGCCCTAAGCTCTAGAATTTCCTCCCGAAACCTTTCCCTATTGGTGAGCTGTGTTGCTATGTGACTTTCTCAGAATACATAAAGAATAGTTAATATCGTTAAATAGACACCCACTCATTGACATTCATGCATTCACTCACTCATTAGTTCATTCATTCACTCAATCATTTAATCACTCACTTATTCATTCATTCTTACTTTCACAGCATCAGTGGGCCGGCTCTTCAGGGAAGTATACTTGATCTCATTGTTTTCACCTCCTTTGCTGATCTAGTGATGACATACAAATGATATTCCCTTCCAACACACAACTGTCTAAAGTTTCAGATGATATCCACTTGGAGGAAAATCAGGATGTTTGTAGGAAAGGGCAGAAGGATCTGGGTGTACAGGTCCACAGGTCACTGAAAGTGGCAACGCAGGTGGATAAGGTAGTCAGGAAGGCATATGGCATGCTTGCCTTCATCGGCAGGGGTATTGAGTATAAAAGCTGGGAAGTCATGCTGCAGCTGTATAGAACCTTGGTTAGGCCACACTTGGAATATTGCGTGCAATTCTGGTCACCACATTGCCAGAAGAATATGGAGGTGTTGGAAAGGGTGCAGAGGGGGTTTACCAGGATACTGCCTGGTCTGGAGGTTATTAGCTATGAGGAGAGGTTGGAGAAACTCAGATTGTTCTCACTAGAGCGACGGAGATTGAGGGGGCGACTTGGTAGAAGTTTACAAAATTATGAGTAGCATGGACAGAGTAGATAGTCAGAAGCTTTTTCCCAGGGTGGAAGAGTCAATTAGTAGGGGACGTAGATTTAAGGTGAGAGGAGAAAAGTTTAGAGGAGATGTGCAGGGCAAGTTTTTTACGCAGAGGGTAGTGAGTATCTGGAATTCGCTGCCAGAGGAGGTGGTGGAAGCAGGTACGATAGTGGTATTTAAGAGGCAGCTTGACAAGTACATGAATAGGATGGGAATAGAGGGATACGGACCCCGGAAGTGCAAAATGTTTTAGTTTGACAGGCAATATGATCGGCGCAGGCTTGGAGGGCCGAAGGGCCTGTTCCTGTGCTGTACTTTTCTTTGTTCTTTGTTCTTTGTAAGGGATAAAATACAAAGAACTGCAGATATATAGAGACGTGTTAGACATTTTCAAAGTATTTACAGCACAACAGGTCCATATCAATGTTTATGCTGCACACAAACACCTCCCACACCTCACCATCTAACCCTATCAACATACCTTTTGATTCCTTTCTTCCTCATGTGCTTAGTTAATATCCCATTAAATGCATCTATGCTATTCATCTCAACCACTCAGTGTGCTAGCAAGTTTCACATTCTCACCAACTTCTGGGTAAAGAAGTTTCTCCTGAATTCCCTATGGATTTCTGAGTGAATATTTCCTAGAAAAAAAAACTGAATTCCAGAGGTGAGGTGAGAGTGACTACCTTTGACATCAAGGCAGCATCTGACTGAATGTGGCATCAGTAAAACTGAAGTCAATGGTAATCGGGGGGAAGCTCTCCACTCGTTGGAGCAATACCTAACACAAAGGAAGGTGGTTATGGTTGTTGGAGGTCAACCATCTCAGTCCCAGGAAGTCGCTGCAGGTGTTCTTCAGGGTAGTGTCCTAGGCCCAACCATCTCCAGCTGCTTCATCAATGATCTTTCCTTCACCATAAGGTCAGAAGTCTTGCTGAAAAAAGAGACATTTTTTGTTGAAACTTTTTGTCTTGCATTCATCAGGACAATTTGCAAGAAAATACCAATGTCAGGGGAAACGACATGTTTATACTGTATAAGAAAAGAGTGCTGATTGGTTGGAAAGTGGACTCTGATTGGTAAAGGCATTGCCACAGAGGATGCACCAATTGATTGTGCCTGACAGTTAATTGCCAAGCATTATTTGAAATTTAAACCAGCAGCTTTACTCTGAATTACTCTGACATTGCCTTGGGGGATGAACCAGCGAATGGCTGTCCAGAAATGCTTCAGCTGGCCAAATATCCCTCAGCAAGGCCCCAGTTCAGGGCAGCATGATGACATAACCATCAGTCTGGTCTGGGAACAGTCAGGACCTTCCAATGACAGGTGCACAGCATTGTCTGGTTACAAAGTCAGCACAGTGCATCTTTGCACCACACTGCATGGTTCCCATTTGTAATTAAAGCAATGACTGCACAACTAATCATGCCAACAGTAATAGCACTGAACAGTGCTCAGTCAGCCTGACGGCAGACTCAAAGCTATGGGATATTTATTCAGCGCCAAAACAGAGTGCGCGGGGCTGAAGGGTTTGGGAGGGTGTCTGCCTGTCCCACCAGGTGCTAGCCTGCTGCATTCTTTATGTGGACCACATCACTGTCAACTTGAACCTCTTTCTATTGTTACTCCAGTTGGAGAGGTTGGAAGGAAATATTGTCCAGCTTCTGATGGACTATACATTGCAGATTGTTCTCAATCTTCAGCCTACTCTGGTTTGGCCCAGAAATTACTGGTCAAGAAGAAAATCTGTATGGACATGTTCTCTGAGTTTTCATTAACTGCCAGCTCAGACCTCACAAGCCAGCTCCCCACCAAAAGAGCCCTGAACATATCTGAAGAGTTTCTAGGAAGATCAGATCAACATTTCCTGATCCCAAAATGAGGGGAAACTCTAGCAGACCAAATTCTTGTAGCCTCCATTACCTGTCAATTTGTTGCCGTTTATGACTGTCCTCAGCCATTTGCAACACAATTGATTTGCCAATTGGTCATCATTACTCCAGAGATATGTGGAGGAGACTTAGTAGATTGCTGCAAACAGGAAAGGGTAAACTCAAAGATAAAAACAAAAAGCTAAAAGCTACTGCGGATGCTGGAAATCCAAAACAAAAACAGAATTACCTGGAAAACTCAGCAGGTCTGGCAGCATCGGTGGAGAAGAAAACAGTTGACGTTTCGAGTCCTCATGACCCTTCGGCAGAACTGAAGTATAGTTAGGAGAGAGGTGAAATATAAGCTGGTCTAAGGTGGGGGGCGGGGGGAGAGAGAAGTTGAGGGTGGGGTGGTTGTAGGGATAAGCAAGCAGTGATAGGAGCAGATAATCAAAAGATGTCACAGACAAAAGGATCAAAGAGGTGTTGAAGGTGGTGATATTATCTAAGAAAAGTGCTAATTAAGAATGGATGGCAGGATACTCAAGGTACAGCTCTAGTGGGGGTGGGGTGGAAAGACTAACAAAGTATTAGTTGTAGATTTAAAAATAATGGAAATAGGTGGGGAAATAAGAATCTATATAAATTATTGAAAAAAAAGGGAGGGGGAAGAAACGGGGTGGGGAAGGGGGGAGGGGGAGTTTAAGATCTAAAGTTGTTGAATTCAATATTCAGCCCGGAAGGCTGTAAAGTGCCTAGTCGGAAGATGAGGTGCTGTTCCTCCAGTTTGCGTTGGGCTTCACTGGAACAATGCAACAAGCCAAGGACAGACATGTGGGCAAAAGAACAGGGTGGAGTGTTAAAATGGCAAGCGACAGGGAGGTTTGGGTCTTTCTTGCGGACAGACCGCAGGTGTTCTGCAAAGCGGTCGCCCAGTTTGCGTTTGGTCTCTCCAATGTAGAGGAGACCGCATTGGGAGCAACGAATGCAGTAGACTAAGTTAGGGGAAATGCAAGTGAAATGCTGCTTCACTTGAAAGGAGTGTTTGGGCCCTTGGACGGTGAGGAGAGAGGAAGTGAAGGGGCAGGTGTTGCATCTTCTGCGTGGGCATGGGGAGGTGCCATAGGTGGGGGTTGAGGAGTAGGGGGTGATGGAGGAGTGGACCAGGGTGTCCCGGAGGGAACGATCCCTACGGAATGCCGACAGGGGGGGTGATGGGAAGATGTGTTTGGTGGTGGCATCATGCAGAAGTTGGCGGAAATGGCAGAGGATGATCCTTTGAATGCGGAGGCTGGTGGGATGATAAGTGAGGACAAGGGGGACCCTATCATGTTTCTGGGAGGGAGGAGAAGGCGTGAGGGCGGATGCGCGGGATATGGGCCGGACACGGTTGAGGGCCCTGTCAACGACCGTGGGTGGAAAACCTCGGTTAAGGAAGAAGGAGGACATGTCAGAGGAGCTGTTTTTGAAGGTAGCGTCATCAGAACAGATGCGACGGAGGCGAAGTAACTGAGAGAATGGGATGGAGTCCTTACAGGAAGCGGGGTGTGAGGAGCTGTAGTCGAGGTAGCTGTGGGAGTCGGTAGGCTTGTAATGGATATTGGTGGACAGTCTATCATCAGAAATTGAGACAGAGAGGTCAAGGAAGGGAAGAGAAGTGTCAGAGATGGACCATGTGAAAATGATGGAGGGGTGGAGATTGGAAGCAAAATTAATAAATTTTTCCAGGTCCCGACAGAGCATGAAGCAGCACCGAAGTAATCATCGATGTATCGGAGAAAGAGTTGTGGGAGGGGGCCGGAGTAGGACTGGAACAAGGAATGTTCCACATACCCCATAAAGAGACAGGCATAGCTGGGGCCCATGCGGGTACCCATAGCCACACCTTTTATTTGGAGGAAGTGAGAGGAGTTAAAGGAGAAATTGTTCAGTGTTTGTTAGTCTTTCCACCCCACCCCCACTAGAGCTGTACCTTGAGTATCCTGCCATCCATTCTTAATTAGCACTTTTCTTAGATAATATCACCACCTTCAACACCTCTTTGATCCTTTTGTCTGTGACATCTTTTGATTATCTGCTCCTATCACTGCTTGCTTATCCCTACAACCACCCCACCCTCAACTTCTCTCTCCCCCCGCCCCCCACCTTAGACCAGCTTATATTTCACCTCTCTCCTAACTATACTTCAGTTCTGCCGAAGGGTCATGAGGACTCGAAACGTCAACTGTTTTCTTCTCCACCGATGCTGCCAGACCTGCTGAGCTTTTCCAGGTAATTCTGTTTTTGTTAAGGACAAACTTAAGCTGGTTCTGAGGGACGTGCTTCTCACTCAACTGCCTGTGAACAGGTGAATAAGTCTCCTCCTTACTACAGTCTGGATTTTGATGGAATCAACGAGCGATTTGATTTGTCCCTAGTAGAAGAGATCTGCGGAAGACACAGACCACAGCCAAGAAGAGATAGGAAAGATAAGGAAGTCTGTGACCTTCAGCTGTGTTTGCAGGTGCCTGTGACTCTCAGGTCTGGCAAGGCAGAGCCCCTGACAGTGTCACTGTGATAATCCCTGAGGAGCTCATTGGGTTTCATGGAAGAGAAGGCCTACAATTGTAGGAGCCACACCATGAAGACACACACATGCAGGGCCTGCCACATCATAAAAAAGAATGGCAAGGAATCCTTGCTTCATCTCAAATGATCACATGAACCTCTTCATTACTCCATCTTTCTTTGAATTAAAGAGGCAGTCCAAAAAACTTACATTTTTAACATCAGCCCCCTAAAAAATGAGAACTATTACTGAAGTAATAGTTCTACAATACCAGTTTTCTACAACACCATCTAAATATAACATGGTAAATACCTTGTCACTGACTACATACAACAAAGTAATATTGTCCCCCTTGCTGTCACATTTAATCATTAAACAGTCCAACTGGGCAGCATTATAAGGTTTAATCTCATGTGACAATTAGGGTTTAAAGTTCAGTTCATATGAGTTCTTGGAATTCCAATTTTCTTCTGAACGAGAGTTCATTTTTACTACTGGTGGGCTTCTGTTGTTGTCATTCACCGTCAGGAACATTTCTTTTCTAATTTCCAATAGATTTTACAGCTTTTCCATGCCCTGAATTAGAAAATTGTTATTGGTTTGGTCTTGCAACTTTGTCAAGAACAACATTGCTGATTTTGATAATCCCTCAGACCTTCTGTACTGGCAGGTGTGAATTGTAAACCAAGAAGAAATCTTCTGTCATAACACGTTTTATCCTCTGGATGCAATAATTTCTTTTGTTCTTTAAAACCAGACACTACACTGTCATTAGGGTGTTGACCTTTTAACACAGTCTTTGAACCACTGTGCTTAGGTTTAACTCCTGATCTCCATTCCCTTTCATGGCTGGAGGTTTTTTAATATCCAAATCTGTAAGGAAAGTTTCAACCAGCCATACAACTACGTTGTCTCCTCCTGTTTAAATGCAGGATTACATTTATCATTAAGATTTTTTCCCATGATTTAAACTTTCAGTGCTCTTCTCCAGGAGTTGCAGGTTTAACACTGTCTCCTTAGCTGCTTTAAGAACTTTGTTAAGTCACGTTGATCATCAGTGAAAAATCCTGATTCTCTTTTTTATTAAGTTCACAAATTATTTTAAATTCTTTTTGTTTTCATTTTCTCATTCAACACAAAATTTCTCCAATTCTTCCCTTGCAAGAGTGATTGCTTTATCAATTTGAAGGTTTAATCTATGTTCAAAACACAAATCCTTCTTGTAGCCCCAAGGTATCAGTATTAGTTACAGTCAAGTCATTTGGTTTTAAAGCATTGCTTTCCTTTTTTCCAGCATCAGTTTTGAGTGCTGTTGCTATTTGTTTGGACACCTCTTGCTTAAGGTCTGCCCACAGGTCCAATTCAGACAGCTTCAATTCTTTTTCAGTTGCTATAAACACTTTGTTGTAAGTCTAATGTTCCAATGGGCGGAATCATCCCAGACTTGCACTAAGTACGGTAGTGGGCAGGTAAAAGAAAGTTTTACCTGCTGGCTGAAATGATGGCTTTTCATGTTGTATTGTCCCAATCCTGCCTCATTAATCATGCAATCCCGAGAAACATGCTGTTTTGATGTCGGGTGGGCTCTTATTTGCCTGCTATGGTGTATTAATCACCTTGTTAAAACCAATTGTTAGTTAAACTGGTGATGGGCATTAATTATCCCATCTAAATAGAATAGAAAGGTACAGCTGGAACACTTTGTGTGGAAGCTACTGGGAAGTTAGTAGTACTGAGGAATTGTCTTGAAAATAAACCAGCTTTAACCAAAAGACCAGCCTAGACTAATTCTTCCACCACAACCTCTTATTGTGAGTAACACGCGATCACCTCGTTGTGTCTTCGTGCTGGGCGCCATATTTAAAGTGCAGCCATGCACAAACATCTCAGTGTTTCCAGCCGAGGACTGCTGCACAGAAGACATGGCCCTGAAAGGCAAGAAGACTGCAGCCCCCTGATTTAGTGATGTGTCGCTCGAATGTCTTTTGGACAACGTCGTGGCCCACCCTGATGTCCTCTATCCCCGCTCTGGCCACCAATCAAAGCAAAACCACCAATCTGGCTTGGGAGGCGGTCGCAGCGGTGGCCAGTGCCAATGCCCTGCAAAAGACGACAGCCACCTGGTGCAGAGAGAAGATGAATGATTTCCATTCTGCCAGAGTAAGTCACTCTTCTAATCATCCACAACTCACACACACTCAAACCCATCACACATCCACAGGGACACCAGCATTCACTCTCTCTCACACACACCTTCATTGTCCTCATCCCGTCCATGGGACCGCTCACCACCCATACATGCCAGGCATCCTTATCATCTGGCCTGGTAGGCGTCTTGCTTACACTCTCCCCATCTGTATTCATGCAGGACAAGCTGGCACACAACAAGGCGGAGGGGTTGCAGACTGGTGGAGGAATTCCTGACATTAAGGCTCTAGCAGACTTTGAAAATAAAGCCATCCAACTGACCAGCGAAGATCTGGACAGTTCGTGTGCTGACGATGAGATCGGTTGTGCTCTACCAAGTGAGGTTCCAGCAGTGCAACAGCCATCAGACAACCATGCTGTGAGTGATGTGTCCTGTTTCACACGCTACTGCCATGCACTAATTATCTCTCCTGCTTTCGCAGGCACATCTGGGAAACAGCCAACAGAGTCCATGACCCAAATCCTTGACTCAAGCCCCGAAGACAGCTCAGAAGAGGAATCTGCTGAAACCCGAATTGAAGTCCTGTCACAACGCTCACCCACACCCTCCACCAGCGCAGAGGCACACACCTTGGTGGGACCTAGCTTCAGAGTATCCTTGGGATCACAATCTGGTGAACACATCCCACTGTCTGATCCACAGGTGATAGCAGGGACTTCCCAGGTGTCTGGCACTTGGAGGACTGCTGGAGATCAGAAATCTGCTGACTCCAAGTCAGATGAGGAGCCTCTGGACTTAGTCATGCCACAGCTGTTGGAGTTTCAAAGGCAAGCTCAGGAACATCAGAAAGCAATGCCCGCTGCACTCCTCAGATTGCAAGGCACAATGGAGGAATCTGTCCGCCTTCAGTCTGAGGTGATAGCATTGGCACGTCAATGCACCAAGGTCAACGCTGGCAAGATGGTGGCCGGCATGGAGACCTTGGTCCAGGACATCGGTCCTGCACTGCTACGCAGGCTGAACTCCATCGCTGACATCATAGTTGGCCTCCAACTGTATCAATGTGAGAGGGGTGCAGGGCAACTTGATCTCACTCCAGCTTCCCCTCCTCCTCAAGGTGTCAGCCAGGGGCCTTCGGGCATCCATAGGGAGGAGGATCAGCAGGTGTACACCCTGAGGGCATCAACCCAGGTGATTCCAGGAATGTCTGGCCCATCTGACTCCCCTCTTCCTGTGACCTCAACAGCTCCAGCTCCACAAGCCAAGGAGGGTATCACTGCCACACAGCAGGACCCCAAAAGCAGGCTGGGGCCCTCCAGGTCTCGGCCCTTCAGAAGACGCCCATCAAGGTCATCACAGACAGGGCATAGCAGTCAGCAGGCTGCCTCCGCCTCCGCTGTGGATGTCGGGGGAAGCACCAAGATGTAGCAGCAGGGTTAGGAAGGTTAATAAGATGTAGTTGCACAGCCAAGGCATGGGTGTACATACATGTACATAATGTTCACTATTGTAAATAAACTCTCAAGAATGTCTCCTTGCCTATGACTCCTTGTTATGATGAGCAGTGTTCATGTCACTCACCTGCACATGATAAAGGCAGGTGTCTCAGTCCAGGGCCTCTTCCCTGTGCAGTCTGTAATCTTCAGACCAAAATGATGGTCCGGCCTCACACTCACTGGACACATAGTGATGCCTGAATCTTGATGGCGTTTGTCATTACTGCCAGAATGTTGTGGGCAGGTGTCAGAGTTCTGTCATTCTCTCTGTGTGCTCTCAGCACCTTTGAGGTGGGGCTAGCTCCCCACCTCTTCAGCGTCTGCATCCAGTGATGCTGTGCTCCTAAAGGGGACACATGCTGAAGACTAACAAAGTATCAGGTGCATTTAAAGTTTCACGGCTGCATCTCCATAATATGACACTGATCATAGAGTGCAAATGAGCTGCCTTCACCCAGATAGGAGTCAGACATTCACAGAGGCAATGTTAAGATCTATGGAGTGTCCTCACTGCATGTCGTCATCATCTTCGTGGATTCTAGGGGCTATTAGGGCCTCCACTGCATCTCCATGACAGGAGCCTTACCACACAGTGTATGTACACTTCCCTTAGCCAGGCTCGAGTCAAACATTCACAGATGCAACATGAGGATCTATGGTGTCTCCTCACTGCATGTCATCATCATCCTCCATGAATCTAGCAGCTATGAAGGCTTTTCTTGTGGGCCTGAGGCATCTGGCCAGTGTGGTGGCCTCATCGCCGGTGTCTGCGCCTTCAAGGACCTCCTCGCCCTCATCCCCTTGACGTCCTCCTCATCGGAAACCTCCAGCTCTTCCATCTCATTCTCAGCCTGCTCCTCTCCCCGTTGCAATGCCAGTTTGTAAATGGCACAGCAGGCGACAATGATGCGTGACGCCCTCTGTGGACTGTCTTGCAGGGCTCTACCAGACTTGTCCAAGCACTGGAACCTCATTTTCAACATCCCAATGGTTTGCTCCAAGGTATGAGCTGCAGCATGAGCCTCGTTATACCTTCTCTCTGCTGCAGTCTGAAGCTGCTGCACAGGTGTCATCAGCCATGTCCTCTGAGAGTAGTCCTTGTTCCCAAGAAGCCATCCCTGCAGCTTCTGTGGACCCTGGAAGACGTCAGGGATCTGAGACCTGCTAAGGATTTAGGAGTCGTGAACATACTTTGGGAGCCATGCGCAGACCTGCTGGATGCGTTTGTGATGGTCGCAGACCAGCTGAACATTCAGCGAGAAGAAGCCCTTGCGGTTGGCGTAGTTGACTGCTTGTTGCCACAGAGATCTAAGTGCCATGTGAGTGCAGTCGATGGCACTCTGCACCTGTGGGAAACCTGAGATCTGAGCAGGTCCCAGCGTTCTTGCATCCTGGCTTTCCTGGGCGAAATGCACAAAGTTGTGCACCTTCACGAAGATGACGTGATCCATGACCTCCTGGATGCATTTGCCGGTGGAGGTTTGTGATATCCCACAGATGTCACCTGTGGAGCCCTGAAAGGAGCCACTGGCATAAAAACTGAGTGCTGTGGTCACTTTCACAGCCACTGGCAGTGAATGCCCCCTTTGTCCCTGTGGTGCCAAATCCAGCAAGTGGCAGATGTGACTGAGCAGTTCCCTGGACATGCGCAGTCTTCAGCAACACTGGTTCTCGGTCATCTGCAGGAATCAAAGGTAGCAGCTACATAGACCCTGGGTCTAACTAGGCACCGACCAATGATGGTTCACTGTGGTTCTTCAGCCGCCCCTTTTTCCTGAGGGTGCTGGTCCTCCCTCAGCCTAGCCAGGTGCCTCCGTTGCTCTCTTTTCCTTTGACCCAGGTCTCTTTAAGCTATGAGACATACAGCTAGGTCACCAGGCTCCATGTCCTGATGTACTCCTCCTGCAGGATGAAAGAGAGAGACATGTGGGTGTACTTAGAACCTCTCTTGGTTAAGTCTGAAGGCCCCTTAACGCAGCCCAGAGAGTGCTGGCCACCATTTGGATAGCTAGAGTTTAGCTGCATGACTGTCCAAAACCCCACCCACCGCACTCCAACTGACTGATTGGCAGCAGCTTTGCCTACTGGACTGCATGCTGTGCTCTCAGCTCAGGCGCAGGCATTCTCCTAACCTGCACTGTGAGGCTGCACCATAAGCTTGAACCATGGGGGAGACTTGTCCAAAACGGGATGATGACATTGTGAGCGCCTCCATCAGTGACTGCTCCATGGTCAGCTTTCGCAAGGAGATTGTACAATGTGCTTGTCGCCCAATTGTTCTGCAGTCCATTAAAATAGTCATTAGTTTGTTGTCAGTGCCCAAGGGGTGGAAAGCTCTGGAGTACTTGGTGGCACTTTCAGGCCTCTGTGTTACTTGATTCGGTAGATAAGTCCGAGCCTTAACTCCAAGAATGTCAATGTGGCTGCACCTGAGCTGTCTCTGAGCTGCGGAGGAATGGTCACTTCATACAAAGTTTCCCTAATGCATGGCCGCTTCCCTTGCCCCCACCGCCCCCTCCCCCCACCAACCCCGGGCAAATGCTTGTGCACCTCTGGGGTGCTGCCCTTGCTCCCCCACCCAACTCTCCTCAACCGCAGTGCAGCCCTTGCCCCGGCACTGCACTGTCAGCGGCACCTCAACCTTAAGAACCAACAGGCAACCCTCGTGAGCACTGCACAACATTACTCACTCACCTCTGAGTTCCCATTGAAGTACAGCTCGCCAGGTGCATGCCTTAGAAATGCTGTTGTGAAGCACGTCAATGTGCTCAGATGATCCAGCATGAGGGAAGATTCCAGCAAGCTGGGCATATAATGATATGCAGATGCAATGAAGTTCCCGATGTCCGGCGGTGGGAAACGCGGCCTTTGACGGGTGAAGCAGATTTTTGCAAATGTGTTTCATGATGGCGTGAAACCGATTGTTGGCCTTCCTGCCATATTGTCTGCTCACAGCTGCCATGACGCCCACCGCCAATGGGTGCGGACGATTCTGCCCAATGGTACCTTAACTTCAGCTTTTGACTCTTTGGATACATGTTTAGTTGAAACAGTAATTTCTACAGCAGGATTACAGATAGTCCTGGGTTCCTGTATGTCATTTGATTTCTCTTATACATTTACAATTTCGACATTTCACTGGATTGATCTGACATCACTGGAAATGGCAGCACTTTATCTCCACTAGGTCAAATGCTTCAGTCTTGACTTTGTGCTCGGCTCCCCATCATTGAAGATAGGGAAATTTGTGAAGCTTGCATTGTTGTAATATGCCTTTAAGGGTATCAGCATGACATCACTAGAAGGGAAACGTGTCATGTGATCCAGTCTGTTTCACTTTTGCTTTGGGCAGAGTACACACACACACACAGAGCTCTGATATCTCCATTTTACCTATGTACAGCTGTTCTCATGAGCCTAGTGATAATAAATGAACCCACGACATGTTTATACAACCCCTTATGAGCAATTGATACCTTGTGTCTTGTACGGTAAATAAGTCCAAGGTATTGTATCATTATAATAACATGACATCCTCCTCTGGTCAATTATTTAATTGTCCACCACCACTCACAACTGGATGTGGCAGGACTGCAGAGCTTTGATCTGATCCATTGATTGTGCAATTGTTTAGCTCTGTCTATCACATGCTGCTTTCACTGTTTAGCATGCATGTAGTCCTATGTTGTATCTTGACCAGATTAGCACCTCATTTTTAGGTATGCCTGCTGCTGCCCCTGACATGCTCTTCAACACACTCATTGAACCAGAATTGACCCCTTGGCTTAATGGTAATGGTAGATTCGGGGATAAGCCAGGCCATGAGGTTACTAGTTGTGGTTGAATACAATTCTGCTCCTGCTAATGGCCCACAGCGCCTCATGGGTGCTCAGTTTTGAGCTGTTCTGAATCTATCCCATTTAACACAGTGGTTGTGCCGCACGGCAAGATGGCAAGATGCGAAGATGGGGCTTTGTCTCCACAAGGACTGTGAAATGGTCACAACATGAAAGCAGGTTTTTTCCCCCTCCCAGATATAAACCCAATAAATACAATGAACAAAGCTATTCTTTACCAATCATGGTCAACTTTTCATTTTGATTCACAAATGGGTTTTTAAACTACTATTACTTTCATTCAGTTTGTTCCCTTTCTGGCTCATTGCTGTGTCACCTCGCCTATGTAAATGTTATGTTCCTTCTCTGTCAGGTTGCTTGCTCACAAAACTCTGACGCAATCTGTCTATAGTGGTAGCAGATATGGGTGATCTCACCTTGTATACATCCAGCCACTTCGTGTGAGCGTCTATAATCAAGAGGAACATTGTGCCCAAAAAAGGTCCCGCGCAGTCAACCTGGGGATGGACCCATTGCCTTCCTGGCCACTCCCAGAGATGCAATGGAGCAGAAGGGGGCAATTTTCCACCTGTTGGCACTGTATGCAGCTCTTGACTAAGTTTTTGATTTCCGTATCCATCCCTGGCCACCATAAGTAGCTGCACGCCAACATTTTCATTCTGTGGATGCCAGGGTGAGCACTATGCAATTTGGTCAATAATGGCTTTCTTCCTCTCAGAGGCACAATGACTCTTGCTCCCTACAGTAAGATGCTATCTTGGCGGGTGAACTCGTATCTCCTATTAAAATAGGGCTTTATTTTGTCAGACTTTGACTCGTTAAACCATCCCTATAAGACTTGTTCCTTTACATGAGACAAAACTGGATCGCGGCCTGTCCACTCCCTTATTTGTTTGGCATGTACTGGTGATGAATCCAGAAAGTTTAATAACAAAACAAGTTCTTGAGGAATTTGGACGTTCACATTGCTGTCTTTTAGAGGTAATCAGTTCATTGTGTTGGCATTTGCAATCTGGCTTCCCGGCTGACGGATTAAAGTATATTCGTATGCAGCTAGAATCAGTGCCCACCTTTGAATGCGTAGGTTCGCATGGGCATATTAATACTAAGAGGCAATTGGGGGTATTGCCTTATCTTGCCCAAACAAGCCTAGTAATGGCTTGTGATCAGATACAACGGTGAAGTGGTGACCATGGATGTATCGGTGGAACTTCTTAATGCCAAATACAATGGATAAGTCTTCTTTTTCTAATTGTATCTTCATTCTGCATCACTGAGTGTTCTTCAGACGTAACCAATGGGCTTTTCGGAGCCATCTGCCATCTGGTGGGAGAGTACTGTCTCTACTCCGTAAGGGGATGCATCGCAGGTCAAAATTAATTCTTTCTTTGGGTCGAAATGTACCAATAGGGCTGATGAATGTAGCAACTGCTTTATTGTCGTAAAAACCTGTTGTGCAGTTGCCAAGTCCACATGTGGTTTTTCTTGAGTAATCCGTATAATGGAGCCTGTACTGTTGACAAATTTGGGAGAAAACGGCCATAATACTTAATCATTCCCAAGAAGGACTTGAGTTCTATGGCATTTTTTGGTGCTGGCACCACACGAATAGCTCTCACCTTGTCTTCTACTGGGCGATGGCCCTGCTAGTTGACCCTATGACCCTGGTAAACCACTTCTTTTTCTTGGAAGATATATTTTTCTCTTTTCAAACATACTCTGGATTGTGAAAAATGCTTCAATATCTCTTCCAAGTTAGCCAGGTGTTCTTCATCAGTTAGTCCTGTTACAAGGACATCATCAAGATAAACCACCACATGGGGCAAACCTTGAAGTAAATTTTCCAGTGTCCGTTGGAAAATGGCACAAGCCGATGAGTTTCCGAAGGGTAACCTGGTATACTGGTATAGCCCGCTATGTGCGCTGATAGTCAAAAATCCTGAGAGGCTTTTTCTAGCTCAACTTGCTGGTAAGCGTGGCTCATGTCGAGTTTCATATATGTGGTTCCCCCTGCCAGCTTGGAGTACAATTCATCAATTTTCGGTATAGGGTGCCTATCAAGTCTGGCCACTTTGTTCACGGTAAACTTGTAGTCTCCACATATTCGCACACTCTGGCTAGGCTTTAATACTGGAACTATGGGTGCTGCCCATTTGGAAAATTGTAAAGGTTGTAAGACTCCCAACCTTTCCAGCCTGCCCAATTCAATATCCACTTTATCTCGCAACGCAGAGGGGACTGGCCTTGCCTTCAAATATCTGGGGGTTGCTCCAGGATCCACGTGGATTTTAGCTTGCAGACCCTGAATCTTCCCGAACTCTTCCCTGAACACAGGGGCATATTTCTGTAATAATTCTTGCAGATCTTTCATTTTGAGTTGAAAATTCTCGGTCAATACCAACTTTATTTCCTTAAGCCAGTTCTGACCAAGTAGATTTGGACCCTCCTTGCTACTATTATTAGGGGTAAATTAACAGACTGATTTCCATACTGTACCTTGCATATATACATCTTACTCATATGTCTTCACCAGTAAACGTCTTTAATTTAGCATCTGAATTTTCCAGATTTAATGTGTGGTCCCCTCCGTTCAGATATTTGAATGTATCTTCCCGTATAATTGTCATGGATGCCCTGTATCCATCTCCAGTTGGTTGAGTTTCCCGTTGACTTCCACTGTGGCATAGATTGGTTCTGTTTTACCCATTTTTAAGTTGTGTAGTGAGTAAATACCTGACTCTGTTTCTTCTGCTTCCTCTATTATGTGGATTTCATGATTTCTGCCTTTTTGCTTCAAGTTTTATCTTAATCTGTCTTTACAATATCGCATAATGTGCTCATTATGATGGCAGTAGAAACACTCGATTTTTTTAAATTGTCATTCACTTGCAGGCTGTCTGGTTCAATTTCTGCCATTATTATTATGGGTTTTCTCTGTTAAACCATTGCTTTTTGTTGGTCTGTTAATGGCAGCTGTTTCCCGCCTTTCCGCAGAGCCCTGCGCTTTCACACCATTTCTAACCGATGCTTCCCTCCTGACACGAAGCACGGCACCATTTTGTGCTCCCTTGATTGCTTCTGAACCCTGACTGCGTTCTCCATTGCGAGTGCCAACTCCAGCGCCTTGCTGATGTCTAATTTTGTTTCTGACAACCTTTTTGAAAGGCGCCTTCATTAATCCCACATACTAATTGATCTCTTAACATGTCGTTAATCAATGTCCCAAACTCACAGTGCTCTGTCAGTTGTTTTAAGACTGCTACATAGCAAACAACTGTCTTTCAAGGGGCGTGACACTTCGAGTTAAATTTAAAGTGCTGCATTTTTTCGAGGGTTTCGGCTGTAAGTGGCTTTTCACAAGATTTACCAACTCATCAAAGTTCTTGGAATCTGGGATGTTGGGTGCTATTAGACTACAAATTAGACTGTATACTTTACTGCCACATGTCAGTAAGAGGATTGCTCGCCTCTTCTCCTCCCCCGATATGTCGTTGACCAAAAAAAAGAACATTCAATATAATGTGACCAGTCATCGGTGGTCTGATCAAATGGTTTGATTTGGCCAAACTGTGGCATACTGGAGGGGGATAACTTTGACGACTATGATGAAGGCTGTACTTACAATTGCATGGCAAGGGACGGCTGATTTACTTCTGTTGAATTTCCATGGCTTTCCTTGGTGTCATCGACTGTTTTGCCTCATCACCAGTTGTTGTGTTCCTTCTTTGTTGGGTCGCTTTGCTCAGCAAACATGGTTGCACGCCTTTCTACTGGTGAGTGAGTTGGTAAACAAGATACTGCAGATGCAGAAACCAATGTAAGGTGAAGCACACGCTGTTTATTTACACAAGTAACAGAGCATTAACACAATGTGTGCTTCTCAAATCAGACCCTATTCTAAAATACTAATTAATATTGTAACCCATGCTACACAGCAATTGGGTAATACAGTGATGTGGTCAATCTGCTCACATTCTCTTAAAGGTGTATTGCACCTCAGATTACCACAGTAGACATTCTTCATGTATGACCATAGGCAGTCAGCTCTGGCCAGTTATTTGAAATTACGATGTCGCCGTCTTCTGCTCAGATCCGCTGTCGGTGCGCAGACTGATCCACATCTGTGACCAGTTCGAACTGGCCTCAGGAGCCAAGGTAAATTGTGGAAAGAGCAAGGCCATGTTCTTTGGGAACTGGGCTGACCGATCCTTTGTCCTCTTCACCGTCAATGCTGACGGCCTGAAGGTGCTGGAGATATGGTTCGGAGGGAGCGGGCCATGCGTTAGAAACTGGAAGGAGCGAGTGTCCATGGTGGAGAGAAAACTGGGCATGTGGGAGCGACACTCCCTCTCCGTTGCGGGTAAGAACCTGGTCATCAGGTGTGAGGCACTCTTGCTGTTGCTGTACGTGGTGCAGGTCTGGCCCATTCCAGACTCCTGCGCGATGGCGATCACCTGAGCCATCTTTTCGCTTTATCTGGAGGTCAAAAATGGATCATGTCCGCAGGGACGCGATGTTCAAGCCTCTAGATAAGGGGGGAAAATACATACCCAACATTGCCCTCATCCTGATGGCTACCTTTGTGTGCAGCTGCATCAAGCTGTGCGTAGACCCTCGGTACACAAACACCATGTGCTGAGGTTCTACCTGTCCCCGGTGTTGCGAAGGATGGGTCTGGCCATGCTGCTGCGGATCGCTCCAAGTAGTTGGACTGTGCCGTACCACCTGTCCCTCGTGGAAAAATTTATGCAGAGAAACACCTTTGACCACAAATCCATCAGGCAGTGGTCGGCACGTAACGTCTTAGAGGCCCTGCAGGAAAAGGAGAAGGTGGATCCTGTTGGATGGTTCCCCGAGCAGACTGTCAAAGTCATTTGGCAGAATGCCTCATTGCCAGAACTTTCCAACAAGCACCAAGATGTAGCTTGGATGGTGGTGAGAAAGGCCCTCCCCGTCAGATCCTTCCAACATGCCAGGAGTCTCACCCCCTCTGCACATTGCCCTCGAGGTGGCTGTGGTGGGGGCGAGACCGTTGTTCACCTCCTTGTGGATTGTGCCTTTGCAAAGAAGGTCTGGAGAGAGATGCAGTGGTTTCTGTCGAGATTCATCCCGAGCAGCGCAGTGACATTGGACTCTGTGCTCTACAGGCTGTTCCCAGGGACACACACCGAGACAAACATCAACTGCAGCTGGAGGATCATCAGCTCGGTGAAAGACGCTCTTTGGTCTGCCCGAAACTTGTTGGTCTTCCAGCGCAAAGAGTTGTCCCCGATTGAGTGTTGCAGACTGGCACATTCCAAGGTCCAGGACTACGTGCTGAGGGACGCACTAAAGCTTGGGGCAGCCGCCGCAAAGGCGCAATGGGGAAATGTCGCTGTCTAAGACCTTTCTGCCATAGTGCACTGAGGGGCTGGGAATTGTATCGACCCCTCGGGCTGTACAGCTCACAATGAATGTATGCATTGAATAATAATTGTATTATAATTGTACTGAAGCACCTCAGAGTGCAACATGATGATAACTCCAATACCATTGCACTGTCTGACTGTCTGTAATGACCATATTGAAATGATTGTAATATTCATTGATTGTACAGAAGCACCTCGTGATCCGTGTGTAAAAGTTGAATCTGATTGCACATTTTGTGATGGTGATTTTGAAATGGTTTGTAATGTTCTTCCAGATATTTTATGAATAAAGTATATTTATCAAAAAAAAATTAAGAAGCGCCACAGCCAAGTCAGGCCCTGTCCCCACCCAATATCCATTTACATTTATACACAGTCTCCAGCAGAGGTCACTGGATGGTGATCGGGAGTAGGAACCTGTACCTCTTGCTCACCAGATAATTAGTGGAGATCATGCAAGTAGCATGTAATTTGAAAAGAACCCAACACAATCTCTGCAAATAAATGATCCCAGTTAATAAAGAGGAATTTTTTGACAAAGGTTCTTTAAGAAAATGAAAATTTGTGGATAATTTAGGGTGTGTTCAGGAGACACAAACTGATTCATTAATTCCTATACTTTGCATAGGTTCCACCTCATTGATGTCCTGGATCTGGAATGATGCAACAAATATCCACACATTATATACTTATCTGTATCAACCTGAGTAACAATACAGTTCTACTTACAGATACAATGAATAGTGGAAATCTCTGTCCCCCAAAAACCATTGAAGCTGTGGGTCAATAGAAAATCTCAAAACTGAGAATGATAGATTTTTATTGGCTGAGGATTTAAGTGTTATGGAACCAATGAGGGTAAATATGGTTAAGATGCAGATAACCAGGAACAGTGGAATGAGCTTGAGGGGCTGAATGACCTCTTCCTGTTCCAATGTTCCAGTAAGATCCTATGAGACTACTTGAGGAAGATCTGGAAATTCTCTTGGTGTTCGGGCCACTATTGTTCCCTCACCCAACTTTACAGTAAAAACAAGTTAACTAGTCCATGGGTGGAATCACTGGCGTCGGGCATGGCTTGAACAAACAATATGGCGAGAAGGCCATAAATCGGTTTCACAACGCAACGCCATGAAACCAGTTTACAGTTGTCCGCTCAGCCCGTCGATGACGGGCCACATTTCTTGCCATCGGATGTTGGGAACCTCATTGTAATACATCTGCATATCATTATAAGTGCAGCCCGCCGGAATCGTTCCCCCCCGCCCGGATCATCCGCCGACATCAGCGTGATTGCACACCGACACGTTTCACAACAGCATATAAAAGGTGTGCACTTGGTGGGCTGCACTTTGAGTAGAACTCCAAGGTGAGTACACAGTAACGTTGCTGAGCGCTCGCCCGGGTCGCCTGTTGGACTCCAAGGTCGAGGCGCATATCGAGGGCTGCCCTGCAGTTGAGGCATGTTGGGTGGAGGGGGCCTGCACTCTCCGGGATGCATCAAGGGGCTTTCAGATTTAACCAAGACAGGTTCTTAGTACACCCCATGCTAACCCACGCATCTCTCTCTTTCGTCCTGCAGGAGGAGTACACCAGGATCATGGAGCCTGGTGACTTAGCTGCATGCCACATGGCTTACAGAAAGCAAAGACGACTGAGAAGAAAGAGACTGAGGTGTCTGGCTGTGCAGAGGGAGGAGCAGCACCCTTTGGAATAAGGGGCAGCTTGGGCTCCCGCACACGCCTCCGAAGAGCCACAGCAAGCTGTCGCTGGTTAGTGCCTAGCTAGACCCAGGGTCTATAGACAGCGCCTTTCATTCCTGCAGATGACCAAAAACCAGTGTCGCCGAAGACTGCGCATGTCTAGGGAACTGGTTGGTCACATCTGCCAGCTGCTGCAGGGTTTGGCGCCACGTGGACATGGCGGGCATCCACTGCCAGTGGCTGTGAAAGTCACCACGGTGCTCAATTTCTATGCCAGTGGCTCCTTTCAGTGCTCCACAGGTGACCTCTGTGGGGTCTCACGAGCCTCCACCCACAAATGCATCCATGAGGTCACGGACACCCGCCTCCCGAGGGCACACAATTTTGTGCATTTTGCCCAGGACGAGGACAGCCAGGGTGCAAGAGCGATTGGATTTGCCCAGATCTCGGGTTGCCCACAGGTGCAGGGTGCCATAGTACACTCACGTGGCGCTCAGATCTCCGTCGCACATAGGGTCAACTGAGTATGCAGCTGCTGTGCAACTACCTGAAACGCATCCTGCAGGTCTGCACATGGTTTCCAGAGAGTGTGCATGACTCCTACATTCTCAGTCGGTCACATATCCCTGAAGTCTTCCAGGGCCCACAGAAGCTACAGGGATGGCTCCTCGAAGACAAGGGTTACCTGCAGAGGATGTGGCTGATGACATTTGTGCGCAGGCCTCATACTTCAGCAGAGCGATGGTATAACAAGGCTCATGCTGCAACTTGCAACTTGGAGGAGCAGACCATCGGGATGCTGAAAATGAGGCTCTGGTGCCTGGACCAGTCTTGTGGAGCCCCACAATATAGTCCACAGAGGGTGTCATGCATCATTATTGTCTGCTGTGCCCTTTACAATCTCGTGCTGCAATGGGGAGAGGAGCCGGCTAAGGAGGAGATGGAGGAGCTGGAGGTCTCCTCTGATGAGGAGGATGCCGATGGGGATGAGGGTGAGGAGGTCCTCAAAGGCGATGATGATGGGGATGAGGCCCTCGCACTGGCTAGACGAGGCAGGCATGCTTGGAAGGCCCTCATAGCTGCCAGGTTTGTGGAGGGTGATGACAACATGCAGTGAGGAGACACTACAGATCCTCACATTGCATCTGTGAGCGTTTGACTCCAGTCAGGCTGAGGGCAGTGCACATACCCTCTGTGATAAGGCTTCTGTCATGAAGACGCAGTGGAGGCCCTAGTAGTTGTTCGATTGCATGAGGATGATGATGACATACAGTGAGGACGTTCCATAAAACTTCACGTAGCCTCTGAGAACTTCTGACTCGTGTCTGGCTGAGGGCAGCTCGGTGCACTCTGTGATCTGGGTCACATCATAGAGACGCAGCCATGAAACTTTAAAAGCATCTGATCCTTTGACCGACTTCAGCACGTGTCCCTTTCAGGAGCACAGTGTCACTGGTCACAGATGCTGAAGGGATAGGGGCCAGCCCCACCTTAAAGATGCTGAGAGCACACAGAGAGAATGACAGACCTCGGTGATGCCTGCCCACGACATTCTGGCAGCAATGACAAGCACCATTGAGGTACAGGCATCAGTAATGGAATGTGAGGTTGGACCATCACTTTGGTCTGAAGGCTGCACAAAGCACAGGGAAGAGGCCCTGGACTGAGACACCTGTCTTTATCTAGTGCAGAAAGGTTTCACGCCTGAGTGAAAAGAACAATACTCATCAGAACAAGGAGCCATAGGCAGGGAGACATTTCTGGAGTTTAATGACAATAGTGAACAGTATGTACAAATGATTAACAACCGTGCCCAGGCTGTACAACGACATCATTTTAACCTTCCTAACCCTGGCACTACGTCTTGATGCTCCCCAGAAATCCACAGCTATGCCCTGTCTGTGATGAGCTTGGCAGGTGTCCTCTGGAGGGCCGAGACCTGGAGGGCCTCGGCCTGCTTTCAGGGTCCTGCTTTGTGGCAGTGGCACACTCCTTGGCCTGTGGAGCTGGAGCTGCTGAGGTCACAGGAAGAGGGGAGTCAGATGGGCTGGAGACTCCTGGAGTCACCAGGGTGGATGGCCCTGGGGTATACACCTGCTGATTCCAGGGATCACCATTGGAGGCCAACTAACAGCGATGAAGTTGAGCCAGAGCACTGGTGCAGGAACGAGGTCCTGGACCAAGGTCTTAATGTTAGCTGCCATCCTATCATTACCCACATCGGTGTGTTGGCATGCTGGCACTATCACCTTAACCTGAAGGTAGACGGACTCCTCCATCGTGCTTTGCAATCTGAGGAGTGCAGCTGACATCCCTTCCCGATGTTCCCGAGCTTACCTTTGCAGCTCCAACAACTGTGACATGACTGAGTCCAGAGGCTCCTCATCTGACATGGACTCAGCAAATATCTGGCCTCCAGCAGTCCTCCAAGTGCCAGACACCTGGGAAGTCCCTGCCACCGCCTGTTGCGGATCAGATAGTGCGATGTGCTCACCAGATTGTGATCCCAAGGCTGATGTAAAGCTAAGTCCTACCGAGGTATGTCTCTGCGCTGGTGGAGGGTGTGGGTGAGCGCTGTGATGGGACTTCAAGGAGGGTGTCTCCAGATTCCTCTTCAGAGGTTTCTTTGGGGCTTGATTGGAGGCCCTGGGCCATGGACTCTGTTGGGTGTTTCCCAGATTTGCCTGCGAAAGCAAGGAGAGATAATTAGTGCATGGCAGTGGCCTGTGAAAGAGGGCACATCAATCACAGCATGGTTGCCTGATGGATGTTGCACTGCTGGTTCCTCACTTGGTAGAGCACCACCGACCTCACCGTCAGCACAGGAATGGTCCAGATCCTTGTTGGCCAGCTGGATGATTCTGTTTTCAAAGTCCGTGAGGACCTTGATTTCAGGCATTCCTCCACCAGTCTGTGACCTCTTTGTCTTGTTGTATGCCAGCTTGTCCTGCATGAATAGAGATGGGGAGAGCGTAAGTGGGACAGGCCAGATGATAAGTATGCCTGGCATGTGTGGGAGGTGAATAGTCCCATGGACGGGATGAGGACAATGATGGTGAGTGTGAGAGTGAATGATGATGTCCTTTGAACTGGCAGTGAGTGAGGGCCCTGTGGATGTGTGATGGATTTGTGAGTGTGTGAGTTGAGTGTGATGAGAAGAGTGACTTACCCTGGTGGAATGGAGGAGATCATTCATCCTCTTCCGCCACTGGGTGGCTGTCCTCTTTTGAAGGGTTTTGGTGCTGACCACCGCCTCCTAAGCCAGATTACTGAGGTTCCTGCCCATCCTGCAGCCAGAGTGGGGTTAGATAACATCACGGCGAGCCTCCACTGTTTCCAAAAGGCGCTCAAGGGACGGGTCATTGAACCTGGGGGTCTGCAGTCTTTTTGCCTTTCAGGTCCATGTCTTCCTTGCAGCAGTTGTGGGCTGGAAGCACTGAGAGGTGTGTGCGCGCAGCTGGACTTTAAATATGGTGCCCGCCATGATGTAGTGGTGAGATGATGGCGAATGAGAGCCCACCCGCCATGGAAACGGTGTTTTTCCCAGGAATGCATAATTAATGTGGTGGGTTTGGGATGATACAGCATGAAAAGCCACCTTTGCAGCCGGCAGGTAAAACATCGTTTACCCACCCACTACCACACTTAGTGCAAATCTGGGACGATTCCGCCCTATAGATGACAACACCCACTTTTCTGGCAGACACTTAGCTTTGTTTGCTTCCCCACCCACACCAACCCTGCCCCCGCCCCCTCCCCCCTCCCCACCCCACCTCCACCCCTGAAGTTCCCAACTCTTCTGGATTGCCCTGGAGTGGAGAGGAATTAAAGATTACTGGGCACTGCTGTGAGCGAACCCACTGGGGCATTAAAAAGCTGTTTTTTTCAATTTCTTTGAATACTTTCACTTCTCAGTCATAAAAATATTGGAGATAAACAAAATGGTTGCTTGATTGGGTGGGGTGCTGAGGTGGGAGATCATATGACAAACCTCCAGGAATATATCTAAGCAGAACTGGCAACACTTCCCCTCCCCATTCACACTATTGTTTCAGGGCTCCTGAGGCAACCTTAAGGGCTCTGAAGTAAAGCATAGAAACTAATCTCTTCCTCATACACATGATGTGCCAACAAATTCACAGCAGAGACGAGCCATCAGGTTTCTCTGGGTGGGAGTCAGACAAACCCAGAGGAACTGTTTTAAAGGTCCCCTGGCACAGACTGGAATTAGCACCAGGGGAACAGGAGGAGGCCATTCACCCCCCTCAAGCCTGTCCCAAAATTCAATTTGATTATGGTTGCTCTGTACCTCAACTCCACTTACCTACCTTGACTTTTTAACCCTTATTACTCTTACTGAACAAATGGCTATCAACCTCAATCTTGAAAGCTCCTTTTGACAACCCCCACACCACCCCTCAGCATCCACAGCTTTTTGGCAGAGAGTTCCAGATTTCCAGATTTTCACTACCCTTTGAATGAAAATTGATGTTGCAGGTATATCCCTCTCTCCCCTGGTTTAACCCCTCCCCCATACAAACTCATCAAAGTAAGGAGTTATGTTGCCAGTAGAAGCTATACTAAGAAGTTATCAGGGCAGTGAGCATGAAGTTTACCTCCCTCCAACAGATACTCTTCCTGGTGCTGGTCCAAGGAATAAGCAACCTGATCCCAATATTAACTCACAATCAGGATCCAGAATTAAATCAGCTTCAGGAATATGTATCTGCAGCATGGCTGGATTCAAGTGGCAGATGGCAACCAAAGCAGGAAAATCCATGAGCTCATCACATGCCCTATTGGGGGTGAGGGTGTTGGAGAACCAGTAGCCAGCATAGGTCAGCACGGACAGGGGTTATGAGTAAGAAGGTTAGCGGGGAGACGGTGGCATAATGGTAATGTCATTGGACTGGTAATCTAGAGGCCCAGGCTAATGCTCTGGGGACATGGGTTTAAATCCCACCATGGCAGCTAGTGGAATTAAATTCAATTTTAAAAATCTGGAATTAAAAAAGCTCGTCTCAGCAACAGTGAAACAGTTGTTGATTGTTGTAAAAACCCATCTGATTCATTAATGTCCTTTAGGGAAGGAAATCTGTCATTCTTACCTGGTCTGGCCTACATCTGACTCCAGACCCACAGCAACATGGTTGACTCTCAACTGCCCTCTGAAATAGCCTAGCAAGCCACTTGGTTCAAGCACAAAAAGGGACAAGCAGCAAATGCTGGCCTTGCCAACGATGCCCACATCTCATGAAAGAATAAAGGAAAACAAAGAGGGACTTGGTGTGAGATAGGATTTGTGTCATGCTGATAATTACAATTTTGATTACTTGTGGTCTTGACCAGATGATGGAGTCACCATATGAAGCACACACACATCTTCTCTCTTTCAGGAACAAGAGACCCATTCAACCAAAGAGCTTTTCATATTAAAAAAAATGGTGTTAACAGGCAGAATCCCAGATTTGCACTAAGTGCGGTATAGGCGTGAGAAAAGACATTTTACCCCTCGGGCCGCAATGGCGGGTTTTCGTGCCGTATCATCCCCTACCCACCTCATAAATTATGCCGACACGGGTACGGATCGCTGCTGGGCAACCTCTGATTTGCCCGCAATGCCGTTACCTCGCTGCTTCCTCACACCAGGCGCCATAATTAAACTGCAACCACGCGTACATTTCCCAATGCTGGCAGCTCATGACTGCTCCGGTGAAGACATGGCCCCAAAAGCCAGGAAAAGTGCAGTCCCCTGATTCACTGACACATACCTGGGGTGCCTTCTGTATGCCATGGAGGCCCACCACGATGTCCTCTATCCCCACCCAGGCAGCAGAAGGCCTATCATTCCTAACACTCCGGCTTGGGAGGTGGTAGCAGAGGTGGACAGCGCCAATGCTGCACACAAGAGGTCAGTCATCCAGTGCCGAAAAAGGATGAATGATCTTGTCCAGTGTAAATCAACCATGTCATTATTCTCAACTCACACACTCACAAGCCCATCACATATTCACTGGCATCTCACTCACTGCCAGCTCAAGGGTCATCACCACTCACTCTCAAACACACACCTTCACGCCTCATAGGCTCATAGGCATTTACAGCACAGAAGGAGGCCATTCGGCCCATTGTGTCTGTATTGGTCAACAAAGATCTGACTACACTAATCCCATTTTCCAGCGCTTGGCCCATAGCCCTGGAGGCAATGGCAAAGCAAGTAAATATCTAAATACTTCTTAAATGTTACGAGAGTTTCTGACTCAACCACCCTTTCAGGCAGTGAGTTCCAGACTCCCACCACCCTCAGGGTGAAAAATTTTCTCTTCAACTCCCCTCTTATCTTTCTACCACTTACCTTAAATCCATGCCTCCTGGTTATCGACCCCTCTACTAATGGAAAAAGTGCCTTTCTATCCACCCTATCTATGCCGCTCATAATCTTATACACCTCAACAGGTCCTCTCTCAACCTTCACTGCTCCAAGGAAAACAAGCCCAGCCTATCCAAAACAAAAACAGAAAACGCTGGAAAAATTCAGCAAATCTAACAGCATCTGTGGAGAGAAAAGCAGAATTAATGTTTCGAATCCGTATGACTCTTCTTCAGGGCTCTGACTTTCCAGCCCAGGCAGCATCTTGGTAAATCTCCTCTGCACCCTCTCCAGTGCAATCATATCCTTCCTATAATGTGCTGACCAGAACCCCATTGGAAACAGACTTCCAGTCACAAAAACAATCCTCTACCATTATCCTCTGCTTTCTGCCTTTGAGCCAATTTTGGATCCAACATGCCACTTTGCCTTGGATCCCATAGGCTTTTATTTTCTTGACCAGTCTGCCATGAGGGACCTTATCAAAAGCCTTGCTAAAGTCCATGCAGATCACATCAAATGCATTACCCTCATCAACATTCCTGGTTACCTCCTCAAAAAATTCAATCAAATTTGTCAAACACGACCTTCCCTTAACAAATCCATGCTGACTATCCCTGATTAATCCATGTCTCTCCAACTCCAAATATATTCTGTCCCTCAGAATTCTTTCACCACTGAGGTTAGACTGACTGGCCTGTAATTTCCTGGTCTATCCCTTCCTCCCTTTTTTAATAATGGGACAGCTTTAGCAGTCATTTAGTCCTCTGGCACCTTCTGTGGCCAGAGAGGATTTGAAAATTACTGCCAGGACCCCTGATATCTCTTCCCTTGCCTCCCTCAACAGCCTGGGATACATCTCATCCAGGCCAGCAGATTTATCCACTTTTAAGGACATTAATCCTGCTAGTACCCCCTCTCTCTCTATGTTAATTTCTTCTAATATTTCACAGTCCTCCACCTTGATGCCTATATCTGCCCGGGCTCATTTCCGAATATTAGGTCCAAAACTACCTCCTCCCTCGTTGGGCTTTCTACGTACCGACTAAAAAGGTTCCCCTGGATGTAATTTAAGAATTTTGCTTCCTCCCTACCTTGCACACTAAAACTATCCCAGTTAATATTTGGGTAGTTAAAATCTCCTACTATTACTGCTTTATTATTCTTACACTTCTCTGAAATTTGATTACGTATTTGATCCTCTATCTCTCCCTGACTGTTTTTGTGGCCTATAATACACACCCAACGGTGTGTTTTCCCTTATTGTGTTTTTTACTTCTACCCATATGGCCTCATTTGATGATCCTCCCAAGATATCATCCCTCCTCACTGCAATAATCGATTCCTTGGTCAATATTGTGATCCCCCCACCTCTTCTATCCCCCTCTCTATCTCATCTGAATACCCTATAATCAGGAATGTTAAGCTGCCAATCTGCCCTTCTTTTAGCCAAGTCTCAGTCACAGCTATGATATCATACTCCCACATGCCTATCTGTGCCCTCAGTTTGTCTGTCTTATTCCTCAGGTTCCTTGCATTATAATATATTCCATTTAGCCTTGCTAAGCTCACTTCTACCTTATCTAGCCGATGTTTCCTCTGCCTTCCAGACTCACTTACTAGTGCTTTAACTTCTAATTCCATCTCAGCTGGGGATCAGTTGGAGCTTTCAAGATTCAGATTAATAGATTTTTATTGGGTAAGGGTATAAAGCAATATGGACCAAAATTAGTAAAAACAAAAGAAATAGGAGAAGGAGTCAGAGAAGGCTCGAGAGGCCGAATGGCCTATTCCTGCTCCTAATTCATATGTTCGTATGTTTGAGTAGACCATTCAGCCCCCTCCAGTCTGCTCTGCTGTTCAATAAGATCATGGCTGATTTGACTGTGGTCTTAACTCCACTTTCCTCCCTGCCCCCCATAACCTTTGACTCCCTTGTAGATTAAAAATCTGTCTAACTCAGTGCTGAATGTACTCAATGACCCAGCCTCAACTGCTCTCTGGGGAGGATAATTCCAAAGATTAGTGACCCTGTGAGAGAAGAAATTCGTCCTCATCTCCATTTTAAATGGAGGACCCCATATTTTTTAACTGTGCCCGCGAAACTATGTCCCTGGTTCTAGATTCCTCCACAAGAGGAAACATCCTCTCAGTATCTACCCTGTCAAACGCCCTCAGAATCTTATATGTTTCAATATGATCACCTTTCATTCTTCTAAATTCCAATGAGTATAGGCCTAACCTGCTCAACCTTTTCTCATAAGACAACCCCTTCATCCCAGGAATCAACCTAAGGAACCAACTCTGAACTGCCCTTAAAGTTGTAGTAAGACTTCCCTACTTTTACACTCCATTCCCCTTACAATGAAGGTGAAGTAAGGCAGTTATGATACAAATCAACCACCAGAACGGAATGGTGGGACAGGCATGACCCATTAAATGGCCTACTCCTGCTCACACAATCACATTTTTTTATCCTTTCAGGGGATGTGGGCCTCGCTGGCTAGGCCAGCATTTATTGCCTATCCCTAATTGCCCTTGAGATGGTGGCAATGAGCTGCCTTCTTGAACTGCTACAGTCTACGTGTTGTAGGTACATCCAACATGCTGTTGGGAAGGGAGTTCCAAGATTTTGACCCAGCAACAGTGAAGGAACCATAGTTCCTTATATAAAAATATAGTTCCAATTCAGGATGGTGCGTGGCCTGGAGAGGAACTTACAGTGGTGTTGTTCCCATGCATCTGCTGCCCTTGTCGTTCTAGGTGGTAGCTGTTGCGGGTTTGGAAGGTGTTGTCGAAGTGGTGAGTTGCAGAAATGCAAGATGGTACACACTGCTCTTGTAAATGGTACACACTCTGCTGCCACTGCTCGTCGCTGGTGGAGGGACTGAATGCTTGTGGATGGGGTGCCGCTCAAGCAGGCTGCTTTGTCCTGGATGGTGTCAAGTTTCTTGAGTGCTGTTGGAGCTGCACTCATCCAGGCAAGTGGAGAGTATTCCATCACATTCCTGACTTCTGCCTTATAGATGGTGGACAGGCTTTGGGGAGTCAGGAGGTCAGTTACTCACTAAGGATTCCTAGCCTCTGCCCTGCTCTTGTAGTCACAGTTTTTATATGGCTAGTCCAGTTCATTTCTGGTCAATGGTAACCCCCCCAGCATGTTAGTAGTAAGGGATTCAGCGATGGTAATGCCATTGAACTTCTAGGGGAGATGATTAGATTCTCTCGTTCATTGCCTGGCACTTATGTGGCACGAATGTCACTTGCAACTTATCAGCCTGACCCTGAATATTGTCCAGGTCCTGCTGCATAAGGACACAGACTGCTCCAGTATCTTAGGAGACATGAATGGTGCTGAACATTGTGCAATCATACTGTCATGGACAGGTGCATCTGCAACAGGTGGATTGTTGGGGACAAGATCAAGTAGGTTTTTCCCTCTTGTTGGTTCTCTCTCCACCTCGGTCAGTGGTGGTGCTACCAAACCACTTTTGGTGATATACATTGAAGCTCCCCACCAAGAGTATATTCTGTGCCTTTGCCACCCTCAGTGCTTCCTCCAAGCAGGGGGAGAAGAACTCATTCTTCAACTGAGGGGGTGTGGGGGCACAATGGCTCGTAATCAGCATGAAGTTTCCTTGTCCATATTTGACCTGATGCTATTAGACTCTGGAGTCAATATTGAGGACTCCCGGATAACTGTCTCCCGACCGTGTACTACTGTGCAAATGAAGCCATATGGGTGGAACTGAAGAACAAAAAAGGAGCAATCACATTGCTGGGAGTGTACTATAGGCCACCAAACAGTCAGAGAGAAATAGAAGAGCAGATATGTAGGCAAGTTTCAGAGAAGTGTAAAAATAATAGGGTAGTAATAGTAGGGGATTTCAACTTCCCCAACATTAACTGGGTTAGTCATAGTATGATAGGTTTAGAGGGAGCAGAATTCTTAAAATGCATCCAGGAGAGCTTTTTAAGCCAGTACGTAGAAGGCCCTTCAAGAGAGGGGGCAATCCTGGACTTAATTTTAGGGAATGAAGCCAGGCAAGTGGTAGAGGTATCAGTGGGGGAGCATTTTACAGATAGTGATCATAACTCCGTTAGATTCAAGTTTGTTATGGAAAAGGACAAGGATGGGCCAGAAATCAGAGTTCTAAATTGGGGGAAGGCCGATTTTAATAAGATCAGATTTGATTTGGCCACAGTGGACTGGGAGCAGCTACTTTTCGGTAAATCTGCATCAGAGCAGTAGGACTCATTCAAGAAGGAATTAGGGAGAGTATAGGGCCAACATATTCCAGTAAAGTCAAAGGGTGGGACCAACAAATCCAGGGAACCCTGGATGTCGAGGGATATTCAGGATTGGATAAAGAGAAAAAGGGAGGCTTATGGCAGGTACCGAGGGTTCAAAACAGCGGAAGTCCTAGAGGAGTATAGAATGTGTATGGGGGAACTTAAAAAGGAAATTAGAAGAGCAAAAAGGGTCATGAAAAAACATTGGCAGGTAAAATAAAGGAAAATCCAAAGTTAATTTACAAGTACATTAAGAGTAAGAGGGTAACTAGGGAAAGAGTAGGGCCCATTAAGGGCCATCGTGGTAATTTGTGTGTGGAGCTGGAAGACGTAGGTAGGGTTCTAAATGAATACTTTGTGTCAGTGTTCACAAGTGAGAGGGATGGCGTGGGTATGGCAATCAGGCAGAAGGACTGTGATATAATTAAATAAATTAGCATAAAATGGGAGGAGGTTCTAAGTGGTCTGGCAGGCTTAAAAGTATATAAATCTCCAGGCCCAGATGAAATGTATCCCAGGCTGTTGAGTGAGGCAAGGGAGGAGATAGCAGGGGCGCTGGCAATAATTTTCAATGTCTCTATGGCCACAGGAGAGGTGCCGGAGGACTGGAGGACAGCCGATGCGGTACCGTTATTCAGGGAGGGAGGAAGGGATAGACCAGGGAACTACAGGCCAGTCAGTCTAACCTCAGTGGTGGGGAAACTATTGGAAGCAATTCTGAGGGACAGAATTAGTCTACACTTGGAGAGGCAGGGATTAATCAAGGACAGTCAGCATGGTTTTATTAAGGGGAGGTTACGTCTGACCAATTTGATTGAATTTTTTGGAAGTGACCAGGTGTGTAGATGAGGGCAATGCATTTGACGTAGTCTACTTGGACTTCAGCAAGGTTTTTGATAAGGTCCTGCATGGGAGACTGATAAGTAAGGTAAGAGCCCATGGCAATTTGGCAAATTGGATCCAGAATTGGCTGAGTGGCAGGAAGCAGAGGGTGATGGTCAGGGGTGTTTTTGTGACTGGATGCCAGTGTCCAGTGGGGTTCCACAGGGATCGGTGTTGGGTCCCTTGCTGTTTGTGGTATATATAAACGATTTAGACTTGAATGTAGGAGGGTTGATCAGTAAGTTTGTGGATGACACGAAAATTGGTGGGGTGGTAAATAGTGAGGAGGATAGCCTTAGATTACAGGAGGATATAGACAGGCTGGTCAGATGGGCTGATCAGTGGCAAATGGAATTTAATCCGGATAAGTGTGAGGTGATGCACTGGGGCAGGACAAACAAGGCACGGGAATACACAATGAATGGTAAGACCCTGGGAAACACCAAGGATCAGAGAGACCTTGGTGTGCATGTCCACCAGTCTCTTAAGGTAGCAGGACAGTTAGATAAGGTGATTAAGAAGGCATATGGGATACTTGCCTGTATTAGCCGAGGCATAGAATATAAGAGCAGGGAAGTTATGCTGGCACTGTATAAAATGCTGGTTAGGGCACAGCTAGAGTATTGTGTGCAGTTCTGGAATCCGCATTAAAGGAAGGATGTGACTGCACTAGAGGGAATGCAGGGGAGATTTAACAGGATATTGCCTGGGCTGGAGAGTTTTAGTTATGAGGAGAGGTTGGATAGACTGGGGTTATTTTCCCTGGAGCAGAGGAGATTGAGGGGGGATATGATTGAGGTGTATAAAATTATGAGGGGCATAGATAGGGTAGACAGAAAGGAACTTTTCCCCTTGCTGGAGGGATCAATGACCAGGGGGCATAGATTTAAGGTAAGGGGCAGGAGGTTTAGAGGGGATGTGAGGGAAAAATTTTTCACCCAGAGGGTAGTGGGAATCTGGAACTCACTGCCTGAAAGGCTGGTAGAGGCAGAAACTCTCATAACATTTAAGAAGTATTTAGATGTGCACTTGCGATGTCACGGTGTACACAGCTATGGGCCGAGTGCTGGAAAATGGGACTGGAATAGTTAGGTACTTGTTTGGCCAGCTCAGACTCAATGGGCCGAAGAGCCTTTTTCTGTGCTGTAGGCCTCTATGACTCTGACTCTATGCACTACTGTGCCGCCACCTCTGGTGGGTCTGTCCTGCCAGTGGAATAGCACATGCCCAGTGATTGTGATGGTGATAACTGGGACATTATCAGTAAGGTATGATTCGGCAAGTATGACTATGTCAGGCTGTTTCTTGACTAGCCTGTGGGACAGCTCTCCCAATTTTGGTACAACCCCCCCCACCCCCAGATGTGAATAGGGTTGGCAGGGCTGGGTTTGCCACTGTCAGTGCCTAGGCCAGTGGTCTGTCAGGTTTCATTCCTTTTTGACTTTGTAGTGGTTAGAGTAGCTTACTCGGCCATTTCAGAGTTAACCACATTGCTGTGGGTCTGGAGTCACATGTAGGCAGATTTCCTTCCCTAAAGGGGCATTACTGAACACGATGGGTTTCATGGTCACCATTACTGAGAGTAGCTTTTAATTCCAGATTTATTGCATTTAAATTCCACCAGCTGCCATGGTGGGATTTGAACTCATGTCTCCGGAGCATTAGCCTGGGCCTCTGGATTACTAGTCCAATGACATTACTGCTATGCCACTGCCACCTCTGTCCTCTCTCATTTCTTTCAATCTCTGCACTTTTCTTGTCTATTTTATTGACAATGCCAAGCTCATTTCTCCTCCTCAACTTCCTGTCTTCTTACATAAAACTCCAAGAATCCCGATGCCAGTCCTGGAAGCTTTTCCTTCTCTCAGTGTCCACATCATGTTAAGGTCAAATCTCAAACTCTCTTCAATACCAGTTATTTCTTAGGACCTTAAAACAATAAAACTCCTTGTCTCTCTCTGTTTACCCTTCTTCATGCAAGCATTTCAAATAAAGCCTTTATAACCTCCATCAAAAATGTTCAAAGTACTTCACAGGTACTAAATTGCTTCGAAGTACCACCGCTGTTGTTATGCAAACATATGCAACAGCCATGCTGTGCTCAGCAAGATTCTACAAACAGCAATGAGATGAAAAAATAACTTGTATTAGTATAGCATCTTCCACAGCCATGGGACATCTCAATGCACTTTAAAGACAATGGCGTACTCTTTAAGTATTGGAAATGCAGCAACCAATTTGAGCCTCAAGCTCCCATAAACAAGAATGTGATACTGATCAGATAATCTGTTTGAGTGATGTTGATAGAGGGATAAAGATCGACCATGACACAAGGGACAATTCCACTGCTCTTCTTTGAATAATGCCATGGGACCTTTTACATCCAACTCAATGGGGCAGATAATGCTTTGAATTAACTTCTCCTTCAGAACACAGCACCTCTGACAATGCAGCACTCCCTCAGGTACTGCACTGGAAAAAGCATCAAATGTGACACCAAGGTTGTGACCAGCCTGGTTCAGCCTCAGGCAGCAGCCCAGAAGAGGAATGGAACCAGTGGCTAAGGAACAGGGTTTGTGGTAGGGATTGAAGACAGAATCTTCCCAATGTTTAGTTGGAAGAAATTTGTGCTCAACTTGTACTGGAAACTGGATAAGCAATGTGACAAATCAGATAAGGTGGAGGGGTTGAGAGAGGAGGTGGTTTGACAGAGCTGGGTGTTGTCAGTATACGTATGGAACCTTGACATGTTATCAGTTGATATCACTGAGTAGCAGCATGTTGATAAGAAATAAGAGGGGCCCAAGGATAGACCCTTAGGGGACACCAGAGGTAATGGTTAAGGAGCAGGAAGCGAAGCCATATTCAGGCTACAATTAGGTAGATTCCAGTCTATTCAATTGGCAGCCATTGTGTAAAGTTGGTTAGATCAATCAGTTACAGGATGTTGTGTCACAGTACCTTCTGCAGGTGCAATACCATTAGCCACTTGAGACCACTCGCTGCTTTTTAGACATTATAGAAAGTGTAGGTAAAATAAGAGTAAAGCTCCTTCTACACTGTCCCATCAAACACGCCCGGGGTATGTACAGCACAGGTTGGATTCTGAGTAAAGCTCCCCCTACACTATCCCATTAAGCCCAGGACAGGAACAGCACGGATTGGCATGCACATTTTGTTTGCCACTCCGAATCCAAGCCCCATCACTTCTATTTCCACTTTCTTTTTTTCACTATTTTTCTTTCTACCCCTCCGTAACCTCTCTCTTCTACCATCATGCTTCTTTTCATTTCTCCCCTATAGGGTACTCACCTTCCAAATCCCCACCCCTACTCTACTGCGCTCCTTGACCTCCCTGCTGTCTTGCCACCATCCCAGGTTTGACTCCCTGTTGGATTGACACAACTTTCCCTCTCTGCCTCCAAATGGCCCATTGAGGTACTCAACGCTGGTTCATTATGAGCAGCAACCCCAAATGCCTCATCCCACTCCTTGCCAACTTTCCTGATGATGTGCTTACTGCAGAATAATCATACCAACCTCCCTTCATCCAACATATACCTCCTACTGCTGGGGCTGGGTACTCTGCCAGCTGATCAACTCTCATCACCCCTGTCTGCATCTCCCACCAAAATGGCCATTCATTTGTGAACAAGGCCCTTGCCGTACATGAGTTTATTGTTAATGATTGCATCAACATCATGGCCCTAACAGAAACCTGGTTGAGGGGCGATGACACCTTCCCCCTTAATGAAGCTTCCCTGCATTTCACCACTTTTCCGGTCAAGGCCTTCGCAGTCATGGTGTGACACCTATCACCAAATCATACTTTGGTCTGTTCTCCTACTCCTCTGTCCCATATTTGTGTCTTTGGCCTGCTACCATGTTCCAGTGAAGCCCAACGCAAACTGGTGAAACAGCACCTCATCTTCTGATTAGGTGCTTTACAGCCTTTTGGTCTTAACATTGAGTTCAACAATTTCAGACCATGAACTCTGTCCTCCATTTTGATATATTTTCCCCCCAATCCCCTCCCCACAGAACCAGTCTGTAACTTGTTCTTATGTTTTGCTTTCAGAGAGCACTGACCCTTATTCTGCTATTAACACATTCTACTATCTGACCTTTATGGCACTATTAATACCTGCCTTAGTCTTAAGTGGGGGTTGTATATAGACCCCCAAACTATAGTGGTGATGTTGGGAATGGCATGAAACAGGAAATTAGAGACGCATGCAATAAAGGAACATCTGTAATTATGGATGACTTTAATCTACACATAGATTGGGCAAATCATATTACTAACAATACCACAGAGGAGAAATTCCTGGAGTGTATATGGGATGATTCTCTGGACCAATACGTTGAGGAATCAACTAGAGGACAGGCCATCCTAGACTGGGTATTGTGTAATGAGAAAGGAATAATTGGCAATCTAGTTGTGCGAGTCCCCTTGGGGATAAGCGAGCATAATATGATAGAATTCTTCATCAAGATGGAGAGTGGCATAGTTGATTCTGAGACTAGGGTCCTGAATCTTAATAAAGGAAATTATGATGGGTTGAGACGTGAGTTGGCTATGATAGATTGGGAAACGTTACTTAAAGGGATGTCAGTGGATTGGCAATGGCAAACATTCAAAGAGCGCATGGGTGAACTGCAACAATTGTTTATTCCTGTCTGGCACAAAAGTAAAACAAGAAAGGTGGCCAAACCATGGCTTACTAGGGAAATTAGAGATAGTATTAGATCCAAGGAAGGGGCATACAAATTTGCTAAAATAAACAACAGACCTGAGAATTTGGAACAGTTTAGAATTCAGCAAAGGAGGACCAAGGGATTGATTAAGAAGGGGAAAATAGAGTACGAGAGTAAGTTTGCGGGAAACATAAATACTGACTGTAAAAGTTTCTATAGGTATGTGAAGAGAAAAAGATTGGTGAAGACAAATGCAGGTCCCTTACAGTCAGACACAGGGGAATTTATAATGGAGAACAAAGAAATGGCTGACCAACTAAATACATACTTTGGTTCCATCTTCACAAAGGAGGACAAAACATGCCAGAAATATTGGGGAACACAGGGTTTAGTGAGAGGGAGGAACTGAAAGAAATCAGTATTAGTAGGGAAATGGTGCTCGAGAAATTGATGGGATTGATGGCCGATAAATCCCCATGGCCTGATAATCTACATCTCAGAGTGCTTAAGGAAGTGGCCCTAGAAATAGTGGATGCATTGGTGGTCATCTTCCGAGATTCTACAGACTCTGGAACAGTTCCTACAGATTGGAGGGTAGCTAATGTAACCCCACTATTTAAAAAGGGAGGCAGAGAGAAAACAGGGAATTATAAACCAGTCAGTCTGACGTCGGTAGTGAGGAAAGTTCTAGAGTCCATTATAAAAGATTTAATAGCTGAACACTTGGAAAATGGTGACAGAATCGGACCGAGTCAGCATGGATTTACAAAAGGGGAATCATGCTTGACAAATCTACTGGAATTTTTCAAGGATGTAACCAGTAGAATTGATGAGGGGAGCCAGTGGATGTGGTTTATTTGAACTTTCAGAAGGCTTTCGACAAAGTTCCACATAAGAGATTGGCCTGTAAAATTAAAGCGTATGGGATTGGGGGTAGTGTATTGAGATGGATAGAAAACTGATTGGCAGACAGGAAACAAAGAGTAGGAATAAATGGGTCTTTTTCCAAATGGCAGGTAGTGACTAGTGGGATACTGCAGGGATCGGTGCTGGGACCCCAGCTATTCACAATATATATTAACGATTTAGATGAGGGAACTAAGTGTAATATCTCCAAATTTGCAGATGACACAAAGCTGGGTGGGGTGAGCTGTGAGGGGGATGCAGAGATGCTTCAGTGTGATTTGGACAAGCTGAGTGAGTGGGCAAATGCATGGCAGATGCAGTATAATGTGGATAAATGTGAGGTTATCCAGTTTGGTGGCAAAAACAGGAAGGCAGATTATCTGAATGGCTATAAATTGAGAGAGGGGAATGTGCAACGAGACGTGGGTGTCCTCGTACACCAGTCGCTGAAGGTAAGCATGCAGGTGCAGCAGGTGGTAAAGAAGGCAAATGGCATGTTGGCCTTCATAGCGAGAGGATTCGAGTACAGGAGCAGGGATGTCTTGCTGCAATTATACAGGGCCTTGGTGAGACCACACCTGGAATAGTGTGTGCAGTTTTGGTTTCCTTATCTGAGGAAGGATGTTTTTGCTATAGAGGGAGCGCAGCGAAGGTTTATCCGACTGATTCCTGGGATGGCGGGACTGACATATGAGGAGAGATTAAGTCGATTAGGATTATATTCGCTGGAGCTCAGAAGAATGAGGGGGGATCTCATAGAAATCTATAAAATTCTAACAGGACTAGACAGGGTAGATGCAGGAAGGATGTTCCTGATGGTGGGGGAGTCCAGAACCAGGGGTCACAGTCTAAGGATATGGGGTAGACCATTTAGGACTGAGATGAGGAGAAATTTCTTCACCTAGAGATTGGTGAGCCTGTGGAATTCGCTACCACAGAAAGTAGTTGAGGCCAAAACATTGTATGTTTTCAAGAAGGAGTTAGATATAGCTCTTGGGGTGAAAGGGATCAAAGGATATGGGGAGAATCAGGAGCAGGCTATTGAGTTGGATGATCAGCCATGATCATGATGAATGGCGGAGCAGGCTCGAAGGGCCGAATGGCCTACTCCTGCTCCTATTTTCTGTGTTACTCCCTTTGGTCTTGTGTCCATGATACCTTTGTCAAATCTCTCCTGAGCTCCCACCTATCCCTGCCCCTCTATTTTGCTCCACCTACTCCACCCCCTCTCTTCAATAGTATAAAACCTACCACATTTCTACCTCTCTTCAGCTCTGAAGAAGTCATGCGAACTAAAAATTTCCGCCGATGCTACCAGATCCTCTGAGTTTTTCCAGGTAATTCTGTTTTTGTTTTGGATTTCCAGCATCTGCAGTTTTTTGTTTTTATCTCTGTGTTTAATTGACTGCCACTTCTCTTCAAGAAATGCCTACCTTGAAGAAGTACTGCTCCTCTCTCCGACAGGATTTCCGTATCTCTCTTTTGCCTTGTTCACCTTCATTGCTTTCCATTTCTCTCCTGGTGTTTGACAAGGTGTTTACTAAAACATCTTTTGATTACCTGCTCCTATCACTGCTTGCTTGTCCCTACAACCACACCACCCCCCCACCCCCCCACTTCTCTCCCCCACCACCCCCCCCACCTTAAACCAGCTTATATTTTACCCCTCTCCTAATATTACTCAGTTCTGTTGAAGGATCATGAGGACTCGAAACGTCAACTTTTTTCTTCTCCGCCAATGCTGCCAGACCTGCTGAGTTTTTCCAGGTAATTCTGTTTTTGTTTTGAAAAACTTTAACTGTTTGTCTCTCCACAGATGCTGCCAGGCCTGCTGAGTTTTTCCAGCATTTCCTGTTTTTATTTCATTACTCCCCCTCATTTCCACTCTGTTAAGTCCAGGGGACACAGACTTGAATGGATATGGTGAACAACTGATTTAATTATCCACCTCCAGATCGGTCTGGACCACATAGAGCACAATCAGGTCCTGCTCTCACCTGCTGAAACTGCTCCAATATTCCCAGGTCATTTTGGAATGCAAAGATAACCCCTGGCTTTTTTTCTCTACTGCATATTAACTTCTTAAACCCCTCTCCCCCATTCTCACCTCCAAGTGTGAGGAGCTCATGGACTTTTTGGTCAAGGAGATTGAGACCATCCAATCAGTTTTCTCTGTCTTGCCCTCCCTTCCAGGAGCCACCTGGCTAAACTTCCTTTAATGTTCCCCCTGCCCTAGTCCTAACTCCCATCTTTCTCTAGTTTCTCTCCTATATCCCTTCATTCCCTCTCCGAGTTCATCTTGTCCATGAGACCCACCTCCTGTTTTCTTGACCCTATTCCCACTATACTGCAGGTCATCCAATTAAATGGAAGCCATGGTCGGGTAGGCCCCCCCACACCCAGTCTTCCACCAGGAACCACCTCCAGTTAGCCCCCATGCTCCCGATGCCAAGAGGGCCCATAAGCTGACTGGAATTTTCCTCAAAGTGCAAAATTACATACCTGCCTGCCTCCATTCCTGTCCCCATATTCAGGGGTGAAAATCCAGCCCAGTGTTTCTAATAGTGCAGTAATGACTCAGTAGAGTATGATAGAATCAGCCTAGGTTTTGTGCTTAAGCCTCTGAAGTGGGGCTTGAACTCATTCTTCCTGACCCTGAAGATGAGAGTTCTTTTCAGTAAGCCACAGCTTGCTACCAACCTTGCTATGAATATAAATGTCTGTGACATACACTGGGGCTGAGACAGTAGTGGGGTTTTCAGCTTTCCACCATAAGAACATAAGAACTAGGAGCAGGAGTAGACAATTCAGTCCCTCGAGCCTGCACCGCCATTCATTACAATCATGATGATCTCATTTCCGCCTCAACTCCAATTTCCTGCCCTTTTCCCATAACCTTTTAACCCATTACTAGTCAGTAACAACTGTCATACGCATGAATATCCAGAATGCCCCATCACTCGCTACTTCACTACTGTCAGGTGCTGAAAAACAATGTATCAACCTGCAGCTCACAGTGAAATCTGTGAAATACATTTGAAGAAAATTTCAGCATTTTGTGTCTAAGAGTGTGATTATTTCAAACTTCTGGGAACCACAAGATATAAAAATATAAAAGAAGATGTTTAAAGAAATGTGGGGGAGTTCCCTGGAGGACCTGGCAAACATTTATCCCGTAACCAACATCTAAAAGATAAATGATGTGTTTATCTATTTGTGAGATTTTACAATGTTTAAATTGGCTGCTGCATTTCCAATTCACAAAGTAATGATACTTCTGAGGTACTTCATTGATTGTAAATTGCTTTGGGACATCATGAGGTTGTGAAAGGTGTTATATAAATACAAGTCTTTCTTTTTTCAGTTCTACTGTGTAGAGGGGTCTTCAATTTATCCAGTGCCCTGGAGGTCTGGTGTGGAATTTGTCTTTTCATTCTAATGGGTCATTTACAAATTCATAGCTTGTACAATTTCTGCTGGAGCTCTTACAACATGAAGTTCCAGGACTTTTCCTGTTGTTCTGGGGAAGCATTCCATGGTTCAGTCTGTTTAAAATTAAGCCGACTGATTTGTGATGACTGGGGAAGTTAATATTTTCATTCTGCAGGATTTAAGGACTTTCCAGGATTTTTACTGGTGTTTTGAGGATCACATTCCACTGGAACTGAGTCCCCTGATATTAGTGCTGTGCATAAATAACATAGGAGATAGAAGCAGTCCCAACACCAAAATCAAGCTCTTCGTAGAACTCAGGTACTGACCCGTTCATGGGCAGAAAGATCAAGTACAGCTGCAGGAGTTAGATGCACTGAGAGAATGGTTCCATAGATGGTAAATGACTTTCAACCCATCAAAATTCCACACCATGCATGCAACAAGATGCAGACAGGCTAGGACCAACCCATACAGTCAGCTTTACATCTGTCAAGCAGAGCCTTTACGTTGGTGTCCTGATCCTATCAAGTGCCATGACACGGGTACAAGACATAAACCATGCTGTAAATGACCCAACAAAATCTAAGGATCTGTGGGGGAAAGGTCTAGCCAAATGTGACAAAACAGTCAGGATTGATGCATACAAGGCTTTAGTACATCCCAAACTGGTGTGTGCAGCAACAGTCTGAAAAATTTCTGGAATCCCATATATAAAATTATAATTTGACTGATTCAAATAACACAAACTAGCAGCCCAACCAGGGATAAAGAACAGTAACAATTTTGTCATCACTTTCTATCTAGCTCCAGCAATAATGTCTCCTTGAGGGAGATACAGGAAGGTGCCAGCAGTCTGTAGAACATTGCCCCATGGAGAGAGCAAATTTACCTTATAAACAAACTGGAAATGGTTCAAAGGCATGCAGTATTATTCATCTGCTCTGACTGTTAGAATATCGAGTATTATGTAGAGTCACAGAATGGTTACACCACAGAAGGAGGCTATTTGGCCTGTCACGTCTGTGCCAGTTCTCTGAAAGAGCGACTCAGCTAATCCCACTCTATCACCCTTTCCCTGTAGGTCTGCAAATTTTTTTTCAGAAAATTTTCAATTCCCTTTCCAAAGCCACAATTGAATCTGCCTCCACCACACTATCAGGCAGTGTAATCCAGATCCTAACCACTTGCTGCATGAATGCTGAACTTCCTAGAGTGCCCTATGTGGTGTAAAGGGTTAACATCAGAAGCACACATGTTGCTGATATAATGATGATGTAACATTACATGATTGAGTAACAGAGATCTGGAGGTAGGACAAGTTCCAACCTCGTGTACAATATGTACATAGTAGCTGTAAATAAAGAGTCATGGTTTTAACAAACTACAATCTCGAGCATGGGAGATGGGAGAATAGACTATGGGAGAATAGACACGCCACAGAGAACCCCGTCTCGACCCCTGAACACATGAGGAAACAGCCTACACTGTAACAACGCAGATAGCCGAGTGGGCTTACACTATTCTACAAAGCAGTTCACCACGAAGTTGCTATTGATATCCCATTAAGCAGTCTGCTGGGGGAGGGAAAACACCAACTAATTTGTGTCTCTTCAATGTCGCACAAAAGCATATCTAAACACTTTCATACCAAATACCCTAAGACACTGGAATAATCTGCCCCCAGAAATAACTAACCAGGCCACTTCACAGGCACTTAAAGGATACATGGAAAAGGGCAAACAAGAACAGATGGTATAGGGCAAGCGCACAGCATGGAAGTTGTACCAGCTCTGGATGATGATGCTGAACAGTGATATCCGGATATTACTCTGAAATGCTGAGATTTCATCACATGATGATCTGTCACCAAATGCCCCACTCCCACCTTCCTGCCATTGGTCAGCTGACATGTCTATTCTCCCAGTGTACTGCCTTCCTTTGGCCGATTAGAAACATAGAAAATTGGAGGAGTAGGTCATTCGGCCCTTCGGGCCAGCTCCACCATTCAGTATGATCATGGTTGATCGTCTATCTCAACACTGTACTCCTGTGCTCTCCCCATATCTGTTGACACATTTAGAGTCCAGAAATCTATCTATTTCCTTCTTAAATATATTCAGTGACTTGGTCTCTACAGCCTTTTGTGATAGAGAATTCCATAGGTTCACTACACTCTAAAAAAGATTCTCCTCATCTCAGTCCTAAATGGTCTACCCCATATCCTGAGACTGTGACCCCTTGTTCTAGACCCCCCACAGCCAGAGGAAATATCATCCCTGCATCCAGTCTGTTTACCCCTGTCAGAATGTTATATGTTTCAATGAGATCCCCTCTCATTCTTCTAACCTCCAGTGAATATAGGCCTAGTTGGCCCAATCTCTCCTCATACGACAATCCTGCCATCCCAGGAATAAGTCTGGTGAACATTCGCTGCACTCCCTCTATGGCAAGTATATCCTTTCTTAGGTAAGGAGACCAAAACTGCACACAATACACCAGATGTGGTCTCATCAGTTGCAGTAAGACATTGTTGCTCCTGTACTCAAGTCCTTTTCCAATGAAGCCCAACATTTGCCTTCTTAACTGATTGCTGCACCTGCATGCTTGTTTTCGGTGATTGGTATACAAGGACACCCAGGTCCCTTTTCACATCAACATTTCCCAATCTATCGCTATTAAATAATACTCTGCCAATCTGCTTTTCCTACCAAAGTGGATAACTTCACGCTTATCCACATTCTCCCGCATCTGCCATGTATTTGCCTACTCACTCAACCTGTCTAAATCATCTTGAAGCCCCTTAACACCTTCCTCATCACTCACATTCCCACCAAGCTTCGTGTCATTAGCAAACTTGGAAATATTACATTTGGTTCCCTCATCCAAATCATTGATATATATAGTGAATAGCTGGGGTCCAAGCACTGGTCCCTGTGGTACCCTAATAGTCACTGCCTGCCACTTTGAAAAAGACCCATTTATTCCTACTCTGTTTCCTGTCTGTTAACCAATTCTCTATCCATGCCAATATATTATCCCCATGTACTTTAATTTTACACATAAACCTCTTATGTGGGACTATGTCAAAAGCTTTCAAAATCCAAACACACCACATCCACTGGTTCTCCCTTATCTATTCTGCTAGTTACGTCCTCAAAAAACTCCAGGTTTGTCAAACATGATTTCCCTTTCATAAATCCATGTTGACTTTGTCTAATCGTGTTGATATTTTCTAAGTGTCCTGTTATCCCATCTTTTATAATAGACTCTAGCATTTTCCCTGCTACTGAGGTTAGGCTAGCCAGCCTGTAATTTGCTGTTTTCTCCCTCCCTCCTTTTTTAAATAGTGGGGTTACATTTGCCACCCTCCAATCTGCCGATACTGATCCAGAATCTAAAGAATTTTGGAAGATGTCAAGCAACGCATCCACTATTTCCATGGCCATCTCCTTTAGTACCCTGGGATGTAGACTATCGGGCCCTGGGGATTTATTGGCTTTCAGTTCCATTAATTTCACTAATTTCCTTCAATTCCTCCTTCGCCTGAGACGCTTGGCTCCCTAGTGTTTCTGGGAAGTAATTTGGTGCCTTCCTCCATGAAGACAGAGTAAAATAATTGCTTAATTGCTCTGACATTTCCTCGTTTTCTATTATAAATTCTCCTGTTTCAGACTGTAAGGGACCTACATTTGTCTTCACTAATCTTTTACTTTTTACATACTTATAGAAGCTTTTACAGTCTGCTTTTATGTTCCTTGCAAGTTTACTCTCATACTCTATATTTTTCCCCTCTTAATCAATCTCTTGGTCTTTCTTTGCTGAATTCTAAACTGCTCCCAATCCTCAGGCTTACTACTTTTTCTAGCAACTTTATATGACTCCTCTTTGGATCTAATACTATCCTTAATTTCTTTTATTGGCCATGGTTGGGCCACTTTTCCTGTTATGTTTTTGTGCCAGAAAGGAATGCATAACTGTTGCAATGGATACATTTGTTCCTTAAATATTAGCCATTGTCTATCCACCGTCATGCCTTTTAATGAAGTTCCCCAATCTATCTTAGCCAATTCATGCCTCATACGTTTGTAGTTTCCTTTGTTATGATTTAGGACCCTAATTTCAGATCAGACTACTTCACTTTCCATCCTAATGGAGAATTCTATCATGTTATGGTCACTGTTCCCTAAAGGACCCTAAACAACAAGATTATTAATTAAAAGCAAAATACTGTGGATGCTGGAAATCTGAAACAAAAACAAAAACAAAAACTGCTGGAAAAACTCAGCAGGTCTGACAGCATCTGTGGAGAGGAAGACAGAGTTAACGTTACAAGTCTGTGTGGCTCTTCATCAGAACTAAAGAGAAATAGAATTGTGGTGAAATATAAGCTGTTTAAGGTGGGGGGGGTTGGACAGATGAAGTTGGATAGAGGGCCAATGATAGGTGGAGGCAAAGGAGAGATTGCCAAAGATGTCATAAACAAAAAGATTATTAATTAAACTCTTCTCATTACACAACACCAAATCTAGGATAGTCTGTTCCCTAGTCGGGTTCCTTGACATACTAGTCTAAAAAACCATCTGGTACACAGTCCAAGGATTCATTCACCACAGTATTATTGCTGATTTGGTTTTCCCAGTCTATGTGTAGATTAAAGTCAGCCATGATTATTGTAGCACCCTTGTTACGTGCATCTCTAATTTCCTGTTTAATATCGTCCCCTACCTTATCACTACTGTTTGGAGGCAATAGACAACTCTCACTGTTTTTTGCCCTTTGTTGCTTCTTAGCTCCACCCAGACTGACCCTACATCTAGATTTTCTGAGCCAATATCCTCTCTCACTATCGCGCTGATTTCATCCTTAACTAACAATGCCATGCCACCTCCTTTTCCTTTTTGTCTGTCTGTACCCTTGGATATTCAGTTCCCAGCCTTGGTCACCCTACAGCCATGTCTCCATAATTGCAATGTCATACCCGTTTACATCTATTTGCGCTGTTAATTTGTCTACCTTATTACGAATGCTCCATGCATTCAGATTCAAGTGCCTATGGACTTGTCTTTTTTTAACATTTTTACACATTTTTTTGTATAATGGCCCTATTTGCTGCTAGCCCTTGTTTCTTCCGCCTCCCACTTTTGCATTCTACTTTTCTGTCTTTCATTCCTATATTTGTTTCTCTCTCTTGTGTCTCCCCACTCAGGTTCCCACCCCCCTGCCAATCTAGTTTAAAGCCTCCCCCACAGTACCAGTGAATACCCCTGCGAGGATTTTGGTCCCCATCCTGCTAGGGTGCAACATGTTCATCTTATACAAGTTCCATCTTCCCCAGAATCGGTCCCAATACTTCAGGAACCTAAATCCCTCCCTCCTACACCATCTCTCCAGCCACGCATTCATCTGATTTACTCTCCTATTCCTGACCTCACTAGCTCGTGGCACTGGGAGTAATCCTGAGATTACTACTTTTAAGGTCCTACTTTTTATTTCCTTGCTCCCTACATTCTGCTTTCAGAACCTCATCCCTCTTTTTACCTATGTTGTTGGTACTGATATGGACCCCAGCCTCTGGCTGTTTACCCTCCCCCTTCAGAATGTCCTCCAGCCGCTCAGTGACATCCTTGACCCTGGCACCAGGGAGGCAACATACCATCCGGGTGTCACGTCTGTGGCCACAGAAACATCTGTTTCCCTTACGATAGAATTCCCTATCACTATTGCTCTCCCACTCTTTCTGCACCCGCAACCCTCCACCCCCCAACTCCCTTCTGTGCAGCTGAGCCACTCGTGGTGCCATGGACTTGGATCCTGCTGCATTCCCCTGAGAAACCATCTTCTACAGCAGTTTCCAAAATGTAAAATCTGTTAGAGAGGGAGATGGACCCCAGGCCTCCTGCACTAACTGCCTAGTGTTTTTACACTGTCTGGCAGTCACCCATTCCCTTTCTGCCTGTGCACTCTTTATCTGTGGTGTGACCGCCTCACTGTACATGCTATCCATGAAGAACTCATTCTTCACAGTGACTCCAGCCATAGCTCCAGCTCCGAAACACAGATTTCGAGTAGCTGCAGCTGGAAACACTTCCTGCACACATGGTCACCCTGGACATTGGAAGTGTCCCCAACTTCCCACATCGCACAGGAGGAGCATTCCACTTGGCCGAGCTGCCCTGCCATGACTTATCCTTAAATTACTCCCTTTACTTTTGCTTCCTCTAGTTTAGGGAATACTAAGGGCAGAAGAAATACTTACCAGGACCTAATTAACAAGGCCGCTGCTCTTCTTACTGAGGAAAGGTAGAAAATGAAAGGATCCCTTCTTCCCTCTTCAGCGAACTTCCTCTCTCACCAAACTCCAACTGAAGCACTCTAATGCGGCCCAAAGCAGAACTCCAGTGCAGATAAAAGCAGCGCTGTAGATGGCTTGCTTTCATGTTGTCTGAATCTAGCTTCTGAAAACCTGTTTAAGCCAGTTAACTAATTTACTAGCTGCAGCCTGCATAACTCCTGTTTTAAAGCTGGACTAAAACTCACCTTCGCCCAACCCAAAGAGCAACTTTAAGTTAGTTGCTAAATTAAAGATTAGACTGAAGAAAGAAATTAACCCTTAAAAGTCCCTCTCTCACCAAACTCCTACTGAAGCACTCTAATGCAGTCCAAAGCAGCACTCCAGTGCAGAAAGTGTTCAAACTCTTCAATGACTATCAGTCAAACAGTACTGTTCCCCCATCTCCAATATTTTAATACCTATTAAACAAAAAATGGAGGAAAACAATATGCATTTTTTATGCCACTATGATATTTCTCCCAGGTTGCTTGCTGCAGAAGTCTGGCGATAATTTGGAAATTCCTGGAAACTCCAGGAAAATCCTGGAGGGTTGGCAACAAATCATTTTGTAGTTCCATCTGTTTTTCCATGAAGATGGCAAATGAGTATTGGTGCCGATGAGGAATGAACGGGAAACCAACATTTGAGCAGGAACTCTGGCTAACAAAGGTGAAGTGAAACATTTCACCGGGTGATGTCCAGCCTGAACTTCCTCAGAGTGGCAATCAGTGTCAGATTACCACTCCATGCTCAGTTTCTTACCTAATTTTTTTTTCCCAGCCTGTCTCGCCCAACCTTCCAACAAAGGCTGAGTGAGATTCAGGAAGTGCACTAAGGCACTAGCTGCCGTAACCCAGGCACTTCTGGACAATTGCCATACAAACTTCACCTGGAAACATCCAAAGGGGATTCCCCAGCGTATTTTTGGGGTGCCCCCCCCACCCCCCCGTCCCCCCCATCTGGGACTGGGGAGCTCGTAAGTTAAGGCCCATGGTAAAATTCTTCTTAGAATGCAGCCTATTCCAGGGAATGCACAGTGTCTAACAAATGTGATGCTGCAGGGACGGTCACATTGTGCTGGTGAAGTGGGTCAGCAGTCAACAGTGAGACAGTTAAGAAACTGACCATTTTTGTGCATATTATAGCGATTGTTAATTACATCTGAATTTATCTGGGTTGCAAGGAATTCCTGTTTGCAAACAGAGTCAAAGATAATGCAGATAAGCGGAGTTTTCTGGGATATAATTGTTCAATTCTGTGGCTCCCAGTTAACCATTTAACTCCCCCGCCCTCCCCAATCCATTCCCCAGTCCTGCAGGCTCTCACCCTGCATGGGGGGAGATTCTACGGACTGCTGGCACATTCCTGTATCTCCATCAAGGAGATATTATTGCTGGAGTTTGGTAGCAAGCGATGACAGAATTGCGCCTGTTCTTTATTCTATAGCTGGCTGGGCTGCTGGGTTTTTGTTATTAGAATCAGTCGAATTCTAATTTTATACATGAGATCCAGAATTCTTCCAGGATTTTTACTCGGGAATGTCTTGGCAATTGCATAATCATGATCCCATCCATTTATAATTAGGCCCACTGGTTTATGGTGAGGAAATAAACATTTGCAGAGAGTGCCAACAGATAGTCTGGCTGTGTAGATACTACAGTTCTCAGCCATTGTGTACACATGGACGGTCCCATTATTGCATGCTGTATTGTGTACAAACAGCAGTGGGAACACTGGGACACTGAGATCTGTTAATTGATTCAGAGAAAAAAACTAGTGTGCCACTCTAGAGATGAGAGCATGTAATCCATGCTGACCCTCCACTGCAGTGCTGAGGGATTGCTGCATAGCCATTCGCACGAGATTTTAAACCATGGCCCCATCTGCCCTCTCAGGTGGACGCAGAAGATCCCATGACGCTATTTAAAGAAAAACTTTCCTGGAAACTTGCAAACTATTGATACAGTACCAAGGTTAGCATATTTTTTGGACTGACCAGCATTTCCTGGAGATAAGAAATACATGTGTTTATAGAACAATTGATCACATCGCTCAGTAATTCCACCTGAATAATGAAGGTATTGTTCATTAGGTAAGCTCAGCATTGTTTCCCATGCAGTGAGATTCCATAAACAGCAATGAGATGGAAATCCAGTTAATATGTTACTGATGGTATTCATTGAGGGAGAGAGCACCTGGTTTACTTAGCTGATGATATAATTGGGAAACTTATGGTTACCTACAACTAGGCACATTGTTTCAGATGATCTGACTTTCAGCCCTGCTGTGTCATAACTCTCTTGTCCTTGGATCCAAGGGTTCAAGCATGGCTCAAGGGAATTGAGTATATTGTCAAATCAAATCTGTTTGAGGTGCCACCTTACAGGTAACATACTGAACCAATGCCCTGTTTGCCCACTTAGGTAGATATAAAAGATTGTGTGACACTATCTCCAAACAGCAGAGGAGTCCTCATCAGTGTCCTGGCCAAGGTTTATCAATAAACAAACATCATCAAAACAGGAACAAAAACAAAAATAGTTGGAAAAACTCAGCAGGTCTGACAGCATCTGTGGAGAGGAATACGGTTAATGTTTCGAGTCCATATGACTCTTCATCAGAACTAAGGATATATAGAAATGAGGTGACATATAAGCTGGTTGAGGGGGGGTGGGACAGGTAGAGCTAGATAGAGGGCCAGTGATAGGTGGAGGCAGAGAAGAAATTTCGATCCTTTCCCCTACCCCACCCCCATTAGGGCTATCTGTTACTTGCTCGTCCTGCTTTCTACCCTTAATGTCACCATTAGCACATTCCTTAGCTAATATCACCACCGTCAACACCCCTCTGTCCTTTTGTCTATGACATCTTTGGCAATCTCTTCTTTGCCTCCACCTATCACTGGCCTTCTATCCAGCTCTACCTGTCCCACCCCCCTCAACCAGCTTATATTTCACCTAACTTCTATATATCCTTAGTTCTGATGAACAGTCATACGGACTCGAAATGTTAAATGTATTCCTCTCTGCAGATGCTGTCAGACCTGCTGAGTTTTTCAAGCTATTTTTGTTTTTGTTTCAGATTTCCAGCATCCGCAGTATTTTGCTTTTATCATTAAAACAGGTCACAATATCTAGTCATTAGCTCATTGCTCTTTCTGGGAGCTTGCTGTGCACAAATTAGCTCCATGCATTGCTGACATGACAACAGTGACTGCACTTCAAAAGTACTTCATTGGCTGAGAAATGCTTGGATGTTCTGAGCACATGAAAAGTGCTGTATAAATGCAAGTCTTTCTTTCTCTCTTCCCTAAATGTACATTTCATTGAGATATATGGCCCATATGGTGCCTCACTAAAGCCTCTTTTCTCTTTTGCTTTTGAAGTGTAGTCCCTGCTGTTTTATAGACAACAGCTGTCAAATTATGTAAAGCAAGATCCCAGAGATACCAAAGTACCTGTCCATGTTTTTTTTTCAGGTGATGGCTGGGAGGCCAGAACACCAGGAGAATTTCCTGCTTTTCTTGGAATAGTGCCATCCAATCTTGTCCAGCTACCTGTACAAGCAAACATGGTTTGGTTTAATGTCTCATCTAAAAGACAGCACCTCCAAGAATGCAGCACCCCTCAGTATTGCATGAAGTGCCAGCCTAAATTATGTGCTTAAACCCACAACCTTCTTAATCGGAGGCACAGTATCACCAACTGATTCAAACAGGTACAGAACATTTACAAAGTATGCCACCTTGAATGCTTGATTATGCCTTGCTGGTTCTGTGGATTGCACAATGGGGTCAGGAATCCTTATTTCAGGCTAGGACTTAAATCTCAAATATTCAGCCATGCAGTCAATCATCATGTTACTGCAGATAACTAGGGATGAGGGAGGAGGCATTTTGTTGATATTTGCTGCATTCACCTGTGACAACTGTCTTTCAGCAAATATTGAATGAATGGAAGCCTTTGTCGTTAACTCCACAAACAAGACCATGAGAAGGCAACAATGGTAGAAGAGCCTTGCTCTCTTGCCAACCAGTTCTGCACTACTCTGATAATATCATAGGCCAGGGTTTTCTATTTGGGGTGGGGGGTGGGGGGGGAGAGCAGGAGCGGGTGCGGACTCGATCGCCACCCACGATCGGGTCCGCTCCGCCATTTTACGCAGGCAGGCTAAGTAAGGCCCGCCCAGCGTACTTGCTGACTCCCATGGATAGCGGGAGTGTGCAGGCAGCGGCGGGTGTGCACAGACCGCTGGGTCCAGTGTCGACCCAGCAGTCTCTTTAAAAGAAGACCTGGCAGCCTTCTGTTGGCTGCTCACAATGGCCAGTTCTAGGCTGCACCAGAGGGGTTCGGGTGTGCAGGTCAGGCTGGGGGGTAGGTCAGGCTGGAGGGAAGGCCAGAGGAGCAGGGCAGGCTGCAGGGTAGGCCAGTGCGGGGGGACAAAGCGCCCCTCATTTTTCTGATGAATGCCTTGCTGCCCTCCTCGAGGAGGTGGCAGCACGGCGGGAGGTGTTGGTCCCCCAGGATGGGAGGAGGAGGCCCCTCCACATGATCAAACGTGCCTGGGAGGAGGTGGCAGAGGAGGTGAGCTCCCGCGGAGTGGTGCGGCGCACCTGGATCCAGTGCCGTAAGCACTTCAACGATTTGTTGTGCTCTGGCAGGGTGAGTACCATGATGGCATTGGGCATTTAACCCAGCAGATAGCCTTACCCCTGAGGCCCAGCCCCCCAACCCCACTGTCGTGACTGCATTGAGTCATTTAGGGCATTTTTCCTTTGCTGGGTGGCCAAGCAGATAGTGCCAATGCTGAGGTCAGCCTGAGTGGGTCATGAGGAGATGAGTTCTCCCCCACACCATGTGTTGTTCTTAGTCACACATGACTAGTTTGGGGGTGACCTGGAGGAGCTGCAGCTAGGTGCATACTCAGGACTCCAGGACATGTCCTATTCAGGGTGATGAGATGGTGGAAGGGGAGCATCAAGGTGTCATGGCAAAGAACCATCTGCTGCTCTCTACGCTGCACGTGGTTGTGCCTCCTTGCTTTGGGAGGAAATACCGTGTGGTTCCTAATGTGATGTATGCAGCATGTGTCCAAAGGGGCGTTGGGGGTGGGGGGTGTGGACCAGGCCTAGCATCTTGGTCTGAGTGATCAGCAGCAGCAGGGAGAGGAGGCACTGGAGGCCTGATATGCCCCACTCTGGTTGGGGTGTGGCGTACGCGAGCAGAGTCCATGTGCAATTTGCCTTAATAAACGGTCTTCTCTCTTTTTCAGGAGAAGAATGCTCATGATGTGTCCCAGCGTGCGAGGATTGGAGGCAGACAGACACATTTCTCCATATTAAGCCATTTCGAGCAGGCGGCCCTTGAGCTGGAGAGGCACCATGCACCCAGGTCTACTGGTGTTGGTGAGGCTGGGGTGGCATGGCCAGGTATTTAAGGCCATCAGTGAGGTCCGCATTGTCCTTCCAGCAGCCATAGCACTGAAGATTGTTAAATTAGTTATTATTGCAACACTGCTGGGCCATTGGTTCTGGAATGTTGAGCGCATGTGCCGGGAGGACATGCATGCAGTTTGTCAGTGTGTGCATGCTAACTGATCCACTGTCCCCGTTCTTCCTTTCAGCATCATCAGAACACGGCCGGCAGGGGCCCCCTCTCACACCTGAGGGCCCTGAAGCCTCACCAGCGTCACACCATTTCTGCGAGGCAGGCACCAGCGCAGATACTAGCACCTCGGTGGGAATTCAAACATTGGCTAGTGGCCTGGGGCACAGTGGTGAAGGCACTTCACAGTCGCTGGAAGAGTTGGCAGAGACAAAGAGTGCCCATGGCGCCAGCAGTCGGAGGACTGCAGGGGACCAGGCACGTGCTCAGTCGGTGCCTGATGATGTGCCTCTGGAGTTGTCCGCGGCACAGCAGGGGCAGGAAGTGCTGCCAGATGTGCGCGGGCATCTGGGTGATACATATGAGGCTATGCTTGGCTTTGTCTCCGTGGTGGAGGATTCTATGCAGACGATTGCCGAAACAATGAGCAACATATCTGAGTGCCACGTGTCCTCCATGGAGTGAAGACTCTCGAGGAAAGCCTACTCCAGGAGACCCGCCAGGGCTTCCTGGGGATGCGCTCTGACCAGCAAGCCCTCACATCGGCAATGACCTCAGCTGGTCACTGCCAGTGTGGGAGATGGTATGGGCATCAAGCTTCCCAGTTCGATGCCCATCCATCCACGGTGAGCAGGGAGATCTGAGGCGGCTTCACGGCGCAGCAGCTGCCTGTCATCGCTTGGGCTCCTCTCAGGGTGCTCCGGATGAGGGCACCAGCTCCTCCGCCCCTCTCCCAGTGACCGTATCATCCAGTGAGGCTGCGACAGTGCATTGCTGTAGTGTTTCCATCCCTCCCTCCTCCTCAAACCTAAAAAAGAGGAAGAGGCAGTGCCTTCAGGAGTGAAGTGGATTTTAAAGAAAAAACAGCTGATTGGTGAGTAATCCTGGGAGCAGACTCGGAGGGAGAAGCACCAGAGCGGTGAGTATAAATCTAGCTTACCTCGGGGATTCGCGGCCTTGTCTCCAGGGAGCAGACTCGGGGGGAGGAGCACCAGAGCGGTGAGTATAAATCTAGTTTACCTCGGGGATTCGTGGCCTTGTCTCTAGGGTGCAGACTCGGAGGAAGGAGCACCGGAGCAGTGACCTCAGGGCACAGAGTAACTAAAGCCAAAACTGAAAAAGTGACGTTACAGGAAAGCTATGACCTGTTTGGTTGGTAGGAAATCTGCACCAAATTTGAAAAAAACACTGCAAAGCTAATTAATAAATTAATTATCTAAGTAGAGATGGCTGGGCAGGTGATGTGCTGTAGCTGTATGATGTGGTAGTTGGCAGATCCCATTGAGAGCCACAGTGACCACATCTGCAGCAAGTGTTGGTTGCTGGAGGAACTCTGGCTCAGAATTGATGAGCTGGAGTCCGAGCTCCGGGCACTGTGGCACATCCGGGAGGGGGAGAGTTACCTGGACGCTTTGTATCAGGAGGCGGTCACACCCGGTAGATTAAGTACCTCAAGTCCGATCAGTGGTCAGGGTCAGCAGGGTGTGACTGCAAGTGAGGCAGGTAGAGGGATCCTGTGTTCAGGAACAGAGGAGCCTCAGCTCTTGACCTTGTCCAACAGGTACGAGGTACTTGCTCCCTGTGTGGATGAGGAAGAGGGCTGTAGGGAGGATGGCCAGGCTGACCATGGCACCGTGGCACAGGAGGCCATTCAAGGGAGGGGAAGCAAAAAGACAAGTGGTAGTTGTAGGGGATTCTATATTTAGGGGAATTGATAGCTTCCTTTGTAAGCAGGATTGAGAGTCCCGCATGGTATGTTGCCTGCCCGATGCCAGGGTGAGGGACATCTCTGACCGGCTTGAAAGGATATTGGAGAGGGAGGCGGTTGTTGTCCACGTCGGGACAAATAACATAGGTAAAACTAGGAAAGAGGACCTGTTTGGGGATTATCAGGAACTAAGAACTAAATTAAAGAACAGGTCCTCAATGGTTATAATCTCCGGATTACTACCCGAGCCACGTGCAAATTGGCATAGGGACGCGAGAATAAGGGAAGTAAACACGTGGCTAAAGGAGTGGTGCGGGACAGAGGGGTTCCATTTCATGGGGCACTGGCATCAGTATTGGAACAAGAAGGATCTGTACCGTTGGGACGGTCTCCACCTAAACCGATCTGGGACCAATGTTCTAGCGAAAAGGGTAAATAGGGTGGTCAACAGGACTTTAAACTAGAAAGTGGGGGGGGGGGGGGGGAGGGTAAAACTCCAAGAAGCATGACTAATGGGAAACAAAGCAGCAGGTTAGCGTGTGAGGGATGGATTCAACTTCATGGAAAATCATGAAAAAACTGAAATGAAAGGAGAGCCCAGGAGAGGCTATTAAAGTCTCCAGAACACAAAATAGGACAGAGTGTTTGGAAAGGGCTAGGAATCTAACTTCAAGGACATCAGATAAAGGGATGACAATGAGTAAGGGGACGGGAAATACAGGACTGAAGGTGTTGTATCTGAATGCACGCAGTATACGAAATAAGGTAAATAAGCTTGTGGCGCAGATTGAAATTGGCAGGTATGATGTGGTGGGCATTACGGAGACATGGCTGCAAGGGGATCAGGACTGGGAGCTAAATATCCAAGGATATACATCCTATCGAAAAGATAGGCAGGTTGGCAGAGGGGGTGGGTAGCTTTGTTAGTAAATGAAATTAAATCGATAGCAAGAAATGATGTAGGGTCAGATGATGTAGAATCTGTGTGGGTAGAGTTGAGGAACCACAAAGGTGAAAAAACCATAATGGGAGTTATGTACAGGCCTCCGAACAGTAGTCAGGATGTGGGGCACAAGATACACCAGGAGATAGAAAAGGTGTGTAAGAAAGGCAAGGTTACAGTGATCATGGGGTATTTCAATATGCAGATAGACTGGGAAAATCAGGTTGGTAGTGGATCCCAAGAAAAGGAATTTGTGGAATGTCTACGAGATGGCTTTTTGGAGAAGCTTGTGGTGGAGCCCACTAGGGAACAGGCAATTCTAGATTTAGTGATGTGTAATGAGGCAGATTTGATAAGGGAGCTTAAGGTGAAGGAACCCTTAGGAGGAAGTGACCATAATATGATAGAATTTACCCTGCAATTTGACAGGAAAAAGCTGGAATCAGATGTAATGGTACTACAGTTGAATAAAGGCAACTACAGAGGCATGAGGGGGGAGCTGGCCAGAATTGACTGGGAGATGAGCCTAGCAGGAAAGACAGTGGAACAGCAATGGCAGGAGTTTCTGGGAGTAATTTGGGAGACACAGCAAAAATTCATCCCTAGGAAGAAGAAGCATACTAAAGGGAGGACGAGGCAACCATGGCTGACAAGGGAAGTCAGGGACAGCATAAAAGCTAAAGAGAAAGCATACAATGCAGCGAAGAGCAGTGGGAAACCAGGGGATTGGGAAGCCGACAAAGACCAACAGAGGACAACTAAAAAATAAATGAGGGAGAAGATTAAATATGAGGGTAAACTAGCCAGTAATATAAAAGAAGATTGCAAGTTTTTGATGATTAGCACCATATCCAAACATTCACTCCCTCCACCACCAACTCTCAGTAGCAGAAGTGAGTACCATCTACAAAATGCACTGCAGGAATTCACCAAGGCTCCTTAGACAGGACCTTCCAAGCCCACGACCACTACCATCTAGAAGGACAAGGGCAGCAGATAGATGGGAACACCACCACCTAGAAGTTCCCCTCGAAGTAACTCACCATCCTGTCATAGAAGTATTTCACCGTTCCTTCATCGTCACTGCGTCAAAATCCTGGAACTCCCTTGCTAACAGCACTGTGAGTGCACCTACACCACATCGACTGCAGTGGTTTAAGAAGGCAGCTCACCACCACCTTCTCATGGGTAACTAGGGATAGGCAATAAATGCTGGCCCAGCCAGCTAAGCCCACATCCCGTGAATGAATTAAAAAAATATTTGTTAGCCAGCATGGACATGAAGGGCCAAATGGCCTCCTTTTGTGCTGTAAACATCTATGAATCATCTACAGCCTTTTGGTGTGCATGTTCCAGATTTGCACTCCTCTGTGTGAAGAATTATGAGCTGGATTTGGGTCCAATATCCAATTGACAATATGCTTATAGAATTAAGAGATGTTGAAAAGTGAGCTCATGAAAGAAATCTACTTCTTGCAGTCAGCTTAACCAATAGATGTGAGGTGGGTTTTCTGCTTCAGATCAGAGAAGCCAGTGAGGCCAGGAATCTCAAAAGCTGAAATCTTAGAGTAGAGTAAAGGGAGCAAATTTTGTGTTGACTTGCAAGAAGCCTTAGCTAACTGAGTCTTTAGTGACCTGAAAGCAAGCAAGTTTCAAAACTAGGTGGAAGGATGCAGAGGAGTTAAAATATAATAATTCTGCCTTCATACTAAAGAATGAGGACTGTGATCATTGTTAATGTCTGATATGAAGATCTGGATGAATGTTGGGTAGGATTGTCGGAATAGCATGGAGGGTTGGATGGGCTGAGGGAAGTCTTTAATTTGGAAAAAGCTCCCACCTTGTCAAAGATCTGGGAGATGACCAAATTAATGACAACTGCTTCAGACTGATCAAGACATAAGCACAATTCCTCTAAAACATGGTGTTATAAGTTCTTCCATTTTCCTACTCACCAATTTTTTCTCCTTTTCAGCAGATGCTGAATGTCAGCAGGGTTACAATGTCTGTGCTTCTAGATAGTGAGAACCAGTCAATAACTGGACCAGAGGCAGTATCACACCTGAACCCAGTTTTACTGTCACCTGTTGCTCACATATGGGCAGTTTCCAGCAAAAGTCACTGGATTGTGATCAACACGAAATCCTGGCTGAATTCCCATCCTAACTCAGGCGTAATGATCCCAATTCTAGCGCTCCTACCGAGGTCTTTCTCCCTTAAAATTACCAGCACAGGTTCGGAATCTAATGATCACAGGAGAAAAGCAACAAAGTAATGGTAAAATTATTGTTTTCACAGGTCCCATCAAGACCCACACATCCTGATTTAACAGATATTGCATTTCTTATCATCACTGGTACAGAATCCTAGAATTCTCTATCTAACATAATTAACAAGCATCATAAGCATCAAGACTGCCGTGAGTCATGGTTTACCACCATCTTCCTCAGGTAGCTAGGAATGGTAATTCATGGGTTGCCCACATTCTGAAACAGATTTAAGAGAACTTGCACTCTATTAAGGTCAGGGAAAGATTGAAGAATGAAACATCCTGGAAGAAACATTAATTTCTTCCCAAACATAAACGTGAAGACCAACAGAGGTCAGAAACAAAGCTACTCTGCCTCAGAGCAATTTCCGGCAACACAACGTCGTTCTAGGCCTGGTTGAAGTCATTTCCGGCAACTAAGCCTCGTTCTGGGCTTAGCTGGTGGCAGTTTCCGGTCCCTGAGCCTCACTCCTGTCTTGGCCTCTGGTTGGCCAGTGGCTGCGCAGGCGCTGTGAGCGGTTGCGCCCAGCGGCAGTGCGCAGGCGCAGTGATTCTGGGCCGAGCTAGAGCTACACGCTGGCGAGTGAGAGGCCGGTGGAGGCACCGAGAGCCCGAGTCCCGGAGCGACAAAGACAGCTCGACACACTTGCACCATGGAGGCCATCGCCAAGTACGACTTCAAGGCCACGGCCGACGATGAGCTGAGTTTTAAGCGGGAGGATATCCTGAAGGTAAGGCCCCGGGGCTGAGGTGGCGGGTGGACCGGCCGTCCCGGCACTGGGGGAAGCCGCTGTTCGGCTTCATTCGGAAACTTCGGAGTAGGCTGGCGTTGTGAGTGAGAGGGAGAGGGGGATGGGAGACACTTGGGAGATGCGGGCGGGGGGGAGAGGGGCTTGGGGGGTTTGTGGGGAGAGAGGGAGATGGATGGGCTTGGCGGAGCAGAAAGAGAGAAAAACTTGGGGAGGGGGGGTAGGTAGAGAGAGACCTGGTTGGGGGGGGAGGGGGGTGCAGAGAGAGAGAGAGAGAGAGAGAGAGACCTGGGGGGGGGCAGAGAGAGAGAGAGAGACCTGGGGGGGCAGAGAGAGAGAGAGACCTGGGGGGGCAGAGAGAGAGACGGTGGGGGGCAGAGAGAGAGAGAGACAGTGGGGGGCAGAGAGAGAGAGAGTGTTGGTGGGGGGCAGAGAGAGAGAGAGAGAGTTGGTGGGGGGCAGAGAGAGAGAGAGTTGGTGGGGGGCAGAGAGAGAGAGTTGGTGGGGGGCAGAGAGAGAGAGAGTTGGTGGGGGGCAGAGAGAGAGTTGGTGGGGGGCAGAGAGAGAGAGTTGGTGGGGGGCAGAGAGAGAGAGTTGGTGGGGGGCAGAGAGAGAGTTGGTGGGGGGCAGAGAGAGAGAGTTGGTGGGGGGCAGAGAGAGAGAGTTGGTGGGGGGCAGAGAGAGAGAGTTGGTGGGGGGCAGAGAGAGAGTTGGTGGGGGGCAGAGAGAGAGAGTTGGTGGGGGGCAGAGAGAGAGAGTTGGTGGGGGGCAGAGAGAGAGAGTTGGTGGGGGGCAGAGAGAGAGTGAGTTGGTGGGGGGCAGACAGAGAGTGAGTTGGTGGGGGGCAGACAGAGAGTGAGTTGGTGGGGGGCAGACAGAGAGTGAGTTGGTGGGGGGCAGAGAGAGAGAGAGTTGGTGGGGGGCAGAGAGAGAGTTGGTGGGGGGCAGAGAGAGAGAGAGTTGGTGGGGGGCAGACAGAGAGAGAGTTGGTGGGGGGCAGACAGAGAGAGAGTTGGTGGGGGGCAGACAGAGAGTGAGTTGGTGGGGGGCAGACAGAGAGTGAGTTGGTGGGGGGCAGACAGAGAGTGAGTTGGTGGGGGGCAGAGAGAGAGAGAGTTGGTGGGGGGCAGAGAGAGAGAGAAATTCTTGGCGGGGGCAGATAGAGAGAGAGTCTTGGCGGGGGGCAGAGAGAGAGAGAGTCTTGGCGGGGGGCAGAGAGGGAGAGAGTCTTGGCGGGGGGCAGAGAGAGAGAGAGTCTTGGCGGGGGGGCAGAGAGAGAGAGTCTTGGCGGGGGCAGAGAGAGAGAGAGAGAGTCTTGGCGGGGGCAGAGAGAGAGAGAGAGAGTCTTGGCGGGGGCAGAGAGCGTGAGTCTTGGCGGGGGGCAGAGAGAGAGCGTGAGTCTTGGCGGGGGGCAGAGAGCGTGAGTCTTGGCGGGGGGCAGAGAGAGAGCGTGAGTCTTGGCGGGGGGCAGAGAGAGAGCGTGAGTCTTGGCGGGGGGCAGAGAGAGAGCGTGAGTCTTGGCGGGGGGCAGAGAGCGTGAGTCTTGGCGGGGGGCAGAGAGAGAGCGTGAGTCTTGGCGGGGGGCAGAGAGAGAGAGAGTGAGTCTTGGTGGGGGGCAGAGGGAGAGAGAGTCTTGGCCGGGGGGCAGAGAGGGAGAGAGAGTCTTGGCGGGGGGCAGAGAGGGAGAGAGAGTCTTGGCGGGGGGCAGAGAGGGAGAGAGAGTCTTGGCGGGGGGCAGAGAGGGAGAGAGAGTCTTGGTGGGGGGCAGAGAGGGAGAGAGAGTCTTGGCGGGGGCAGAGAGGGAGAGAGAGAGAGTCTTGGCGGGGGGCAGAGAGAGAGAGAGTCTTGGCGGGGGGCAGAGAGAGAGAGTCTTGGCGGGGGGCAGAGAGAGAGAGAGTCTTGGTGGGGGGACAAGGGAGAGAGAGAACATGGTGGGGGGGGCAAGAGAGAGAGAGAATTTTGGGGGGTGGGGGAGAGAGAGAACATTGGGGAGGGAGAGACCGACTGACGGGGCGGGGGCACAGAGAGAGAGAGACTTTGGGGGGGTGGTTTTAGGGGCAGAGAGTGAGTGATGGGGCAGAGAGACAGTCTTGGAGGTCGGGGGAAAGACAGATTTGGGTGTGGGGGACGAGAGAGAGACAGACAGACTTGGGGGTGGAGGGACGAGAGAGAGACAGATTTGGGGGTGGGGGGGGCAAGAGAGGGTGAGACAGACTTGGGGGTTGGGGGTGGGTGGCGAGAGAGAGAGAATGATGGACTTGGGGGTGGTGGGTGGCTGAGAAATTTGGGGGGTGTGGGGGGTAAAGAGAGAGACTGGGGGTGTCGGGCTTGAAGAGAGATTTGGGGGGTTTGTGGGGGCTGAGAGACTTGGGGTTGTGGGGGGTGAAGAGAGTGGCTTGGGGGGGATTGTGGGGGCGGAAGAGAGAGGGGCTTGGGATGGTGTGAGGGTGAAGAGAGGCTTGTGGGGTGTGTGGGGTGAAGAGAGGCTTGGGGGTGCGTGGGGGTGAAGAGAGAGGCTTGGAGGGTGCGTGGGGGTGAAGAGAGAGGCTTGGGGGGTGCGTGGGGGTGAAGAGAGAGGCTTGGGTGCATGGGGGTGAAGAGAGAGGCTTGGGGGGTGCGTGGGGGTGAAGAAAGAGGCGTGGGGGTGAAGAAAGAGGCTTGGGGGTGCGTGGGGGTGAAGAGAGAGGCTTGGGGGTGCGTGGGGGTGAAGAGAGAGGCTTGGGGGGTGCGTGGGGGTGAAGAGAGAGACTTGGGGGGTGCATGAGGGTAAAGAGAGAGGCTTGGGGTGCGTGGGGGTGAAGAGAGAGGCTTGGGGGTGCGTGGGGGTGAAGAGAGAGGCTTGGGGGTGCGTGGGGGTGAAGAGAGAGGCTTGGGGGTGCGTGGGGGTGAAGAGAGAGGCTTGGGGGGTGCGTGGGGGTGAAGAGAGAGGCTTGGGGGGTGCATGAGGGTAAAGAGAGAGGCTTGGGGTGCGTGGGGGTGAAGAGAGAGGCTTGGGGGTGTGTGGGGGTGAAGTGAGATTGGGGGTGCGTGGTGGGTGAAGAGAGAGGCTTGGGGGTTGAAGAGAGAGATTTGGTGGGGGGTGAAGAGAGATTTGAGGGGGTGGGTGGGGAAGAGAGTTTTGAGGGGTTGTGGGGGTGAAGAGAGAGATTTGGGGGAAGAGAGTGAGACACTTGGCAGGGTGGCCTGTGGGGGGAGAGACAGGGGGACTTGGTAGGGTGGGGGTGGAGAGTGAAACAAACTTGGGGGTCAGGGTCAGAGAGACTTGGGGCATGGGACTCGGGGTTGGGGGAGAGACAAGGGCAGAGAGTGGGGTTTGGGGAGAGTGCGAGGTTGAAAGAGAGACTGGGAAAGTAATGAGGCAGAGGTGAGGGGCAAAGTGATGTTGGGGAGTGAAGGAGTTCCATCTCTTTCCCAATATGAACTTTCTTGGTGAATTCTTGCTCCTACAGTTTGCAGCTCATTGACATTACATTCGTATTCTAGACTTCAGATTCTGTACAACAGCCTGTCCTTGGAATGGCCTCTTGCAATATGCTGATTCACTTCAATCTATATTTATACAGCACCTTTAATGTAATAAAATGTCCCAAGGCACTTCACAGGGGTATTATAAAAGCACCGAGCCTCCTGAGGTATTAGCTAATAAAGAATAAACCCTCAGCAGTGAAATGCAGGCTTAACAGAGCCACGCCAACAGTGGCTGGCTTTTCTGGAGATGATCGCTTCACTGTGTATTGTGCTACTAGATCTGTGCTAGAGACTCTAACTATACTGATGCTGTATGGTGAGTTTGCAGTAATGTTAGCCATTCAGTGTCAATGTACAACAATTCTTGGAGATGATTTGGTCCATTTATTCATTGAAGAGCTCTATCTCATTTTGTTCTGGCTCTTGGATGTTTGAGGGCTTTGCTTCTGAGATGTGAACAACATTGGCAAGGTGGCATGAATTGTCCTCCTTGTTTCAACATGATGGTTTTTACATTGGGGTACGGTGCTATTGGGTACAGGTCTGTCACTATAACATTGGGGTGCAGTATTGGTGGGTACAGGTCTGTCACTGTATAACATTGGGGGATAGTACTGGTGGGTACAGGTCTGTCACTATAACATTGGGGTATAGTATTGGTGGGTGCAGGTCTGTCACTGTTTAACACTGGGGTATAGTCCTGATGAGCTCAGGTTGGTCAGTATATCATTTGAGGGGATGAGCTAGGAGCACTGCATAACAATAGTGCCATCATCTGTTAACAGGTTATGTTCCCTTTACACATGCCCCGAATGAACCAACCTGTCCAAAAATTGCAGGAATCCTTTTGTTTCTTAAGGTCTAATGGCTGTGCTTTATTCAGACTGTAACAACTTGTGTGGGTCTGTCATCGTAAATCTTGGCCTGCCCAGTTCACTCTGTGAGCATTCATCTCCTGTTGGTAAAGGTTTGGTGAGAATTGCATATTATGTCTCAAGAAGCCAGTCAGGGTGATTCCTAGCTAGCCAGGGAAGTGAAGGGATGGAGGCGTCAGTATGGTAGATTGACTGAGCTCCCTGATGGTGCACTGGCTGCCTGTGACATACAGACCTAATGCTTGCATCATTGATTTTGTTTCTCTCAGCCATGGCTTGCATGTTATGATCGGACATAGTGCCCCAACTCAGAGAGGTGAGAGGAAAAGAGAAAATCAACCATGAGTCATGCTCTTTGACTCTATGCAATGATTGCTGCTGTTCAGTGTGTGTTATAGGACAGGATTGTACTCATACTGATGGACTACATGATTGAGTAGCTCGTGGACACACTCTGGACTTGCATATGGGTACTGCCCACTAAAAGTGAGGTGCTGGGGACCTTTAAAGGAAGGAGATACCTGTAGAAAATAAATACATTTGAGATTGGTGAGTGAAGTATGTTTGGAACCACTGCTGCAGTTGTGTCATATTGAATTCACTGTAACCTGGGCAGTGGTGCAAGGATGTTGAATAACCGAGGACGTGTCTGTAGAATCATAAAACTTACAGCATCAAACGAGGCTACTGTGATTACGCTAACTCACCAATTTTACCTACCTACCCTGGCCCTTGCTCTTTCCTTGTATCCTTTTGCATTCTTGTTGCGTGTTTGGTTTCATTCTGTTGCCTGGTACTGCATTTCTATTCTTTCTTAGGATATGGGCGTTGCTGACTGGACGAGCACTTGTATTGCATCCCCACTCTTTTTTTTATCCTTAAGAAGGTGTTGGTGAGCCACTGCCTTGAACCACTGCAGTTCATGTGGTGTATGTACACCCACTGTGCTGTTAGGAAGGGGCGGTCTCCTATGATTTGTAAACGGGAAGTTGAGTGGCTGTCTGAAGCCACATACATGCATGACTAGAATGTTCAAAATTGTAAACCTCAGCAGCAAGGCAGGATTCTCCAAAGCTGCTGGCTAGGAAAACCCATTTGTTGGGAAGCAATGATCCTTGCACTTGCCTTGTACAATTCCAGAAAACAGAGCCTGGGAACTGTGTCTTTCCACTCTTCAAGGTGCAAGTGCTCTCTGGGCCTTGTAGCACTCTGCCCAGACGTGGGCCTACTGCCAGAGCCCTGTCACAGCTTTCCAGGCAGAGTGCAGGGAAGCACCCCTCTCGGCTCCCTCTTGTCTCACTCACTGGGTAGGCATGGTTGAGATCAGGAATTCCAAGTCTCTGGGCTGGCATTGCCAAAACAGGGAATTGACAGCAAGGTAGTTTCCAGGTCGTCCCTGTTCCTTTGGCTACTCCTGAAACTGCATTAAACACAGGCTGAATTTGGCAGTTTCTGGCACACACTGAGCCGGATGTACGTGGCTGTACACCTAGCCACCATTGGAAGAGAATACTGGCTGGTTTACCTGTGCTGGACAGGTCTTGTGTGGTATAAAACCAGCCATCATGCTTTGGTGTGTGGTTAGGAGCTTTGCTACTGTTTTGTACCTTGTGTTGACTGAAAATGTGATTTCACTGTGATTGCATCTTGCAACAAGGCACTGAACCATGAAAGGGTTGACGCAAACGATTAAGTTAATAAGGGCAAGAGCTGGAAAGCTGAAATAAACATGCAATACTGGCATTATACTGGGAGGAGTTCTGATGGAGATCTCCCTCAAGCTGCCTTTATTCCCCCTCCCAATGCCCTGCTGTGTACTTCCAGTATTTTGTTCCGCATAAAACTAGATTTGTTACAGACCGTTGTTTTGTGTGACTATTTCACTTCATTGAGACTGAAAGTGGATGTGACAAAGCAGTGGCTCCTTGCGGATGGCATTAGCTGTGGTACACTTCCTCTATTAAGTGATGAAAGCAAATTAAACTGCTTTCTGGCAGTAAAGTTGAATGAGGTAAAATGGAGGTGAATAAGGAATTCTGAATAAATGTGATATTTATTTATATTCTTAGTCTGGCTGCTTGTAAAAGGTTAAGTAGTATGAAATGGCAGAGGAAAGTGTTTACTGAGTTGTGTTGTAGCTGGGAGTAAGTTTACCGAGTTTCTGGTTTTGAAATGCTGTGTAACTTCCTATAACCAGTTTCCTGTAAGTGCCTTTTGGAAGAAAAGGAGCTTTACTCTGTCGAAGGGAGGGTTCTCCTTTGAAAGGTTTCAAATTTCACACATAAACTTATGGCCAGGTTCAAGCTGTAGTGGATTCAGATTGTGAAGGAAGCAGCACCTCTTCCAGCCCTGGCTTTCTCTCCTGTCTCAATTCCTAAAGAAACCCTTTATCTAAGAGCTTTTCTAAGATGGGATTGAAATAATAGGATTAATCAGGCTTTTTTTGCTTCCATTCTGTTTGGGTGGCACTGTTAAACCTATGAATTTTTTGAGTTGTTTTGGGTGATGCGAAGTGGTGATGAAATACATTCTCTGTCCTCTACCCTGCTGGCGGCAACCCCCCCCCCCCCCCCGCCCTTGGGAACAGGAGAGCATGTTCCACCATTCAGTTAGGTTGTGCTGATCTTTGACTCTGTTTTTGCTGCATTAGAGCAGTACTTCCCAAACATTTTCCATTGTGACCCTTTTTGACAGTTCAAAATTAGTGTGACCCCAGATACCAACAAATACAAAACAGGATAGTAACATTCAAATTTATTAAAGTTCACACACAATCTGTTTTTAAACTATTTTTGAAAACGTTATCGTGCGTACTCATTGGGTCTAATGAGACATGGGTATGCATGTTGTGATACAGTCTCTCAGTCTCTGTATGGTTAATACTGCACATCTAATCTCCGGTGTGACATCCACTGCTAATTGACATTGAGATTTGATGCAGACAAGTGCGCTAAATCAAGCTTCACGCAAATACGTGCTGGCAAAAGCAACCATCACTCAGTGCAATGTCAGGATAGTCAGTCTTCACGCTGAACCAGAATTCTGTCAGAGAAATTGTGTTCTGTAAAAATTGATTGCATGAAATTTCAATAAGCTGTTCAGTTTCAGCTGCGGGCAAACCCAGGTTTTCAGGCTGACATTGAAAAGGGCTTTGGACTCAATTGGAATTTGTCACATCGAAATCGGGGGTTGTTGGGGGGATAGAGAAGGATGTGAAGTGCTCCTCCTCCAGGTAGCTGAGAGGAGGAGCTGTGGCATGAATTAAGGGGTTTCTGTTGCTGTCAGAATATTTCTAAACCTGACTGGCCAACACAATGCAGTTTACATTGCACCAAAATTCAATATCAATTTCTTCATATAAAGCACTAATGTTTGACACAGTTCACTGATTTATCTACAACTAGCAGAGACCCACAAAATATCTGTGGGCAAGTCAGCATCTTTATTGCAACAATACTATAAGTACAGGATTTCTAGTTACTCTTTCAGCAAAGACTTTAACAGAATCAAAACTTCTCACTCTGTAATAAATTACATAAGGCTATCCACCTGTTAAAGCAGGCCAAGAAACATAAATACAAATTTAGCTCAAACCTGGTCGTGTGACTTGTTTATAGTCATTGATTATGAAAGTCTATTTGGGAACTGTTTTCTCCTGAGTCGAAAAGACAGGTTTACATCTGATGGGCTCAGTATTATTTGGAGAGTAAACACTATTTCCTTGAAATCTTCCTGTTATAACTTCAGCATCTATCATTGCAGAAGCAGCCTACTTGATCGGTACCCTATCCACACCTCAAACATTCACCCCTTCCATTACCAACACACAGTGGCAGCTGTGTGTACCATTTACAAGATGCACTGCAGCAACTCACCAAAGCTCCTTTGGCAGCATCTTCCAAATCTTTGACCTCTGCCGCCTTGAAGGTCATGGCAGCAGATGCATGGGGACACCACCATCTAAAAGTTCCCCTCGAAGCCACATACCATCCTGACTTGGAACTATATTACTGTTACTTCACTGTTGCTGGATCAAAATCCTGGAATTCCCTCTGTAATAGCACTGTGGGTGAACCTACACCTAATGGACTGCAGTGGTTCAAGAAGGCGGCTCACCACCACCTTCTCGAGGGCAGTTAGGGTGAGGAACGAATGCTGTCCTTGCCAGCACTACTCAAAAAATAAAAGAAAGCAGTTCAAAACAAAAACAGAATTACCTGGAAAAACTCAGCAAGTCTGGCAGCATCGGCGGAGAAGAAATCAGTTAACGTTTCGAGCCTTCATGGCCCTTCGGCAGAACTGGAGCATTGTTAGAAGAAGGGAGAAATATAAATTGGTTTAAGGTGGGTGGGGGGGGGGGAAGAGACACATTGAGGGTGTGGTGTGATGATTGTGGAGATGAGCAGATAATCAAAAGATGTCACAGACAAAAGGGTCAAAGAGGTGTTGAAGGTGGTGGTCTTTGTCTGAGAAAAGTGCTAATTAAGAATGGAAGACAGGATATTCAAAGTACAGCTCTAGTGGGGGTGGGGTGGAAAGACTAAAGGTTTTAGTTTTAGATTTAAAAATAATGGAAATAGGTGGGGAAAGAAGAATCTATATAAATTATTGAAAAAAAAGCTGGGGGGGGGGCGGAAAGAAACGGGGTGGGGATGGGGGGAGGGGGAGTTTAAGATCTAAAGTTGTTGAATTCAATATTCAGCCCAGAGGGCTGTAAAGTGCCTAGTCGGAAGATGAGGTGCTGTTCCTCCAGTTTGCGTTGGGCTTCACTGGAACAATGCAGCAAGCCAAGGACAGACATGTTGGCAAGAGAACAGGGTGGAGTGTTAAAATGGCAAGCGACAGGGAGGTTTGGGTCTTTCTTGCGGACAGACCGCAGGTGTTCCGCAAAACGGTCGCCCAGTTTGCGTTTGGTCTCTCCAATGTAGAGGAGACCGCATTGGGACAACGAATGCAGTAGACTAAGTTAGGGGAAATGCAAGTGAAATGCTGCTTCACTTGAAAGGAGTGTTTGGGCCCTTGGACGGTGAGGAGAGAGGAAGTGAAGGGGCAGGTGTTGCATCTTCTGCGTGGGCATGGGGAGGTGCCATAAGTGGGGGTTGAGGAGTAGGGGGTGATGGAGGAGTGGACCAGGGTGTCCCGGAGGGAACGATCCCTACGGAATGCCGTCAAGGGGGGTGATGGGAAGATGTGTTTGGCGGTGGTATCATGCTGGAGTTGGCGGAAATGGCGGAGGATGATCCTTTGAATGCGGAGGCTGGTGGGGTGATAAGTGAGGACAAGGGGGACCCTATCATGTTTCTGGGAAGGAGGAGAAGGCGTGAAGGAGGATGCGCGGGATATGGGCCGGACACGGTTGAGGGCCCTGTCAACGACCGTCAACGACTATCAACTTTAGATCTTAAACTCCCCCTCCCCCCATCCCCACCCCGTTTCTTTCCGCCCCCCCCCCAGCTTTTTTTTCAATAATTTATATAGATTCTTCTTTCCCCACCTATTTCCATTATTTTTAAATCTAAAACTAAAACCTTTAGTCTTTCCACCCCACCCCCACTAGAGCTGTACTTTGAATATCCTGTCTTCCATTCTTAATTAGCACTTTTCTCAGACAAAGACCACCACCTTCAACACCTCTTTGACCCTTTTGTCTGTGACATCTTTTGATTATCTGCTCATCTCCACAATCATCACACCACACCCTCAATGTGTCTCTTCCCCCCCCCCCACCCACCTTAAACCAATTTATATTTCTCCCTTCTTCTAACTATGCTCCAGTTCTGCCGAAGGGCCATGAAGGCTCGAAACGTTAACTGATTTCTTCTCCGCCGATGCTGCCAGACTTGCTGAGTTTTTCCAGGTAATTCTGTTTTTGTTTTGGATTTCCAGCATCCGCAGTAGCTTTTAGCTTTTTGTTTTTATAAAAGAAAGCAGTTTCCTAACTACCACTCTTGTTCCATAATAAAGCCCTTGTTTAGAATTCAAGTTCCATAGCAACATTGTAACTGCTCCTTCCTTAAGACTAAGTTTGTATGGTGACATGCCATTGGAGTTAAATGTGTGAGAACTCTGGAGCATATAGACTGCTATCACTTTTGTAGAATCAATGCTGATGTATCCTTATAATTCATCCAATAGCTTTTTAAAAACGTTTACATTCAAATTTATTGAATCTTCACTTTGAACACTAAGAATAGCTTTCGAATAAGTTGCATCAAATCCCTGCAATTTTGCCACAATTAACCCATTTAATCATGTCATCAAACCCCCCCCTTTCCCTGCTAGCCCCTCCCATCCCCATACACCCCATTCCTCAGAGATGAGCTCTCCAGCCAGGGTAACTTGTTGGGCTTCTTTTACTGTCTGTTGTTTTTATTCTCCACTAGTCCCATTCCACACCACCAACCATTGAGTGCTGCACTTGCATGACGTGTTCGTGTGTCTCCGTGTGTGCCAGGCTCCTCCCACCAACATATGCACCACTAAAACTGACCTATTCAAACAGCCCAGACAATAAAACTGAGTATTATTGTTATATATACTAATTTTCAGTGTGTGTTGGGTCAGTGGGGTGGGTTTCTCGTTCTTGTTTGAAGTGACGTTGACAGGAATTTTAAAGGACCTGACAGTGTTAAAACTTGGATGATCTGACATATTGATAGAATGCAAGATGGTGAGGTCACATCTGTCTCTTTCACCTTTATTGCTTTCTATTTCCCTTCTCGTGTCCCACATTATCACAGACCTTCACCTTTGTTCTTCTTCCAACTTTCTTCCCTTTCACTTTCTTTTGATGAAAGGTCATCAACCTGAAATGTTAGTTCTGTTTCTCTCTTCACAGATGTTGCTAGACCTGCTGAGTGTTTCCAGCATTTTTTGTTATTAATTCAGATTTCCGGCATGTGCTGTATTTTGCTTTTCTGTCACTTTTAAGCAGATTCTTGGAAACCTGTGATCTCATTGTTACTGCTGGTCATGTTAGCCCTATGTCCACCAGTACTACACCCTATTACAGACCTATATCCATCAGTATTGTACCTCAGTGTTTTACAGAACAAGGTACCCTCTGCAGCCATCTACCCAATTGTGGAGGAACAAAATATTGATGGTGATTTCAGCGGATACAGTATGGGAATGTTACTCACAATTGCACTATTTTGTTGCCTTTGTGATAATGGTTACTGATGTATCTCACCCCTTTCTTTTGCCAAATTCAGCTAATTGGAGGGAGCTCATTCTTGAAACTCCTGCAAACCTGTCCAACTGACCAGAACATGTAAGCTTTATTTTGACCTGCCTGGGAAGCTGTGTATTAAAAGCAAACTCTTTCAGATGTTAAAATCTGAAACAAAAATGCAGAAAATGGAGACATTCAGCATGCCTTAAACATGAGTCAGTTGACATTTTGGATACACAACCTTTCTATACCTGTGAATTAAGATTATTAATGTACAAGGTGTCTGATTGCCGCAGTTTAAGAGTGTAAGTATTTAGTGCTACATTCAAAATCTGTTGTTTGAAACAATGCTAAAATTCTGTAAAATTTTTGGTTTCAAGGCATCTGGAACAAGATCTGAGAAAGGTTGGTGCATGGTGGATGTTAAAACTTTCCAAATATTGTGGGTATCCATCCAGGTCAGAAGTGATTGATGAGATAGGCTGCAAAGACAGATGACTTGGGTGTAGGGGCTGAAGGTATTATAGTTAAATTTGCTCATGATGCAAAGATAGGTAGGAAAGTAAGTTGTCAAGAAGACATAAGGATTCTGTAGACGGATGCGGATAAGTTAAGTGAGTGGGCAAAAATTTGGCAGATGGAGGAGTATTAATGTGTGAAAATGTGAACTTGTCCACTTTGGCAGGAAGAATAGAAAAGCAGTATATTATTTGAGTGGCGAGAGACTGCAGATCACTGAGGTACAGAGGGATTCTGGATGTTCTTTTTTTATTCCTTCATGTGATGGCAAGGCCAACATTTGTTGCCCAACCCTAATAGCCTTTGAAAGAGGCTTAAAAACAAAAAACTACTGCGGATGCTGGAAATCCAAAACAAAAACAGAATTACCTGGAAAAACTCAGCAGGTCTGGCAGCATCGGTGGAGAAGAAAAGAGTCGACGTTTCGAGTCCTCACGACCCTTCAACAGAACTGAGAGAAAGAGGCTTGCTGTGCCATTTGAGGGCAGTTAAGAGTCAGCCTCGGTGCTGTAGGTCTGGAGTCATAGTCACATCTGCAAGGATGGCAGATTTCCTCCCCTGAAGGACATTAGTGAAGAAGATGGATTTTGAACAACAATCAATGATGGTTTCATGGTCAATTCCGTCAGCTGCCATGGTGGGATTTGAACCCATGTCCCCAGAGCAGTAGCCTGGACCTCTGGATTATTGGTCCAGTGTACCACTATGCCACCGTCCCTGGTACATGAATCACCAACAGTTGTTATGTAGGTGCAGCAAGTGATTTGGAAGGCAAATGGAATGCTGGCATTTATTGCAAGAGGAATTGTATAAAAGTAGGGAGGTTTTGCTGCAGTACGTGAGACCACATTTGGATTACCATGTGCAGTTTTGGTTGTCTTTCTTGGGATATAATTGCTTAGAAGCAGTTCAGAGACGGTTCACTTGACTGATTCTGGGATGAAGAGATTATTTTATGAGGAAAGATTGGACAGGTTGGGCCTATACCCATTGGAGTTAAGAAGCATGAGAGGTGATCTTATTGAAACATATAAGATTGTGCCTGAGGGGACTTGACAGGGTGGATGCTGAGAGAATGTTTCCCTTTGTGGGGAAATCTAGAACCAGGGACACAGTTTTAAAAATTAGGGGTGTCTCAGTTAAGGTATGGAAAAAATTTTCTTTCGTGTTTATTAGTGTCTGGAATTCTCTTCCCAGAGAGCAGTGGAGGCTGAGTCATGGAATTCATTCAAGGGCGGGTTAGATATATTTTTGATAGACAAGGGAGTCAAGGGTTAAGGGGGCAGGCAGGAAAGTGGAGTTGAGGCCATAATCAGATCAGCCATGATCTTATCAAGTGGCAGAGCCGGCTCGAATGGCCTGCTCCTAATTCTTGTGTTCTTATAGGCTTTAGGTTATGTGTCTGATTCTGGCTGACTGGGTGTGCAGCTGAGAGATTTTTGGCTGCAATTAATTCCCGGAGTGCATTTCTAGTTGGATACACTGCTATAGTGACTTTGGCAATCTCCTTCAGTTCCACAAGCCTTGTAAATATTTGTGCTCCTCCAGTTCTGGCTTGTTGCATGTCCCGATTTTAATTGTTCCACCATTGAAGGCTGTGTCATCAGCTCTCTAGGCCATGAGCTCTGAATTCCTTCCTTAAACCTCTATTTCTCTTTATACCCGGAAGCCCCTTAAAACTTATGTCTCAACCAAGCTCCTCTTCACCTGCCTTAATACCTCCTCATGTGGTCGGTGTCATTTTTTTTTTTAATGCTCCATGGGACAGGGGTACCAAGACAGAGATTGATAGATTTCTAGATATTAAAGGTATCAAGCAACATGGGAATAGTGTGGGAAAATGTCGTTGAGTTGGAAGATCAGCCAAGATCTAGTATGGCCGAGCAGGCTTAAGGGGCCAAACGGCTGATTCTAGCTCCTATTTCCTATGTTCCTATTTTATGATACTAAAGGCACTACATAAATGAAAGTTGATGAGGTTGTGTAAACCTCAGCTTGGCAAGTATGAAACCATTAATGTGTGGGCTAGGGCTGGGGAGGCTGGATTCTTGTAAAAAAAACCCACCTGGTTCACTAATGTTCTTCAAGGAAGGGAGCCTGCCACTGACCTAAAACAAAAACAGAATTACCTGGAAAAACTCAGCAGGTCTGGCAGCATCGGCGGAGAAGAAAAGAGTTGACGTTTCGAGTCCTCATGACCCTTCAACAGAACTGAGTAAAATTAGGAGAGGGGTGAAGTATAAGCTGGTTTAAGGTGGGGGGGAGAGAAGTTGGGGGGGCTGGTTGTAGGGACAAGCAAGCAGTGATAGGAGCAGATAATCAAAATATGTCACAGACAAAGGAACAAAGAGGTGTTAAAGGTGGTGATATTATCTAAGAGAATGTGCTAATTAAGAATGGATGGCAGGACACTCAAGGTACAGCTCTAGTGGGGGTGGGGTGGAAAGACTGACAGGGCATAACAGGTATAGATTTAAAAATAATGGAAATAGGTGGGAAAAGATGGCAGGACAGAAAAGATTTTTCTTTTCCCACCTATTTCCATTATTTTTAAATCTATACCTGTAATGCCCTGTCAGTCTTTCCACCCCACCCCCACTAGAGCTGTACCTTGAGTGTCCTGCCATCCATTCTTAATTAGCACATTCTCTTAGATAATATCACCACCTTTAACACCTCTTTGTTTCTTTGTCTGTGACATCTTTTGATTATCTGCTCCTATCACTGCTTGCTTGTCCCTACAACCACTCCCCCACCCCGCATCTTAAACCAGCTTATATTTCACCCCTCTCCTAATATTACTCAGTTCTGTTGAAGGGTCATGAGGACTCGAAACGTCAACTCTTTTCTTCTCCACCGATGCTGCCAGACCTGCTGAGTTTTTCCAGGTAATTCTGTTTTTGTTTTGGATTTCCAGCATCCGCAGTAGTTTTTTGTTTTTATCTCTGCCACTGACCCAGTCTGGCCTGTGCTTGATTCCAATCCCAGACTACTTGGTTAACTCTTGGTGCCTTATGTGGCAAGTCAAGGGATTCAGTTGTTGAAGCAATTGCTCTGGAAGGGATACCACTACTACTTTCTCCTGGTAACTAGGGATAAGGCAATAAATGAAGCCTTACCAGTGTCAACCACATTTTGAAAGCAAATGAGAATAACTTGCTCATTTTCTTTGGCATGTTTTCCATAATTATAATTTGATTGCGGTGAAGGTATTTTGTATTTGAAGTCATTTGCAGCGTGGGGATAAGTTGAGTGAGGGTGGGAAGGTCTCAGTCTGAGTGTAGATCAGCGAGCCCCTGTTTGCTGGGAGTTAGGTTCTTGAGTGTCTCGCACCTTTCGAACAGCTGCCCTGCACTGAGCAAACTGGAATTAATAAGCGAGGGTAAGCCAATCGGGCACTTCCACGCAGTATTAGATAGTGTTAATGGTGATTTGTTTGAGTAAAGAGGGGAACTCCAGTCTTTTATTACATTCCTGAAATATCTTGAGCTTAAAGTAAATGAATTAATTTTCAGTTCAGTGATATCTGCCATCTTAGGAAATGCGGCATTCCTTTTGCCTGTGGTAGGATCCCACAAACAGCAGTGAGGTGGCCAACCAGTTTTTGTAGCATGGAGGTGCTCTCTATTCTTCAAACAGCACCATGGGTTCCATTCCCCTCCTGAAGGTTTTGCTTCCTGCTGGATATAATGCTTCCTGTTATAGTAACTAAAGAAATAGGGACAGAAGTAGACCCTCGAGCCTGCTCCACCATTCAATGAGATCGTGGCTGATGATCTTGTGTTTCGATTTCCATATTCCCATCTAACCCCGATAACCTTTGATTCCCTTGCTTAACAAGAATATCTACCTCTGCCTTAAAAGTATTCAATGACCCCACCTCCGCCACCTTCTGAGGCAGGGAATTCCAAAGTCACACAACCTTCAGAGAAAAAATTTGTCGATCTCTGTCCTAAAAGGGCGACCCCTAATTTTAAAACAGTGTCCCCAGCTGAGCCTATGCAATGGAGCCGGAATATTATTCAACTTCAGCAGGCATGAGGTTGACTCTGATCCAGTATCCCATCTGTGCGCATTTTCCAGTGAGTTAAGTGGACCAGGAGTTGAAGCTTTGACTGATTTTCTCCACTCCTTGATCCTTCTCCCCCTTCCTGTCAACTTAACCTTACCGACTGGCTTATCAACGGTTGAGCACATGTGAATCAGTCTGTATTACCAGCTTCATTCAGAACCGAGAAAGAACATAAATTTGAGAATATTGGTAAATGTAGGATGTTGTGATGCATTTTCTGGCATCTCTCTAAAGCTTTTAGTCAGATATCTTTATGTTCAGTATTTTTCATTAACTGACACCTGTCAACATAAAACGTTTTTGTTTTAAAAAGTCTTGCTTAAAGAAATTTTTGTCTTTTGGGGTGATTAAGTACGGACATTTTTGCCCTTTATGAAAGAAAGCATTTAAATAGGGTTTTTCATAACCTCAGGACATCCTAAATTCTTTCCTGCCAGTTAAATACTTTTGCAGTGTAGCCTCTGTTGTAATGTAGGAAATGTGACAGCAAATTTATGCACAGCAAGCTCCCCCACACAATGTGATGACCAGATAATCTGTTTTGGATGACGGTGAAGGGCAATTGTCAGTTGGTAGACCGGATATAACTTCCCTGCTCTTTGTGCATTGCCATGAGACCTTTAACATACACGTGAGAGATTCAAACTGCTTTAATGTTTCAACTAAGTAAGAGCACCTCTGACGGCGCAGCACTTCCTCAGTACTGCATTGCAGGATCAGTCCAGATGATGGGCTCAAGCCTCTGATTTTAAATCAGTCTTTGAATCAGGGAAAAAACAAATTACTGCAGATGCTGGAAGCGATCAGAAGATAAGTTGATGCTTTGGATGCAGGCCCTTCAAAACCGAAGAGTGGATTTCTACCCGAGCTGGCTGCAGTGGCGACTGGTTCTTTTTTGACTTTTGGACAGCTGTATGTCTCTAAATTGCCAACTGGCTCTTTAGGGAGAGGGTTACGGCAGTGGGAATGAGCTGGCTCTTTTCAGCACTGTGGTCATGCTAGCCTGTTATACTAATGTTCTGTTGACCCTTGTCTAATGGTTCGCCTGTTCCATTTCTTGTTTGTGTATACTGAGCAGAGCCATCAGATTTCAGTGAGCTGTTGCTTTCCGTGTGTTTATTTTGGAGGTGGGGTTGTAAAGGGCTGGTGATTTGTGACAGTCTAGCAATTGAATTTTACGGTGTGGGTGTTTTCCATTTGGGTATTTTATGCTAAACTGTAACAGATTACAATCTGTAAAAATATCTAGCTGGGGAAGCCATTTTTAAGACCATAAGTGAGCTGTGGAGTCATTTCTGCTTTGTCTTACTCTGCTCGTCTTTCTGTCTGCTGCCGCCTTTGTTGCTTATACTGCTGCTGGACGCTTGATGTGAGGGTTGACCCCTCCCTCTTTGAACTCTAGTTCAAAGTGTAGCCTCTCTCCAGAAGGTTGGGGGGCTGCCAACTCTCACTCCCCCACCCCCACCAGAAGAGAACTATTCATAATCCTGTGCTGGGTTGTGGCTAAGTGTCGCTAATGTAAAAGATGACCTGATCGATTTTAGAAAGCTTGAGTCAATTCTTTGTATGGTATTAACAGTGCATCCACTCTGCTCTGTCCCAGTGGATTTTACTCAGATTATATGTATTGATTTTGTTGCCATTCAGTGTTCCCAATTGCAGCTGGCTTTTAATGTTTCTGCTGGACTCTAGGATGAGGACAGTCACCTTTAGCTCATCCTAAACTCTGTATCCTACGTCACACTAAGTCCTGTTTACCCATCAGCCTTGTGCTCACTGACATACATGGTACTGCAACACTCAAAATTCTCATCCTCATTTTCAGATCTCTCCCTAACTCCATCATCCCCTTCACCCTTAGATTTCTGCATTCCTCTACTTCTAGTCCCATGCCCATCCCTGGCTTTCATTGCTCTACTATTGTGGCTTCAGTTGCCTGGGCCCTAAGCTGACAAATTTCCTCCTAAAACCACTCCTCCCCCTTCCTGTTTTAAGGTGCAGACGATCCTAAAAGCTACATCAAACCAAGCTTTTGGTCACCAAATATTTGTCTTAGTATCTCTGGCACGGTGGTAAATTTTATCTGATTAAGTGCTTCAAAGAAGTGCATTGGGGCGCTTTGCTATGTTAAAGGTGCTATGTAAATGCAAGTACATGTTTAGATTGTGTGGTATGAATTTCCTGTTGAATTTTCTCGATCCGAAAGGCTGTGTTCAAAAACTGGACAGCTGCAGGTATGAGAGAAATTCATGTGCACAGTTACTCATGAGTACCGTTGTCATTTTTGGAAGGTGGTAGAGGAGCAAAGAACTGTTTGGATCAGCAACAACACAATTGCTGACCTATTTGGGCAGACTGAGATGGTTACACACAAGCAGGGAGACATGGCATTCCAAGCATCACGGGCAACTGGTCGCTGGGACTGAAGCCCTCTGCTAAGGTGCTGCTTCCTGGCACTGAAAATAACTTGTTCACAGCCTTGTTTATTATATGGCCAATCCTGCAGATTGGGTTATGATATATAAATGGACGTCAGCATTTCAGAGTGAAGGGAGCCCAGAAGGGACTTAGTGTCTGAGGGCTCCTTCATGTTGGAGTTCCACAGCAAGATCTTTATGCCTTGACAATGGGATCATAGAATCACACAGTGCAGAAGAGGCCCTTAGGCCCATCGAGCCTGCACTGACACGTGAGAAACACCTGACTTACCTACCTAATCCCATTTACCAGCACTTGGCCCCATAGCCTTGAATGTTATGACGTGCCAAGTGCTCATCCAGGTGCTTTTTAAAGGATGTGAGGCAACCCGCCTCCAGCACCCTCCCAGGCAGCGCATTCCAGACCATCACCATCCTCTGGGTAAAAAAGTTTTTCCTCACATCCCCCCTAAACCACCTGCCCCTCACCTTGAACTTGTGTCCCCTCGTGACTGACCCTTCAACTAAGGGAAACAGCTGCTCCCTATCCACCCTCATAATCTTGTATACCTCGATCAGGTCACCCCGCAGTCTTCTCTGTTCCAACAAAAATAACCCAAGTCTATCCAATCTCTCTTCATAACTTAAATGTTTCATCCCAGGCAACATCCTGGTGAATCTCCTCTGCACCCACTCCAGTGCAATCACATCCTTCCTATAATGTGGTGACCAGAACTGCACATAGTACTCCAGCTGTGGCCTCACTAAAGTTCTATACAACTCCAACGTGACCTCCCTACTTTTGTAATCTATGCCTCGATTGATAAAGGCAAGTGTCCCATATGCCTTTTTCACCACCCCACTAACATGCTCCTCCGCCTTCAGAGGTCTATGGACACACACGCCAAGTTCCCTTTGAAGAATTTTAAATGATTAGGAATTTTCTGGAAGCTCATGAACATGAACAGGGATGTTTGTGACTCTTGAACCATGAGAGAGCTTGGAAATTGGCAGGATATTTGACTGTGGAGGCCCTGACAGCAAAGCCTGATTTCTCCACCGCCTCCCCTGCCACCCCCCCCCCCCCCCCCCCCACCCCCAATCTGATATCTTAAGGTATACTCGCGGCATGCACAACTGGATAAAGATCAGAAGATAGTTTCTGCCCCCCCAACCCCAATCCCCTATAGATGCAGGCATATTAATTGTTCTTCAGCTGTACCAATAAAGGGAAAAGTTGCGGTCAGTGTTTGAAGTGACACAGGGTAACTACATCAGTGCTGCTGGGAGATCAGCTGTCATGTGCTCTGATGTTTTTGCTGAGGTTTTAGTTTCAAAATAATCTAGGCTGGGTATTCTGTGCTGACTTGTGTTAGAACATAGAGTAGAGATTGAGAGTGGCCCATATATCACATTGTGCCCACTCCTTCCGCAGACTGGTCATTGCATTGTGGACTCTGCACCACGCATTGCTGTCTCCTGAAATGAGAAATTATTAGGACCTGAGAAATACCATGAGGTGCAATAATCCCATTATCTTTTCAAAGACCATCTCTCACCAAGCTTGCTTCTCAGCATGCTCCTCCTATTTTTAAGATTTTATGTCGCTTTGCCTTTCAGAAACCTACCTAATTGTTCCTTGAACCATTTATGCTGTGCACTTCAATATTGTTTCCTGGTAATATTCTGCAACTTGATTCCACTTTGAGCAAAAGATGTCCATTCTTACTGACTTCCTCGCTTTGAGCAATTTACGTGGATCAATTTTATCCATTCCTTTCGCCGGGTCACCTTGAAGTCTCCCCTGCCAAAGCGGATAAGCTTCTCAAAGTGTTTAACTTTTCCCCAGGTTTAAATTCCTGATACCTGGCCCATTATCATTGATTCTCCCTATCCTACACTTTGCTGCTACTCTTGAGATTACTGAGCTGAGGTGGCCAGCAACTGCCACCCTAGTACTCCAGGTGGGGTCTGGCATCTTAACAATTTAACCTCTTTACATTTGTCCCTATGCTCCCGATAATGGGCGCAATGCTGATGAGATGTTAAACCAAGACCCCACCTGCTTTCTCAGCTGGACATTAAAAATTCCAATGGCACGGTTTTGATCAAGAGCAGGGGAGTTGTTCCTGGTTTCCTGACCAATGTTTATCCCTCAACCAACATCACTAAAACAATTTATCTGGTAATGGTCATGTTGCTGTTCATAGGAGCTTGCTGTGTGCAAATTGGCTATTGCATTTCCTACAACAGTGACTTCACTTCTAAGGTACTTAATTGGTTATGAAGTGCTTTGAGATGAATTGAGGCTGTGAATGGTTTGACATAAGTGCAAGTCCTTTCCTTTTTGCATTAATGGTTTCACAGATTTACATATCAACCCCACATCTCTTTCCTGGTTGGCACTCTAACATTGTTCCATTTTGTGCACATTTTTTGGTTTCTTATTCCAACATTACTTTAAACTTATTACATTAATTTGCTTCCTTTGCCTATATCTGGGCTGTACAAGCTTTTGGGCAGGATTTCCTGGCCCCGCCCGCTGCCGGGATCGTCCGGCCCCACCGAAAGCCACTGGACTTTTGCTTGGGTCACTGAATCTCCTGTGGCAGTCCCTGCCCCGAAGAGACTGGAAAATCCTGGCCTTTATCTCCACGGACTAAATACTGTTTAAATCCCTGTTGCCGATACTAAGAGATCTTTGCTCTTATTTTAGGATTTTTTCACCAAATGGGCAACAGTGTTAAAAGCATCCCCTTTGCAAACCTTAGAGTTACAAAATTCAAATAAGCCAAACTAGTGAGTAAGAAATGTTAGCGTAAATGGCAATGATTTCCTGGGATTTTTGGGCTTGATTAGTCTAGATTTAAATTCTTTGGTTTCATCTGCAAATTTAAAATTTTGTTTACATTAACCTCCTCTAAGTCTTTAAATTACTCATTTGATGCATGCGCCCATCCGTCCAATGCCATGACTGTTGACTTACTGGGCACTTCTCCCTGTTGTAATGTGAGGCGACGTCACAGCAGAATCCTGAAAAATGTAACTGTTACAGACAGAAAGGGGGCTACTTTTAAACAGCACTGATTTCTCCTCTCACCACCCGTCCGTAAACAAAGTGTTTTTGATTTGCTTCCCCCTTTATTAAGTGATGGCATATTTCCCGACCCCTCCGTTTTGGTGTGATCCAATTTTCTATTAAATAACCTCACAGCAGACTCAAGATAGAGTGAACTCAAAGGGTAAATTTATTTGCACACTCAAACACAGGGTGGGGGCGGGGCGGCGGGGGGTTGCATGTTGCCGCCTTTGCTTTGATACAGTAAAAGAGGGATAGAGAAAAGAAAGATTTACAGTGCAGGAGACCACAGAGAAAAGAAATACTTTTTTATGTGGGTTCCAGAGTCCAGAATCAAAGTCCAATGAGCTATTCTTTCACGGAGGTCTGAGAGCTGAAAAACCAGTGCTAGTTAATTTACTTTTCCGGTAGTGTTGACTTCACATGATGAGGTAGGCACGCAGAGATGACTCAGCCTTGTAGGTGAGGGCACAGAAGTTCCAGCAGAAGCAATGTAGATGGGGCCAGGGGTTCAAACTGGGCAGAGCTCCTTTTCTGTGAGGCTTGCTTGTAGGCTGGTAAACAGCGGACTGACTTTGCAGACCCACAAGGTAATATTACTGGATCCACAAGCTAGAGGTCCATGTCACATGACTCCTACCTCTCCACTCTGGCTTTAACAAGGGATTTGTACCCCTCATCTGGGTCCCCGAGATTGTTAAATGTTTCAAAAATTAAGAATTGAAAGGAAATTTGTGGGGGCTTTTGTCCTAGCAGACACATTGGCCAGCCTGGGTTATGAAATTCAGATGGCCTTTGTATAGCTTTGTTTGAATCTCTGTCTGCGCAGCCCACAATGTGTCTTTAGTGACTCTTCAGAGATAGAGGTGCGAGTTTCACAGATACTGCTAGGTAGCTCCTTTGTCCGAGGGTCACAGGCAGGCATAGATTCAGCCATTTTAGGCCCTTGTCCAGTTTGAAATTTTGAGAAAGCAAGAACATATCTCCATATATTTTATTTAAAGAAAGCATACAAGGTGAGGCCTCAGTCCCTCACAGTGACTTACCACAAAATGAACACAGATTTCACACAATGACCAAGCACTAGACAATGCAATTGTCAGCCATGGCACATGGTAGCACTCTAATTGGAGTTAGAAGATTGAGGGTTGAGGTCCCATTCCAGGGCTTGAGCATATGATCTCGACCGACAATTCAGTGTAGTGTTGTGGGAGAGATGCACTACCTTTCAGGTGAGACGTTAAATTAAGCTCCTGTCTGCCAGTTTGAGTAGATGTAAAAAAACCCATGGCACGATACAGATGAGGGGCATTCTCCCAGTGTCCTGGCCAACATTTATTCCTCAACCAGCACCAATAACACATTAACTACTCATTAATCTCATTGTGGGTGTTGCTGGCACAAGAGAGCTATCATGCTCCCTGCAGAAGTCACTGCACTTCAAACAAGATTCATTTTGTGAAAGTACTTCAAGATGTCTCAGAGATTAGATGCTACTTAAAGGCTGGTATATTTAACCTTTAAAATGCCCAATTGTGGGGAGACACCTACAAGTCAAATTTCCCCTTGCATAGAGGGACCTAACCCCTCATCTCAATCACATGCACTGATCAGACTACTGAAATATGCTTATCTGTTTCCTGCCTGATGCTTCTATGATCATCTTCTGAGATAATGCTTGCTTCATAAGCTTCAGCTTCCTGATGTCTTCTGTGGCTTGCTCAGTTTTCCTGTTAGGAGTAGGCTATTCAGCCCGTCGAGCCTGCTCCGCCATTCAATTAGGTCATGTCTTATCATATACTTCAAAGCCCCTTTCCTGCGATGTCCCCATATCCCTTGATGTCATTAGTCTCCAGAAATCTATCGATTTCTGCCTTGAACATGCTCAATGATTGAGCTTCCACAGCCCTCTGGGGTAGAGAATTCCATAGATTCACCACCCACTGATTGAAGGAATTTGTGCTCATCTCAGTCCTAAGTGACCTTACTCTTATTCGGAGACTGTGCCCTCTTGTTCTAGACTTGCCAGCCAGCGGAGATATTCTATCTACGTCCACCCTGTCACACCCTGTAAGAATTCTGTAAGTTTCAATGAGATCATCTCTCATTGCTTCTCCTTCTCTCAAAGAAGTGTGGGCCAGAAGGCATGTCAAAGCTAAATCACAGGTGCCTTTTTCTGCTGCATGAACTTCTGCCTTTGTTTCAGCATTACTAGGCAAGTGGGTGAAAAGAGAGAACTTAGTTTGGGAGATGGGAGAGTAGCTGGAGAGGGGTAAAACTAAAGGATGAATATACCCTAATTGGGCAAAAGAAAATTCTTGTGTGGGTTATTTATTTATGGAGGCATGAGAGGGCAGATTTAAGCGCTCAGGAACAAAGGCAACATCTAGAGATGATGTTGTAGAAATCCTTATGGAGCAAGAGTTGTTGGAACTTGTGTGGCAAGGTTGTGAAATACCATTTCCTCAGACCATTGAGTAACGCCACAGGAAATTAAATTGAATGCTAGATATAGATGAATATATAGAAATCTATATCTGCACGTCTTTCTGAACTTCCTGCCATCAGCCATATGTTTTAAGTGGTGCTTTGCATCGGCTAATTATATGAAACCTGATATTCTAAGCTAATCTCTTGTTGTTGATTGCCTTGTCTGCTGATTTCTTCCTCAAAATTATTCTAACCAGATGCCTTGTATCTGATTTACTCATACAAATTTCTTCATAGAATCTCTCCATAGAAAGTGTTATTTGGAATGTATGGAAAGATTCCATCATATAAATACTTAACAGGATTCAGACATTGGAGTTTCTGAAATTTTAAAAATAATATTTAGCAATCACGGTTTTTTTTTAAAAAAGAGAGCCAGTTACATCAGATGTAAGTTGTAATTTGGTGGCTCTTTGAGAATGAAATATTTTTTATTCAAAAATATTCAAAAAGTTTCAGCTTGCGATCAAACACAAATTAAACTCCGGACCAGCTGTAAACCTGGATTGTTCTGAAGGAAATAGAGCTGCCCTACAGCAGAATAATTCTCTTTGGCATTTTTCTATCTTGTGAGGCGATGATTTGTACCTTGGTGGTCAAATTTGTTAAACATTGCCTGATGTGGCTCAGAAACCCAGCCGGGCATGACAGTGTGTGCTGTGGATGAAGATAATGAATTGAGATGGTGCAGAATTTGCTGGTCTGTTTTCTCTGGGTCCTCTTCTCAGCCAGTTGATATCTGCCACCTTCAGATCTTGCTTGCAGGTGTCCTTGTACCAGATGTATGGATGTAGAGCAGATCATGACCCAGTGGTCAGTTCACCATACAGAAGAACTTTGGGTAGACGGCCACCATCAATCCGATGAACGTAGCTGAGCCAGCGTGGCATTGTTGGCTTAGGAGCATAGGCGTAGGCCATTCAGCCTGTCAAACCTACTCTGCCGTTAAAACAGATCATGGCTGATCATCTTCCTCAATGTCACTTTCCCATGCTATCTCCATATTCCTTGCTGTCATTAGTCTCCAGAAATCTATCGATTTCTGTCTTGAACATGCTCAGTGATTGAACTTTAACAGCGCTCTGGGGTAGAGAATTGCAAAGATTCACCACCCTCAGAGTGAAGAAATTCCTCATCTCGATCTTAAATGGCCTACACCTTATTCTGAGATTGTTGCCTGGTTTTAGAGGCACCAGCCAAGGGAAACATCTGTCCTATAAGAATTTTGTAGGTTTCAATGAGATCACCCCTCATTCTTCGAAACCCTAGAGAATACAGGCCCAGTTTCCTAATCTCTCCTCGTAAAACAATCCTGCCATCCCAGGGATTAGTCTGGCAAATCTCCGTTGCACTCCCTCAATGGCAAGTATATCCTTCCTTAGATAAGTAGACCAGAACTGTATGCAGTACTCCAGGTGTGATCTCACCAAGGCTCTATACAATTGCAGCAAGACATCTTTACTCCTGTACTCAAATTCCCTTGCGATGAAGGCCAGCGTACCATTTGCCTTCCTTATTGATTATTGCACCTGCATGCTAGCTTTCAATGACTTATGAACAAGGGCACCCGAGGCCCCTTTGGACACCCACATTTCCCAACCTCTGAGCATTTAAGAAATATTCTGCCTTTCTGCTTTTACTACCAAAGTGGATAACTTCACATTCATTCACATTATATTCCATCTGCCATGTTCTTGCCCATTCACTTAACCTGTCCAAGTCTCCTTGCATCCCCCCCTCACAACTTCCAGTAATTTTGTTTACTAACCTCTTGTGTGGGATCTTATCAAAAGCCTTCTGAAAATCCAAATACACCACATACGTAACACCCTCCAAAAACTCCAACAGGTTTGTCAAACATGATTTCCCTTTCATAAATCCATGTTAACTGCCCAATTTTACCATTACTTTCGAAGTGTCCAGTTATCTCAACATTTATAATAGATTCTAACATTTTCCCTGCGACTGATATCAAACTAACAGGTCTGTAGTTCTCCATTCTCCCCTTCTGCCCCCTGCCCCTCTTAAATAATGGGGTTACATTTGCTACTTTTCAATCTGAAGGAAACTTTCCAGAATATATTAGAATTTTGAAAGATAACTGGCAATGCATCCACTATCACTATAGCCACCTCCTTTACTCTGGCATGTAGCTCATCAGGTGCAGGGGATTTATCAATCTTCAATCCAGTTAAATTTTCAAATACTACCTCTTTACCAATGTTAAGGGGTGTCAGCTGTGGCTCAGTTCATAGCACCCTCGCCTTTGAATCAGAGGGTTGTGGGTTCGTGTCCCACTCCCGGAAGCCAAGAACTGTGATTGTACTCGATAGATTTGCAATCTGTGACTGTTGATAACTCGAAAGAATTTTGAGGTGTCAGCTGTGGATCAGTCCATAGCACCCTCGCCTTTGAATCAGAAGGTTGTGGGTTCATGTCCCACTCCTGGAAACCAAGAACTGTGATTTTACTCAAAAGAGTTGCAATCTGTGACTGTTGTTAACTGGAAAGAATTTTACCAATGTTAATTATTTTCAGTGCCTTAGTTTCACAGGCCCCTTGGTTGGCTTGGGCTCCTGGGAGGTTTATTGTATCTTCGTTGCAGACAGACGCAAAGTAATTGTTTAGCTCTCCTGTCATTTCCCTGTTCACCACTATAAATTCTCTTGTCTCCACCTGTAATGGGCCCACATTTGTCCTAGATAACCTTTTCCTTTTCACATACCTAAGGAAGCTTGCGTTCATATTCTCTTTTCCCTTTATCAGTTTCTTGATCATTCTTTGCTGGGTTCTAAATTACTCCCACTCCTCAAGCTTACAACTTGGCATCTTTATGAGCCAATTCCTCAGATCTAACGCAGTCTTCAACTTCTTTTGTTAGCCATGGTTGATTCACCTTTCCCATTGGGTGTTTGTGCCTTAGAGGAGTGTATATCTGTTGTAGACCATGTAGTACTACATTAAATACTAGCTATTGCCTGTCTACTGTCAAATCTTGTAGTGTATCTTCCCAATCCACCATAGCCAGTTTGCCCCTCATACTTTCATAGTTTCCCTTGTTCAGATTCAAGACCCTAGTTTCAGAATGAACTATATCACATTCAAACTTAATGTGAATTTCTATCATCCTATGGCTTCATAATGAGTGATGAAATTAGCATGTTCCAGGACATCTGAGTTGGTGACTTTGCCCTGCCAAGAGATGCCAACAAAATGGCTTATAGCCTTTTCTCTTTCCTAGCGTATGTTGTCCAGGTCTCTCTACTGTCGAGGAGCCCTCAGTGCTTGGTAAACTCTCAGTTTGGTGTTATCACTCAGGTGTTGTTGTACCACACCCTTTTACTCAGCTTAGAGATAACAGCTCCAGCTTTTGCAATGAACGTGTTGAGTTCAGCGTGATGCAGAATAATACAGTCCTCATTATACGACATGACAAACTTCTCTTATAAAACAGGCCATCCAACTTGCAATGTATTTAACTATTTTAAGCAGTGGTCCTCAGACCCCCAAAGCACGCTAATCGTGGCCTCTTTCAAGCTTGAAAAATTCCCTTCTATGTTCTCATAGCAGGCATCCCTCCCTCTTCTGGATTGGCAGCATTGTACATAACAGCTGCAAACAGCTGAATTGGATGCAATCAGGGCCCTTATACAGTTCTTAGAGAAAAGAGGTTGAAATACCAAGACATTTGTGCAGTGAAAAGTAAACACCTGGTGGAAATTATAGGCAGTAATCTAGCCTACTTTCTATTCCAAAAGTAGCACTCTTGAAGCATTTAAGGCATATTTGATCATGGTGGAGGGAGCTATGCTTTGCATTTGCAAATATTTGCTGATGGTAGTGACCCATTGCCCTACTAGCACAGAAATTAGCCAGTGGTGTCACATGTTTGTGCAATGTTATTTATTTGCCCTCTAAGGGTAGGTGAGGCTCAGGGAGAGTTTCCGATGTTAGAAAAGTTCTAAGGACCCTCCTTGCCTTAGCAGCCTCTGTATCTGGCATTTTGGGATATCTTCAGGGTTTGAAATGTACATCCTGGTAGGGAAGAAGTGGCCTGATCTGGTTCATCTTGTATTACAGGTGACAGATGTGCAGGTTTAAACAGGTGGTAGGTTGTGGGGGCACTAGGTTGAATGGACTTGTATTCAGAGCACTTCATGAAATTATTCTTGAGAAAAATAGATGATTAAAAGATAACAGAATATGGAACCATACTTTGCCCTCATATTGAGTCTTGACATTGCAGGGCCCATCTGCTGATACAGTTGAGAGAATCAGTCTTTGTATTTAAGAACATAAGAAGTAGAAGTAGGCCATTTGGCCCCTCAAGCCTGCCTTGCCATTCAATAAGCATGGCTGACCTGCCCCAGGCCTCAACTCCTCTTTCGTACCAGCTCCTCATTGTCCTCAACTCCCCGATATTTCCTCTTTAAATACTTTTTGATCTAGCCTCCAAAACTCTGAGGTAGAGAATTCCAGACATTCACTACACTGAGAGAAGAAATTCTTTCGCATCTCAGTTTTAAATGTGTTCCCTCAATCTGTAACGATATCCCCTAGTTCGATATTCCCCCCCATTAGTGGAAATATCTTCTCAACATCTATCCTGTCAAGTTCCCTCAGAATCTTGTATGTTTCAATAAGATCACCCCTTATTCTTCTAAACTCTAATGAATAAAGGCCTAACCTGTTTAGCTCTCCTTGATAAGTCAGCCCAGAAATCAGCCTAGCGAATCTCTTTCGAACTGCAGTCAATGCCAGTATATCCTTTCTTAAACACGGGGACCAAAACTATACACAGTACTCAAGGTGCGGCCTCACCAACACCCTGTACAGTTGTAACGAGACTTCCCTAATTTTAAACTCTAACCCCCTAGCAATACAGGCCAAAATTCCATTTGCCTTCTTAATTACTTGCTGCACCTGCATGTTAACTTTGTGTTTCATGCACAAGAGCACCCAGATCCCTCTGTGCTGCACTTTTTTGGAGTCTTTCTCCATTTAAATAATAGTCTGCCTTTTGAATTTTTTCTACCAAAATGCATGACCCCTCACTTTCCTACATTAAACTCCATCTGCCAAGTTTTTGCCCACTCACTCAACTTGTCCATAACCCCTTAACTCCTTACGTTCTTGTCACAACATGCCCTCCCACCTATTTTTTTGTATCATCAGCAAATTTGGATATATTACATTCTGCCCCCTCCTCCAAGTCATTAATATAGATAGTAAATAATTGAGGCCCTAGGATTGATCCTTGTGGCACTCCACTAGTTAAGTCTTTCCAACCTGAAAAAGACCCATTAACCCCAATTCTATCTTCTGTGTGTTAACCAATCCTCAATCCATGCTAATACATTACCCCCAATACCGTGAGCTCTTATCTTGTGCAATAACCTTTTAAGTGGCACCATATTGAATGCCTTCTAGAAATCCATATACACTACATCTATTGGTTCCTGTTTATCAACTCTGCTTGTTATATCCTCAAAGAACTCTGGCAAATTTGTCAAACATGATTTCCCTTTCACAAAACCATGTTGGCTCCGTTTGATTGTGTTAAGCTTTTCTAAATGTCCTATTTCTTCCTTAATAATGGACTCTAGCATTTTCCCAACGAAAGATGTTAGGCTGACTGGCCTATAGTTTCCTGCTTTTTGCCTCCCTTCCTTCATGAACAGGGGCGTCACCTTAGTGGTTTTCCAATGTGCTGCGACCCTCCCTGAATCCAGTGAGTTTTGGAATATTTCAACCAATGCCTCCTTGTTGTCAGCCCTTGAACGGATGGGGGGAGGAGGAGGGAGAGATTTCAGCAAAAAAAACTTCAAATTTGCTAAATAATGCAAACCTTTTTAATGAACTTTTAACGTCTTACTAACTCAAAGTTTGAAGGGTGATGGGAGCACCTTTCACTGCACTCTGATCTAGAATTGTACCTTTTGTCAGCTGTGGCTCAGTGGTAGCTCTCTTGCCTGAATACGAGAGTGAGAGTTCAAGTCTCACTGTGGAGACCTGAGAACATAATCGTTGCCGACACTCCAGTGCACTACTGAAGGAGTGCTGCATTGTCAGAGATGTCAGCTAATTGCAGATGAGATGTCCCCTCAGATGGACATAAAGGATTCCATGACACTATTTTGAAGAACAATAAAAGAGTTCTTTCCAGAATCCTGGCCAATATCTATCCCTCAATCAACATCACTGAAGCATTACCTGGGAACTTGTGTGCAAATTTGCTGCCATATTTCCTACATTACAACAGTGGCTACAATTCAAAAATATTTCAGTGGCTGTAAAACACTTTGGGACATAATGAGGTTGTGAAAGGTGCTATAACAATGCAGCTTTTCTTTTACTCAAGCCTGTGTGTAAATTTTTTTTTTTTGGAGGCGTGTTTCATAGTTCTCATTGACTGACTGCTTCCACACACTCTGGTTCTGCCATTGCCTCTTTGAGCAATGCATCCGATAAAACAATTGATGCTCTGTGGCTCAGCCATGGAGAGACACAGTAAAAATAATTCATTTTGATGGCAGGACTTAAGAAAGTGGAGATTCTGACCTATGGGCATAGCTGTCCCATAATGGGATCAAGTGATGTGGTTTAAACATGGGTAAATAGTGTTTAGCTGCAGATCGGCGAGAATCTAATTGTTTACATTGACCAATTATCCCAACTGGATAGATTAGGGAGGATCAAGGTATCACACTGACAGGTTATGTAACAGAGTTATGTTGAATTTTAGACAGCCTTTCTTCTACCAGAGAATATTGAACCTGTGGAACAGGTTGCTGACTTGTGCTGTGAGCACTTATTCACTGATTCCATTCCTATCTGAATGAATACAAAGGTTGACAGGAAAAACGCTAACTGAACAATAGGTTACTTCTAAAGAAGTGTGTTCAGGCATAGTCAAGGTACATTCACACAAAGAGGAAAGGTAGGGCAAACAAATTCAGAACTCAAGATGGAGAAGAAACCAAAGGCCAAGCTGAATATAGAAGGTTCAGAGGGGAAGTAAAAAGCTGAGAGTGAGAAAAGACGGGCAGCTAATATAAAAGGAAACACCAAAGTCTTCTATAGGCATTTAAATGATTAAAAGGAGGAGTGGAACTGATAAGCAACCAAAAAAAGGATTTACACATGGAGGCAGGGGCCATAGCTGAGGTATTAAATGAATACATTGTATTTGTCTTTTCCAAGGAAGAATATGCTACTCAGGTTGAGGTGAAAGAGGAGGTAATTCAGACATTTAAAAGGGTTAAAATTGATGAGGTGGTGTTGGATGCGCTGTCTGTACTTGAGTGGCTAAAGCACCAGGACCAGATGAGATGCATCCAAGATACTTAGGGAAGTGTGTGTGCAAATTGTGGAGGCACTGGACATAATTTTCCAGTCTTTCTTTGCCAGAGGACTGGATAATTGGAAATGTTACACCATTGTTCAATAAAGGGAATAAAGATAAGACCAATCACAAACCAGTCTACAAAACAATAATTTGGATCAAAATTAATAGTTGTTTGGGCAAATGTGGGCTAATTAAGGAAAGCCAACATGGATTTGTTAAGGGCAAATTGTGTTTAATTAACTTGCTGGAGTTTTTGAAGCGGTGTCAGAGGGGTTGATGAGGGCAATGCTGTTGATGTCTAGAAAGTATTTGATACAGTGCTGCACAACAGACTTGTGGATAAAGTTACAGCTCATGGAATAAAAGGGACAGCAGCAATATGGGATACAAAATTGGCTGAGTGCCAGGAAACAGATAATAGTTAAATGGATTGTCTTTGGACTGGAGGAAGGTTTGTAGTAGGGTTCCTCAGGGATAGGTGTTGGGACCCTTGCTCTTCCTGATGTATATTAATTACATAGACCTTGGTGTGTAGGACACAATTTCAAAATTTGTAAATTATACAAAGCGGAAGCATTGTGAACTATGAGGAGGTTAGCGTAGAACTTCAAAAGGCAGACAGGTTGATGGAATGGGCAGACAAGTGACAGATGAAATTCAATGCAGAGAAATGTGAAGTGATACATTTTGGTTGGAAGAATGAGGAGAAACAATAAAAATAAAGGGTACAATTCTAAAGGAGGTGCAGGAGCAGAGGGACCTAGGTGTATATATGCATAAATTACTGAAGGTGGCAGGACAGGTTTAGAGCGCAGTTAATAAAGCATACAGCATCCTAGGCTTTATTAATCAGGACATCGAGTACAAGAGCAAGGAGGTTATATTAAACTTGTTCGGCTTTAACTGTCATATTGCATCAGTTCTGAGCGCCACATGTAAGGGTGGAGAGAGATTACAGAATAGATTCGTGAGAATGGTTCCAGGGATGAGCTGACTTTCAATTACATAGGTTGGAGAAGTTGGGACTGTTTTCCTTGGAGAAGAGAAGGTTCAGAGGAGATTTGCTAGAGGTATTCAAAATCATGAGGGGTCTGGACAGAGTTGGAGAAAAGCTTTCTCATTGGTGGAAGGATCGAGAACGAAAGGTAATTGGCAAAAGCATTGGAGACATGAGCAACTTTTTCATGCAACGAGTGGTTAAGATCTGGAATGCAATGCCTGAGAATGTGGTGGAGGCAGATTCAATCAAAGTTTTCAAGAGGGAATTGGATTATTTGAAAAGGAAGAATGTGCAGGGTTACGGGGTGAAAGTGGGGGAATTGCATGGGATGAATTGCTCATTTGGTTAGTCAGTGCAGACATGATGGGCTGAATGGTCTCATTCTGTGCTGTAACAGTTCCGTGATTCTGGGACTGTCCTAGTTGGGGAGGCAATACCTCAGTAAACAAGAGGTAAGTTCCCTGCAGTCTGAATAAGGCCAATGCCATACTCTGGCTTAGTTTTGATCACCTAAATAGGACTTTTCCAGATTTTCTTATCCCTAATTGGCCTGGGTTTTTATTCTTTTTAACATCGCTTCACATGGGATGGGTTGCGTGTATAGTGATGCACAAAGCATTACAATGATATCGGACAGGCGCCATGTTCCAAAGGGCATTTTCTGTCCATTATTTTCCTTTGACTCTTTCCTGTCCTATTTAACCTGCTGGCGAGCTGATGGTAAGGAATAGAGCTAATGGCACTCTCGGGATTCCGTGTGGGGGGAGGGCACTGGCTTCTGGAGGCATAGAGAATACCTTTATTTTGGTGGGTGCCAGTAGTGGGCATACCTGCCTGCTGTCAGCACGATATTGAGATAAAAGTATTGTTCACGGATGCAGTCAGCATATAAATGTTGGCTGGCTTGCTTGTCACCAGCATTTTGCCTGATACTGGAAGGGAGCAGGAAAATAGAATTACGATGCTTGATGCAAAATTTGTATTGTGCCCCTGGTATATCCATTTCCATTATTCACACTGGTCAGAGAGACCCTCTCATCTTTACTCTCCAATATCTAGGATTCTGCTTAGCTAGAGATCCATAATGATGATTTAAATAAGAATAATGCTGTCCTCATTCTAAGGGTTAATTGAATAGGCTGGAGGCCCACTTTTCTGCCGCTCTGTACTCATGGTGATGGCAAGGCTGTTTCCTGTAATAGTTAGTGACCTGGGGTTACAACATGCTGTGGCTCTGAGTGCTGCTGATTGTACAAGCACACATATACAGCTTTTGTAAGTGGAACTGGTGACAGTAGTTCTCTCAGCCTAATTCGAAAGCATTTCCACTAACTGTGCCATGTAGCTTCTCATTTATGAGCTTCCAAACAACTAACATCTCTTTCAAGTTTCATGAGCAAATGCCCTATTTTCAAACTTTAAAACTGCTGATGTATATTTTAACTGGTGTGTTTTTCTGATGCGAGCAAAGATTTCAAAAGATTATTTATGCTGTACAGAATTGGCCCTAATTTCTCTTGGATGTGGGTGCTCTAATTCCCTTTTGTTGCATTGTGGCTTGGGGTCCTGAGTCCCTCTGGCAATCAAGCGACTAATGTGCGCATGCAGTTTAATTGCGATCTTGACCTCCAGTCAGTAACTGCAACTGGTCTCATTTTACCCTGAGGTAGGATAGGTAAAACCAGGCTGAGTGCTCGCTTCTGATCACAGCCCAGGGATTCTTCGTTGAAATGCATAGATTTGAACAGAAATGAGGGTAGGCCTGAGTTATGTGGTTCATGCCTTTGCTACCATTTTCCTATCCCAGTCAAACAGCCTGTTGAAAGACCAGGTTCAAAGCGGGCTAATGGTCACTTGGGTGAGATACCAGAAAGGGATGTGGTCAGTAAAATTGGTAGAAAAAAGGACTTATATTTATATAGCTCCTTTCAAGATTATAAAACACTCTGCACTTGAGTACAAGTGTAGTCACTATTGTAATGTTACTGGTAAAGGGAGAATAGAATATGAATTTAAACTTGCAAAAGCATAAAAATGGACTGTGAAAGCTTCTATAGGTACATAAAAATGCAACATTTGGTTAAGACAAATGTGAGTCACTGAAAGCTAACATGCAGGTGCAGCGAGCAATTAGGAAGGCTAACGGCATGTTTACCCTTGATCGCAAGAGGACTTGAGTACAACAGTAGCAAAGACTCGCTTCAATTGCACAGAACCTTAGTTAGACCGCACATGGAGTAGTGAATGCAGTTTTGGTTTCCTCACCTTAGCAAGGATATTATTGACATAGAGGGAGTGTAACAAAGGTTCACCAGATATGTCCCTGTGGTGGTGGGATTGTCCGCGACCTGTGTTCTCTAAAGTTTCGCAAAATGAGCGGTGATCTTGTTGAAACCATCAAAATACTTAAAGGGATAGACAGGGTAGATGCAGGTAAGATGTTTCCCCTCATTGGGGAGTCTAGAGGCAGGGGGCACAGTTTCAAAATAAGGGGGAAGCCACTTGGGACTCAGATGAGAAATGTTTTTACTCAGAGGGTTGAGAATCTTTGGATTCAACCCCAGAGGGCTGTGGAAGTTCATCATTGAGCATATTTAAAGTAGAGACTGACAGACTTCTAAATACCAGTGACATAAAGGGATATGGGGATAGTGTGGGGGAAAAAAGCATTGAAGTGGATGATCAGCCATGATATTGAATGCTGGAGCAAGCTTCATGGGCTCAGTGGCCCATCCCTGTGTTCCTAGCATCTTCCTTGCGCTAAGTCTGACTCTAGCCACTGGAAAGTTTTCCCCTCTATTCATTTGTTAAATTTTGCTCGGGCTTCTTGCTGCTACACTTGGTCAAATGCTGCCTTGATGTCAAGGGCAATCATTCTTACCCCATTTCTGAAGCTGAGTGGTCCGGGTAGAACTCGAACTGAGCATCAGCGAGCAGATTATTGCTGGGTAGGTGTTGTTTAATAACACTGTCGACAGCACCTTTCATCACTTGATATGAGAGACTATGAGGGTAGGTCATAGGGTGTTATTTGGCCATATTGGATTTGACCTTTTTGTTGACAGGACATATCTGGGCAATTTTCCACATTGTTGGGTAGATACCACTGTTGTAACTGTGTTGGAATGGTTTGGCTACAGGTGGGGCTAGTTCTGGAGCACAAGCCTTCAGTACTACATCTGGGGTATTGCCAAGGCCTGTATCCAGCCGTTTCTTGATATCACAAGGAGTGAATCAAATTGGTTCAAGACTGTCATCTGTGCTGGGGGACTCGAGGCCGAGAGGATCATCCACTCAGCAATTGTCTCCTGCATTGACGCACTGGGCTTCACCATTGTTCAGGGTGCGGATGTTTGTGGAGTCTTCTCCACGTTTAGTTGTTTAATTGTACATCACCATTCACAACTGGATCTGGCAGAACTGCAGGGCTTTGATTTGTTCTGCTGTTTAGCATGCATCTAGTCGTGTATTGTAACTTCACCAGGTTAGCACCTCATTTTGAGGTATGCCTGGCACTGCTGCAACCCCGGCTGCCTCCTCATTGCATTAAGCCAGGGTTGGTCCTTTGGCTTGAGAGTAATGGCAGTGGGCAAATATGCTGGACGATGAGGTTACAGGTTGTGGGTTGAATGTAATTCTGTTGATGGCCCTCAGTGCTTCATGGTTTTGAGCTATCCCATTTAGCATGGTAGTAGTGCAACACAACCAGATGGATGATGATCTCAGTGTGAAGACAGGACCTCATTTCCCCAGGACTGTGCAATGGTCACCCCTCCCAATACTGTCATGGACGGTTGTATCTGCAACAGGTAGACTGTTTAGAATAAGATGAAGTAGGTTTTTGCCTTGTTTTGGTTCTCACTACCTGCCACAGGGTCAGCCTGTCAGTCATGTCCTTCAGGACTCTGCAGCACATCAGTAGTGGCACCACTGAGCCGTTCTTGGTGACAGACATTGAAATCTGCCATCCAGAGTCAGTTTTGTACCCTTGCCACCTGCAGTGCATCTTCCAAGTGTTCAACATGGAGGAATGCTGATTTGCCAGCTAGGGAGGTGGTAGGTGGTAATGAGGATTTCCTTGCCTGTGTTAGACCTGATACCTTGAGATTTCACGGGGGCCAGAGTCAATGCTAAGCACTCCCAGTCCTTCCTGACTGTATACTACTGTGCTGCTGCCACCCCTGCTGGGCCTGTCCTGCTGGTGGCGCAGGACATATGCGGGGTTGGTGGAGATTCTGGAGCATTGGCCCAGGATGATTTGGTATGAAGAAGGTATGATTTAGTGAGTATGACTATGTAAGGCTGTTGTTTAACTAGTCTGTGGGACAGCTCTCAACTGTTAGTGAAGAGACTTTGCAAAGTCAACTGGGCTGTGTTTGCCTTTGCTATAGCAGTTTGTTCCAACTAAGTGGCGTGCTAGTCCATTTAAGAGGGTTGAGACTGAATTCACATATAGGCCAGACTGGATGAGGCTGGCAGATTTCCTTCCCTGAAGGGGATTAGCGAACATTTATGACAATCTGGTAGTTTCATGATAATCATTACTGACACTCACTTTTTATTCCAGGTTTATTAACTAAATTTCAATTCCCCCCAGCTATTGTGGGATTTGAACTCATGTTTCCGGAGCATTGGTCTGCGCTTCTAGATTACTGGTCCAGTAACCTTAACACTGCTTAACCTTTTCCATGGTGATGGTGCTTCTAGGTAAATGCAACATAAGTTGCTCCACTGTCCTTTTTCCAGGTTACCTTGATTGTCATTGGAACACAGGAATAGACCATTTAGCTTCTCCAACTCCATCCACATTTAGCGAAATTGTGGCTGATTGGTGACTTCAGATATCCTCTGCTGCTTTTTTTCCCTCAATACCATTGGACATCAAAAAATATCAATTTCAGTGTTTAAATGAACAATTGATCTAGCATCAATTGTCATTTGCGAAGAGAGTTCCAAGCTACCACCCTTTGCGTGTACAAGTGTTTCTTAATCTCACTCCTAGATAGCCTGGGTCTAATTTTTGAATTTTGCTTCCGAGTCCTAGACTCCCATCCAGGGGATGCCGTTTTTCCCAACCTGCCTTATTGATTACCCTTAATATCTTGAAGACTATGATTAAATCACCCCTTAACTTTCTATTCCAGAGAATACAACCTGAGTTTATGTTTGTAATTTAAACTTTGGAATCCAGGTAAATCTAGTAGAGTAACAATCTAGAATTCTAGTAAATCTGTGCTGCACTCCCTTCAAGGCCAGTAAATTCTTCCTCAGGTGGGGTGCCCAGAAATGATCGCAGTACCCCCAGGTGTGTTCTAACTAGAGTTTTGTATAGCTGCAACCTGACTTCTATCACTTCCTAATAAGAGAGGAGCTTTTTGTGGTAAACGATTTATTACTTATTCCTCGTGTTTTAAAATAACCATGATGAATTTCAGTTTTTATTTTGAAAGCCACAATGCAGTTAGTCCCGTTGCAGTGAAATACAAATTAGTTTGATGTAAATTAATGTTGTGAATTTTTAATTCCTGGTTGTCTCGCAAGCTTTGATGTGTGCCTTTCCTATGTCTCAAATGTGAACACCAGCATGAATGTCTCCAAACACTTCATAATTACTTTTTGGAGAAAAGTGCTGTTACTTGTTTTGCAGCCATTGATGTCGTGGTTAGAAACTTCCTGTGGTCACCAACCTGTGTCCAGTTAATACTGTCCGATTTCAACTGATCAGTTAGTTCTCAAACTTGTATTTTCTTTGAGAGGAAAGTGTCATGTAATTTAAAATGTTTCTGTCTATGGTAGTGGTTACAAAATAAAAGAAAGACTTGCATTTATATAGCAACATACAACAACATAGCGTCTCAAAGCGCTTTACAGCCGACGTGCTTTTGAAGTGCCGTAATGTAGGAAACGTGGCAGCAAATTTGTGCTCGGCAGGATTCCAGAAGCAGCATTGTGATGAATGACCAGGTAATGTTTTGACCTTAGCTGTAGGATGAATATTGTCTTGGACATTATTCTGGGGGAAAACGCCGCTCTTATTCTTTGAATAGTCCTATGGGATCTTTTACTTCCAATTGAGAGGGCCGACGGGGCCTTGGATTAAGGTCTCATCTGAAGAAAGGTATCTGTGACAGTGCAGCACTCATGCACTGAAGAGTCAAACTAAATTATGCTTTCAAGTGTCTGGTGTGGAACTTTAACCCGCAACCTTCTGACTCCAAGGTGAGAGTGCTATCACTGAGCCACAGATGACTCTGCACAATGTACGCAGGATACATAATGGAGCATCCACAAATTGCCTCTAAACAAGTGTTGGGGCTTCCATTCCAATGATACTGGGGGACAGGCAGGGGAGTCCCTTTTAGCCTAATGGCCAGCAATTTGAAAGGGCTTCTGGAATTATCTGTGAATGTGATGAGAGGTGGGGTGGTCAGTCTGATGTCTACTCCATCCACCTTTGTGCCAGCATGTGAATAGCCCTTGTTGCAGATACTATTGCCTTACTGTAAAAACCTAGTTATAATAGGTTCATGTCTTTGTCCCAGATGTATTGGTGTTTTTGCAGTGCTTGGGGTGACATATATTTTAAAAAAATATACTGAAGATACATTCAGTTTCACAGGAAGGACCTATTTTGTTTTCTGTGTGAACTATTTGCCCTTGCGTTTCAGGGCTTGTATCCAGTGCAGCTGAATTTGTGTGGGCTCATTCAGGTGGAATAACTCTAATGCAAACTGTCTGCCCCTTTGTGTGATGTAGAGCTTGACGATTTGCTATTCAGTACACACACTGAGCCAAGGCAGAAGGTGAATGCAAACTCCAGTGTTTGTTCAGTGGAACTTCACCAGATATGAACTGGAATGTTAATTCTTGTTTCTTTCTCCAAAGATGCTGCCAGATGTGCTGAGTTTTTCCAGCACTGTTTTTTATTTATGAACTGGAATTAGGTTTGCTGTGTAAACCTAGTTGATGTTTACATGTGTGTTCAATTAGAATAGGTGACCAAATCCTGCACGTTTAGTTAATGGTGCTATGGTCTTCACTCCGTTGGTAATTAGCCACAATACACAGGTAAGTACCTCCCTCTGTTGCAGAGCCAGTGATTATGGCTCTCTGCACCAAGTATGACTGATCAGGAATCTCTCCTGTTCTTACTGCCTGCCAAGGGAGTGTTGGAAGAATTAGCAGTTGATTATCAACTTGTTTGGCCACATAATTAATGCTATTTCCATCGCCCACAAGTCTTCACTACTACTGTCCAAAAATAAAGTCACTAAATAAGTTAGTTAAAGGCCTGTTTCAATATGGTGGGTAAATGCATGGAACATTGTGCCCCTCAGAGCAGGGGAGGTGCTTGCTTTGTGAAAAGTTCAGCAATCTTAGTCAGAATTGCATTAAGAACACCTTCATTGACCTTGGCGTTCCTGGGCTAGGCTGTAAAATACCTCTGGGTACAAAATTGGCCTTAGCTGTGAAGGGTCTTTCTCAAACCCCCCCATGCCCTCATGGTCAAATAACCTCTGAACGTTTGCTGTCCGGACTCTCTCAGGAAGGATATTTCCTTGGCTAAGGGCCTGGAGGCTGACACTTCCTGAGGAGAGGAATTCCAGCATTGCTTTCAGGAGGAGGGGAAGAAGTTGGACTGGGGAGAGATGGGAAAAACACTGAGCATTGAACGAGTTGTCTGCATCTCCCCACAATTTAAGTGGGTGATAATAATCCATCTATTATGAGAAATTCTCTAATCAGTAGTGTAATGCACAGTTTGTCTTCTGGTTTGACTAGCATTTGTTTCACTACTTTTCTCCAACCAGACTTAACAATTGGATGTATTTTTCTATCTTACTTCCTTCTCCTCTTCTATCACGAGCACTGCAGGACAGTGTCCACACTGTATTATTTTATACTTCTCTCTGACCATCAAATGATATGACAGAAGCCCAAGAGAAAACTTTGTTTTGACAAAGATGGAGTATTTTTGTCTAATTTTTGGACTTGGCGGTTATTCTTTTACATTGCGTTATTACATTGGACATGCAAAAGCATTCTGTGGTTATGTTCCATTTACCCAGTTTAAATCAATCTGAATATTGCTGGGTTTGGTCAGTTGTCTCCAAGGTTACAGGCCTGAAAGAGTAACCATAATCAAAGAAATATGTGATAGGTTCAGTAATATGCATCACTGAGCACTTGTGAATTTTTGTTTATTCATTCATGGGATGTGGGCATTGCTGGCTAGGCCAGCATTTATTGCCCATCCCTAATCCTCCATGAGGAAGGGGTGGTGTGTTACTGCCTTGAACGATTACAACCCATGAGTTCTTGGAACACCCACAGTGCTGTTAGGAAGGGAGTTCTAGGATTTTGACCCAGCGATAGTGAAGAAACGGCGATATAGCCCCAAGTCAGGGTGGTGTGTGACTTGGAGGGGAACTTTCAGGTGGTGGTGTTCCCATGCATCTGCTGCTCTTGTCCTTCTAGGTGGTAGAGGTGGCGGGCTTGGAAGGTGAGTTGCTGCACTGCATTTTGTTGATGGTGCACACTGCTACCACTGTGTGTCAGTGGTTGGGGGAGGTGGTGTTGAAGATGGTGGATGGGGTGCCACTCAAGTGTTCTGCTTTGCTCTGGATGGTGTCGAGTGTAGTTGGTGCTGCAGTTATCCAGGCAAGTGGAGCGTTTTCCATCATACTCCTGAATTGTGTCTTGTAGATTGTAGGCAGGCTTTGAGGAGTCAGGAGGTAAGTTACTTTCTACAGAATTACCAGCTTCTGACCTGCTCTTATAGCCACAGTATTTATATGATTGTTCCTGTTTAGTTTCTGGTCAGCGGTAACCCACAAGATGATGGTGGAGGATTCAGTGATGGTAATCCCATTCAATGTCAAGGGAAGCTGGTTGGATTCTTTCTGATTGGGGAATGTCATTGCCTGGCACTTATGTGGCACGAATGTTACTTGCCACTTGTCAGCCCAAGCCTGAATATTCTCCAGGTCTTGCTGCATTGGACATGGTCTGCTTCAGTATTTGAGTAGTTGCGAATGGTACTGCACATTGTGCACTCATCAGTGAACACCCCCACTTCTGACCTTATGTTGGAGGGAAGCAATTGAAACAACTGAATATGATTGGGCCTAGGACACTATCCTGAGGAACACTTGCAGTGACGTCCTGGGACTGAGATGATTGAACTCCAGTGACCGCAAACATCTTCCTTTGTGTTGGGAATGACTCCAACCAGTGGAGAGTTTTCTCCCGATTTCTATTGACTTCACTTTTGCTAGGGCTCTTTGATGCCACACGCGGTCAAATGCTGCCTTGATGTCAAGGGCAGTCACTCTCACCTCACCTTAAAGAGTTAGCTCTGTAATGAGGTCAGGAGCTGAGTGACCCTGGTGGAACCCAAACTGAGTGTCAGTGAGAAGGTTATTGCTGAGTAAGTGCTGCTTGATAGCATTGTCGACAACACTTTCCATCACTTTGCTGATGATCGTGAGCAGAATGGGTTGGTAACTGGCCAGGTTGGACTTGTCTTGAATTTTGCGGACAGGAGTACGTGGGAAACCTTCCACATTGTCAGGTAGAAGCCAGTGTTGCAACTGTACTGGAACAGCTTGACTAGGGCGTGGCCAGTTCTGGAGCACAAGTCTTCAGTACTATTGCCGTAATATTGTTAGGGCCTTCGCAGTATCCAGTGCCTTCAGTCATTTCTTGATATTACATGGAGGGAATCGAATTGGCTGAAGACTGGCATCTGCGATGCTCCGGAGGAGGCAGAGATGGATCGCCCACTTGGCATTTCTGGCTAAAGGTGGCAGCAAATGCTACAGCCATGTCTTTTTCATTGATGGTGACGGGCTCCCCCATCATTTAGGAAGGGGATATTTGTGGAGCCGCCGCCTCTAGTGAATTGTTTAATTGTCCACCATCATTCACAACTGGATGTTGGAAGACTGCAGAGCTTAGGTCTGGTCTGTTGGCTGTGGGATCGCTTAGCACTGTCTATCATATGCTACTTCCACTATTTGGCATAAAAGTAGTCCTGATTTGTAGCTTCACCAGATTGACACCTTGTTTTTAGGTATGCCTGGTGCTGCTCCAGCATGCCCTTCACTCTTCATTGAACCACTGTTGATCCCCTGATTTGATGGTAATGGTAGAATGGGGAAAATGCCTGGCCATGAAGGTTGAATATAATTCTGTCACAGCGCCTCATGGATGCCCAGTTTTGAGTTGCTAGATTTGTTTGAAATCAATCCCATTTAGCACAGTGGTACTGCCGCACAACATGATGGAGGATCTCCTCAGTGTGAAGATGGGACTTCGTCTCCACAAGGGCTGTGCAGTGGCCACTCCTAACAATACTGTCAGGGACAGATGCATTTGCAACAGGTAGATTGGTGAGGACGAGGTCAAGTAAGTTTTTCCCTCTTGGTTCCCGTACCACCTGCTGCTGTTCCAGTCTAGCAACAATGTCCTTTAGCATTCGGCCAGCTTGGTCTGTGGTGGTGCTACCGAGCCACTCTTGGTGATGGACATTAAAGCCCCCACCCAAAGTGCATTCTGTGCTCTCGCCACCCCCAGTGCTTCCTCTAAGTGGTGTTCAACATGGAGGAGTGCTTATTCATCAGCTGAGGAAGCATGGTTCGGGTAATCAGCAGGAAGTTCCCTTGCCCATGTTTGATCTGATGCCACGAGACTTCTTTGGATCCAGAGCCAATGTTGTGGACTCCCAGGGCAACTCACTTCTGACTGAATACCGCTGTTCTGCCACCTCTGGTGAGTCTGTCCTGCCGGTGGGACAGGATATACTCAGGGATGGTGATGGTGGTATTTGGGACATTGTAAGGTGTGATTCCGTGAGTATGACTATGTCAGGCTGTTGCTTGACTCATCTGTGAGACAGCTTTCCAAATTTTTGCATAAGCCCCCAGATGTTAGCAAGGAGGACTTTGCAGGATCAATTGGCCTGGGTGTGCCATTGTTGTTTCTGGTGCCTAGGTCAATAGTGAGTGGTCCGTCCTGTTTCATTCCTTTTAGACTTTGTAGTGGCTTGATACAACTGAGTGATTTGCTAGGGCTGCTTCAGTTGATTGTGAAACCTCGCCCCTTAACCCCTTGCAATTAAGAAGTATTGTAGTTATAAGATGTTCTTTGAAATAGTTATTTTGTCGTGATTGCAAATATTGATATTTACTTTTGAGAAACTAGATTACATTTGTACTGTAAATAAATATTATTTATTGACTTAACTAATGGGGAACGGTTTGAAGTGAATCCTGGCAATCTGTTTTACCACCACATTGGCTCCTGATCTCCCAGTGATTTAACTTTATAATTCTCATCCTCAAGCTTGAACCTCTTTCTGTTTTCACCACTCCCTACTTCTGTAACCTGCGCCAGCCCTCTGAAAATTTTATGTCAGAGGACTGTAACTCCCTTTTTGTGTCCCATTATTGCTGGTCGTGTCAAAAAAAAGTCCAGACCCAAAGCTCTGGAATTCTATAAACCTCTTCACTCCTTCCCATGCATGCTCCCCTGTAAGACCTTAAAAGCTACCTCTTTAAACCAGCTTTTTGTCACCCGTCCTAATCTCCTTTGGCTTGGTGTCAATCCTTTGCCTGCTCATACTCCTGTAATGAGGACATTTTCACACTTTAAAAGTGCTATATAAATGCAAGTTGTTGATTGTTGAGGGTAGAATATTGACCAGGACACTGGAAGAACTCACTGCTATTCAGCTAGATCTTTGGGATTTCATGCATTCATCTGAAGAAGCAGACTTGGCCTTGGTTAATGTCTCACCTGATGGACATCAGCCCAAGCTGACCCCTCAGCCCCTCCAGCACACTGGACTACAAAATCTACACCCTTCTGGCCATTATCCTTGCTGACATTGATATAAAAGGACAACTGTCTGTTTGCTGCCAGAATTTTCTTCTCTTCTGTACCTTTACAAGAAAATCCAGTATGTGCCCCTTTTTATCCTAGTGCATTTTTCTGCCGATGGGTTTGTAGACTGTTGGCTGCCACTCCTAGTCTGTACTGCAGTGAGTATAATTCACTTGTGTGGTGAGCTCAGCTGCTGGTGCACTGATGTAATCTGGTGTCTTGTGGTCCATTACATTCATGGCATTGTGTTCAGCATTATGTCGACTCATTGAATGAACTGCAGTGTGAGGGATGTGTGGTGTATGTCAGTACAATAAAGCTGCAGCCAGCCTTTGATCTGTTGTATTCGGTTGACTTCTACAATTTAATATTTCCAAGACTAAGGCTTACATTCTTGGTGTCAATTTTAGTTTAAAATCCTGCTTGATCTTAATTTGAGAAGGATTTAAAAGAGTCATATTGGACTCAAAACATTAACTCTGTTTCTCTCTCTACAGATGCTGACAGACCTGAGTGTATCCAGCATTTTCTGTTTTTATTTCAGATTTTCAGCATCTGCAGTATTTTGCTTTTACATAGGGAATAGAAAGCTCTGGGAGCAGGACTACTTCCCCCCCCCGTATTGATCTCTAATTATACTGAGTGAGGATGGGAAGCTATTTAGGACTAAATAGAGTCTCTGCATCCAAGGTGATCTGTACAGTGACCCACTTGACTGGCTGTCACCGGAAGTAGTTTGGTATATCTGATAGAGAAAGCCCTGTGATACAAATGCACAAAATCTGACCTGTGTGCGAATGTGAAACTGAGTGTTATTGTACAATGAATTGACTTCATGTGTCTCAATTTTTTTTTCCAGTTTCTCCCAGGAGGTAGGGGAGTGAGGCAGGGCTGACACATAGCAGTAAGATCTGACTAAAAAATTGGGCATCCATGGGCAGGACGGTCTTTTATCCTGGGTGCATACCAACAGTCCTTTGTGTCTGGCCAATGCAGTTTAGTCATGCTTTGCACTTTGAAAAAGCTGGCGTCTTGAGGATCCCTGAATTCTCTTTTTTGACCACCAATTTTATTCTCAAATCCCTGTTCTGAAGATGTGATGATGTTTTGAGTCATGTTCAACAAGTACTGGCAGCCTCTGAAATCTCATATGCTTATTAGTGACCTGTGACAGGTAACATCAAGACTCATAGGCAAGGTCCACCTTTTCCTGTCCAAATAATAGATTTAGTATGCTTTCTAGGAGTAGGAAACATGGTCTGATTATATTTTTGTGAAGTGCCTTCAGATAGTTTCCTAAGTTAAGGCGCTGTGTAAATATAGGTTGTTGACTATGGTGCTGGAAAACATTATCAATTTTTGCTGAGAACATTTCAACATAAATTACATTTAAGGTGACTGATGGCAGCACATTGTTTAATGTGATTGTAGTGATCTGCCTGTATTCATGTGCTAGACAAGGCAGGATGTTGCTGCATTGTGACATTCAGACTCAAGATTGGCATCTTTCTCTTGTACAGTTTAACATATCACTTATGCTAATGCTCCTTTTTGTGGGTGGGCAGTGGAAATCTTTCATTGGAAATGAGCATGGGTTAAACATAATGTGCGATTTCTATCATTTTTGTTTCGCCTTTGATAATGAAAGGTTTATTTTGCATTGTGGAGGATGGGCGTTCTTGATGTTAATTGTATTTGGGATGTGATGTAGTTGAGCAGATTATGCTCCTACCTCACTTAGTGTGAGCCTGGGCACCTATCCCCAATAGATACTCATTAAATCAGTATGACCCTGGACAGTTCTCTTATCATGTTCCCCTTGAAATGATTTGGAGGTGTCAGCTGTGGCTCAGTTCATAGTACCCTCGCCTTTGAATCAGAGGGTTGTGGGTTCATGTCCCACTCCCGGAAACCAAGAACTGTGATTGTACTCGAAAAGAGTTGCAATCTGTGACTGTTGATAACTTGAAAGAGTTTGAAATGATTTGTGCCAGTACCATGTGTCTGGAGTACTGCAGCCTCCCCATCCCAACCTGCCAGATACCCTCAATTACCATTTAGCCTGTTAGCATAAGCATTGCACTATCAGTACTGCCCACATTATATTCTAAGCAAATTTCTAATAAACAAATTAGGTTCGAATCATGTTTTTTAAAAGGCTTTTAACAGATATGGTATTTGTTCTCACCAACAAGTTTAATTTGTATTTTATTAAAATTTTTGCAAAGAGTTGTATGGGGATAAAGGATGGGGGCGGCTGTGGTTGACTTGACAGGGAGACTTAATCTGATTTTGTTGGAGTATAGTAATGGATCTCTGAGCAGGACCTGCTAGAACCACTTTCTAAAGAACAGCTACTTTATCATATTTCAAATTACCTGATTCAGTTTTCTGAGAATATTAAATTCCCATTTGCTTTAAGAAACCAGAAAATGCTGCAAGCATAGAGTCATAGAAGTCTACAGTACAGAAAAAGGCTTTTCGGCCCATCGAGTCTACGCCGGTCAAACAAGTACCGAACTATTCTAATCCCATTTTCCAGCACTAGGCCCCACATAGCCTTGTATGCCATGGCATTGCAAGTGCACATCCAAACACTTCTTAAATGTTATGAGGGTTTCTGCCTCTACAACCCTTTCAGGCAGTGAGTTCCAGATTCCCACTGCCCTCTGGGTGAAAAAATTCTTCCTCACATCCCCTCTAAACCTCCTGCCCCTTACCTTAAATCTATGCCCTCTGGTTATTGATCCCTCCACCAAGGGGAAAAGTCCCTTCCTGCCTACCCTATCTATGCCGCTCATAATTTTATCCACCTCAGTCATGTCCCCCTCTATCTCCTCTGCTCCAGGGAAAATAACCCCGGTCTATCCAATCTCTCCTCATCACTAAAACTCTCCAGCCCAGGCAACATCCTGGTAAATCTCCTCTGCACTCTCTCTCTAGTGCAATCACGCCCTTTCTATAATGCGGATTCCAGAACTGCATGCAGTACTCTAGCTGTAGCCTAACCAGTGTTTTATACAGTTCCAGCATAACCTCCCTGCTCTTATATTCTATGCCTCAGCTAATAAAGGCAAGTATCCCGTATGCCACCTTATCTACCGGTCCCGCTACCTTAAGGGACCGGTGGGCATGCACACCAAGGTCCCCCTGATCCCCTGTACTTCCTAGGGCCCTACCATTCATCGTGTATTCCCGTGCCTTGTTTGTCCTGCCCAAGTGCATCACCTCACACTTATCCGGACTAAATTCCATTTGCCACTGACCAGCCCATCTATAACTTACTGTAATCTAGGGCTACCCTCCTCACTATTTACCACCCCACCAATTTTCGTGTCATGCACGAACTTACTGATCAACCCTCCTACATTCAAGTCTAAATCGTTTATTATATACCACATATAATATACCACAAACAGCGAGGGACCCAACACCAATCCCTATGGAGCCTCACTGGACCCAGGCATCCAGTCACAAAAACACCCCTCGACCATCACCCCCTGCTTCCTGCTACTCAGCCAATTCTGGATCCAATTTGCCCAATTGCCTTGGATCCCATGGGCTTTTACCTTCATTATCAGTCTCCCATGTGGGACCTTATCAAAAGCTTTGCTGAAGTCCAAGTAGACTATGTCAAATGCATTGCCCTCATCTACACACCTGGTCATCTCTTCAAAAAATTCAATCAAATTGGTCAGACATGACCTCCCCTTAACAAAACCATGCTGACTGTTTTTGATTAATCCCTGTCTCTCCAAGTGTAGATTAATTCTGTCCCTCAGAATTGCTTCCAATAGTTTTCCTACCACTGAGGTTTATCCCTTCTTCCCTTCTTGAATAACGGTACCACATTGGCTGTCCTCCAGTCCTCCAGCATCTCTCCTGTGGCCGGAGAGCTATTGAAAATTATTGCCAGCACCCCTGCTATCTCCTCCCTTGCCTCATTCAACAGCCTGGGATGCATTTCATCCAGGCCTGGAGGTTTATCTACTTTTAAGCCTGCCAGACCACTTAGAACCTCCTCCCTTTCTATGCTAATTTCTTTAATTATGTCACAGCCCTTCTGCCTGATTTCCTAACTCAAGTCATCCCTCTCACTTGTGAACACTGACACAAAGTATTCATTTAGAGCCCTACCTCTTCTGGCTCGACACACAAATTACCACTATGGTCCTTAATGGGCCCTACTCTTTCCCTAGTTATCTTCTTACTTTTAATGTACTTGTAAAATGTGGATTTTCCTTTATTTTACCTGCCAATGTTTTTTCATGCCCCCTTTTTGCTCTCCTAATTTCCTTTTTAAGTTCCCTCCTACACATTCTTTACTCCTCTAGGGCTTCTGCTGTTTTGAGCCCTTGGTATCTGCCACAAGCCTCCCTTTTTCTCTTTATCCAATCCTGTATATCCCTTGACATCCAGGGTTCCCTAGATTTGTTGGTCCCACCCTTTATCTTTACTGGAATATGTTGGCCCTGTACCCTCCCCACTTCCTTCTTGAATGAATCCCACTGCTGTGACGCAGATTTAATTAAAAGTAGCTGCTCCCAGTCCACTCTGGCCAAATCATATCTGATCTTATTAAAATTGGCCTTCCCCCAATTTAGAACTCTGATTTCTGGCCCATCCTTGTCCTTTTCCATAACAACCTTGAATCTAATGGAGTTATGATCACTATCTGCAAAATGCTCCCCCACTGATACCTCTACTGCTTGCCTGGCTTCATTTCCTAAAATTAAGTCCAGGACCGCCCCCTCTCTTGTAGGGCCCTCTACGTACTGGCTTAAAAAGCTCTCCTGGGTGCATTTTAAGAATTCCGTTCCCTCTAAACCTATCACACAATGACTAACCCAGTTAATGTTGGGGAAGTTTAAATCCCCCACTATTACTGCCCTATTATTTTTACACTTCTCTGAAATTTGCCTACATATCTGCTCTTCTACTTCTCTCTGGCGGCCTATAGTACACTCCCAGCAATGTGATTGCTCCTTTTTTTGTTTTTAAGTTCTGCCCATATGGTTTCATTTGAGGACCCCTCTAAGATGTCACCCCGCCTTACTGCTGTAATTGATCCCTTGATCAATATTGCGAAACCCCCTTCCCTGTCACACCTGAAGACCCTCTAGCCTGGAACATTGAGCTTGCCAGCCCTGCCCCTCTCTCAACCATGTCGCTGTGACGGCAATGACATCATACTTCCATGTGTTAATTTGTACCCTCAACTTATCTGCCTTATTTGTCAGATTCCTTACATTAAAATAAATACCACCCAGCCTTGCCAAACTCCCTTGTGCCTTAACTGGCCTATAGTTTCTATGCCTTCCAGACTCACTTGCTCTCTCTTCTAATTTTGGCTGTGCATCTCCCCCTGCTGAACCTCCTCTGAGGATCCCATCACCCTGCCAAGTTAGTTTGAATCCTCCTCAACAGCACCAGCAAACCTCTCCGCAAGGATGTTGGTCCCATTCTGGTTTACGTGCAACCTGTCCGCCTTGTACAGGTCCCACCACTCCCAGAAATGGTCCCAATGTCCCAGGAATGCCCCTCCTGCACCGTCTCTCCAGCCACGCATTCATCTGGAATAACCTATTTCTATACTCATTAGCGCGTGGCACCGGAAGTAATCCAGAGTTTACTACCTTTGAGGTCCTGTTCTTTAATCTGCTTTCTAGCTCCCTAAATTCTGCTTGCAGGACCTCATCCCTCTTTCTACCTATATCATTGGTAACAATATGTACCACGATCTCTGTCTGTTTGCCCTCCCCCTTTAGAATGCACTGCAGCCGTTCATTGACATCCTTGACCCTGGCACCAGGGAGGCAACTTAGGAGCAGTTAGTGGAGAGCAGATAATGTTTCAAGAAATAATTGTGTGGGGGGTGGGGGGGGATGCGCAAAGCTCACCTGAAACATTAACTTGCCTGTTTTTCTCATGGGTGCTGACTGACCTGAGTGCCTCCAGCTTATCTTCAGTCACATTTCCAGCAAAGCAGATTTTTTTCTTAATTTGCCGTAGAGTTTACATTGTTTAATTTAAAATTATTGGCTAACTCCATTAATGGGATGGGTCTCTGGGTAGTGACTTCAACAGGCCTGGTAATTTGCTATCACTGCAGTGGTAAACCCAGAGCTGTGCAGGATTACTGTAAAACCTCTTTTGGACCTTCAGTATGACAGGCAGTTGCAGTGCCAAATACTGTCAATTAATCTCTATTCGGTTCAGTTTCTGAAAATAACTTTCACTAAGCTGCATTTGTTTTGTTTGTTCGGGGGAGACGGTCCAGAGCTCAAGTTACTTCCTGGAAGATCTCGCAGATGGAGTGGGGGACGGGCTGTTCCGACGTGCTTTTGCTGAGTGGCACCTTGCAACCTTGCAATATATGTAGTCCTACCAGATTAAAAATGAATTGAAATGGATTTATGTCCACATTAAAACACTCATGAGCTCAGGATGTTCCAAAGCAGAAGAAGTTTTTTGAACTTCAGTCACTGTTGACAAATTTACCTCCTAGTTTGCAAACAGCAAAACCCCACAAATAGAATTGAAAGAAATACCAGATATTCTATATTGCTGATGGTTAAGGGATTAAATATTTGGCCAGGACACTGGGGAGAATTCCGCTCCTTTTCAAATAGTGCCATGGAATATTTTCCTCCCATCTGAGAAGATAGACGGAGCCTCGGTTCAAAGTTTCATCCAAAAGATGGCATCCCCATTAGCCTGAGCCTTGGTGATTTTTCTCACGTTTCAGATTTGTTGAGAGTCTTGTTGTCTTTGACTCTCATTTCTGTTCTGTCTTGTCACTTCCTGACCAATGTGGTGACCATGTATTCAATCAAAAAATTTGTTCCAATAGCCAGCCTTCAATTGTGCCAGCCAAAATGCTGTTGATTTACTTGAGAGAATGTTTGCACTTCTTTCTTCCAATTGTTGGGAATCAAAGATAAGTGAAGTCTTCTAGACCAATTCTTAATAGTCATAGTTTGGAAAAATCTTGCTCTGAATTACAGGACAAATAGTAATCTTTCATTATACCATTACTGCCCAACTATAGGAAAGTGAAGGGACAATAACCCAGCTGGTGTTTGAATTGTTTAAAAATCCAGCTCAGTATCATCTCAACCTTTTTATTTTCAATGTTTTATATAGATAGCCTCCTGACTGAAGTTATTACTAAAAGTTTTGGGTTATATTAGACCAGTAATTTATGCTAATTTTAGTGTTCCTAACACTTGCGAAAATTGCAATCAAAACTTTTTTTGATTCCATTCTCGCTGTAGCATGCAGACTTAAAGGACTGATTGGCCAATCTGAGCCCAACGCAGGCTCTTGATCAGCATCCTCCAAGCATGTGATTGGAGTTGTGATAATTGTACAGTTACTGGACCCCATTTCCAAGAAGCTTGGGACTGGACCTGAGCCGAATTTGGGAATTTTGCAGACTTTGGGTATACTATTAAATAAAGTATGAAAAATAAATAATGTTTTATTCAAATTGCTACCCAGGGCTCCAGCTTCGAATGTAGCTTGTTTTCAAATCCTTCTGGATCTTGGGATGCTCAATAATGGGTCTGGTATCTGCTATTCGTAACCTATATCCTGGTTAGCAGACATGAAATTTATGCTTAATGTGTTTGACTTGGCTCATTGGTAGTTGTTTCCTTCTGAGTTAGAAGTTTATGGTTTTGTCCTAAGCATGTAGTCTCAACAGATACTCCAGTACAGGGCTGAGGAAGTTTTTTTTTATTTTTTATTCACGGGGCTTTGCTGGCTGGGCCAACATGTATTGCCCATCCCTAGTTGCCCTTGAGAAGGTGGTGGTGAGCTGTTGCCTTGAAATGCTGCAGTGCAAGTGATGTAGGTGCGCCCTCAGTGCTGTTAGGAGGGAGTTCCAGGATTTTGACCCAGCGACAGTGAAGGAACAACGATATATTTCCAAGTCAGAATGGTGAGTGACTTGGAGGGGAGCTACCAGGTCATGGTGTTCCCATCTATCTGCTGCCCTTGTCCATCTAGATGGCAGTGGTCATGGGCTTGGAAGGTGCTGTCTCAAGCCCCTAAGTGAATTCCTGCAGTGCATCTTGTAGATGGTACACACTGCTGCTACTGTATGTCGGCAGTGGAGGGAGTGAATGAACATAAGAACTAGGAGCAGGAGTAGGCAATTCAGACCCTCGAGCCTGCCCCACCATTCAATACGATCATGGCTGATCTAATTTCAGCTTCAACTCCAATTTCCCGCCCTCTCTCCATAACCTTTCAACCCGTTATTCATTAAAAATCTGTCTATCTATCTCAAATTTATTCAGCGTCCTGGCATCCACTGCACTCTGAGATAGTGAATTCCACAGATTCACGACCCTTTGAGAAAAGTAATTCCTCCCCCTCTCTGATCTAAATCTACCACCCCTTAGCCTAAATCTGTGGCCTCTCGTTCTGAACGCCCCACAAGGGGAAACATCCGCTCCATGTCTACTTTGTCTATCCCCTTTAGCATCTTGTATACCTCAATCAGACCTCCCTCATCCTTCTTAACTCTAGCGAGTATAGGCCTAAACTGCTCAATCTCATAAACTGCTCATAAGACAAGCCCTGCATCTCTGGAATCAATCTAGTGAACCTCCTCTGAACTGCCTCCAATGCAACTACATCCTCCCTCAGGGGGACCAAAACAGTGCACACTACTCCAGATGCAGTCTCACCAATGCCTTGTACAGTTGCAACAACACTTCCCTATTTTTATACTCTATTCCTTTAGCAATAAATGCCAAAATTCCATTTGCCTTCCTTATTACCTGCTATCTGCATACTAGCTTTCAGCGATTCATGCACAAAGACGCCCAGATCCCTCTGCACTGAAGCATTCTGAAGAATCTCTCCATTTTAATAATAAATCGCCTTTTTATTCTTCCGACCAAAATGGATACCCTCACACTTATCCACGTTAAACTCCATCTGCCAGATTTTGGCTCTTTCACCTAACCTGTCCATATCCATTTGTAAATTTCTTATTTCTTCCTTGCAACTTACTTTGCCATCTATTTTGGAGTCATCTGCAAATTTAGCTATAGTACCTTCTATCCCTGAACCCAAGTCATTATTGTAGATTGTAAATAGTTGGGGCCCAAGGACTGAACCCTGTGGCACCACACTAGTTACAGCTTGCCATCCAGAAAAAGATCAATTTATCCCGACTCTCTGCTTTCTGTTGGTTAGCCAATCCTCTATCCAAGCTAATATATTACCCCGAACTCCATGTGAGCTTATCTTGTGTATTAATCTTTTGTGTGGCACCTTATCAAAGGCCTTCTGGAAGTCCAGATATACTACATCTACAAGATCCCCATTATCCACTTTGTCACATCTTCGAAGAACTCTAGCAAATTAGTCAAACAAGATTTCCTTTCATAAAACCATGCTGACTCTGATGGATTGCATTTTGACTTTTCAAATGCCCCATTACTACGTCCTTAATAATGAATTCCAACAATTTCCCAACGACAGACGTTAAACTAACTAATTGGTCTATGGTTTCCTACTTTCTGCCTCCCCGCCCTTTTTGAATAAGGGTGTTATATTAGCATTTTTCCAATCCACTGGAACCTTTCTCGAAGCTAGGGAATCTTGTAATATTATAGCCAATGCATCCACTATCTCCGCTGCCACTTCCTTTAAGACCCTGGGATGTAGGCCATCAGGCCTTGGGAACTTGTCACCCTTTAATCCCAACAGTTTGCTCAGTACTTTTTTCTTTAGTAATGGTGATTGTTCTAAGTTCCTCCTCTATACCCTCTGCACTACTTGTTACTGTTGGGTGGTACTAGTGTCCTCCACCGTGAAAACTGAGGCAAAATATTGATTAAGCGTCTCTGCCATTTCTGCGTTCCCCACTATTAACTCCCCAGTCTCATCCTCCAAGGGACCAACATTCATTTTAGCTACTCTCTTTCCTTTTATATACTTGTAGAAGCTTTTACTATCAGTTTTTACATTTTGCGCTAGCTTTCTTTCATAATTTACCTTTGCCCTTTTTATTATTTTTTAGTAACCCTTTGTTGATCTTTAAAAGTTTTCCAGCCTGCCACTGACCTTTGCAATTTGGTATGCTTCAGTTTTTCCCCCTCTTACCATCTTTCTTCCTCTTTGGAATTTATTTTACTTGGGAGGAATTGAATATCTCCTTAAATACCTGCCACTGTTCATCAACTGTCCTACCTTGTAGTCTTCCTGCCTAGTCCACTAGGGCCAAATCTGCCCTCATGCCTATGTAGTTTGTGGATGTGGTGCCAATCAAGTGGGCTGCTTTGTCCTGGATGTTGTCAAGCTTCTTGAGTGTTGTGGGAGCTGCACTCATCCAGGCAAGTGGGGAGTATTCCATCACATTCCTGACTTGTGCCTTGTAGATGGTGGACAGAATTTGGGGAGTCAGTAGGTGAGTTACTCACCGCAGGACTCCTCGCCCCTGAGCTGCTCTTGTAGCTACATTATTTATATGACCAGTGCAGTTCATTCCTGGTTAATGGAGTCCCCCCAGGAATGTTGATAGTGGGGGATTCGTGATGGTAATGCCATTGAATGATAAGGGGTGATGGTTGGATTCTCTTGTTGGAGACGGTCATTGCCTGACACTTGTGTGGCATGAATGTTAATTGCCACTTGTCAGCCTAAGCCTGGATATTGTCCAGGTCTTGCTGCATTTGGACATGGACTGCTTCAGTATCTGAGGAGTCTTGAATGGTGCTGAACATTGTGCAATCATCAGCAAACATCCCCACTTCTGACTTTATGATGGGAGGAAGGTCATTGATGATGCAGATGTTTGGGTTGAGGACACTACCCTGAGGAATTCCTGCTATTATGCCCTGGAGCTGAGATGGCTGACCGCCAACAACCACAACCATCTTTCTCTGTGCTAGCTATGATCTCAACCAGTGGAGAGTTTTCCCCCTGATTCCCACTGACACCAGTTTTGCTAGGGCTCCTTGATGCCATACTCGGCCAAATGTGGCTTTGATGTCAAGAACAGTCACTCTCACCTCAACTCGGGAGTTCAGCTCTTTTGCCCTTGTTTGAACCAAGGCTGTAATGAGGTCAGAAGCTGAGTGGCCCTGGTGGATCCCAAACTGGGCATCAGTGAGCAGGTTATTGCTAAGCAAGTCCCGCTTGATAGCACTTTTGATGACCCCTTCCATCACTTTATTGATGATTGAGAGTCGACTGATGGAGTGGTAATTGGCCAGTTGGATTTGTTCTGCTTGCTGTGTACAGGACATACCTGGGCAATTTTCCACATAGCCGGGTAGATGCCAGTGTTGTAGCTGTACTGGAACAGCCTGGCTCGGGGCACAGAAAGTTCTGGAGCACAAGTCTTCAGTACTATTGCTGGAATATTGTCAGGGCTCATAGTGCCATGCACTGACTTTTGGATGAGACATTAACAGAAACTCCATGTGTTGCCTTATGTGGATATAAAGGATACCATGGCACTTTGTCAAACAGTAGGGGAGTCCCATCGATATCCTGGCCAATATTTATCCCTCAGCCAACGTCACTAAAACAGATATCTGGCGACTATCACGATGCTGTTTCTGGGGCCTTGCTGCCATGTTTCATGCATTACAGCAATGCATTGGCTGTAAAATGCTTTGGGAAGGCATGAGGTCATAGAAAATACTATAGAAATGCAAGTATTTTCAGGCATTGGTTTTTGATGGTATTTTCTTAAATTTGTATTGTCATCCAGCATTCTGCTGTCAAATCGATTTGGCCAGATGTGACGATTTTCATTGAGTATCCATTAGCTCAGTTACTGGTTTTACCTGAGAGCTCACGGTCCAACAGATGTTTCGACAGGCAGATGCTATTAGTGTGGAGCCATTTCAGGTGTGTCTTTTTTATCAGGAATAATGGAGGCAGTGAGCATGTTGGTCTCTTTTGGATCAAAGTTTAAAAAAAGTTTTCTTTAATCCACCAGCATCTGTACAATTGCATAAACCCCTGTGATCTAGTTGTACATAAGTAGCCACTAGTTATCAAGGTGAGTTGGGGGGGTGTGAAGGTCGGTAAGCAATTTTCACTGTGGGCGGAAGAAGGATGAGACCACAACTGAGCTAAATCCTGACTTCTGCATACGTTATGTTCCACAACATTGCGCAGAATCACTGAGGCCCAAATGTAATACCTTCACTGTCATCACAAGATAATGATTGTCAAGGATGACCATTTGTCCCATTTTAACTCATCCATTCAGCATAACCATGAAGTGCCCCCACTGCAGTAGCTAGTTTGCTCGTAATTGATCCCAGAGTTTTCATTTCCACTACTCTTAAGTGGAGAGTCCACAGCACATGTTCATTATTGGTATAAACAACTTTCTGATATTAGCCCTGGTTCTGATATCAGTATTGGTTGCTGTGATTCCTTGTCCTACTCAGTTTAAAGTAATTTCCTTTATTTACCTTCTCCACACTGTTTATTCTACTGTATAAAGTCACCTTTTCTTCAAGGCTATAAAGCCACTGTGTCTCTGACATTCCTTGTATCTTAGACCTCAGACACTAAGGGACCAAACCTTATGCTGCTTCTCTTTCTGCCTCGTTTCTCTGGACATAATACTCCATTTGTTCAGTCCAGAGCATTATATATTTCGATCACTGATTCCTTTTAAATTATGACTGAGCTGAGTTAGCTCAGCACAGATTGGAAATCCTGAGCCTTCTGACTTTATGAGAAACTTCTTATACACAGATTTCATTAACAGCTGGGGGGTGGAACTGAACATATCTTAAGCCATAACAAAAACAGAATTACCTGGAAAAACTCAGCAGGTCTGGCAGCATTGGTGGAGAAGAAAAGAGTCGATGTTTCGAGTCCACATGACCCTTCTTTTCTTCTCCACTGATGCTGCCAGACCTGCTGAGTTTTTCCAGGTAATTCTGTTTTTGTTTTGGATTTCCAGCATCCACAGTAGCTTTTAGTGTTTATATCTTAAGCCATCTACATTTTTGTCTTGCTCTAAGGCTTCTGTTGCTTTTGAATGTGGTCATGTTGCTCCTCACTGTACCATCAGTTGACCTGAGGTGAGATTTGTTCCTTTGTCTGGTAGTCTCCTCCATTAGCCATGCATGAATCATTCCATAGTCCCTAAACAAAGGCTGCCATGTACTAATAGATTGAAGGTGTGAATCAGCTGTTGTGAATCCTAATAGTGCATGCTTCTGACATAGCATTGGCTGCCAAATGGACTGTGCCCTCTTTTGCTGCCACACTCTTTTCAAACTCATTCTGCTTAATGAAAGCCAGTTGGTATCCCCAGACTTACTGGAAGTAGAAACTGCTGTTCAGTATGTAGAGTTCCCAGTGCAGTGGTATCTTCCCCGCTCTCGCTATGGGGTATATTACTCAAAGGCACTTGGAATTTAGATTTTGTTGAAAAGAGGCAGAGAGCAGGATCAGAGGGAGGTGCAATGGAAATAAATTGCGGAACATCTCTAATTTAAATAAGGGGGCACAGCCTGTGGTAGAGCAGATTGTAAAAACAAGATATTGGAAATGCTCAGGTCAGGCAGCATCTGAAGAGAGAGAAACAGTTAATGCTTAAGGTCAATAATCCTTCATCAGAACTGGAAAAAGTTAGAGATGTAGCAGGTTTTAAGTGAATGCAGAGATGGAGAAAAGAATGGCTGGGGGTGAAGTGATGGTGGGAGAGGAAAGAACTTAAAGATAGGGTGGAAGGTTGGAGATATTAAATGACAGTTGCACCATTGTCCCTATTGTGTGTCTGCAGTCTATACCCATATGCAAATAATACATTTATTTTTCCAACACTGGGTCACTCCTGGCTCCCTGCTCAGCTCTTCCAGCCATTAATACTCTGCCTGCTAGCTCCTGCCCCTAATTCTCTTTACCTTGGCACCTGTCTCACTGCAAAATGTCCTCTAAACCTTTGCCAGTCTCCTCCCTAAATTTTCCCTGTCCTTCTGCCATGCCCCCACCACCACCATGTAAAGGACTCAAACATCTTCCTGTCACTGTGTACAGTGGAAATGCACACCATTAAACCTACATGTATGACCTGAGTTTGTTCTGCACTACAGTCTTAAAGGTTAAGGACTGGGAGGGTGGGTGGTCAGTGACCCTGTCATGTTGTGTTGGATTTCACTGGCTTTATTTTTGAAAAGTTCATGTAAACCAGCATATTTATTCAATTTTCTGTGGGCAAATTTCACTGAGAAACCAATGAATAACTTATTAGTAGGTAAATTAGTTGCAGGTAATCTAGTGAGAAGATCCTCTACCACTAGCTCCATTGCAATGCAGATTTTTGACCAGTTACTGTGTTACTGGAAAGAAAGCATTTTCCTGAGATTCTAAGCAAAGAAGCTGCAGTTGCCAGAACTCTGGAACAAAAAAATACTTCAGCCTGTGGGCACTGACTGAACTGTGTGGTTCCAGTATTTTCTATTTCTGATTTTGACATTCCTATTTTTTGTCCAGTTGATACATTCAGTATTTTAAAATAATGCAAGGTTTCCCTTGCTATTTCTTGATATTGAACCATCGAATGTCACAATGAATCAGTTTTCCATGTGAATGTCATCAGACTACATTGAACTACAATCAGACCCAATTCCCAGAATTGTAAAAATTGAGGAAGGGTGACCCCTCCAATGCTAGCTCAATCCTCTTTGTCTTTCCCTCCATCATCCCAAACAGCATCTTAGTGTATGCAGGGGTCCCCACATTGTCGGCCCCCCCCCCTCGTTCCCTCCCCCAATTTCTCTATCTGTATACACACCCTGTAATATTCCTGCACAGTACTCTTGTCATCAAGTTTGTGCTGTAATATACAAAGAAAAAGCATACCTTTATAAACAACAACTTGTATTTATATCGGATCTTTGAGGCAATAAATCATCTCAAGGTGCTTCACAGGAGCATGATAAAACAAAATATGGCACTGAGCCACGTAAGGGGATATTAGGTCAGGTTACAAAAAACTTGGCTATAAAGAGGAGATTATAAGGAGTCTTAAAGGAGGAAAGCAAGATAGAGAGACGGAGAGGTGTAGGGAGGGAATTCCAGAGTTTAGAGCCTAGGCAACTGAGCCACCATGCGGGAGTGGTTAAAATCTGAATGTTTGAGGCCAGAATTAGAGGAGTGCAGACATCTTGGAAGGCTGTGGAGCTGGAGGAGATTACAAAAATAAGGAGGGGTGAGGCCATGGAGGGATTTGAAAACAAGGTTGAGAATTGTAATTGCTATTGTATTTTTTTTAATCCATTCATGGGAAGTGGGCTTCGCTGGCCGGGCCAGCATTTATTGCCCATCCCTAGTTGCCCTTGAGAAAGTGGTGGTGAGCTGCTTCTTGAACCGCTGCAGTCCATGTGGTGTAGGTACACCCACAGTGCAGTTAGGAAGGGAGTTCCAGGATTTTGACCCAGTGACAGTGAAGAAATGGCAGTATATTTCCAAGTCAGGATGGTGAGTGACTTGGAGGGGCACTTCCAGGTGGTGATGTTCCCATCTATCTGCTGCCCTTGCCCTTCTAGATGGTAGTGGTTGTGGGCTTGGAAGGTGCTGTCTAAGGAGCCTTGGTGAATTACTGCAGTGCATCTTGTAGACGGTACACAATGCTGCTACTGTGTGTCGGTGATGGAGGGAGTGGATGTGGTGCTTTGTCCTGGATGGTGTCAAGCTTGAGTGATGTTAAAACTGCACTTAGTCAGGCAAGTGGGGAGAATTCCATCACATTCCTGACTTGTGCCTTGTAGATGGTGGGCAGGCTTTGGGGAGCCAGGTGAGTTACTTGCCGCAGGATTCCTAGCCTCTGACCTGCCCTTGTAGCCACAGTGTTTATAAGGTTAGTCCAGTTCAGTCTCTGGTCAATGGTAAGCCCCAGGATGGTGATCGTGTAAGATTTAGTGATGGTGATGCCATTGAACATCAGGGCAGATGGTTGGATTCTCTCTTGTTGGGGATGGTCATTGCCGGATACTTGTGTGGCACGAATGTTACTTGCCACATGTCACACAAGCTTGGATATTGTCCAGGTCTTGCTGCGTTTGGACATGGACTGCTTCAGTATCTGAGGAGTCGCGAATGGTGTTGAACATTGTGCAATCATCAGTGAGCACCCCCGCTTCTGACTTTATGATGGAAGGAAGGTCATTGATGAAGCAACTGAAGATGGTTGGGCCGAGGACACTACTCTGAGGAACTCTTGCAGTGGTGTCCTAGAGCTGAGATGACTGACCTCCAACAACCACAACCATCTTCCTTTGTGCTAGGTGTGACTCCAACCACCGGAGTAGGGAAATGCAATCAACAATCTGAGAAATGCAAGGTTTGGCAAACAGCAATGAGACAAATGACCTATCTTGACTATTTGTGATGACTGATATTGTTGAGGGATAAATGTTACCCTGGGGAGAACTAAACTGCACTTCTTTGAATAGTGCCATGGGATCTTTTACATTCACCTGAGAGGACAGCCTCAGTCAGCATTCCAGCCTAAGTGTGGCATGTCAAACAGTGCAAAACTACCTCAGTAATGCACTGGGTGTCAACCTGTATCATTATGTACTTACATTCTGGAATAAGGTTTGAATCCATAAATTGATTTAGGTGGAAATGCTACCAGTGAAAGAACCCTCAGTGATGTAGTGTGCCTTCAGACTGGCCTGAAGGTAGGGTATTGCTTATAATTGTGGACTTTGGTAAAGCAAATGAATGAGTGATATGAGAAAACTGATGCTAACTCCTAAATATTCCATTATTAGATCTGGAATATTTGTTTCACCACCTTATTGGAGAGAGAATGGTTGAAGTGTCTGGGAATTTGAACCTGTATATTTCAGCTGATCCAGACATTAGGTATTCTAAAATACTCTGGGTCTCTGCAAAAAGGATCATAGATGTATTAAATACAATTTTTACTGCCCTTAATCTTTCAACAAAGCTCACTGATGGATTTGAGCAGATCGATCGGGGGTAAGATCAAAACTGCAGTTTTGATCATCTAGTAGTAGTGTTTTCTTTGACGTTCAAGCCAAGCCTGAGCTATAAATTGAAACTGAGTTGCAAGGCAAGTTGTTTGTGTAACTTTTGTTCAGTGAAGTGTCTTTCAGATGTATGAGGGCGGCATTACGTGCTTCTGGAAATGTAGTGCAGTTACATTGTGACTCGGAGTGATAATGGCTGAGGATGAATAACTGAGCGGGTCTTTTGGTTTCTCACCAGAAATCTGTGCACTTTTTCCAGGAATAGTAAATGAGCTGGATCCAGTAACACTTCAATCAGGCAATAAATGAACTGGATCAAAGACTTAGTTCAAACACTACAAGCTACCATGGCCAATGTGCAGCTGTGCTGGTGATGTGTTTGGGCATTAACAAGAAACTGATTTGTTAAATAGCGTTCTTTGGACATGTAAATCTCTGGCAAGGCCATAATTCATTGCCCATCCCTTGTTCTTGAGAAGGTTTTGGTGAGCCGCCACCTTGAACTATTGCAGCCTATGTAGTGAAAGTTCTCGTACAGTACAGTTAAGTAGGAAGTGCTGGGATTTTGATCCAGTGGCGATGAAGAAATGGTAATATATGTCCAAGTCAAGATCGTGTATAACTTGGAGGGGAATTTTGCATTATCATGCACCTGCTGCCCTTGTTCTAGGTGATCGCAGGCTTGGGAGATGCAGTCGAGGAAGCATTAGCGAATTGCTACGGTGCGTCATGTAAATAGAATACACACAACACTAAGGATGAACTGGTGATGGAGGGGGTGCATAAAGTGTTGATTAACCAGGCTTTGTCTTGCATGGTATATTTGTGTGATAACCTTAAAAAGACCTACCATCTCTGAATTTCTTGTCAGACAAAATTGCATGTTTGTGGGGAGAATAGAGAGTAATGGAATTAGTTTTCAAATGTTCCAGTGGAAAGCCAGCATAACGGGAGGACTCCCTCTTGTGCTGTTTAGACTTTGATGGCTTTACAGAATTGCATGCTCACTTGACTGGGCAAAAGTTTGTAATGCTATGTTGATCCAGATTCCAAACCACCTTCCTGTCACTAGCGTTTCAGTAAACCCAGGTGTAAATTGTTTCAAGTAGGACATTCTCAGATGTTTGCCCACGCATTGCAGAACATCTGTCGAAGTCTGCATCCAATCTCTTTTCTAAGTTCTGAAGCCTGTTCCTCCCATATTTCTAGGCTGAGATGGATTTTGTCCAAAACTTTTTTTATAAGCCTTACTGCATGCTTTGTTTTTCTATAAAATGGTGGCATCGAGTGGAAGAATGACTGATATTGCAGAGCCCATTGCCAATAGCCAGAAGTACAAAGAATATAGTACAGCTATAAATACTCCCCATTCTTAATTTCATATTTGACATTAGGTTGGGTAGCCATGGGTTTCTACTGGAGCAGCTGTGGAAAAAGAAGTAATCCTAGAACTTGACAAGCTGGCGGCCAAGTTTTAACTCTAGCATTTTTGCTATTTTTAAACAGGAAAAATGTACTTTAGGTGCCAACCATGGCATGCCAAAAATAATTTTATTGGCATCTTTTATACAGGTGGCGAGTGCATGTAAGCTGACTTTTTCAACCATTTGTCACCTATTCAGTCCTGTAAAACCCATCAGGTTGATGTCTGACTGAATTTCTGACTTACTGTGACTTTCGATAACTCTTCTGCTGAATTGTAAGATGTGTCACTCAAAGATATGGTGCATGGGGACTGGCTGGCCTCCAACCACGATTGGATAAGAATTTGATGCAGCAGCTCGTGTGGCACAATCTACAGATTTAAACCTGGTTGTTCCTCCAGCCCTTTAAATCTCAAAGATCACTTGTGTGCCCCAGATTCTGCCACCTTGTGCATTCTCATTTTAGTCACGTCACCATTGATAGCCGTGCCTAGGTCCTTGGCTCTGGAATTACTTCCCTAAATCTCTTCCCCTCACTATCTCTCCCTCTCCCTTCACTTCTTAAAATCTACCTCTTCAGGCAATTTTTCCATCATCTGCTCAATTATCTCCTTGAGTAACTCAGTTCCAAATTTTGTTGATTCTTCTGTGTTTTATCTTATAAGTTTCTGAGGGGACTTGACTGGGTAGATGCTGGGAGGACTTTTACTCTCATGGGGCAAATCTATAACTAGGGCGCACAGTTTAAAAATAAAGGGTCTCCAATTTAAGACGGAGATGGGGAATTTCTCCTTTGAGGGTCTTTAGTCTTTGGAATTTGGAATTCTCTTCCACAGCGAGCAGTGGAGGCCAGGTCATTGAATATATTCAAGGCTGAGTTAGACAGATTTTTGATCAACAAGAGAACTAAGGGTATGGGGGACAGGCAGGAAAATGCAGTTAAGGCCACAATCTGATCAGCCATGACCTTATCGAATGGTGAAGCAGGCTCGATGGGATGGGCCGAATAGCCTACTCCTCCTTTATCTTATAATCTTATGAAATATTTTACTATGTTAAAGGTGCTATATATTTGCAAGTTGTTGGTTGGGATAGTTTTTGCACAGTGAAGGCTGTAGGGCTTAATTGTGGTCCCTGGGTATATGTTGACTTTGGAAGATGCCTAGGAAAGAGACAAGGCGAGATCATTAAAATAGTAGCGGTTAAGTCAGATTTGAAAAACCTGTAGACTGTAAGAGGAAGAAAAGGCTGGCGGAGACAAGCATATTGTAGTTTGAATTTTAAATACCTTGGGGATCATTTTCTAAGCTGTGCATCTAAATTGAGCAATTCCAAGCCAGCTGGATGCTGTGCTCTACATGTTCACCATCTCCTACACTTGCAGTCAGAAGCTAAGTAATTGGGAAAAATTGCAAGAAAAGTTTGAGTCATGGCTGTGCATTTTGCAAAATGTAACTTTGAGATGTTTCAAACTTGATGGTTTAATTGTAGATAGCAGAAGGGCAGCTGTTTTTGGTTAGAAGTGTGGACAGAGCATTAAATGTTATATCACTGAGTTGGATCAATTACCATGTCTTTATCTAGTGTATTTTAATATAGAAAAACATCATTCGAAGCTTCAGGGGCATAAAGAGAAAAACGGACACCAAAACCAAATAGCGCCTAGAAAATGTGGCCATTGAGGTGAGTTTTAAAGGAAGAGTGGAGGGATTTAGAGAGGGTATTCAAGAGGGGGTCCTAAGCAGCTGAAGGTTTGACTTCCAGTGGTGGGATGCAAAAGAGCTACAGGAATGTGGAATTTGGAGAGAGTGGGGTGGGAGATGTAAAGGAGTAGTTGTATGTCTGGAGGAAGTTATAGTGATGGGAAGGGGCGAAGATTGAAATCATAGAAACATGGAATCATAGAATGGTTACAGCACAGGAGGAGACCATTTGGCCCATCGTGTCTGCTGGCCCTCTGAAGGAGCAAATGCAAGGTGCATTTTAAATTTGAGGCGCTGGGGTTTGGGTGCCAATATACCTCAAGGACAGGAGTGTTGTGAAAGCAGGCCTTGTGGGAACAGAGTATGGGCAACAGTCTTTCTTCCTTGCTGAAATTGAGGTGGAAGGACAAAGGCCTGACTAGGGGTGCATTGGAGTCATCAAGTCAGGAAGTGACCAGGGCTTGGATGAAGGTTTCAGCATCATGTAGGCTGGGATTGGGACAGTGTTCCAGCAGTGAAAGTAAACAGCCTTTATGAATGGGTGAGGGTTGAACATGATGCTGAGTTTACAAACACTGGTTCAGCCTGAGACCCAAACCAGAAAGAGAAATGGAATCAGAGTTTACAGCAGCAAGCCAAAGATTATGGGCAGTTTACGCATTTTAGTTTTAGCTAAAGGAAGTTGCTGCTCATTCAGGGCTGAATGTCAGACAAGGAGCCTGACAGCACAGAATTGCAGAGAGTTTGAAAAGTGGGCCAATAGGGCTGGGCGTCATTGATAGGAATATCTATTCTATTATGGTGTAAAGAGGCGGTGTAAAGAGGCAGCATAGATGAGGGACTCAGCAGGTGTTATTGATCTGGTGGTGATCACTGTAAAGGGGGAAAAAAAATTGCATTTATATAGCCTCTATCAGAATGTTTTAAATCATTTTACAGTCACTGAAGTATGTTTGCCATGTAGCTACTGTAATGTGGGAAGGACAAAGTGCAGCCCTCTTTTGAAGCAAAGCTCAGAGTAACATTTTCGTCCTGTTAAACACTTGTTTGCATGTTTAACCAGATAGTAGAAAATTGGCAGACCTTGAAATGTGGCACTTTAACAAGTTGCCTTTTGAGCATGCATGAGCATAGGACTGTTGATCCGTTGACTATTCTAGGTTGTCCACTAATTAAATTTAACCGCCACACTTAATTTCATTGATTCTTTATTTGGTTACGTTAACTGAAGGCTGCTGGCTGGTTTGTGCTTCTTATAACAAGCCTATCAGTCTAGGTACCTCAGTTCTCACCATGTTGCCAGCTGTTCGTATTTTCGCAGTTCAGGCCTTGGGAGGATGGGGAAACTACATTGCTTGGCCATGGTGTTGCAGAAAGTGTGGCCATTTGGCCTGCAGATTGCTGCACTGTGGAACTCTCAATCAGAGAACAGAATGTGGTCTAGCTGAGATTTTTTGCACAGTGTGCGCGCTGCAATATCCAGGCATTGAGCCCACGACGGGAAATATTAATGTGTTTACACACTGACATCACTAAAGCTGGAACAGTACTTTACCTTGCTCCAGGGGAGACTCAGCACTTGGGAGTGTTCACTTTATATTATTTTAAAAATGGGTTTTCTGGGCAGCTGGTTTAGGGAAAAAGCCCTGCAAGTTACTCCTGATAGTGGCATGAGAAATACAATTACTGGAACTGACAGCTGAAATATAGAAGACCAAGCACTTTCTGTCCAGGGAACAATTAGCTGGTCAGGAATTTTGCAGAGCTGAGTGCATTCCCTTTTTTTTTAACAAGTTGAGTGTTAGAAGTAAGCATAAAGAAACTTGGCATTTATATAGCATCTTATCCTCAGACATCCCAGAGTGCTTCTCAAAGTATAGTTACTGTTATATAAGAAAACCTGGCAATCTATAAACAGCAAGCAAGTATAACAACCTGTGTTTTTTGGTGAGCAGTAGTTTGAAGGAAAATGTTGGCCAGGACACTTGAAAATGTTTCTACTTTCCTTTGATGCCATGGTGTTTTTTTTTTACATCCATTTGATCAGGAAGGCCATGGTCTTAGTTTTGCATCTAGTCCAAATGGCAGCAGTGCTGATTTCCAGCACTCCCTAGGTACCACACTGCAGTTAGCTAAGTTAGCTCAGCTCATTGAGTAAAACTCTCACCCTGCTGTTTTGAGTGAGTGTCATCAGCTGACCTGTTGCATCAATTCAAGTTCTGTAAGTTCAGCACAGGTGGGCATTCCATGGGTGTTGGTTACTAAATTCCTGTTTATATAAAGTAAATTTTTATGCAAAGTTTAGTAAATGCAGCAATATTCTTGGGTTTGAGAGCCTAATGCATGTTTTCCCCCTAAAGAATCCTGCCCCATTCTCAGCAGATAAATGCATTGCCCCGCTGCAGTGATAATTATATGAAAGGGTTTTTGGAGGACACTGAAATCAAAACTCAGCTTCACCAATAGTTTCTATTTCTGTGCTTTGTTTTGGAGGAGGGGGGAGTGGTGGGGCTGTTGTCTTGCTGTTTCAGTTATCGTCTAGTATGATTGGAAGCAAGACCAGGCGAGTGGCTCTATCCTAGCATTGTAGCATGAAGAATATGATTATTTGAGCGCAGAACCTCCTTGCTCAGCATCCTTGGAATACAGATTGTTGGCGTGCTGGAATGTTTCTCTGCTAGTGTTAATGAAATGTTGGCTAAATTCCAGGTGGAGGGTGAGCAGTTCCCTAGATTAACTTTCTCTCTGTATATACCAGGACCAGAACCATGAATGTTCATGCATCTGCTGTATGATCTGCTTTGTACTTTGCTATTGTAAATGTTTAGTGAAAAGCCCCGTGGATTGTAAAAAAATTGGTCTAGAATACTTTGCTTGGCAACCATACAAAAATCCAGTATCAGAGGATGTTTGTGGATAGCACGTACAGTGAGGTGATCACACTGCAAGTAAAGAGTGCACAGGCAGAAAGGGAATGGGTGACTGCCAGACAGAGCAAAGGCACTAGGCAGGTAGTGCAGGAGTAACCTGGCTCCATCTCCCTTTCTAACAGGTTTTCCCTTTTGGATACTGCTAGAAGAGACGGTTTCTCAGGGGAATGCAACAAGAGCCAAATCCGTGGCACCATGGGTGGCCCAGCTGCACAGGGTGGTTTGGGGGGATGAGTGGGAGAGCAATAGTGATGGGGGATGAGTGGGAGAGCAATAGTGATAGGGGATTCTATCATAAGGGGAACAGAGAGACCTTTCGGTGGTAGCAGACATGACACCAGAATGGTATATTGTTTCCCTGGTGCCAACGTCAAGGATGTCACTGAGCGGCTGCAGGACATTCTGAAGGGGGAGGGTGAACAGCCAGAGGTCGTGGTCTATATCGGTACCAACGACGTAGGTAAAAAGAGGGTTGAGGTCCTGCAAGCAGAGTATAGGGAGCGAGGAAATAATTTTAAAAGCAGGACCTCAAAGGTAGTAATGTCAGGATTACTCCCAGTGCCACGTGCTAGTGAAATCAGGAATAGGAGAATAGACCAGATGAATGCATGGCTGGAGAGATGGTGTAGGGGGAGGGATTTAGATTCATGAGGCGATGGGACCTGTACAAGCTTGCACCCCAGCAGGACCAGGACCAACATTCTCGCAGGGATATTTGCTGGTACTGTGGGGGAGTGTTTAAACTAGAGTGGCGGGGGGGGGGGTCCTGAGACTCGAGAGGGAAATAAAAATAGAAATGAAAGACAAAAAAGTGAAAGTGGAAGGCAGAGGAAACTGTGGTGAGTGCCAAATGCAGTCATAGTACAAAAGAAATGTATAAAAAGGCAAGTCTAAAGGCACTATCTGAACGCATGGCGCACTTGCAATAAGGTAGACAAATTAACAGCATAAACAGAGGTAAACTGGTATGATATAATTGTGATTACAAAGACATGGCTGCAGGGTGACCAAGGCTCGGCACTGAATATCCAAGGGTATTCGATATTTAGTAAGGACAGGCAAAAAGAAAAAGGAGGTGGCGTGACATTGTTGGTTAAGGATGAAATCAGTGCAATAGTGAGAGAGGATATTGGCTCAAAAAATTTAAATGTAGAATCAGTCTAGGTGGAGCTAAGAAGCAACAAGGGGTGGTAAACAGTGGGAGTTGTCTATAGGCCCCCAAACAGTAGTGGTAAGGCAGAGGACAGTATTAAACAGGAAATTAGAGATGCATGCAACAAGGGTGCTACAGTAATCATAGGTGACTTTAATCTAAATGTAGACTGGGCAAACCAAATTAGTAATAATACTGCGGCGATTAAATTCCTGGAGTGGGTATGAGATTTTTTTTTTAGACCAGTACGTCGAGGAACCATCTAGGGAACAGGCTATCTTAGATTTGGTTTTGTGCAATGAGAAAGGGTTAATTAATAATCTTGTTGTGCAGGGTCCTTTAAGGAACAGTGACCATAACTTGATGGAATCCTTCATTAGTATGGGAAGTGAAGTAGACCGATCTGAAACTAGGGTCCTAAATCTAAACAAAGAAAACTACAAATGTATGAGGAATGAATTGGCTAAGATAGTTTGGGGAACTTCATTGAATGGCATATCAGTGAGTAGGCAATGGCTAATATTTAAGGAACAAATGTGTCCATTGCAACAGTTATATATTCGTTTCTGGCAAAAAAAACACAACAGGAAAAGTGGCCCAACCATGGCTAACAAAAGAAGTTAAGAGGAGTCCTATAAAGTTGCTAGAAAAAGTAGCAAGCCTGAGGATTGGGAGCAGTTTAGAATTCAGCAATGGAAGACCAAGAGATTGATTAAGAAGGGAAAAATAGAGTATGAATAGACTTACAAGGAACATGAAAGGGGACTGTAAAACTTCTATAAGCATGTAAGAAACAGGAGAATTTATAATAGAGAACAAGGAAACGGTAGAGCAATTAATCAACTACTTTAGTTCGGTGGTCTTTGCCTTCACCCAAATAACTTCCCAGAAATACTAGGCAATCGAGAGTTAGGAAGAAGGAGGAGTTGAAGGAAATTATTACTAAAAAAACAGTGCTGGAGCAATTAATGGGACTGAAAGCCAGTAAATCCCCAGGGCCTGATAATCTACATCCCAGGGTACTAAAGGAGGTGGCCATGGAAATAGTGGATGTGTTGGTTGTCAACTTCCAAAATTCTGTAGATTCTGGAACAGTCCCGGCAGATTGGAGGGTAGCAAATGTAACCCTACTATTTAAAAAAGGAGGGAGAAAGATAACAGTGAATTACAGACTGGTTAGCCTAACATCAGTGGTAGGGAAAATGTTAGAGTCTATTATAAAGGATGGGATAACAGGACACTTAGAAAATATCAACAGGATTAGACTAAGCCAGCATGCATTTATGAAAGGGAAATCATGTTTGACAAACCTACAGGACGTAACTAGCAGAATAGATAAGGGAGAACCAGTGGATGTGGTGTATTTGGATTTTCAGAAAGCTTTTGATAAAGTCCCACATAAGAGGTTAGTGTTCAGAATTAAAGCACATGGGATTGGGGGTGATATGTTGGTATGGATTGGGAATTAGTTAGCAGACAGGAAAGAGAGAGCAGGAGTAAATGGGCCTTTTTCGGAGTGGGAGGTGGTGACTAGTGGGGTACTGCAGGGATCAATGCTTGATCCCCAGCTATTCACAATATATACCTGTGATTTGGATGAGGGAACCAAATGTAATATTTCCAAGCTTGCTGATGACACAAAACTAGGTGGGAATGGGAGTGGTGAGGAGGATGTCAAGAGGCTTCAAGATGATTTAGACAAGTTGAGTGAGTGGGCAAATGCATGGCAGGTGAGGTATAATGTGGATAAGTGTGAAGTTAACCGCTTTGGTAGGAAAAACAGATTGGTAGAGTATTTTTTAAATGGCAATAGATTGGGAAATGTTGATGTATAAAGGGGACCAGGGTGTCCTTGTACACCAATCCCTGAAAGCAAGCAGTTAAGAAGGCAAATGGTATGTTGGCCTTCATTGCAAGAGGTCTTAAGTACAGGAGCAGGGTTGTCTTACTGCAGCTATACAGGACCTTGGTGAGACCACAGCTGGAGCATTTGTGTGCAGTTTTGGTCTCCTTATTTAAGAAAGGATATACTTGCTGGAGAGGGACTGCAGCGAACATTCACCAGACTGATTCCTCAGATGGCAGGATTGTTTAATGAGGAGAGATTGGGCCGACTAGGCCTGTATTCACTAGAGTTTAGAAGAATCTCATTGAAATGTATAAAATTCTGACAGGAATGGACAGACTGGATGCAGGGCCGATGCTTCCCTGGCTGGGGGGTCCAGAACAAGGGGTCACAGTCTCAGGATACGGGGTAGGCCATTTAGGACTGAGCTGAGGAGAAACCTCTTCATTCAGAGGGTGGTGAACCTGTGGAATTCTCCACAACAGAGGGCTGTGGAGTCCAAGTCACTGCATATATTTGAGGAAATAGATTTCTAGACTCTAAAGGCCTCAAGGAGAGAGTGGGAGTATGGCATTGAGTTAGAGGATCAGCCATCATATTGAATGGCAGAGCAGGCTTGAAGGGCCGAATGACCTACTCCTCCTATTTTCTATGTTTCTGTATTTGTGGGTGAGCGGTAATAGTATAAACTGCCTTGTTAGATCAAATGTCCTGTTATATCGGCAGAGTGCTATGAAGAAGTTTTACTGGATTCCAGCCTCCATAAGAACATAAGAAATAGGCCATTTTAGTCCCTTGAGCCTATTCTGCTATGCAGTAAGTTCATGGCTGATTTGATTGTGGCGTTAACTCCAATTTATAGGCTGGTAGTACAGAACTTGAGTACTGCTGAAAAAAGACATGCTGTCAAAGCTTTTTGTCTTGCACTCATCAGGACAGTTTGCAAGAATGCTAATAGTAAAGGGAACAACAGTTATTATTGCATGAGAAGAGAATGCATCCCATTAAGAATGCACCAGGCAACAGTTAATGTGCCAAGCTTTTGTTCAAATTCAAACCAGGCATGTCAACTCTGATTGATTAGTCAAGGCATTGCCATGGGGAATAAACCAGGGAATGGCTGTGCCACAAGCGTTTGTTTAGTTGAAAACTGCACAATGCATAGACATGCTCCTTCTGTCTGCAAAGGATATATGTCCCAACGACTGGCAGACCGTATCAAACTGTCGCTTCAGCTGTTCGCAACAGGCAAAGTGCAGACCGTATCCAACCAGTCCATGCTTGCAAAGCTCAAAACATAGTGCAGAGGCTGTGGTGTAGTGGTATTATCACTGGACTAGTAATCCAGAGAACCAAGGTAATGCTCTGGGGGCTAGGGTTTCGAATTCCACCACGGCAGATGGTGGAATTTGAATTTAATTAAAATCTGGAATTAAAAGTCTAATGATGACCATGAAACCATTGCCGATTGTCGTAAAAACCCACCTGGTTCACTAATGTCCTTTAGGGAAAGAATTCTGTCCTTACCCTGGCCAAGCCCACAGCAATGCCCTGTGAAATGGCACTCAATTGCATCAAACCGCTAGGAGATCTGGTCGAATGGACCACTCGGCAAACTCAGCCCTGTCAACTCTGCAAAGTCCACTTATTAACATCTGGACCTTGTGCCAGAATGAGGAGAGCTGTCTCGCAGACTGGTCAAGCAACAGCCTGACATAGTCATACTCACGGAATCATCCTTTATGCCCCAGGCATCACTATCACCTAGGTATATCCTGTCCCACTGGCATAACAGACCCAGCAGAGATGGCGGCACAGTGGTATGCAGTCAGGAGGGAGTTGCCCTGGAGGGATGAGGGGGGATCTGATTGAAACTTAGAGAATACTGAAAGGCCTGGATAGAGTGGATGTGGGGAAGATGTTTCCATTAGTAGGAGAGACTAGGACCCGAGGGCACAGCCTCAGAGTAAAGGGAAGACCTTTTGAACAGAGATGAGGAGAAACTTCTTTAGCCAGAGAGTGGTGAATCTATGGAATTCATTGCCACAGAAGGCTGTGGAGGCCAGGTCATTGATTGTATTTAAGACCGAGATAGGTTCTTGATTGGTAAAGGGATCAAAGGTTACGGGGGGAAGGCGGGAGAATGGGGTTGAGAAACTTATCAGCCATGATTGAATGGCGGAGCAGACTCGATGGGCTGATTGGCCTAATTTCTGCTCCTATGTCTTATGGTCTAATCCTCAACATTGACTGTGGACCCCATGATGCCTTGTGGCATCAAGGCAAACATGGGAAGCCTGCTGATTACCACGTACCGGCACCCCCCCCAAACAATGCTGATGAATCAATAATCCTCCATGTTGAACACCACTTGGAGGATGCACTGAGGGTGGCGTGGGTGCAATATGTACTCCGGTGGTGAGGGGGGGTTGGGGTTCGGGGGGGTGGTTTCAATGTCCATCACCAAATGTGGCTTAGTGGTACGACTGCAGACTGAGCTGGCCGAGCCCTAAAGGACTCAATTGCTCGACTGGGTCTGCTGCAGGTGATGAGTGAACCAACAGGACAAAACATACTTTATCTCGCCCTCAGCAATACATCTATCCATGATAGTATTGGTAGGAGTGACCACCGCACAGACCACATGGAGACGAGGTCCCCTTTTCACATTGAGGATATCTTCCATTGTGTTCTGTGGCACTTTTAACATGCTAAATGTGATAGATTTCAAACAGATCTAGCAACTCAAAACTGGGCATCCATGAGGCACCATGGGCCATCAGCAGCAGAATTGTACTTAACCACAATCTGTGACCTCATGGCCTAGCATAATCCCCCCACTCTACCATTCCCACCAAGCCACGGGATCAACCCTGGTTTAATGAAGAGTACAGGAGGATATACCAGGAGCAGCACCAGGCATACCTAAAAATGAGGTGTCAACCTGGTGAAGCTACAACTCAGGACTAGTGTACCAAACAGCACGCAATAGACAGAGCCAATGGATCAGATCTCAGCTCTGCAGTCCACCACCATTCACGACTCGGTGGGGCTGGACAATTAAACAACTCAGTGGAGGAGGAGGCTCCACAAATATCTCCATCCTCAATGATGGGAGAGCCCAACACATGCAAAACTCAAGGCTGAATCATTTGCAGCAACCATCAGTCAGAAGTACCGAGTGGATGACCCATCTCAACCTCCTCCGGAGGCCCCCAGCATCACAGATGCCTGTCTTCAGTGAATTCAGTTCACTCCATGTGATATCAAGAAATGGCTGAACGCACAGGATACTGCAAAGGCCCTGACAATATTCCGGCAATAGCACTGAAGATTTGAGCTCCAGAACTTGCCGTGCCCCTGGCCAAGTTGTTCTAGTATAGCCAAAACACTGGCATCCACCCGGCTATGTGGAAAATATGAGGGGAGCTCTCTGCTGGTTGGAGTCATACCTAGCACAAAGGAAGGTGGTTGTTGGAGGCAATCATCTCTCTTCCAGGACATCACTGTAGGAGTTCCTCAGGGTATTGTCCTAGGTCAAACCATCATCAGCTGCTTCATCAATGACCTTCCTTCTATCATAAGGTCAGATGTGTGGATGTTCGCTGCAATGTTCAACACCATTCGTGACGCCTCAGATACTGAAGCAGTCCATGTCCAAATGCAGCAAGACCTGGACAATATCCAGGCTTGCAAGTAAGATTCGTGCCACACAAGCGCCAGGCATTGACCATCTCCAACAAGAGGGAATCTAACAATCGCCCCATGACGTGCAATGAAGTTATCATCACTGAATCCCTTCACGATCAACATCCTGGGGGTTACCATTGACCAAAAACTGAACTGGACCCCAATAACTCCAATTTTCTGTCTGCCTCCCTTGATTCCCTCCCATGGGAGGGTGTAATGCCTATAGTTGTATCTCACGATGGCAATTATTATTAAATAAATAAGGTTAGACAGGCACGGCAGGGATGGTAGCGTGCTGAACTGGACTAGCCATATAAATACTGTGGCTACAAGAGCAGGTCAGAGGCTAGGAATCCTGTGGTGAGTAACTCACCTCTTAACTCCCCAAAGCCTGTCCACCATCTACAAGGCACAAGTCAGGAGTGTGATGAATGCAGCTCTAACAACGCTCAAGAAGCTTGACACCATCCAGGAAATGCAGCCCGCATGATTGGTACTACATCCACAAACATTCCCTCCTCTACTGGCATAGTGGCAGTAGTGTGTACTATCTACAAGATGCACTGCAAGAAATCACCAAGGCTCCTTAGCACCTTCCAAACCCACGGCCACTACCAACTGGAAAGACAAGGGCAGCAGATGCATGGGAACAGGAACCAGGAAGCTCCACTCCAAGCTACCAACCATCATGACTTGGAAATATATTGCTGTTCCTTCACTGCCGCTTTGTCAATATCCTGGAGCTCACTCCCTAACAGCACTGTGGATATACGAATGCCCCATGTACTGCAGGAGTTCAAGAAGATAGCTCACCACCACCTTCTCAAAGGCAATTGGGGATGGTCAATAAATGCTGGCCTAGCCAGCATGAATGAATAAAAACATATTAGATGTGATTCCACAATTGGGCAACACTTGCTAAACAATCCTGATTTTGCTAAGAATTGCACTGAAAGCCAATGTAAGATTCAGTCGGGCTGGCAGTGTGGCTCACTTACGAATGCTAGAAATTAACATAGTCACACACGGACCCTGTCCTTTGCAAACAGAAGGAGCATGTCCATGCACTGTACATTTTTCAACTGAACAAAACCTTGGACAGCCATTCTCTGGTTCATTCCCCATCGCAATGCCTTGAGCAGAGTTTCACCTGCCTGGTTTGAACTTCAACAAAAGCTTTACAGTTAACTGTTTCCTGGTGTATTCTCATGGCAATGCCTCCACCAATCGGAGTCCACCTACCAACCAATCAACACACTCTTCTCATGCAGTATAAATTGCTGTTCTCTTTACTGTCTTGCAAACTGTCTTGATGAGTGCAAGATGAAAATCTTCAGCATATCTTTCCTTCAGCAATAACTCCAATTTTCTGCCTGCCTCCCTTGATTCCCTCCCATGGGGAGGGTGCAAAGCATATAGCTGCATCTCACGACAGCAATTATTATTAAATAAGTAAGATTAGACACACGACAGGGTTGGTAATGTGCTGTGACTGCAGCATATGGGAATTTATAGAACGCACTGCCAACCCAGATAACCATACCCTCAGTAAGTGTCTGTAGCTTGTGCAACTTCGAGTTGCTGAGCTGGAGTATGAGTTGCAACCGTTGTAGGGCATCAGGGAGAGTTACCCGGACACTTTGTTTCAGGAAGTAGTCACACCCCTGAAGTTAGGCAGAATTTTTAAGCTGGTCAGTGGTCAGGGCCAGGGGAGTGTGATTGTGTGTCAGGCACATATGGGGAATCAGCATGTAGTGATGGAGGTGCCTCAGCCCCTGATTTTGTCCAACAGGTATGGGGTGCTTGCTACTTGTGTGGATGAGGAGGACTGCAGGGTGAATCAGCAGGCTGACCATGGCATCATGATGCCATTCAAGCGAGGGAGAGCAAAAAGGAATTTGGTAATGGGAGGAGCCAGTATAGTCAGGGGATTAGATACTATTCTGTGCAGCTGTGACCAGGAACTTCTAAGGTTGTGTAGCCTGCCCAGTGCCAGTGTTAAGAAAATCTCCTTGCTCCTAAAGAGAAACTTGGAATAGGAGGGGGAGGATCCAATTGCAGTGGTCCACATGGGAACCAACAACATAAGTAAAATAATCTGCTAAGAGCGTTTGAGGAGTTAGGGTCTAAATTAAAATGCCGAACATCAAAGGTGATTATTTCTGGATTGTTGTGAGTCGTGTGCCAAATGGCATAGGATCAAACAGATTAGAGAATTAAACATGTAGCTCAGTGTGTGGGAAGAAGGGGTTTTGAATCATGGGGCACTGGCATCAGTATTCAGGGAAGAGGGAGCTGTTCCATTGGGATGGGTTCCACTTGAATCAGGTTGGGTCCAGTGCGTTGGCCAGTTGCATAATTAGGGCTGTCGACATGGCCTTAAACTAATGGCGGTGGGATGGTGGGGTTTCTGTGAAGAGAGATTTGGAAATCCCTATTCCAATTGCAAACAAGAATCTTAAACTTAAAGCCAATTGCATAGGTATGAAGGGAGAACTGGCTAAGGTTAATTGGGTAAATAGACTAAAAGGTATGAACAGTGGAAAACATTTAAAGAAATAATTTATAATAGTCAACAAAAATACTTTCCATTGGAAAAATAAACTCGGCAAGGAAGACCCATCTGTGGCTCACTCAGGAAGTTAAGGATAGTTTTGGATTAAAAGAAGAGGCTTAAGTGTTGCAAAGACCAGTAGCAAGTCTGAAGATTGGGAGTGTATTAGAAACCAGCAAAGGTCCACCAAAAAGTTGAAAAAGAAAAAAAAATAGAGTAAACTAGCTAGAAATATAAAAAAACGATTACAAGAGCTTTTATAAGAATATCAAAAGAAGAGGGTAGCTAAAGCAAACATTTGGCCCCTTATAAGCAGAGACAGGTGAAATTATCATGGGGAATGAGAGGGGCATTCACAGAAAGGCTCCATCAGATTGAAAGTTGGCAAGTGTAACACTTTTCAAGAAAGAAGGGCGAGAGAAAACGGGGGAAAACGGGCCAGTTAGCCTAACATCAGTTGTTGAAAAAACGCTGGAATCTATTATTCTTCAGTTCTCTGCCCAAAGACAAGTCTGACCCATAGTGCCACAATCTCCACCTTGGGTAGGGCTTGAAGTCAGGTCCCAAACGACCCCAGCCAGAACGGGGATCAAACAGTGCTGTTGGCACCAAACTGATCCACACCTGCCTTTCAGCCAACTGGCCCTTCGAGGAGTCCGCGCTGCTGTGGCTTCATACATTTTAACATGTTGTAGCCCGGAGATATGGATACTGATAGAGACTCCAATTTCTTTCCATCACATGGCTGACCAGAAATCTCCCACTCGTACCGCTTGCCATGCTCAACCTGTTTGGCCGCATTATGAATGCGCCTTCCTTAGCCATCAAATCCTGGAGTGGACCTTCAACCTGGAGCATCTGGCTCAGAGACAGGGATGTGACCACTGCATCACAAGGCTACCTCAATCTATAATTAAGGAAGTCTTAATGGACTTAGAAAAGTATAGCATGATTCGAGCAAGTTTTACAAAAGGGCAGCCTTGTTGACAAATGTTAGTTTTTTGAGGATAGAACTTGCAGGGAGGATAAAAGGGGAACCAGTAGATGTAGTTTACCTGGATTTCCAAAAGGCATCCGATGAGGCTTATAGGCAAGAGAAGGGCTTTGGTTGTAAGAATAGAAAAGCAGCATTTTTTTTAAAGGTGTGAAACTTGTCTTTGAACATCAACATTTACTTAGGTGTGCTCATACAAGAAATGCAGAAAGTATGCAGGTGCTGCAAGCAATTAGGAAGGCAAATAGCATGTTTGCACTTATTGCATGTGAATTAGAGTATAGAAATAAAGTCCTACAATTGTACAGGACTTTGGTGAGACCATATCTAAAATACTACAGGATGTACAGTTTTGGTGTCTACGAAAGGATATACTTGCAAAGGTATACTCCAATGGTCCCTGGCATATGATAGGCTGAATAAATTGGGCTTATTCTTCTAAACTCCAGAGAATATGAGAGGTGGTCTCTTTGAAATGTAAGATTCTGAGGGGGGCTTGATAGGGTAGACACTGAGATTGTTTCTGCTGGTGGAAGAATCTAAACCATGAGGGCACAGTCTGAGAATAAGGGGTTGAGCATTTAGAACTGGGAAATTACTTCAATCAAAGGGTTTGTGAATCTTTGAAACTCTCTACTTCAGAGTTGTGGGTGCTCCATCATTGAATACATTTATGACATATTTTTGCTGTCTCAGAGAATCAAGGGATATGAGGAGCAGGCGAGGAAGTGAAGTTGAAACCCAAGATCAGCCATGATTGTATTGAGTGGCAGAGCAGGCTCGACAGGCCATATGTTCTACTCCTGCTCCTAGTTCTTGTATTATGGCACTGCCTCAGGATTGTAGGAAGCGTTGTTTCACTTGCACTGTGGGGAACCTTTAAATGTGTTATCAAGGGGACAATTGAACTAAATGAAAGGAACGAGCCTTAGATGAGGCATCTGTGTTGAATGACTGGGAAACTGAAGCAGTCATATGTTGTGTAAATACGTATAAATATTTTGTTTATAATCAATGGCATGAGAGAGACAATGATGTTGATCTGTTTTGTAAAAGATTTGAAAATTTGTGATTGAGGCAAAATCTTCAGTTGTTATGCTTGAACCACCCTAATTAAGACTTTAGGACTAACTGATCACTATGAGCTTCAACATCATATTACTATCTGCAACTTGTTTTTAGCAGCTTACCATTTATAGGAGCCGATGGTTAAATTCTTTTCCTGAAGATCAGGATTTGCCACTGCAGTCACGCATTTGAAGCATGTGTCCATTGCTATGTGCAAGTTCACAGTTGCTGCTTCTCTATTTGTGGCACCCTGTTCTGAAACTGAGATGGAAATAGTTTTTGAATAATATGCGTAATTTCAGTCACTGCAGCACATGGTTGACATTGAAATTCTCAACCTCATCTACTCTCTCTCTCCCTGCTATGTGCCTCTGTTGATTGCAATAGACTCTTGTCCTCAATGTCTGACTGCTAATCCTGTAAATGAGGAAAAAACTGGTATATACAACTAACTTGGAGCCAGTAAACTTGATAGAGATTAACTAGGAAGCTGGTTTGACAAGTGGCAGATGTCTTAATGCAAGTTAATATGATATGATGAGACAGGAAAATTAGGTCGCGAGAGTGAGATAAATGTTTTTCAATTGTAGCACAAGCCATGGAAAAGGGATGTAGAAGTACTTGTAATAGCTGATACCTTTATGATAATGTGTGACAACAGTAATGAAATCAAACTAAATCAGGGTATGCAGTAAGTGTAATGGCACACGAGCTGCAGGAAGTGATCTTGTTTACAGCCCAAGTTTGGCTTTGCCCACAATATTGTGCAGAGCTCAGGTCAGTGATATATTGGAGACGTTCTGGCATTGAAGTGTATTGTGAAATGATACTTTGAACTAGGACCTCAGCTGTATGAGTTCATGCTACAGTGACTGGAATTATTTATGCCAGAGAAGAGAGCTCAAGGAGTGGTGAACGGGCTTCCTCATTGAAGAATGGTTTAAATTTAGTTAGTTCAAAAGATCGTGGCAAGTGGTCCTGGCAATAACATAATTGAGAGTGTTGGGTGAGAGGTATATTGACCAACACAATGATATTCATTGACCTGAAACTTTAACTGTTTCTCTCCGCAGATGCTGCCTGACCTGAGTATTTCCAGCGTTTGTTTTTATTTCAGGTTTCCAGCATCTTCTGTACAAAGCAAGAGCTGTCATATGAACTTTAACATGAACCCCTTAAAAGGCAGATGGAACTTTTGGTCTAACACTTCAGCTGAAGCATGGCTCCTATCGACAGTGCAGCAATCCCTCAGGACTGCATTGGAGTGTCAGCCTTGATCAAGTACCCAAGTCCTGTAGTGGAACCTGAACCCATAATCTTCTACCGAGGAGTAAAAGTCCTACTAACTGAACCAAGTTGGTACTATAGATGGCTTCTTCCAGTCCCAGGAATTCCTATATGATTGAGGGTTTAGTGTTTGAGTATATTTCAACATTGGCATGAATTTGCTTGTGCACTATATATGAGTAGATATATTTGTATGAGTCTGTTTCTTGTGATCAGTGGGAGCACGCTTAACTGCAGGAGTTTTTAGTCTCTTGGATGTTCTGTACAATGAACTTAGAGATTGAGGGAGGATTGACCTTTGTTGGTAAAATACACAGTGAAGTGGAGTGAGGGGCTCTGTCACAGTAGTGCCAGCTTACTCATTGTGCTGATTGCTTGCCTATCCTTGGTGAAGTGTTGCTGCTAGTATTGGATCTGGGATTAACTACATATTTGCTGTAATTTATTTTTCAGGTTATCTAGACTACTAACATGGTGCAGTCATGAATTCTTGCTTGCTAACTGTGCACGTAACCTACCCTCCCTTTCACTAAGAGGCTTTAAGTGATATGATTGACACTGCCCTTCCCAAACACATCGGACTTTCATCCTATCCACATGAACTAGATTGAATCCCAAATTCTGGAACTGCATCAAAACTATTCCTCCATATTGTGATGAATCGGCATTTGGCATTATTGGTACCCCAGATACTTGTGGTACTTGGCCGTATCATGTGAGAGATGTTGGCCTCCTGGTTGATTCAGTGGGTTTCTTGACAGTGAAGGGTGGGTTGATTATTGGGAATGAATTGAGTTCTGTCACCACAATCAGCCAGTAAGTTGTTTGTAAAATGACTTTTTGCTTCAATTTGTAACTTCATTCTGTTTTTTGTTTTCCACTTTTTGGTTAGATTCATATTCTTTCCCAAATAATGTTTTGTCCTGGTGTTCCAATTCTCTGCAAAATCTCCAGTGTCACTTCCTGGAAAGCAGCAATGTCAAACATCAGCAGTAAAAACAATCTCATGATTAGTGTAGAGCTATCTTAGCTTTTGCTGCAAAACCATACTTGGCAGGGACCAAGTATCGCAGAAAAATACGTCATTGAACTACTTCTGTTGCACAGTTTCTGCTGCAAAGCTGCGCGTAGTATAATCCAAGTAACACAGAATGCTTCGTTGTTCAACTGTCTGTTGCACAATCAGCACTGCTAGCTGAGTATTATTTGGTTGTAATGTCATGTTCCTCCTTTTAAACAGTTTGTGCCAGCTGCAGAGCTGAGGAAATGAAACCTCACTTGCAATTCAAGGCATTGCACTTGCAGTTTGCACAGTGCAATATTGCCAAGGGCATTGCAGCCTGTAGCTGCTGGTACAGGAGTCATCATGGTGGGGAGTTATGCCAGGGCAGCAAGATGACCCCGAGACTTCCTGGTTGCTGGCTATGTGGCTCAGACCTATCACACATTACTGTCATGTTAGCTCCACATCAGTTGGTAATATAAAGAGTTGAATCTAAACCCTTCTTTTGCAATATCTTTTTTTGAAAGAGAAATAAACAAAGGGCTCATTGTACAAGGGAGAAATGAAAATTAGCATGTCCCATAACACATCTGAAATATGTAATAAGTGTTAAGGAAGTGTTTGATCGTTCAAGTGATGGGTTTAGTTGCTTTTGCAGCTTGAAGTGTTTGCAAAAGTAGATCATTTAAATTCCCTGCTTAGTTTTGCTCAGTGGGTATATAGGCCCCACATTAATACATATCGAGGCTTTCTGTTAGAAATTAAGGTTCCACACTAGATGCACTTGCTAGTTCAGAGTCACCGGTGAGTGGATGCCCCAGGCCCCTTACTATTTTGTTTGCCCTTACAACCTATTATCTATCTAGTCAAACAATAGCATGGCTTGGGGCTAGTAGTGGATCTTCCCTTTGTGCAAACCGGATATTGCAATCTGCTATTTTGCCCTACGTGCATTTCTTCCAACTTTTGGAGCACTAGTGAGACAAGGCCAAGAACAAATCAGAGAGTTTGAACTCTGTTGAGGAAATGACAAGCATGACGATCTCTCTGTCCCTGTTAGTGAGCTGCGTTCAGTTTTCTAGCTCGTAATTTTCTCTGAAATTAGACAGCTCTGGATTACAGCAGTATTTGAGTATGCTGTAATGATTTACTAATTTCTACCATGATTTTTTTCTTAGCTGGATAAAAATCCAAAGACTTAGCTTTTCTGATCCTCTCCTAGCTCTCCCTGCCTGGGGCTGCCCCTCCCCCAATGCACTCACTGGAATGAAGCCGTTGCAAGTTATTCTGCGTGAATGTTTATTGGTAGGTTTTAACCAACCTCCATTCTCTGCCATACATGGGAAGCACCATTGTGGGTAGGTACTTTGTCTGAATTCTCATCTGTATTTATAGAAACCTAGAAAGCAGGAGTAGGTCGTTTGGCCCTCCGAGCCTGCTCCGCCATTCAATATGATCATGGCTGATCCTCTATCTCGAAGCCATACTCCTGCATTCTGCCCATTAACTTTGATGCCTTTAGAGCCCAGACATCTCTCTATTTCCACCTTAAATATATTCAGTGACTTGGCCTCCCAGCCTTCTGTGGTAGAGAATTCCACAGGTTCACCACCCTCTGAGTGACACCCCCCCTGCCCCCCCCCAGCCAGAAGAAACATAAGATCTGCATCCAGTCTGTCCATCCCTGTCAGAATTTTATATGTTTCAATGAGATCCCCTCCTAATCTACAGTGAATACTACCTAGTTGACCCAATCTCTCCTTATATGACAAACCTGCCATCCTACGAATCAGTCTGGTGAACCTTTGCATCACTCCCCCTATGGCAAGTATATCCTTCCTTAGGTAAGGAGACCAAAACTGCACACACTACTCCAGGTGTAGCCTCACTGAGGCCCTGTACAGCTGCAGTAAGACAACTTGCTCCTGTACTCAAGTCCTCTCTCAATGAAGGCCAATATACCATTTGTCGTCTTAACTGCTTGCTGCATCTGCATGCTTGCTTTCAGTGATTGTTGTACAAGAACACCCAGGTTCCTTTGTACGTCAACATTTCCCAATCTATCGCCATTTAAATAATACTCTGCCATTCTGTTTTTCCTACCAAAGTGGATAACTTCACACTTATCCACATTATACTGCACCTGCCATGTATTTGCCCACTCACTTAACTTGTCTAAGTCACCATGAAGCCTCTTAACATCCTCCCACCTAGTTTTGTGTTGTCAGCAAACTTGGAAATATTACATTTGGTTCCCTCATCCAAATCATTGATATATATAGTGAACAGCTGGGGCCCAAGCACTGATCCCTGCGGTACCCCATTAGTCACCACCTGCCACTTCTGAAAAGACCCATTTATTCCTGCTCTCTTTCCTGTCTGCTAACCAATTCTCAATCCATGCCAATATGTTACTCCAACCTATGTGCTTTAATTTTGCACATTAACCACTCATGTGGGACTTATCAAAAACTTTCTGAAAATCCAAATACACCACATTCACTGGTTCTGCCTTATTTATTCTGCTACTTATGTCCTCAAAAAACGCCGTAGGTTTGTCAAACATGATTTCCTTTTCATAAAGGCCATTGCCTTTTAATGAGTTCCCCAATCTATCTTAGCCAACTCACGCCTCATAGCTTCGTAGTTTCCTTTGTTTAGATTTAGGACCCTAGTTTCGGATCAGACTACTTCACTTTCCATCCTAATGGAGAATTCTATCAAGTTATAGTCACTGTTCCCTAAAGGACCCTGCAAAACAAGATTATTAATTAACCCCTTCTCATCGCACAATACCAAATCAAAGCCTGTTCCCTGGTCGATTCTTCGACATAAGAGTTTAAAAAGCCACTCCAGGAATTTATGTTCCACAGTATTGCTCATATGATTTGCCCAGTCTATACGTAGATTAAAGTCGCCCATGATTACTGTAGCACCCTTGTTATATGCATCTCTAATTTCCTGTTTAATTCCCTACCTTACCATTACAGTTTGGAGGCCCTTGGACAACTCACACTAATGTTTCCTGCCGCTTGTTGCATCTTAGTTCCACCCAGACTCATTCTACTTCTATATTTTCTGAGCCAATAGCCCCTCACTATTGCACCAATTTCATCCCTAATTGACAATGCCACCCCACCTCCTCTTTCTTTTTGCCTGTCCTTCCTAAATATCAAGTACCCTTGGATATTCAGTTCCCAGCCTTGGTCACCCTGCAGCCATGCTTCTGTAATCACAATCATATCATACCCGTTTACATCTATTTGCGGTGTTAAATTTGTCTACTTTATTTCAGGAAACTGTTATGAATCCTCCTAAGACTCCTAAGACCCCTCCAAAAAAAAAGCCAAGGTCGCAATAGCATTAGATAAGGACTGTGCACTACACATGGGGCTGCATCAGGTCATGTAGGTGATTTGACCTGTTCATCTGTGCATATCTGGTCACATCTGCATGATACAAAACTTTAGCATCAAAACATGGAGTTACTGTGTGGGCAAACAGCTGAGCCAGTCGTAAAGTCCCAGGTTTGCTCACCACTGTACATTGAGTTAGTTAATCCCAAAATGAATCACTGCTTATATAAAAGCAGAAAATGCTGGAAATACTCAGTGGGTCAGGCAGCATCTGTGGAGAGAGAAACTGAGTTAACGTTTCAGGTTGATGACTTTTCAACAGAACTATTTTTATTTTCAGCATCTGCAGTATTCTGGTTTTTGATTAGTGAATTGCTGCTTCTCTTGATAAAGGAAAGATGAATAAACTTTCCTTTATTTAATGCCCTTTTATTTGACTCATTCATCCCTAAGAGCTTCACATGGAATGAATTGCTTTGGGCAGTGACTTGCTAAATGTGGTGGCCATTTTGCTTGAAAAAGTGATTTTTTTTTTGTTGTGATCTTGATTGAGGGAAGAATGCTGACCAAGACACTAGGAAGACTCCCTGCTCTTCAAATAGCTCTATGTGAGCTTATCAGTCACCTGAGAAGGCAGGCAGTTCAGACAGCAAACTGGCAATGCAGTGCTCCCTCAGCACTGTACTAGAATGCTTCCAGCTGAGATTACTTACTCAGGTTCTAGAAGGGAGATTGAATCCACATTATGACTTGAAGGTGAAGTTAACTGAGCTAATCTGCAACTTTAATAGGCTGATTAAATGGAAATAAAAAAACTAAATAAGAGCATAAGAAATAGGAGGCGGCCATTTGGCTCCTTGAGCCTGCTCATGGTTGATCTGATTGTGGCCCTAACCCCACTTTCCTGCCTGCCCCCATATTCCTTGATTCCCTTGTAGATTAAAAATCTGTCTAACTCAGCCTTGAATATATTCAATGAGCCAACCCCATCACTGCACTCTGGGGTAGAGAATTCCAAAGATGAACCACCCTCAGAAAAGAAATTCCTTCTCATCTCCATCCTAAATAGATTCATTTATGAGGTGAAGCATTCTCTCAGCATCTATACTGTTAAGCCCCCTCAGAATCTTATGTTTTAATACAATCACCTCACATTCTTTAAACTCCAATGAGTACAGGTGCAACTTTTACTCATAAGACTGCCCCTTCCTCCCAGGAATTGACCTAGTGGACCATCTCTGAACTGCCTCAAGTACAAGTAAGGAGACCAAAGCTGTATTCTATACTTTAGGCAGAGTCCCACTGTACAGTTGTAACAAGACTTTATGCACCATCCTCTTTGCAATAAAGGCTAAAATTCCATTTGCCTTAATTATGTGCTGTACCTGTGTAATTCCTTAACAATTTGTTATTCGTTCATGGGATGTGGGTGTCGCTGGCTCAGCCAGCATTTATTGCCCACCCCCAATTGAACAAGGGTATTTAAGAGTCGACCACATCGCTGTGGGTCTGGAATCACATGGATATTAGTGAACCAGATGGGTTTTTATGACAATCGATAATGGTTTTATGGTCATCATTAGACTTTTAATTCCAGATTTTTATTGGATTCTGCTGTGGTGGGATTCGAACCCTGGTTCCCAGAGCATTACCTTATTTTCTGGATTACCAGTCTAGTGACAATACCACTACGCCACTGCCTCCTCCCTGACTCTAGCATCTGCATGATGGCAGATGTTAGGCTAACTGGCCTACAGTTTTGTGCTTTCTGCCTCCCTCCTTGTTACATTTGCGGTTTTCCCATCCATTGCAGTTTTCCAATCCGTCCCGAATTTAGGGAATATTGCAATGTTACAGCGATATTAAAAGGGGAACTAAGAGGGAGAGAACTCTGGGAGGAGCATTGGAATTTGCAAGGCAGATTAAAAGTAATATTAGCTATAAAAAAAGGCCTTAAGAAATGAGCGTTGGTGAAATGGTGTTGTGCACAATCTTCTAGTATTGTATGATAGAAGTGTAGTTAAGGAGCAAGTTATATTTCACAGTTGAAGGTGACAGATAATTTGCTATCCATTGTCTAGTGTTTTACCAAAGACTTTGAAGTTACTGCAGCAGGGGGTAAACCTAGGATAATATTTTAAAGTAATTTAAATAAAATCAAAGGATCTAAGTTTAAATTGGTGAAAAATAAACATAACTAGTGAAAAGTAAATTTAACAAGGAAAGCTTAAGAAGAATACCTTTATTCAAAGAGTGACGTACCTTTGGATTAACCTGCCAGGCAGAGTAGTAAGAGCAGAAACTCCCGCGTTCATAATGCAGGCAACTTGAGGGATGGATTTTGGACCTGCTGACTTTTCCTTGGGTTTTCTTGTCTCTCTTATCTTGTCCACTTAGACTAAGCTCTGGGTAGGTTTTCCATGAGATGGATATGTTCATGCATGACTTTTCTGTCTTGATCTTGCTTCCCTTCTAATTCTGTGACAGGCCACAGCAAGGTAAAGGCGTGAGAGTTCCCCATGTAGATGAAGGGGTAACTTGAGTGAGTCATTCCAAGCTATTCTTGCTGGGCAGATTTCCCACATTACAAAGAATTGCACTGGCCTGTCTCAGTGCTATATGTTCATTTGGCCTAATTGGCCTGTGCTCACATTTATGCTCCACATGAGCCACCGCCTACTTCACTTCATCTCATCTTTTCAGCATATCCTTCTACTCCTTGGGATCAAGGCCGGATTTCAGATCTTGCCAGATTTCGGGTCAGGTGGTTCAAGTAAAAAAAAGTTCTGAATTCTGCATGCGACTGCTAACCAAATTAATTTACATTGTATGGAAAGCTTCCTTAATTGCTTCCTGTTCAATATCTCCCCCACTTAAGAAAGAAAGCCATTTGCTTTTGCATTTAAATACACATAACTTTAGCAGTCCCCCATAATTATGCTTGAAACATTTCATGGTGTGAATCTTATTGGGGAATTTAAGCCAATGCATGTTTTGTAAGTGACCGTGATGTTGAATGTTACTGCCTTCTTTGAAGGGTCCTCAGTATTGCATGACAGCTTCACAAGAACAGAGGGATGGATATGTTCAGATACAAAGTGAGGTGTCAGCTGTGGCTCAGTTCATAGCACCCTCGCCTTTGAATCAGAAGGTTGTGGGTTCATGTCCCACTCCCGGAAACCAAGAACTGTGAATGTACTCGAAAGAGTTACAATCTGTGACTGTTGATAACTCGAAAGAGTTACAAAGTGAATTTACTTGCTTGTCATGAAGATACAGATACTCTTGAATAGTGAAGCACTGGTCCAGTATTGAGCTGTACTTTGCCAGCTGTCAGATAAGATTTCTGAGATATGTCAACAGTTAAAATTCCAGCTCCATTTCTGTTATGTTCCATGTGCTGCAATAGACTTGTATTTTCTCCTTCCAGAGGGAAGTGTTCTGGTTAGTGACGTATCCTTTAAAAAGAGATGCACTCCTGAGTCATAAAGCCAAATATACCCATGAGAAAGCTCTATTAATAGCCTGTGTAAGCAGTCACAAGGTTTTGAGGCATCTTCCCCATATAAAACAGTTAAGGTAATAGACTGAGCAGATCAGAAACTGATTCAGAAACCCCTGTGGGCACACCATTCCAAAGTTTAAATGAGCATTCAGCGGTATGCTGGATTGGGCCAATCCAGTTATGTTTGCTCTGGTTACATTACAACAACAGCTACTTGTATTTATCCAGCATCTTTAATGTAGCAAAACGTCTGTAGGCACTTCAAGCTCTATAAAGTGTTATTGGACAGATGACCAAAAGCTAGCTCAGAGCAGTAGGTTTTAATGAGGAGTCTTAAAGGAAGGACAGGTTCAGGGAGAGAATTCCAGATCTTTGGTCCTTGGCAGCTGAAGGCAAGGCTGTCAGTATTAGGGCGATTAAAATTGGGGCTGTTCAACAGACCAGAATTAGATGAGCGCTGTTTTCTGAGGGCTGGAAGTAGTTAGAGATATGGGAGGGTGAGGCCAAGCAGGGATTTGAAAACAAAGATGGGAATTTTAAAATCGAGGTGTTGGCTCCTCATTGAGCAATGCAGGTCAGTAAGCACAGGTATGTATGATGGTGATGCTAGCTAGGATATGGGCAGCAGAGCATTTGGATGAGCTCAAGCTTAGGAAGTAAAAACAGTGCTTCAGCAACTTTCCGGTCATTAGTACAGTGTTGTTTGTACGACTGTGCTGTTTAAATTGGCTGCTATGTTTCCTATATTACAGCAGTGGTTTCATTGTCACTAAAGTGCTTTGGGATATCTTGAGTTGTAAAAGGTGCTGTTTAATGCAAGTCTCTCTTTCTACTCTCAATCTGTATGCTTTTAAATTTCCCTAACTCCTTAGGTGTAATTTTTCTTCTCAGAACATTTGGTTTGGGCTTAGCATTAAAAGGCTGTGCAGTTGCCTCAGGTATTGGATGCATGATTTTACAAACAGCCAATGTGGGACGGACAATTTGCTTGACCAACAGGTTATGATCCCAGTAGAGACCGAAAACTTTCCATGAATTTCCCAAATAACCAATAAACTGGTGAACAAAATTTTTATTTTTTTAAAGATTTTTACTGTAATGAATTAAAGTCATCATATATCAAACGTTAGTTAGTAGGCAACTAACACATCAAACTAAAGAAAAAGGTAAGTTTCGCATTCACTAACTAACACACCGAAAACTGTCTTAGAAAACATTTCTAGATGATGTGTAACGTTACAGGAACAGCCCATGGTCACTCTCAGCTCACCAGCGCAGGTTCACTTCTCCCCATCTTGCCAGGTTGCAATTTCCAGCATCCTTCGGCAATCGTTCCACTTGGCCAGAGTTTTCCAGGATGTGATTACCACCAGCAAGGCATTCCTTGACGACCCTCTGTTCTGTTCCCTTTCTTGAGAGCCAAAACCAAACTCTTAAGAGCATTCTGTTTGGTTGTTAGCATGTAAGACAGCTCTCCCTACTCTTCCAGAGCAGTAGCCTCTTGTTTTCCTGTGTCTCAAATAACAGTTGCCCTTTTTCAGTGAATTAATGTGAAAGATGTTAAACTTGCCATCCCACCTCTTTGGGTTTCTCTTCGAGTTTTTCCCCATGGCAACTGGATCATACAGGTATAGCTCCAAGCTGAGGTGTTAATCCAGAATTCTCTAGATTACTTTGATTTTAAAGGTACATTTTGAAACATAACCATCTTGTAAAGTTCACTGTTTCATGACAAGGTACTAGACAATCTTGCATGTTCTCCATAAGGCCATCCTGTTGTAAACTTGTTCAGTGTGACCTTAACTATTTAAAATGTTTTTAAAAAGTCGCCAGATTGGATTGAAACAGGGCATGAAGCAATTTTGGCTGTATCAGGGTAGGGCAGTAAAGATGAGATTAGATCACAACCTTAGACTGAGCTATTGCAGTTGATCGGTGAAAATTTATCCCCTGTATAAACCAAAACAGGTCACTTCTCATGAGTGCATACTGTACAGAACTTATACAACAGCTTATTCGCTGTAACACATGTTGTAGAACCCACCAACGATCAAAGCTCTGCAGTGCTTTCACATCCAGTTGTGAATGATGGTGCATAATTAAACAACTAATTAGAGGAGAAGGCGCCATGAACATCCTCATCCTCAATGGTGAATGAGTCCAATGCATCAGTTCAGAAGACAGATTAAATAGTTGCAACCATCTTAGGCCAAAAATGCCACGTGGTTGATTAACCTCGGCCTCCTCCTGAGGTTCCCAGCATCACAGATGCCTGTCTTTAGCCAATGTAATTCACTCCACATAATTTCAAGAAACAACTAAGCATACTGGATATATCGAAGGCTGTGGGTCCGACAACATCCCAGCAGCGTTACTGATGACTTGTGCTCCAGAAACTACCTGTGAACCTGGCCGTGCTGTCCCAGTACAGCTGCAAAACTTCTATCTATCCCACAGTGAGGAAGATTGCCAGTAACATTTGTATCAGGCAAAATATAACCACTTCCCCATAACATTCAATAGAAACATAGAAACACAGGAGTAGGCCATTCGGCCTTTTGAGCCTGCTCCGCCATTCATTATGATCATGACTAATCATCCAACTCAATAGCCTACTCCCGCTTTCTCCCCATATCCTTTGATTCCTTTCACCCCAAGAGCTATATCTAACCCCTTCTTGAAAACATACGATGTTTTGGCCTCAACTACTTTCTGTGGTAGCAAATTCCACAGGCTCACCACTCTCTAGGTGAAGAAATTTCTTCTCATCTCAGTCCTAAATGGTCTACCCCGTATCCTCAGACCGTGACCCCTGGTTCTGGACTCTCCCCCCCCTATCAGGTACCTCTTTCCTGCATCTACCATGTCTAGCCCTGTTAGAATTTTATGGGTTTCTATGAGATCCCCCCCTCATTCTTCTGAACTCCAGGGAATGTAATCCTAATCAACTCAATCTCTCCTCATATGTCAGTCCCGCCATCCCAGGAATCAGTCGGGTAAACCTTTCCTGCACTCCCTCTATAACAAGAACATCCTTCCTCAGATAAGGAGACCAAAACTGCACACACTATTCCAGGTGTGGTCTCACCAAGGCCCTGTATAATTGCAGCAAGATATCCCTGCTCCTGTGCTCGAATCCTCTCGCTATGAAGGCCAACATACTATTTGCCTTCTTTACCACCTGCTGCACCTGCACGTTTATCTTCAGCGACTGGTGTACAATTTATAGGTATTCAGATAATCTGCCTTCCTGTTTTTGCCACCAAAGTGGATAACCTCACATTTATCCACATTATACTGCATCTGCCATGCATTTGCCCACTCACTCAGCTTGTCCAAATCACACTGAAGCATCTCTGCATCCCCCTCACAGCTCACCCTCCCACCCAGCTTTGTGTCATCTGCAAATTTGGAAATATTACATTTAGTTCCCTCATCTAAATCATTAATACATATTGTGAATAGCTGAGGTCCCAACACCGATCCCTGCGGTACCCCACTAGTCACTACCTGCCATTCGGAAAAAGACCCATTTATTCCTACTCTTTGTTTCCTGTCTGCCAACCAGTTTTCTATCCATCTCAATACACTACCCCCAATCCCATGCGCTTTAATTTTACAGGCTAATCTCTTATGTGGGACTTTGTCGAAAGCCTTCTGAAAGTCCAGATAAACCACATCCACTGGCTCCCCTTCATCAACTCTACTAGTTACATCCTCGAAAAATTCCAGTAGATTTGTCAAGCATGATTTCCCTTTCATAAATCCATGCTGACTCTGTCCGATTCCGCCACTGTTTTCCAAGTGCTCAGCTATTAAATCTTTTATAATGGACTCTAGAATTTTCCCCACTACCGACGTCAGGCTGACTGGCCTATAATTCCCTGTTTTCTCTCTACCTCCTTTTTAAATAATGGGGCTACATTAGCTACCCTCCAATCTGTAGGAACTGTTCCAGAGTCTATAGAATCTCAGAAGATGACCACCAATACATCCACTATTTCTAGGGCCACTTCCTTAAGTACTCTGGGATGTAGATTATCAGGCCCTGGGGATTTATCAGCCATCAATCCCATCAATTTCCCCAATACCATTTCCCTACTAATACTGATTTCTTTCAGTTCCTCCCTCTCACTAAACCCTGTGTTCCCCAACATTTCTGGTATGTTATTTGTGTCCTCCTTTGTGAAGACAGAACCAAAGTATGTATTTAATTGGTTCCCCATTATAAATTCCCCTGTTACTGACTGAGGGACCTACATTTGTCTTCATCAATCATTTTCTCTTCACATACCTACAGAAACTTACAGTCAGTTTTTATGTTTCCCCGCAAGCTTACTCTTGTACTCTATTTTCCCCATCTTAAACAATCCCTTGGTCCTCCTTTGCTGAATTCTAAATTGCTCCCAATCCTCAGGTCTGTTGTTTTTTCTGGCCAATTTGTATGCCTCTTCCTCGGATCTAATACTCTCTCTAATTTCCCTTGTAAGCCATGGTTTGGCCAACTTTCCTGTTTTACTTTTGCAAGGACATGGCCATGGTTGCATTCCCCACTATTAACATTAGTTTGGGTGGGGGTGGAGGTGGGGCACACTGTTTACCATTAACCAGGAATTTAACTGGACCAGCCATATAAATAATACTGTGACTGCAAGAATGAGTCAGATGCTGGGAATTTTGCAGCAAGTAACTCACCTGATTCCCCAAAACCTTTCCACTACCTGCAAGGCACAAGTCAGGAATATGATAGGATAATTTTACTTGCTTGGATAAGCGCAACTCCAACAAAACTCAGGAAGTTCTACATCATCCGGGAAAAAACAACCCATTAGATCGGCACCCCATCCGCCACCTTACACGTATTCTCTCCATCACCAATGCAACATGGCAATAGTGTGTGCCACCTTCAAGATACACTGCAGAAACTCATCAAGGCTATATCGGCAACACCTTCCAAGCCCACAACCGCTAAACAAGAAAACGGTTCGCAGGTGCATGAAAACACCACCTCCTGACTTCGAAAAATCGTCTTTCCTCCATCGTTGTTGCATCAAAACCCTGGAGCTCCTTTTCTGACAGCGCTGTGGGTGCATTATAGCTCAGATGGCCAGGCAGTGAAGTATAGAACTTGTCTATTCCAGAGGCTCATTACACATGTGCACCTCCAATCCAACAATCACAGTTTAAGCTTGCTTCTTTATTTATATAATATAAATAATATGTAAAATACGGCATGTAAAATATGGCATGTAACATACAAATGTATGAACAGGGGATCCCCAAGTAATACCCACCACTTGAATTGAATTAAACACCCAATTAATATACATTAAAAGTGCACCTACACCACATTGTCTCGTGGCTTAAGGTGGTTCACCACCACCACCTCAAGGGCAATTAGGGATGGGCAATAAAAGTTGGTCTTGCCACTGGCACACTCATCTCGTAATCAAATAAGAAAACAAATTCACAGCAGGTTAAATTAATTTTACCCAATTTCCATGGATTCAGCTGGAACAAACTTCAATTGCCAGAATTTGGTGTTTCATTGGGTGGGCCTCCTGATGCAAAGTGACCTCTTCGATTCTGGTTTCATTGTGTGATTAGATGTTTGACTCCCACATAATCTAGTGGCAAGTGAGTATTTTTAAAGAGATTTTAAAAAGCTTAAAGAGTGTGCTGGTTTGACAGCTTTAGGTACACCGAATGGCACTGTGGCACTAATCCATGTTGTCTCGTGGAGGAATTGAGCATCTGCACTGTATCCTGGGAATATCAAAAGTGTCTAACCTGTGACTTGGAAAAGCTGCTGAAATGTGCAGTTGAGAATGAAAATGAAGCAATTTGTTTGGTCTTGGATCTGGCATTAACTAGACCTGGGACAAAGGGATTAATTGAATCTCTGCTGCCCAATGGTAGTGTCTGAATTTTGGGATGAAAGTAGCAGGGTTGTGCAAGTGGTAGGTTGTATGAAAAGCTGTGGTGGTGTTTTACATTTTAAGGCCAGGTTAGATTTTAATTAGACTATTACTAAATATTGACCAGGTTAGTGGCTCATTGCATTTAACAATGGCTTTGACATCATGCCATCGGCAAGAGAATGGTCCCCACTATGGACATAGGCAGCATCCGAGAACCAACGTTTTTTTGCCAGAGGCAGCGCAAACTATTTGCTTCCTTCCTTACTATTGGCTTTCCAATGGCCCCCAACAATAATCGCTGGCACACTGTTAAATTAGAAAAGTGCAGGTGCAACACAGAGGCCTTGCATTCTCAGCACCATATCAAAGCTTTAAAGGCTGGAGCAATTGGTGTAAGTTTCTCTCATGTACAACCAACAATGTAATTAGTGTACAACCAACTAATAATGGGCAAGATCTCTTATGGCTTGATAAACGTATAGGCTAAAATGTTAGTGAGCAAGGAACATCAGAGCAACAGTGAGGGTGTCAAACGTGGCTTGGTGGTTGGCACTCTAACCTCTGTCAGAAGGTTGTGGGTTCAAGTCCCACTTGAGTCTTGAGCACATAATCTAGGCTGACACTCCAGTGCAGCATGGAGGGAGTGCTGTGTTCTCTGAGGCACTGTCTTTCAGATGAGACATGAAACCAAAGCCCCATCTTTCCCCTCCAGTTGCAGGGCAAGGGATTTTCAAACTACTTGGGGGTCATGAATAAAACTGGTTCACTTCTTTCTTCTCACTAGTCTTATGCATCACAGCTAACCAAAAAAATTGATTCAAAAACAAAACCTTTCTGATTCTGAATGGTTTTGTGTAGAAAAACTGATTTTTTTTTTTGGAATTTCATAACCCACCTGTCTTCAGTTGTCTGAATCATTGGTGTTCGAGCATGGGTATGGTTTTCTTGTACGCACACTATCAAATAATCCTGTTGCCACCTGCACTTCATGCCAAGCAAGTAAAAATGAGCTTCTCATCTGATTAAATTCAAAGCATGCAGTGTTAGCTGCAGAATTTTGGTGAACTCTAATGGTGACCATGAGGGATATTTGTACTGTGAAGAACACCCAGCAGTTAGTTTGAAGAGAGCACTTTGAGAAGATAATGCAGGACTGGGTACAGATATGTCGCTGTGTAGCACTGGGGCACGGCCCCGTCGCTGTGTAGCACTGGGGCACGGCCCCGTCGCTGTGTAGCACTGGGGCACGGCCCCGTCGCTGTGTAGCACTGGGGCACGGCCCCATCGCTGTGTAGCACTGGGGCACGGCCCCGTCGCTGTGTAGCACTGGGGCACGGCCCCGTCGCTGTGTAGCATTAGGGGATTGTACTGGTCAAACAGGGCTCTTAATGGGTGCAACTACAGGTTGTGATGAAGTGTGTCATATAAGATTCATATTTCACATTGGTACCAGTGCATGAAAACCTAGTGAAAGTACTGCCAGGGTCACAGTGTAAGTTTTTGAAAGTGTGAGATACTGACAAAACCCCATTTTTCTCCATTCCTAGTTACTCTTAGGTGGTTGTAGGCATCTTCTCCTTTAGCCACTGTGGTTCTTATGGTAATGGTGGAGAATTTCAAGATATTTACTCAGTAATAAAAAAGGATCATTACCATAAGGCTACCTGAGAATGGCGTACAACCTGTAGGCCTGTTGGAGGTGATGGGAGTCACTATGACATTGCTGCAGTTACCCTCCTTGGTGGTGAAGTTCAGTGCAAGGCAGGTGCTGTTAAAGTCAGCTTGACAAGATGCTGTCGTGCATCGTGTAGATCTGGTATCTCAATGTGTCATAGCAAGGTTGTGATGGAAGGATTAAGCTCAGTGTTGTAGCATGAGGAAGACGGACTTAAATTTATATATATTTCAGTACCTGGGCATCCCAAAGTACTTTGCAGCTAATAACGCACTTTTTGAAGTGTAATCATTAGTGAATTATGGGAAAAGCAGCAGGCAGTTTGTGTACAGCAATATCCCACAAACAGCAAAATGATAACGACTAGATAATCTGGTTTAGCAGTGTTGCTTGTGGAATAAACATTGGCCAGGATAATTCTCCTGCTGTTCAAAGTAGTGTCATAGGATCTTCTCAAGCCACCTGAGAAGGCAGATGGGGCCTCAGTGGAGACGCTTTGAGATGTCAGGACGACTGAGCCTCTGTCCTGCTTTTCTGGCCATGGTCTGGGCATGGCTTGTCCATGGAAAACCTGAGGTGTTGGTAGAGGGTTTGGAGATGGTGTACAGTCGAAGGTCAAATGCTTAAGCTTTTCCTGGGTCATACTTGGCACTTAAATGATGCAAATGTAATCCCAACAGCATCCAGTACCTGTTGTAGGCTGGTATAGGCTGCTTCATTGTTTGTTGAACACTGGAATCTGCACTCCTAACCTTGTGACATCGGGTTGGACATGAAGCAGTTTATGATGGGTGGATTGGGACCAAGGCCTGAAAAGCTCCCAGTGATGCTTTATGACCGTAACTCGTGAATTGTGATTACATACAGCTAACAAAATGCTGAACGACTATAAAACCATAGTCCATCTCACAGAGCAGTCTATAATATACCACATCCTATGCTGCTACTTTGTTAACTTAAGTTCATCGGATCCTCCACCGCCCTTTTCCCCACCCTGCCTGGGAGAGTGAGAGGGGCCCTCTGTCCCCTAAGTGGAGAGGGTATTCACCTGATTTCTCGGTATAGTGCTTTTAACAGCAGCACTGTTATCTTACTTCTGCCTGAGGTCACAAACTGAAGGAAGAGTTAAATTAATCTAGAAAGTGCTGTAGCCAGTTATCGTACAGGAAGTGGATCATTGTGCAGAAGAGACATGCTCTGGAATGAACAGCTCAGCTGATGTGACATCCTGTGCTGCTGACTTAACGCTGTCTGATTCATGTTGCTCATGCCCGGAGCCAATTAAAGTTCTCTGCCTGTCCATTGGCAGCAAAAAATGGTGTTAAGAAAGGATGGGAGTTGAATTCTGAGTAGAGTCCAAATATCTTTCATTTGAACTGCTGCCATGGGTGGATCATGTCTTGTAAAATATAAACCCCTGTCCACCCTACCTCACACTCTTGTCCTTCGCAGGCACACGCCTCTACTCCACCCTTTTGTCTTCCTGACACCCTCATCCTCCACGCACATGCAAATTTCTACCCCACCCTCTGTCCTTCAGAGAGACGCTGTAATCCTGCCAGATGTTGACTCTGCATTTTACATTTATCTTTGCTGAAGGGAACGCTGCTCAACTTCACTGCAACAGCTGATGGGCAAACTGAACCTTGGTTACATTTGTTGCTGTTAGATGCTCTGCAGTTAATTGCAGCAGCATTAAATAGTGTATATATTGGAACATATTTTCTCAGAATAAGCCTTTTGTTTACAGTGCTGAAAGAGTTTTACAGTTGCTAAAATTGCTGCATTTATGGATTCTTGGGGAGCAGGGTGTTAATTTAATTTGCTTAACTACCTGACAATAAGGCACACTGTTTAGCACACTTGTTAAATTAGTCATCATTGAGTGAGAGATGTCGGCACCAATCACATGGTGGTATGTGGCAGGCGAGACAGAGTAATATTCCTGTCACATTCCAGGCTCACAGTGCTAGTTCTTAGTGGCGAATATGTAGGTTGTGAATGAGCCAGATCATCAATTTGTTGGCTCAACCCAGCATGTTGACCAGAGGCCATGCGTGGGTGAAGGCATCAGTTAACCATCCATCCATGTTAGGTGTTAAATAGGACAGAGATGCTCCCACAGCATTGTACTGTATTTTAAAAGGTGCTGGAGTGAAACTGTTCCCCATGGTCCACGTTCTGCCAACATAGCCATGACCCCAGGTTCAGAGCAATCCACCCGTTATCATCTGGCAACTCCCCCACCACCACCTTTCACTTCACTTCCTTGAAACTTGCTTTTAGTAAACATGACAAGTTTATTCTTGAATACTGTTGGCTGCAATGACTAAACACCCACTAAACCAGTTAAAAAATGCTTGTTTTAATTACACTGAGGAATAATTAAAGGTGTTTTTTCACATCAGTTGCACTGATGACTGATATATTTGTAGTACAGAGTATACCTCTCACACAGGATTTGGGGCTTGATTGACCTGGCCCAACAGCCTAGTTTATTTGAAGCTTATATGTCCACATGCAATCATTGGTGTGAGTGAAACTGATTCTGAGCCACTTGTGTATGGGAAAAGTGCCATCTGAAGTGGAGTGCTGGATAACTGTTTAGTTCAGCTTTGCATCACTCCTTACTGTGTGTTTGGATTTATCCACAATCTTTTAGAGCTTGTTATGGCTTCGGGCCCACACTGCACTCAAAATCAGTTCATTGTGTAAAGCTCTGACTGAGCGATGGTAAAGCACTATATAAATTTTATTTTATTTTACATCCTTATTAATACGGTGATTGTATAACGTTCCCACAGCATGTTTTTAAATACATTTTAGGGATGTGGGCATCACTGGCAAGGTCTGCATTTATTAGCTGCCCCTAGTTGCACATGAAGGTGATGGGCCATGACGTTACAGACTGTAATCGAGTACAATTCTGCTGCTGATGGTCCACAGCTCCTCATGGTTGCTCAGTCTTGAGTTGTTAGATCTGTTCTAAATCTATCCCATTTAGCAAAGTGGTAGTGCCACACGACACAAGGATATCCTCAGTGTGAAGAGGGGACTTCGTCTCCACAAGGACTCTGCAGCGGTCGTTCCTACCGATACTGTCATGGAAAGATGCATCTGCGGCAGGCAGGTTGGTGAAGATGGGGTCAAGTGTGTTTTTCCCTCTTGTTGGTTCCCTCATCACCTGCTGCAGACTCAGCCTTGTAGGTATGTCATTTAGGACTCGCTCAGTCAGTAGTGGTGCTGCCTAGCCACTCTTGGTGATGGACATTGAAGTCACCCACTAAGAGTATATTCTGTGCCCTTGCCACCCTCAATGCTTCCTCCAAGTGGTGTTCAACATGAAGGAGTCAGTACTCAGCTGAAGGGGGGTGCGGGGCATGGGTTTTCTTGCCCATGTTTGACCTGATGCTGAGAGGCTTCAGGTGGTCCGGAGTCAATGCTGAGTACTCCCAAGGCGATCTCTCCATCCCCCCCCCCTCCCCCACCACCCCGACTGTATATCACTATGCCGCCACCTCTGCTGGGTCTGTCCAGGACACGCCCAGGAATGGTGATGGTGGTGTCCGAGACATTATCTGCAAGGTATGTTTCCGTGAGCATGACTATGTCAGTCTGTTTCTTGACTAATCTTTGAGACAGCTCCTACAATTTTGGCACAAGCCTCCAGATGTTAGTAAGGAGGACTTTGCAGGGTCGACGGGGCTGAGTTTACTGTTGTTATTTCTGGTGCCTAGGTTAATGCCAGGTGGCCTGACCGGTTTCATTCCTTATAGACTTTTTAGTGGTTTATATGACTGAGGTGGGCAATTGTGGTGTGGTTGTCCAGGGTCGTCAAAATTTTCAATGCAAGTTCTTTCTCTTTTATAAGGCTCTTGTATCACATCCTTCGGGCATTTCACATTGATATTTCAAGCATAGTTATATAGACAAACCTGGCAATCGGTTTGCGCCACAGCAAGATCCTACATAGTAATCATAATTAACGTGCAGAAGGGACCTGAGTTTAAACCTTCATCTGAAAGATGGCACCTCCAACATTGCAGCACCCTATCAGCTCTTAGGCAGTCCCTCGGGACCGAGGGTGACTTCCTTCCACTCCAGTTTGATGAGTTCTGAAATGGATGCTAAGCCCAATGTGTGACCTACAGACTCTGCCACATGTCGGGTAGGTGGTGCTTGAATGGTGGGTAGATGGGTTGTTTGGAGGTTTGTGCACGCCTTCCAATGTCTCAATTTCACCTCTGCACGTGTCCAACGAAGTGTCTCGATGTGTTTGGTGCCTTCCTGAATGAGCTTTCTCCATTTTCGTCGGTCACAAGCCAATGTTTTCCATGAGTCAGCAGGTATGCTTGACATCAGGATGCTTTGAGGACACCCCTAAAGCATTTCCACTGTCCTCCTGGGAGTTTCCTGCTGTAGCCGAGCTCTGAGTAGAGCAATTGCTTTTGAAGTCTGGGATCAGGCATACAAATTATATATCCGACCCAGCAGAGCTGGTTTTGAGTGATTAGTGCCTAGGCAAATTTGCTTGGGAGAGGACCCTGCTTACCACCCGATTTGGAGGAACTTGCAAAGGCCCAGTTGATGGCACTTCTCCAATGCTTTGAGGTGCCTGCTGTAGGTTGCCCAAGCTTCTGAAGCGTATAGAAGCATGGGGATTACTGTCCGGTAAACCATGACCTTAATCTTGGGTTTGAGATCCTGGTTTTGAAATACTCTTTTCCTCGGTCGGCTGAAGGCTGAGCTGACATTGGACAGGATGATGAATTTCATCATTCATGTCTGCCTTTGTCGAGGAGGTTCCCAATATATTTTCCAAGATTTCACCATCGATCTTAATCGACGGGGGAGGTGTTTTGCTATGCGAACTAAATCCACCTGAAGTGCATAATCAAGTCCTTGAATTGGCCTTGTACCTGTGACCTTCTGAGGCAGAAGAGCGATACCAGCTACCAAGCTTGACACTTTTTATCTGCCTGGGCTCTTATTCATTGTTTGAAGTTCCCTCACTGGAGGGACAGGACACACTCCACCCTTTACCCTTGAGGTTTATCTATGCCTAAGTTGTGACGTTCCGGAACTTCGCTGCACTTCTGACAAAACAGTCCTGGCAGAATCATGCCAAGGCCTGTTAAAAAATAGGAGGGGCCGAAGGAAGGGAATATAGTTCCTTTATTTTCCTCTTGTAGTTGAGAGGTTTTCTCTCCTGCATCCCAGTGTGCTGCAGCTGGGCAGCTTGAGCTGTGATGATTGTGAGATTCGCTCCATTGTTTGACAGTTGAATGTAGACTCATCCATTTGAGGAAGGATGTTTCATGCGGTGTTTCCTCTGCAACATCCCTGGTGATTTTATCGTGTGTTGAGCAAGACTGACTTGGCTTCAAAACGAATAGTTCTTGACTTAAACCTAACCTCATGAAGTATAGCCTGCCCCTCCCCCTCCAAATTTATTTTTAGATCAGCCTCACTTGATATTCCATTTCCTGTTACTTTTTCCTTTTTTTTTTACAAATTTATTTGAAGTTACTAAGGTGATGAATGTTCTGTTTAGGTAGGTTAGGAGATTGCAAGAAAGTATATCCCTTTTTCATTTGTTTCAAGCAGAAATAAAACAAAGCAAACAAGACTGTTAATCTGAATGTTTCTATAACTTGGATTTAGAATGCGCCTTTCAAGGAAGTGCATCACACCATTAAATTACTTTTATTCTTTTGGGCAAAGAGTTGCCAATGGGAATACATTGAGTGTCGGCCAGACATGGGCTCAAGTCATTTTGCCTGAAGCACGAGTGAACCACCAAGATCCATTTACACACAGCAAGATCTCCACATACAGTAAACAAGTGACCATTTAATTTGTTTTGGCGTGTTAATTGTGGAAGAAATGTTGGCCACAGCACAATTACATGCAGCTCTTCCAATAGCGCCTTGGGGTCCTTTCCCTTCTGGTTAATTGATCAATGTGAAAAGCACTCATTTAGGATATATTTGCATTTTTAGAACCATACAAAAGTTAGTGCAGAAATAGGCCATTCAGCCCATCATGTCTGTGCCAGCCAAAAAGAGAAAAAAGAAATTAGCCACTCATTTTAATCCCACTTTCCAGCACCTGGTTACAGCACTTCAGATGTAGATCCAGGTACCTTTTAAATGAGTTGAGCATTTCAGCCTCAACCACCAACTTAGACAATGAATTCCGGGCACCCACCACCCTTTGGGTGAAAAGGTTTTCCTTATGTCCCATCTAATCCTTCTACCAATCACCTTAAATCTATAAATAGTGTTCTCATTGCATTCCTGCATGATGAAGGTCTACTTTTGAATAACTATCCTAATATGTCCTTTGTCAGTTTCTTTTTGTCCAGTTACACTCCTGTGAAGTGCTTTGTGATGTTTTGCTACATTAGAGGTACTATGTGAATATAGGTTTTTTTTTAAGTAAAGTGGATATGTTCAACAACTAAGCCCCCAATGGAACAACTCGGAGCCTCTCAGATTCCGCCTAGATCAGATGACTTTCCCTGATATCTCTGAAGATGGCCTTGAAGGAAATTTTCTTAATATGGGAAATAAAAATAACACCATAACAAGGTTGCAACTGTGGGCAATGTCAGTAGTGTTGTTCTATATCTGCAACAACTTGCATTTATATAGCACCTTTAACACAGCCTTTACTGGACTTGCACAGGAAATGCAAGTTGTAAATACATGAAATCTTTCTGTCCCCAGAATGGAGCTCCAACTTGTTCAGGTTGTAACTGTACACTAAATTTTCATCTTTACTGCTCCTAGTGCAGAGCTCCACGGACCAGGGAGCTGAGTGTCTGCCCTCACTCGTAGGGTTTTCTGTCCATTAACATTAATCTGAGCAGCCATTTCCTGCAAGTCAGGGTTTTTTTTTGCAGGTGGACGCCTCGTCCACCAATCCAGCTGTCTCCATAAGTTAATTGGCTCTTTTTAAGTTATTTAGCAGAATTTTGCCCAGAATATGGGACCATTTCTGGTTTTGTATGACAGCCCAATCTTTTGAACCATTGTTGATTGACAGGTTTACTCACTCATTTTTCCTTTGCTCTTAGGACAAGTGTGTTAGAGGATTTTGAAATATTTTGACACCTGTTTTCATTGTGCCCTGCTTTTCATTGGTTGAGAGCAGCACTTAAAAACATGGCAACTTAAATGTGGAACTTTCTACCGTTCCAAAATGACTTTTCCCAGACCCAAATAGGCTCGCTTCCATCTCTGTGTTGGAAGAATATTGTGCCTTCCTCCTAGATGTTGCAGTAATGTATACATCTGTGTCAAATACCATCCGAATAGTTCAGGAGCGACCGATGCTGGTGTCTCTATAATCACCAATGTTTACTGATAAACACAGCAATGTGACAACTTTAAAGTGTTTACCAGTAAACCACACCAGGTAAGTTTAGATATCGGTGGGAGTGCATTATTCATTGCTCATGAGTGCAGATGCATAAAGGGTGATGGATTGGCTAAGATACCTTGTTGACTTAATGAGATTCACATTTAACAAGTTTCAGAAAAAACATGTCAAATTTTCTGTTGTCTGATTTTTTAAATTGTACATTAAAGGGGAATACTGCAGGTGGGAAGGGGATTCTCCATGTTTGAACTGTTGCCAATCATTTCTTTGGTACTACCAGAACATTGATTTATCAGCGACTCAACTGTTCAATGAAATTTAACAGCTAGTCACTGAAAAGGCTGCAGATGCCATGGCTCTGGTAATACTCCACTCCAAGTTTGTTCTGTCAATGTGCAGAGTGTGTATCGATTTTATATCTGGGCTGTACTTGCAGGTTTTATTTTGCTTCCTGTATATATAACTTGGCGGTCTTGTGGTGCAGTGGGTAGCGTCCCTGCCTTTAACCCAGAAGCTCTGGATTCAAGTCCCACTCCAGAACTTGATGGCCAAAGAAAGTATGTTCGTAACGTGGCTAAACAGATTATCAATCTGGAAATCCTTCCAACATAGGCCAATGGCAGGTGGTAAAACGGGAGAGATTCCTGATGATGGAAAGAAAATTGGAGCCTCTGCAGGTGGGAAGGGGATTCTCCATGTTTGAACTGTTGCCAATTATTGTAGCTCCGGACTATAACACGCATGTGAAAGCACATGTTGCCACAGCATTCTGACTCCTTGGGGAGCAGGTTGGCTCAGTTGGTTGGATTGATGCCAACAGCACAGAGTTTGATTCCCATTCTGGCTGGGGTGGATTCAGGATCTGCCTTCAGTATTGCTGATAAAAGAGATATGCCTAGACTTTTCATCTTGCACTCATCAGGACACTTTGCAAGAATGCCAATATAAGGGGAAAACAGCAATATATACTGTATGTAAAGAGCGTACTGATTGGTTGGCAAGTGAACTCTGGCAGAGGTGTTGCTGTGGAGAATGCACCAGTGATGGTGACTGACAGTTAACCATCAAGCCTTGTTTGAAATTTAAACCAGGCAGCTTGACCCTTGACCCTGATTGGTCAAGGCATTGCCCTGAGAAATGAATCAGCGATTGGCTGTCACTTATTTTATTTAGCTGAAACAGACGCAATGTATATACTGTCTTTCTGTCTGCAAAAAACATGTACACACTGCGCCTGTTTGTTAAACAAAATAAGTGACAGCCATTCGCTGATTCGTCAGGGCAATGCCTTGACCAATCGGGGTCAAGCTGCCTGGCTGAAATTTCAAACAATGCTTGACAGTTAATTTCCTGATGAGTAGAAGATGAAAAGCTGAGACATGTCTCTTTTCTCGGCAATACTCAAGTTCTGTACTACTAAACGACGATCTGCCTTCAGGCAGAGAACTGAAGATGATATATAATTTGTTTAAATTTGTCAGATATATTTTGCAGTAATCCTTACACACCATTGGGAAGATTGTGTCCATTAAGTTGACTTCAATTTAAAGAACTGCCCTTCACCTAGTTGCCACTGCCCCTTCTACCCTCAAAGATGTCCCAGAGCCTCATGAGGACTATCTTTCTTGGTGGATGTGCATTTGGATCTGCTTTATCCTATCGCGCGCATGTATACTCTCAATCTCATTCCCTGTCTTTAATTTGACCCTGTAGAGGTAGACCCATATGAATAGTTGTTTCATGAGGGGCAGTTCCAGTATTTTGAACTGGTAGTCAAGGAAAGGAAAAATGTGCAAGAAAATGAGAAAGACTTTGCATTTATCTAGCACCTTCTGCAACCTCATGATGCCCTAAAGTGCTTTACAACTGATGAACCTTTTTATTTTGCAGTTTAGTGAAGTAGGAAACATGGTAGCCAATTTGCAAACAAGAACCCGCAAACAGCAATGTGCCAATGACCAGATAAATCCGTTTGTGATGTCGGTTGAGGGATAAATATTGGCTAGGACACCTGTGAGAAGTCTCAAGCTCAGAAAAAACACCATGGGGCCTGTTCCATCCACCTGAGCGGGCATACAGGACTTACAGGGTTTAACATCCCTGTGTAAGACAGCACCAACATTGCAGCACTTCCTCAGTACTGCACTGAGGTATCGTAGATTATGTGCTCACATCACTGATGTGGATAAGATTGATCTCCCTCCCTCCAGCCACTATTCCTGCCCTCTGGTTATTCCTTTGTCAGTTGTTAATGTTGTACTTGAACAAGAGCTGAAGCTGTGACATCAGGTCGACCTTTAAGACAAAGCACTGTAAAATAGTGAAGAACTTGACCACAAACGTTCAGTCACAGCTGTTGGTATTACTATTTGTGGATAAATGGAATTTGAGTGCCAAGAATGCATGAAAACCCCTTCACTTTTGTTGGATGTGGTTTGTTCAGTACATTAGTCGATACTGAGCTGGTATTGTTCAGATGCTGACCCTGGGCCACATAATCTGAAAACACACCAGGATATACACCCAGCTCTATCTCACCACCACCTCTCTCTCAAGTCTCTCTTTGCTTTTGTGTGACTGCTTATCTGGCATCCAGTCCAAGATGAGCTGACATTTCCTTTCATTAAATATTGGGAAGATGAAAACCATCATCTTGGGTCCCCATCATAACCTCTGTTGTCTCAGCACTGATTCCATTGCTTTCCCCAGTAATTGTCTTCGTATGAATTAGATTTTTTTTTGCAGACTTGGTGTCCTATTTGACCCTCAGTTGAGCTCTTTAGTCTTGTCTTATTCATCACTAAGGTCACCTTGCTGCTCCATAATATCAGCCATCTTCACCCTTGCTCACCTCATCTACCAAAACCCTCATCCATGTTTTTTAACTCTGGACTTGACTATTCCAATACACTCTGACTGTTCTCCCACCTTCCACCACTTCAAAAGCTATCGTCCAAAACTTTGCCCACACCCTGACTTGCATCAAATTTTATTCACCCCTTTGATTCCTGACCCAGTCCCGGAGCACCTTCCATTCACCCTTGTATTCAAATCCCTCCGTGGCCTCGCCCATCCTTATTTCTGGAACCTCCTGCAACCCTCCAAGATCTGTGTTTCTTCAACTCTGTCCATCCTACAGTTCCATCTCACTGCCGTTGGCGGCATAATGCCTCATCCTTTGGCTTGGTATCCATGTCTGAATATGTTCCTGTGAAGCACCTTGAGATATATTACTATATTAAAGACACTATGCAAATTGTTGAGATTTTCACAATATTGGGGAATATTGAATCCTAAGAGCTAATTTGAGTTAAGACTGTTTAATTTTGGGAAGCTGTCACTGTGTGCTGGCCATGGAAACAGTGACAAAGAGCATGGTATTACCAAGTGTGGTTTTACTGATAACTACAAATCTTGTGTTTCTGGAAACTCAACAGTTGTACTGTAGGCAAACCCTGTCAGGTCAGAATCAGTATGTGTGTAGGACATTTCTGGATTTATGAGCATCAATTGTGGGTGTTTTATTATTGAGTGCTTAAATGATATTGTGCAGTCGCATGCTGTGCACTGAGAATGTGGATTCCCAATCATAGTTGTTTGCTTAAAGATTTTTCTACCCTGGGCAAGAGCTGCTCCGACTATCAGGTGTGCTGAATTTGGGGAAGTAACAATTATAAGTGGAATGATTGGCCATTGAGGTACAATTAGCCCATAATTCTAAGTCATCAGCAGAGCTGTCACTAAGATGGCAGTAACAAAGGGTATGGGGAGAAAGCAGGAGCAGGCTATTGAGTTGGATGATCAACCGTGATCATAATGAATGGCGGAGCAGGCTCGAAGGGCCGAATGGTCTACTCCTCCTAGTTTCTATGTTTCTATGTAAAAGTGTAACACTGCACCTGTGAAACTTACTGATGATCACTTTAACTGGAAGAAATACAATTTCTCGATTGCCTTTTCCTAATCTTTGTTTTTCTTCCCCGCGTATTAAGTTGTACAACACCAGACTGTACCACTGGTGGGAACAAGTCTGTCAGTGAATAATGTGTACAGTACCCGAGATACAGGTTTGTCACTGTATAACACTGGGATAAGGCACTGATAGGTGCAGGTCTCACTTTAACACTGGTGCAGTACCTGTGGGTACAGGTTTGTCACTGTATAACATAGGTTCAGCACCTATTGGTACAGGTTTGTCACTATGTAACGTGGGTACAGTATTGAAGGGTACAGGTCTGTTACTATATGACAATAGGGTGCAGTGCTGTCAGGTTTGCCTATAACTCTGGGTTAAACTGTCTTGTTTAAACCTGTCTTCCTGCTCAGGTAGATGTGAATAATCCCTCACCACGAAGTGAGCTCCACCAGTTCCCAAAACTCATTTCAAGTTTTTCTTGATGTCTCTGTCCCTTATACTGTAAATAACAGATTAAAAAAAGGAATATGAAACACTGGTGACCTAGAACACTGCACTAGCGCAAAAGCATAACACTGCAGATGTTGGAAATCGGAAATAAAACAAAATTGGAAATACTCAGGAGCTCAGGCATCATCTTTGGAGAGAGAATGTTTTAGGTCAATGACCTTTCTTCAGAACTATGCAAAACATTTCAGCATGGTCAGCATCAGAACAGATAAATGAACTCATGTTTTAGATGTGACTTTCATCAAAATCATTACAAATGGAGCTTTGCAGATGAATTGCATGACAGCAGAGTCCAATATATATGGGTCTTGCTCACTCTGGAAGTGAGGGTGGCAGTGAAGCCGCATGTGCAAAGGAGGGGTTAAGCTTGCTGATTTAAGGAGCTCAGTTTCAAAATGATTTGTGTATGGGAGATGATTCTCACTGACCTCACTTGGAATAGGTTGTGTGTCGAAGGAGTAGGGAAGATAACCGTTCAGCCATTGATGAAACAGATACATGACTGCAGGCTTCCATTAATGGTCACTTATCAAAACCACAACTTGGTGCCAGCCTTGTATAAATAGACTCTGGCCCTACTGTCATATGAAATTGAAGATTTATTGTACACTGATTTTGAGCTTCTAGAGTTGGGCGTGTGGAATTTTGGGTTCATGATCCTGATTACCTGATGGTTGCTGGTGGAAAAGCATGTGTGCATCTGCTGAGGAAAGAATAGATCAGTCTGCAATGCACCTTTGGTTGAATAACCTTTACTGTCTTGGTTCACATATGAATGTCCACCTGGATGAGATACAAAAGAGCTGCTGGTCACTGGGCCTGTCCTTAAGAGGCGGAAGCAAAATGTTGTTTCAAAAATTGAGATAAGAAACTGATTCCAAGTACATCTGCATGTTTGTTGACCTTGAACTGATGAGCATAGCTCGTGCTGATTGTGTGTTCAGAGAAAGGTCCTGCTCCAAATTAATAGCGACTACTGTCAGCTACTGATCTATTAAAAAGGATCAAACTTCAATCCCCCAAGACATGTTGGAGATATTGGGATTCAAAGAATATTAGAAATTACAGTACAGGAGGCCAATCAACCCAACACACCTGTGTCTTTACTAGCTCTTCAACTGATATTGTTTACACTAAACCCCCTTTTTATATTCCTTTTCAAAACGCTTACCATATCCCTTTTAAATGATGATCCCTGCCTCAGTAGCCCCAACAATAACACATTCTGATTCTTTTAACTTCCTAATCTGGACAAGGTATTTTATTTTACCCCTGTGACTGAATTGTAATGATTGGATCCGGCTGTGTGAGAGTGAAGACATTACATTAGGACTATAAACCAGCGAACAAATGTTTGCATTACAGCTTTACAGGAGGTGCAACCCTAGTAATCCATCAGAGACTGGGAGCTGTCTCCCATCAAGCTGGATTGAAACTCATTTGAGGTGAAAGGACAGTTTAATCCACTGGATCAGAGTCCCCTTTATTCTGTTCATTGATGATTTTTCTACTGCATTTCCTACCTATGTACTGAAATAATAGACAGCAGTTACAAAGTCACCTGAATTTATAGCCATAAATTGGAGCTAAATCTGAAGTGAGGTGAACCGTTGCAGTGACTACTATATAGACCAATGACGCAAAGTCTTATTTTTTTAAAATGTTGAGTTAGTACCTTGGCTTTGAGTGAACAGTGCAGTTACTGAACAGATGGGCTGTTTTCTCAAATTGAGAGAATTTAGTCGCAATCGATCAAGGTCATAGAATGCTTGCAGCACAGAAGGTGGCCCATCCATAACAATTTGATTTTAAAAAAAATTTGCAATGGAACTTCGGGGATAGGTGTACAACAGTGTTAATCTACATAGTTCAGAAAACCTATTTAATAGCGCCCCATGGTAGTGACATGAGTTGACCAATATCAGCCAGGGTGACAGGTTAGACAGTTAACCTCTACCACCCTGGTTGAGACGGATGGAAATCTATAGGGTTCATGTGCTTGATTGCAATACAAAGAAACTTGTGACCACTGGATGTTGGATACAGCCATGAATTGGAGCTGATGTCTTAGTGGATGAGTAACCTATCAGCACTCACTGCCTCAGCCCTCCCATAGGGCCTTACTAAGGTAGAGCACCTGAGAAGCAGTCGCCAACCAGAGTTCAGTGTCTGCAGGACAAGAAGAAATAGATGAACTTGCTCTTCACTCCTGCAATAATATTTTCAATTTTTTTTATGCTGCTGGTATCCTGAATTGCCTGCCTCGTCTGGATTAATAATTGTAGAGCAGGCTTGGAGGACTAAATGGCCTACTCCACCTCCTATTTCTTGTGTTCTTATGTTAAAGTAGATCTGAAACCATATTGTTGGAGTACAATTGGAACTTAATAAATAACTGCAAATGCACAGACATATTTTTACTTGAGTGGGTGGTAGCGAGCTGTGCCAGGTTATCGATCCAGGCAATGTGTTTGCATAGTGAATAGGCTTCCTGGCTTCATGGTTCAGTGGCGTGGAGCACTTGCATTTGAATCAAAAAGTCATGGGTTCAAGCCTCATTTTAGGACTAGAGCAGATGAATTAGGTTGACAATTCACTGGATTAGTGCATCTCTTAGGGTGAGATTTTAAACTGAGACCCATTGTTGGAAGATTAAAGATCGCAATGCAGGGGAGTTCTCCCATTGTCCTGGCCAATATTTATCCCTCAATCAACTTCACCTAAACAGAATAATCGATTCTTTACTGACTGTGAAATTTTAGTGTGTGCAAATTGACTACTGTATTTACTGGCATCCCTGCATTACATCAACCAACAGGCTTCCAAAAGAAGCACTTTATCGGCTGTGGCAACACTTTAGAACATCCAGAGGGTGTGATAGGTGCATATTCTAAAAGCGTAACATAAGAAATGAAGCTCTAGTTTCTGAGCAATACTGTTCTCCATCACGCCTGACACGATTATCGAGGACCAACATGACCAGGAAGAAGCAACAGTTGGGAGTCCTCACTTTCTGCATTCCTGCCACAGTTCAGAGCAAATGACCTGGGAGCAGGCTAGCCCCACACCTGAGCTCAGACCTTCATGTATCAGAGGGAGAAAATAACTGGGAATGCAGAAGAGTGGAAAAGCTTTTAGTAATAGGAAATCGGCCTGGAAAACTCTTCCCTTTTTCAGATCAGCCTCACCCTCATAGTCAATCCCTCAATCTACTCTTCAGGAGCATATCAGAACACATTGTACTGTTCATTTTGATGACTTATTTATAACCTTTTTTGGGTGAAAAGTTTCTGTCTGACTTTCCTTCTTAATTCTGACTTTTTCAGTGTTAACCTGTGTTTCTGAAGCTTTATTTCAAATAAAGCAAAGTATATTGCAGACTGTTGTGTAGCTGCTCATTGCCCACTATAACCTGTCTGTGTATGTAATCTCCATAGGTTTTAAACGAGGAGTGTGATCAGAACTGGTACAAGGCTGAGCTGAATGGAAAAGATGGCTTCATCCCCAAGAACTACATCGAAATGAAACCACACCCGTAAGTGAGAGCGTTTGGCCAGCCTTCCCCAACACTAACGGGGTGGGTAGCATTGGGTTGTCTGTAACCTTGTGATGGCACTTGTTAGCAGTGTGATTCTGGTACACAGTGTTCCCCAAACTAACTTTCTTATTGGAAATGGCTTTACTTAATTTCTGTGGAGGGAAGTTCAGTTCTCCCTTTAATACTGTTTCAATAGAAGTAATGTACTGGCTGACTTCTGGTGTCTGAGATCCTGCATATGTAATGCTGTGCTTGAATATCATTCTCATATTAAGCCTTGATATGTTTCTTAGACATTCATATAGGACCTGGAGCTGTTCATTTTTCTTCCTGTTCACCATGACTAGTTTATGTCCTCCACAAAGTTCCACTATCTCCATGGAGATTGCAAAATAGAGTAATTAGTGGGAGATAGTTGCAAACCAGGTACAATGAATGCCTCAACAGATGATGCTCAGAAGGTACTTAGCTACTCACACTTAAGGCAATTGTACAGTCAAACTGCCTGTGTTTTGCAGTTCATGTCCTCTTGTGTTTATAAAGTTGTGACGTACCTAATCTCGAGGTAGGTACAGTGAAACTATTCCTCTGGTGCGGTAATCCTGAAGGAGGATGCAATTTAAAGTTAGAGAGAGATTTTTTAGGACTGAAATTGTAATGCATTTTTTGGAAAAATGTTGGAACTCTGAAATTTTCGTACCAAAAAAGGATGTGGATTTTGGCGACAATTGTAATGTTCGTGGCTGAGGTTGGAGACCTTTATTTGGTAAGATTATTAAGGGATTTGGACGAACAGCGGGTTTGGCATGATAAAGTCAAGGGGCAGAATAGCCTCCTGTTCCGATCTTCAGGACGAGTTTTGCTAGTTCATGAAAAATAACTGGCAAAATAAGCTGCAGGGAACTTGGAGAGAACTTGGCAGTGAGCTATGAGACCCTTAAATAGCAGCTGTTGAAGACTACTACATTACAACTGAGTGCACACTCGATTGAAATAAACTGACACTCAGTGTGGTGAATGCAGGCTTGATTGGAGTAGACCAGCAGTTAAAGAATTGTATGGCACAGTAGGAGGCTCTTTAAAGAGCTGTCCAATTATTCCACTTTTGACACAGTCATACAAAATATGCCTCTTTAAATATTTATCCAGTCCCTTTTTTAAAGCTACTATCAAGTTTGCTTCCACCACCCTTTCAAGCAATGCATTCAAGATCACATCTCGCTGCAAAAAAACGTTGTTTCCTCATGTTGTCTCTAGCTCTTTTACCGATTACCTTAAATCTGTGTCATGTGATTACTTACCCTTCTGCCATTGGAAGCAGTTAGTGATGAATGTGGACATTGGAATAACGCACAGAGAATACCAGCTGAGATTAGAAACAAGCCCTGTGAGGATGAGTTGGCACATATGTGTTTTCTGAAATGAACAAGAATTGACCTTTTAACTCCATAAACCTTCTATCTCATGTCACCTTAATGAGTCATTTAATGATCCTAATTCCTTGTCCATTCTCCATATCCCTGAGTACACTTGCTTCTCAAGTGAGCACTTATCTCCCTTTTAAGCAACTCAGTTGATTTTTCATTTCTGTTTCAGAGGCTCAGAATCTTGGTAAACACTTTAATCCCTGGATTTGCTTTTAACCTGGTATAGTTCTAATTCCGAGATCCTTTCTCCTGGATTGCCCAACTAGTGCTGTCTAATATGTTAGATGATCCAGGGCTGCATTCCTGATTCATAAATAAAACATTAGCCATAAATACCCTCATTGCGCCTGTGATCTCACTATTCATCACATGGTATATGGACGTGAATTTTAAATCTTTTTGTCTGTTGGTAAACTGGTAAGATGGAAAACAAAGCATTCCTGTTTTTGATTGCTGAGACTGTTCTACTCCATTCATTACGGAATGGTTATAGATATTAATAAGTAAATTTACACGTGTGAAGTGTATTTTTTAATTCTTTAATGGGACGTGGGCGTTGCTGAATAGGCCAGCATTTTTGTTGCCCATCCCTAATTGCCCTTGAGAAGGTAGTGGTGAGCTGCCCCACCTTGAACGGCTGCAGCCCATCTAGTGCAGGTATACCCATAGTTCTGTTAGGGAGGGAGTTCCAGGACTTTGACCCAGTGATAGCAAAGGAACTGTGAGTAGTTCCAAGTCAGGATGGTATGGCTCTTAGAGGGGTACTAGAAGGTGGTGGCATTCCCACACATCTGCTGCCATTGTCCTTCTAGGTGGTAGAGGCTGCAAGTTTGTAAGGTGCTGTTAAAGGAGCCTTGGTGAGTTGCTGCAGTGCATCTTGTGGATGGTACACATGCCGGTGGAGGAAGTGGATGTTGAATGTGGTGGATGGGGTGCCAATTGAGCAGATTGCTTTGTCCTGGATGGTGTTGAACTTCGTGAGTGTTATGGAGCTGCACTCATCCAGGCAAGTTGAGAGTATACCGTCACAACCCTGACTTGTGCCTTGTAAATGGTGGACAGGCTTTGGGGAGTCAGGAGGTGAGTTACTCTCTGCAGAATTCCTAGCCTCTGACATGCTGATCCTGTTTAGTTTCTGGTCAACAGTAACCCCCCCCCCTCCAGGGTGTTCATAGGGTATTTAACGATGGTAATGCCATTGAATGTCAAGAGGAGATGGTTGGATTCTCTCTTGTGTGAAGTGTTTTTTTTTCTGTATTGTAGGAGTGTGTAAGATGCTTTATACTGAAATTAGTGCATTAGCACAAAAGCCAAGCCCATGGCACCATGGGTGGTCCAGCTGTACAGGAGGGGAGGAAGAAGAGCAGAAGGGCAGTACTGATATGGGATTCTTTAGTTAGGGAAGCAGACAGGCGTTTCTGCGGCTGTCAACGTAACTCCTGGATGGTTTGTTGCCTCCCTGGTGCTAGAGTCAAGGATGTCACAGAACGACTGCAGGACATTCTTGTGGGGGAGGACGAACAGCCAGAGGCCGTGGTCCGCATTGGTACTAACGACATAGATAAGAAAGGGGATGTGATCCTGCAATCGGAATTTAGGGAGCTAGGTAGGAAATTAGCAAACAGGACAGCTAAAGTATTAATCTCTGGATTACTCCTAATGCCACGTGCAAGTGAGTACAGGAATAAGATAAGATAGATGAATGTGAGGCTACAGGAGATGGTACAGGAGGGAGGGCTTTAGATTCCTGGGACACTGGGACTGGCTCTGGGGGAGATGTCATCTGTGCAAGCGGACAGGTTGCATCGGAACAGAGCCGGGACCGAGTTCCTTGCGAGTCGTTTTGCTAGTGCTGTTGGGGAGGGTTTAAACTAACTCAGCAGGGGTGTGGGAACCAGGAGAGAATATTAGAAAGTAATACCAAAGTGCACAGAATGCTGGGAGAGGCAGATAGCACTAAATAGAGAATAGTAAGCTAATAGATGGAGTTGGAGTAAGGGAACAAGTAATGAAGTCTAAATCAGGGTTACACTGCATGTATGTGAATGCTCAGAGTATAGTTAATAAAATTGGGGAGTTACAGGCACAGATTGCCTTGTGGGATTATGGTGTTGTGGCGATAACGGAGACCTGGCTTAAGGAAGGGCAGATCTGGGTGTTAAATATTCCTGGTTACAGGGTGTTCAGAAAGGATTGGAAAGGGAAGAAAAAGCAGGAAGGGTGGCATTTTTGATTGAGAGTATTGCAGTATTGGAGAAAGAGGATGTGTCAGAGGATTCAAGGACAGAAGCAATTTGGCTAGAGCTAAGGAATAAAAAGGGTGCCGTTACATTGCTCGCTGTAATATATAGACCACCAGCTAGTGGGAAGGGTATAGAGGAACAAATCTGTAAGGAAATTACAGAGAGGTGTAAACATCATAGAGTCGTTGTAAAGGGGGACTTTAATAACCCGTATATAGACTGGGATAGTGGTAGTGTAAGGGGCAGTGAGGAACAAGTGTTCCTAGATTGTGTTCAGGAGAATTTCCTGCAGCAGCATGTGTCCAGTCCAACAAGAAAGGAGGCACTGCTAGACCTGGTTCGTGGGAATGAGGTGGGCCAAGTAGATCAGGTGACAGTGGGGGAACATTTAGGGGACAGTGATCATTGTATCATAAGGTTTGGGATGATGGTGGAAAATGACCTTGGGTCAACCCAGAGTAAGAATAATCAACTGGCAGAGAGCGGACTTCAATGGCTCAAGAATGGAGCTGGGCAGGATAGACTGGAACCAAAGGTTGACGGGAAAAACAGTAGCTGAACAATGGACTACCTTCAAAGAGGAGATGGTTTGGGCACAGTCAAGGTATGTTCCCTCAAAAGGGAAGGGTAAGACAAACAAATCCAGAGTTCCCTGGTGACAAAGGAGATAGAATTTAAGTTAAAGAAGAAAAAGTGTGCTTACGACAGGTGTCAGGTAGCAAATACAATTGAGAACCAAGCTGGATACAGAAGGTTCAGAAGTGATGTGAAAAAGCAAATATGAGAAGCAAAGTGGGATAATTGAAAAGACTGGTAGCTAACATAAAACAAAATCCCAAAGTATTCTATAAGCACATCAATAGTAAAAGGGTGGCAAAAGGAGGAGTAGGGCCTGTTAGGGACCAAAAAAGGGGATTTAGACATAGAGGCAAAAGGCAAGGCTGATGTGTTAAATGAATACTTTGCATCTGTCTTTACCTAGGAGGCAAATGCTGTCCAGGCCATGGTGACAGAGGAGGAAACTCAGTCACAAGGAAGGTTGAAAATTGTTAAGGAGGTGGCATTGGATAAGCAGTCGGTACTTCAAGTTGATGAGGCACCAGGACCGGATGAGATGCATCCAAGAATATTGAACGAAGTGAGAATGGACATTGCAGAGGCACTGGCAATAATCTTTCAATGTTTCCTGGATTTGGGGGAGGTGCCGGAGGACTGGAGAATGCAAACATTACGTCCTTGTTCAAAAAAGGTTGTAAAAACCTGCCCTGCAATTACAGACCAGTCAGTTTAACTTCGGTGGTGGGGAAACTTCTAGAAACAATTATTCGAGAAAAAAATTAAGTCACATGAAAAAATGTGGATTGATTCGAAAGGGTCAGCATGGATTTGTTAAAGGAAAATTGTATCTAACTAACTTGTTGGAGTTTTTTGAAGAGATAATAGAAATGGTTCATGAGGACAAGGCTGTTGATGTGGTATATATGGACTTCCAAAATGCTTTCGATACAGTGCCACACTACAAACTTGAGGAAAGTTATAGGTCATGGAATAAAAAGAACAGTAATAATGTGGATACAAAATTGGCTGAAGGATAGGAAACAGAGTAATGGTTAATGGTCCATTAATACTGGGCTGGAAGAAGATTGTAGTAGAGCAGATATATATAAATGATCTAGATCTTGGTGTGCAGGGGACAATTTCAAAGTTTGCGGATGACACAAAACTTGGGAGAATTGTGTCAGGAGGACAGTATAGAACTTCAAAAGGACATTGACACATTGGTGGAGTGGGCAGATAGGTGGCAGATGAAGTTCAATGTGGAGGAGTGCGAGGTGATACACCTTGGTACAAAGAATATATATAAAATAAAGGATACTATTCTAAAGGGTGTGCAGGAGCAGAGAGACCTGGGTGTATATGCACACAAGTCCTTAAAGGTGGCAGGACAGGTAGAGAGAGCTGTTACTAAAGCTTACAGTATTCTAGGCTTCATTATTAGGGGCACAGAGTATGAAAGCAGCAAGAGCCAGTTAGACCTCAGCTGGAGTATTGTGTACAGTTCTGGACACCACACAATAGGAAGGATGTGAACGCATTGGAGAGAATGCAGGAGAGGTTTACGAGAATGATTCCAGGGATGAGACATTTCAGTTATGAGGAAAGATTGGCGAAGTTGGGACAGTTCTCTGGGAGAGGAGAAGGCTAAAGGAGACTTGATAGAAAATTTCAAAATCACGAGGGCCCTGGACAGAGTAGATAAGGAGGAACTGTTCTCGCTTATTAAAGGATTGAGAATCAGAAAAAGAAGCAAATGCAAGGTGAGAAGCTTTTTCACACAGCGAGTATCAGGGTTTGGAATACGCTGCCTGGAAGTGTGGTGGAGGCAGATTCAATTGAGGCATTCAAGAGGGCATTGGATGATTATTTAAATAGAAACAATTTGCAGGGTTACAGGGAAAAGGCAGGAGATTGGCACTAAGTTAAAATGCTCAGAGAGCTGGCACAGAAATGATGGGCCGAATGGCCGTCTCCTACACCATAACAATTCTGTGATTCTATGCGGTATCACTAGCCTCAACTTTGGCTGGTCAGTGATCTCTATGGGATAACATCCCAGTCAAAGGGGAACGTCAGTTGCTACTTATCACATCAATTCCCTTAATTATAAAGTTTTGATCAGATAATGCATAACCTCCTCATCACTGGGGGATATCCCAAATTCGTCCAGCCTCTCATCTTAATTCAGTACCTGGCACTCAAAGCTGAACACAATATTGCAGATGAGGTGTCAAGAGTATTACATTTCCACGTATGTTTATATTCTCTACCCCTTGTGAGGGAATCCGCCATATTTTTGCTTCTCTTTATAGCTTTGAGATAACTTTGAATGATTTGTGCATTTGAACTCTTAAAATCCCTTTGCATTTCCACCTGCTGTTTTTCCCCATTAACGCTCTATTCCCCGCTGCCTTGCTTATGCCCAAAGTGCAACCCATTCATTGTTGCAATAAACTTCATTTGCTTTTGTTTTGCCTATTTGTCTAATGTAACTATATTTTTGCATGTTTGTGCCCTTCCCTGCACAGTTCACTGCCCCTCTTAGGTCAGTGCCTTCTGCTAGCTTCAATGTACTATTTTCTAATTCCAATTCCAGATTATTAGCAGTGGACAAACTGGATTCCTGGTACTGATGTAGGGAGAACATTACTTCTCGACATTTGTAGCTTCAGGCATTGGAAGCTCCAGTCTGTTATCTCAAATGGCCAGATTCCTGATCCTTTAATTTGTGTTTATAAAGATGATAGAGTGGAATCGACTCCACTTGAAGCACTCCCACATTAGTCCAAACAATGTGCTTCAGCCCAACTACAAGAAAGCATTCCTCCCCCCACCCCCCCAAGCCCCCATGTCCCCAACCACTGTACTGGATATTCCATTACCTCCACCAGTCACCCACGCAGGCCCCTTGGATTGAGCTGGCCCATCAGTGTCAAATTAAGGCTGTTGTGCTGTGAACCCATTGACCATTGAGAGCTGCGTAAGCTCCCTCCAATATGACACTACAGCTGCCACAGAGTTTTTGTCCAAATTGCTGAGTGGAGTGATGGAAGTCTGGAACTGTGTCAAGGCATAGATCATTCATTTTTGCATCTGTTCAGTATTCAGTAAATATGGTTGCAGTTCCTGGTTATCACCATAGCAGCAGGCCAGTGAGATGACAAAACTCCATTGTAACTCAGTCATTCATTCATTAAGATTCATTGCGTTCCTCTGATCATTTAGGCAAGCAAAATGTTAGCCGGGTTCATGTAAATAAGCTTACATAAGTTGGACAGCATCAAGCTTGATTGTGAGGCACCATGGAGACTTACAGATTAGCTGCGTGTGGAACTGTACCGTGGAAAGAGAAGAGCAGCCAGTTTGTTCTGTGTACAGTGCGATGGTATCTTCACAGGGTAGCTTTGTGCTGTGTACACTGATGTTTGCACAGGAAGGCCTGTTTGTTCTTTGTACACAAATGCTGTTTGCACAGGACAGTTCTGTGTAAACCTGTGATAGTACTGTTTATGGAAGTCCTATTTATAACATGCGCTCTACCACACAGTTATTGAAGCACTGCATGCTTTTTACATTTTCAGCAGAAGATTGAAGACTTCCTTTGTGTCTTGGCATGCATCTTTTAGTTTAGTGTCCATAGAAAATCTGCAGCTGTTACTTTCACTATGTTTCAGTTGCTGTCAGTTATACAGGTCAGTGAAGCCCTGTCATCATCAGCTGAGATGAACAGACCTTCTGCATTGTATTGCATTAGCTTTCCTTTATGTACATTACGGATGTGGCTGGAACATTCACCAAGGACAGTAAATATTTTTTTTTAATTAAATGCATGGGGGCAGCTATGATGGTATAGCTGACGTCAAGCACTGGGCTTGGAGACAATTGGCTAGTGTGGACTCTATCAAGATGCCCCCCTAAACAGCTTGATTGGGGGTTGTTTACAGCCCAAATGTCAGCTGTGAAGCTCTGACCTTGTGGGCTGACTTATTCTGTAAGATTTGCTGGAGAAGAACATCATTCAGATTGCATTAGGCTGGAATTCTGTTTGTAAGAAATGCTTTGTAAGGTGTGTGTGGCAGTGATACCTTGTGGCACCTATTATGACACAGCTAATGGTAAAGGCCGAGTTGTTCAAATCCCAGAGGGAAACTTGAAACAACTGTCATATAACCCATTTTTGAAATTTGTATGTTTTGAAATGCAGGTTTTGAATACAGTGGTAATAAGAGCACCGAGTCTCGAGGCTTTTTATAAAACTAAATTAAACATTTATTAATACAAAGATTGTAAGCACATACATATGCCTACAAAATTACTACTATAATAACTACAAAAATCCCCTAATTAACCTGACTCTCAGTTACACTTCCGTTAAGGCAACCGTAAAAAACACAGATTTAAACTGACCCCTGGCAAAGCACACTCTGGACAGTCAAATTCAAAATGAGTTTCTTTCAGTTCTGGGTCCTTGCATTCAGCGGCTTGAGGCTTACAGGCTGGGGGCTTTAGATCTTAGCATCCCTCTACTGTTTTTTACCAACAGCCTTTTCTTCCTTTATACATATTTTCCTCTTTGAATGCAAATTCTCATTGTATCACTAGGTTTTTTGAACTTTATCTCTTCTAACAATAAAATCCTTTCATAACACCAATTTTATTAGTAAGCTTTGGAAAAAGTAAACACATTGTTTAGCTTCACCTGGCTAGGTGTGATACTTCATCCATTCTTTTGAATAGTTTGTTTAAAAATGCAAATTTCCCCCTTTACATTTCACCTTGCAATTTACATTTCAAGCTATTACCCTTCTCTACATCAAAGCCTCTGGACCAGCTGGCTTTAATCCAGTTAAGACGCGGACACACACACACACCACTAGAACTCTATTTTAAAATAATTTCCAATAACATTATAGACATTCTTATATCTTCTTGACAGCGCCATGTGATTGATTCCACAGTCTGAATTTCTCGATCCTAGTTTCAAGCAAATGGGTTCTGGTCAGTGCAGCTTGTCACAAGCAGTAACTCTTGGCTAGCGACACATGGAGCTTTTGTTTGCTTTTCTTCAGATTCTTAAATTGCCATGTTGACACTTGAGCTCATATTAGATTATTAGACCAACCCAGCGACAACTCCAACAATATAACCGCTCCACTACCACCAATTATCTTGTATAATGATGGAGGAGATGCTGATGTAGAGCTGAATGTTACCAGCATAGGTTGATCCAGTGTAACATTACATTTACAGCTGATGGAAATAGGCAAGCTAGTGAGGAGAGTCTTGCAGGATCCATGTCTTGAGTTACTAAAAGTGTGATTTAGGTTTTGGTATATGAGCAGTTAATTGTGATTTTAGCGAAGTGAAAGAATGCAGTCTGAGTGAAAGGATGTGGTGGTGGAAGCAGTGCATAAGGTTGAACACCAAACTTGGGTTCCACACACTCAGGCTGACAGTAACGGAGATGGATGGAGCAGAGACAGATGGGTCATGAGTGTTTATAGGAGCCAATGGATTCCTTTGAAGAAAGTTTTAGCTCATTCATCTCTTAAAATCAAATTGTAGTTGGAGACGGTGGGAACAGTGGGTTGATGGAGGTGGTGGTGATGTCAAGCTGAGTAAAACATTATTGAAGGCAAAATATAAAAGATGGAGACGACCAAAAATGGAACCGAGGTACTGAAGAGGCTAAGTGCAACACAGGCGGAGAAGCTATTAAAAATAATGTATAAAGTAGGAGCGGAGTCAGGAGAGAGAATAATGCTGTACAGGTGGAGTGCAAGAGGAGAAATTTTCAAGGTCAGTGAAAAAGTTGAAGAGATCACAGTATCATTGATATTTAATCAGTGTGATTAATTTAATCAGATTGTGATTGAATGAAAGCCTAATATAAGAGCTTGGACATGGAGAGATTAGAGCAGAAGTATGAGCTGAACACTTCAGATCAAAATCTGGCCTGGTGGCTGGACAGTCAGTGGAAGCTTGGAGATTGGGACCAAGCAGTACCCTGGGGTATGCTGGAATTGTAAACAATTATCCCAATGTAGTTTGGATCTTAGGGTTTAGACTGAATCAGTTGATTTCCAGTTCCTTCCAGCTAGCCTGTGAAAATTTCAAGGTGAGTGGTTTGATCCTGGGCATACAAGAATTTATTTTCCTTGTCCAATTTTTACCATGCGGTAGGCACGAGTTTGCTACAGTATGGCTCCATGGATGTGGGATGCCCTTTAGTGCCTCGCCCTTTGCCTTAGCATTGATAGTGATTGCCATGGATTTGTTTATTTGGGGTGTTGTGGCCAAACCTGTCCCTGCCTGACATCTGTTCAAAAACACTTCAGTTTGCTTGATAGCAGTTAGGAGCAAGATCCCAGGCAATTTTTACAAGATTACAGCATCCCTTCTTACACTACTTAGCTTGGTAATAAGGACAATCCTGGTCTGTAAAGCTCACTGAATGAGCTGTTGATTTCTGTGTGGCCACAGAGTATAAGCAGTCTGTTATTCAAAACCACAGTTCGTGAAGTTTGTTAACTTCAGGGAGATTCCCAAAGCTTCAATCTTCCAGACTCTGACTACAGAAGAGTTTGGTTTGCTGAGTAGTCAGTAAAATGGAAGTAGGCTGAAACGACCCTTTTTATGGTAAGTGGAGTGTGTGAATTGACCAGTTCAAGTTTCTGTGGCTGCTTCTTTTTAAGAATCCTTTAATGTTTTACAACAGTCATCAAATGCCATAGCACAAAAGGATTATTTCTTGGCTGTTGGTTGCAGCATAGGTGAATTTTTTTCATTAGGTTTACTGTTGACTCAAAAGTCTTCGCTGGTTGAATCCTCACTTGTGCAGTCTTGGAGGCACAGCCACATTCACTGGTAGACTGTTTCTCAGTCTGATTTTTAGCTGGCAGTGACAGGATCTTCTGCACACAGGCTAGAGTTATGTAGTTCTGGATGTGTACAGGATGGAGTGATGGGAATAAAACCAAACTGTTATCCTGGTTGGATTTTGCTGCATACTTTGGTGTATTTTGCTCGGAAATTTGTACACTTTTATATTTACTGACATGGATTGCACAAAGGTCATTAGTGCTGTTGCCCCCTCTCTACACAGTGCACCAGCTCCTAGGCCTCACATCAGCGCTAAAGTTGCCGTAATAACGGTTCAATGTTGTACTCGTACCACCAGCTACCAACAGGAAGGTATTGCGCAACCAGCTGCAGTGCCCAAGTAGTTACTGGACTTGCTACACCCATATCAAAGAAAGATTGATTTTGTATAGCACCTCTTAAAACAAAAGAACATGCAAATACACTTCACAGACCATGAAGTACTTTTGAAATGTGTTTGCTGGTGGAATGTAGGAAAATACAGCAGTCAATTTTTCCAAGGAAAAATTGCATAAACGGGAATATCGAAAATGGCAGGATAATATGTTTTGGTGGAAATTGATGTGCTCTGAAGGCAGTATAATAGAAGTAGAAACAGCACACTTGGGTGCTGAGAGTTCAGGTGTAGGAGGGACTTGCTTTGATGGGACAGTTAGGTTACCAGAAGGACAGTTTTGATAGAGTTGAGAATACAAAAGAGATGGCCATCAGTGGAAGAAGTGTGAAGTGATTCATTTTGGTAGGAAGAATACAGAGAGACAATAAAAAGTGAAGGGCACAATTCTAAAGGAGGTGCAGGAGCAGAGAGATCTGGGTGTAAATGTGCATAAATCATTGAAACAGACTGAGAGTGCCGTTAATAAAGTATATGGCATCCTGGGCTTTATCAAAAGGGGCATAGAGTAAAATAGCAAGGATATGTTATGTTAAACCTATGTAAAACTCTGGTACAGCCTCAACTGGAGTATTGCATCCAGCCCTGGAAACCACACTTTAGGAAGGATGTGAAGGCATTAGGGAGGATGTAGAAAAGATTCACGAGAATGATTCTGGGAATGAGGATCTTCAGTTACTTGGAGAAGTTGGGACTGTTTTTTTGGAGAAGTTAAGATTGAGAGGAGATTTAATAGAGGTATTCAAAATCATGACGGGTAGATAGGGAGAAATTGTTCCCATCGTTGGAAGGATCAAGAACCAGAGGGCACAGATTTCAGGTAATTAGCAAAAGAAGCAATGGCAACATGAGGAAAAGCTTTTTTACGCAGCAAGTGGTTAAGATCTGGAATGCACTGTCTAAAAGTGTGGTGGTGGTAAGTTCAACTGAGGCAATCGAGGAATTTGGATCATTATGTGAACAGGAAGTGTGTGCAGGGCAGTGATGAGAAAGGGGAGAAATGGCACTAAGTGAAATTGTTCTTTGAGGAAGCCAACACAAACACGATGTGTGAAATGGCTGCCACCTGTGCTGTAATTGTGCTATTCTAAGACTAAGATACCAAAGGGGTGGATTTTGATGGGTGAACTTGGTTACTAAGGATTGATGAGTTAGGTTATGGGGATTGGGATTTGATGGGGGAATTAGGCTACTAGGCATGGGCTTTGGATGGGAGCGTTGAGTTGCTGATGACAGGCTTCTGTGTTGGGCTTAATTTGGGAAGGCGAAAGCCATTGAGTTTGGACCCTGCCATAGCTCTGTTCCCTATCCACTGACTGTAACCCTCTCTCTGGCCACTATCTTAGGCTGAACCAGACCATTTGCAATCTTGGTGTCCCATTTGACCCTGAACATGGTTTCCATATCCTCTCCATCACTAAAATTGCTTACTGCTGAAAAAGAGACATGTCGAAGCTTTTTGTTTTACATGGACCAGGACACTTCGCAAGAATACTAATAAAAGAGGAAAGCAACAATTTATACTGTATGTGAAGAAAGTGCTAATTGGTTAGCAACTGGACTCTGGTAGAGGCATTGTCATGGAGAATGCACCATTGATGGTGACTGACAGTTAACTGCCAGGCATTATTTGACATTTAAACCAGGCAGCTTTACTGTGGTTGGTCAAGGCATTGCCCTGAGCAGTGAGTCAGCGAATAGTTGTCACTTGCTTTGTTTAGCTGAGACAGGTGCAATGTGTGTACATATTCTTCCTGTCTGCAAAGAACAGGGACCTGTGCATTAATATATGTAGCTTCCAGTACGCTGCAAGCCCGACTGATTATCTTAAATTGGACATCAGTGTAATTGTCAGCCTGTGCATTCTGTGCCCTTGCCACCCTCAGTGCTTCCTCCAAGTGGCGTTGAACATGGAGGAGTTCTGACTGATCAGGTGAGGGGGGTGGGGGCACAATATGTGGTAGTCAGGAAGTTTCCTTGCCCGTGGTTGACCTGATACCGTGGGTCTTCATGGGGTCTGGGGTCAATGTTGAGGACTGCCGACTGTATACCACCATGCCGCCACCTCTGGCGGGTCTGTCCTGCTGGTGGGACAGGACATACCGAGAGATGGTGATGGTGGTGTCTGAGTCATTGTCTGTCAGGTATAATTCGGTGAGTATGACTATGTTATGCTGTTCCATGACTAGTCTCTGGGACAGCTCTGCCAATTTTTGCACAAGCCCTTAGATGTTAGTAAGAAGGACTTTGCAGGGTTGACAGGGCTGGGTTTGCCCTTGGCGTCTCTGGTTCCTAGGTCAATGCCAGGTGGGTCCTTCCAGTTTCATTGGTTTTAGACCTCATAACAGTTTGATACAACTGAATTACTTGCGAGTTAATTTCAGAGGGCATTTAAGAGTCAACCACATTACTGTGGATTTGGAGTCCAGGTAAGGATGGCAGATTTCCTTCCCTAATGGGCATTGTTGAACCAGATGGGTTTTTACGACAATCAATTCATGGTTACCATTACTGAGACTAGCTTTTAATTCCATTGAATTTAAATTCCATCAGCTGCCAAAGAACATAAGAAATAGGAGCTGGAGTAGGCCATTTGGCCCCTTGAACCTGCACTGCCATTCAATAAGATTGAGAGAAAGCTGGCTAGAAATGTACCGTGGTGGGATTTGAACCGATGCCATCAGAGTATTGGCCTGGGCCTCTGGATTACTAGTCCAGTGGCATTACCACTATGCCACCACGTCCCCACTAAACATCTGGCCTTAATAAAAATGACCCAACTCTCTCTCTCATACATTCACTGGTACGTATGCACACATACACATGTGTTACAAAGTGGGAGGATAGATTAAGCAGTTTTCAAAGTCGAATGTTGATGACCTGGGTGGTTTCAGGCTAAGCTTGATGGTCCCTCTGGCTATGGTGTTGAGACCATTTGAAGATGTTGACGGATGATTCATTTTTTTAAGGCACCAGCTGCTGGCTTGATTCCTAAAACAATGCCCACGGTGTGTGGGTGGAGAGAGAGAGAATGCGCGACTCAGGATCTGTCATCTTCAACTCTTCTTCCATTCTGTGGCTTGGAAAAAAACAGCTTCTGAAACACAAAAGAAGCGGTTAGTTGGCTCATCACATGGTCCCCTCTCAGCAACTGACCAGTTACCCAAATGTGGTCATAGTAATTTGATTGCATGCCCATGGTGTATACATGATTAGATTATGGATGGACGGGTTTCTTTCTCAGCCAGAGTCCATATTCCGAAGTAATTATGTCAACTGTCTTGTTCCCCACGTAGTTGAATGTCTGAATGTCTTGTCAGTGGGTCAGGAGATAGGTCTTTGACATTTTTCTAAGGTGATTGTCTTTGATGGGTTCTTCTAGATAGGCTGTATCCATTTTAACGGCTTTGGAATGTGTAAGGTACAGTCATGCAAATGTTCAGCCATTTTAGAAACTGCTGTCTCCGTATTCAATACCTCCCTGGCCACAGGAGAGGTGCCAGAGGACAGCCAATGTGGTACCGTTATTCAAGAAGGGAGGAACGGATAAACCAGGCAGCTACAGGCCAGTCAGTCTGACCTCAGTGGTAGGGAAACTATTGAAGCAATTCTGAGGGACAGAATTAATCTACACTTGGAGAGACAGGGATTAATGAAGGACATTCAGCATGGTTTTGTTAAGGGGAGGTCGTGTCTGACCAATTTGATTGAATTTTTCGAAGAGGTGACCAGATGAGGACGATGCATTTGACGTAGTCTACTTGGACTTCAGCAAGGCTTTTGATAAGGTCCCGGGCGGGAGATTGATAACGAAGGTAAGAGCCCATGGGATCCAAGGCAATTTGGCAAATTGGATCCAGAATTGGCTGAGTGGCAGGAAACAGAGGGTGATGGTGGAGGGTGTTTTTGTGACTGGATGCCTCTGTCCAGTGGGGTTCCACAGGGATCGGTGTTGGGTCCCTTGGGTATTTGTGGTATATATAAACGATTTAGATTTGAATGTAGGAGGGTTAATCCGTAAATTCGCAGATGACACAAAAATTGATGGGGTGGTAAATAGTGAGGAGGATAGCCTTAGATTAGAAGGATACAGACATGCTGGTCAGATGGGCTGATCAGTAGCAAATGGAATTTAATCCGGATAAGTGTGAGGTGATGCACTTGGGCAGGACAAGCAAGGCACGGGAATGCACGATGAATGGTAGGACCCTAGGAAGTACTGAAGATCAGAGGGACCTTGGTGTGCAGGTCCACTGGTCCCTTAAGGCAGCAGGACAGGTAGATAAGGTGGTTAAGAAGGCATATGGGATACTTGCCTTTATTAGCTGAGGCATAAAATATAAGAGCAGGGAGGTTATGCTGGAACTGTATAAAACGCTGGTTAGGCCACAGCTAGATTATTTTTCCCTGGAGCAGAGGAGATTGAGGGGGGACATGATGGATGTGTATAAAATTATGAGGGGCATAAATAGGGTAGATAGGAAGGAACTTTTCCTCTTGGTGAAGGGATCAATAACCAGGGGGCATAAATGTAAGGTAAGGGGCAGGAGGTTTAGAGGGGATGTGAGGAAGAATTTTTTCACCCAGAGGGTGGTGGGAATCTGGAACTCACTGCCTGAAAGGGTGGTAGAGGCAGAAACCCTCATAACATTTAAGAAGTATTTGGATGTGCACTTGTGATGCCTATGAGCCTAGTGCTGGAAAATGGGATTAGAATAGTTAGGTACTTGTTTGACTCGATGGGCCGAAGGGCCTTTTTCTGTGCTGTATACCTCTATGACTCTGTCTTTTATTTTAATTATGTATTTTAAAACTCAGCTGGTGGTTTCAGCTGAATAATTAAATAGCCATTTTCAATGAAAAGCATGGCTTTATAGCACTCCCATGAAGTGCCTTGGGATGTTTTACTCTGTCAAAGATGCTGTTCAAGTGCAAGTTGTTGATGGAGAGTTAGGTTACCAGAAATAAGCTTAGTGGGAGAGTTAGAGTACTAAAGTTTTGATGGGCTGATTAATTATTTCTTGGCATTGATTTGTCTTGCATTGATCCTGAAGTTGACCACTCAAGCCCAGCATTTTTGCAGGGCATTGGTCCAAACCAGCCTCTGTTTTAAGTCATCAAAACTCAGTTTACTGAGTTTTATGGAGGCTGTATGAAGCAGGATATTCTTTTGCTGCCATAGGCATTCCTGGGTGAACTACCTACATGTGCAAAGCTCCCTCTCAGCTGTCCTTGGACTTTCTTTCTGATCTGGTGAAACAGTTTTCTATTTTTATGCTTTAGACTTCCTTGCACTAATTTGGCTTCTCTGTTTGACCATAGTCTCAGGAAACAGTTCCAAATCAAGGCCTGTGTGCTAGAAGGGGAAAAGGTATATACTCCTGATAATTCTAAGCTATTTGGATGATTCACATAGCTTTATCACAATAGCTTGGAAAAAGCTAGATAAATAAGAATAACAATTTGCATTTCTGTAACATCAGTAAGGCAGTTACATACATAGGATATACTGGACAGAAACATTCAGCCCAACCAATCCATGCGTTGCTTATGCTCCATTCGAGCCCCCTTCCATCTTCTCTCATCTAAATCAATCAGCGTAACCTCTCTTCCCTTCTCTTTCATATGCTTGTCTATCTTCCCCTTAAACACATCTATACTACTCACTTCAACCACTCCGTGTGATAGGGAGTCCCACATTCTCATCACTCTTTTGGTAAAGGATTTTGTTCTGAATTCCCTATTGGATTTCTTGGTGACGGTCTTATTTTGATGCTGTATAGTTAAGCCCTTCCCCACAAAAAGAAACCATTCTTTCTGTATGCACTCCATCATAGGCTTTCATAATTTGAAAGGTCTCTATTAGATCACCCATCAGCTGCTTTTTTTTTCAAAGAGAAAAAAGGCCCAGTCGCGTTATCAATCAAAGTTTGACACTAAGCCATATGAGGACAGGTGACCAAAAGTTTGATCAGACATTTGGGAGGCGGTGGCATAGTGGCATTGTGGCTGGACTAGTAGTCCAGAGACCCAGGGTAGTACTCTGGGGACCCGGGTTTGAATCCCATCAGGGTAGAATAAAAATCTGGAATTAAAAGAGCAATGAGACCATTGTTATTTGTCGTTGTTTGTCACCCACTCTACCCTTACCACCTAGCCAGGGGATCAACTCTGGTTCAATGAAGAGTGCAGGAGGACATGGCAGGAGCAGCACCACGCATACCTGAATATGAGGTGTCAATCTGATGAAGCTATAACACAGCACTACTTGCAGGCCAAACAGCATAAGCAGCATGTGATAGAGAGAGCTAAGCCGTTCCTCAACCACCAGATCAGATCTAAGCTCTGCAGTCCTGCCACATCGAGTCGTGAATAGTGGTGGACAATTAACCAGCTCACTAGAGGAGGCTCCACAATTATCCCCATTTTCAACGATGGGGGAGCCCAGCACTTCAGTGCAAAAGATAAGGCTAAAGCATTCACAACAATATTCAGCCATAAGTGCTGAGTGGATGATCCATCTCAGCCACCTTTGGAGGCCCCCAGAATCACAGCTGCCAGCCTTCAGCCAATTCAATTCACTCCGTGTGATATCACTGGATACTGCAAAGGCTATGGGCATCTACCCGGCGATGTAGAAAATTTCCTAGGTAAGCCCTGTCACACGCAGGACAAATCCAACCAGGCCAATCACTGCCCCATCAGGTGCTATCAAGCGGCACTTGCTTAGCACTAACCTCACTGGTGCTTGGTTTGGGTTCCGCCAGGGCCACTCAGCTCCTGATCTCATTACAGCCTTAGTTCAAACATGGACAGAAGAGCTGAACTCCAGAGGTGAGGTGAGAGTGACTGCCCTTGACGTCATAGCAGCATTTGACTGAGTGTGGCATCAAGGAGAATCGGGGTGGGGGGAGGGAAAACTCTCTGATGGCTGGAGTCATACTTAGCACAAAGGAAGATGGTTGTGATTGTCGGAGGTCAATCAATTCCGTTCCAGGACATCACTGCAGGAGTCCCTTAGGGTAGTGTCCTAGGCTCAACCATCTTTCAGCTGCTTCATCAATGACCTACCTTCCATTATAAGGTCAGAAGTGGGGAAGTTCATTGATGATTAAGCAATGTTCAGCACCGTTCACAACTCCTCGAATACTGAACCAGTCCATGTCCAAATGTAGCAAGACCTGGACGATATCCAGGCTTGGGCTGACAAGTGGCAAATAACATTCACACCACACAAGTGCCAGGCAGTGACCATCTCCCAACAAGAGAGGTTCTAACCATTGGCCCTTGACATCCAATTGTACAACCATCGCTGAATCCCCCACTATCAACATCTTGGGGCTTAACATTGACCAAAAACTGAACTGGACTAGCCATATAAATAGTGCGGCTACAAGAGCAAATCAGAGGCTAGGGATCCTGCAGTGAGTAACTCACCTGACTCCACAAAGCCATTCTACCATCTACAAGGCACAAGTCAGGAGTGTGATGGAATAGTCTCCACTTGCCTGGGTGAGTGCAGCGCCAACAACACTCAAAAAGCTTGTCAGCATCCAGGACGAAGCAACCCACTTGATTCGCACCACATCAGCAAACGTTCACTCCCTCCACCACTGACGCACAGTGGCACCAGTGTGTGCCATCTACAAGATGCACTGCAGGAACTCACCAAGGCTCCTTAGCACCTTCCAAACTTATGACACTGTCATCTAGATAGACAAGGGCAGCAGATACATGGCAACACCACCACCTGAAAGTTCCCCTTCAAGCCATGCACTGCTCTGACTTGGACATATCACTGTTCCATCACTCTCGCTTGATCAAAATCCTGGAACTCCCTCCCTAACAGCATTGTTGGTGTACCTACACCGCATGGACTGCAGCGGTTCAAGAAGGCAGCTCACCACCTCCTCCTCAAGGACAATTAGGGATGGGCAAATAAATGCTGCCCTACCCAGCAATGCTCACGTCCCATGAATTAATTTATTTTTAAAAATAGATTTTAAAGAGCATCTTAAAGGAGGAACAGCAGTGGAGATGCAGCAAGGTTTATGGGAAGAATTCCAGCTTAGGTCCTACTCAGCTATAATTGGTTGTGTGCCAGAAGCTAGGTTTGGAGAAGAGCAGAGATCGCTAAGGATTATAAGGCAGAAGGGGGTTACAGAGTTAGGGAACATAGAACATAAGAAATGGGAGCAGAAGTAGACAATACAGCCCATCAAGCTTGCTCCACCATTTGATACAATCATGACTGATCCTTGGCCTTAACTCTGCTTTCCTGTCTGCTCCCCATAATCCTTGATTTCCTGAGAGACCAAACATTTGACTCTCAGTTTCAAATATATTCAGTGATGGTGTACCCACAACCTTCTGGGCTGGAGAACTCCAAAGATTCGCAACTCCTTGAGTGAAGATATTTCTCCTTATCTCCCCTTCTCCTGAGACTGTGCCCCCATGTTCTAAATTCCTCAGCAAGGGGAGACAACCCCTGCATCTACCCTAATTTAAGCTCCTACTGCATCTTGTAAGTCTGAGAGAGGAGGTTTTCAGGCAGAGCAGAGTATCGCCAGCAACCTTTGGAGCCTGATGCATGATGTATTTTTGGATGATGTTGCCAAGGGCTGGCATGTAGATGAGAAATGGTGTTGCCAAGGTTTGATCCTCGGACTCCAGAGGTAATAGTGCAGAACCAGAAAGAGAAGCCGCTATAAGTGATTATCTGACTACAACTTGGAGTGTTATGGGTGGGGAGAGGTGATGGGATAACTTCCCCTTTTTCCCCGCGTCTCAGTTATTCGCAACAGAATGTGCTTTAGCGGGAGCATTTTAACCTTGTTGAGTGTTGATTTTTCAGTAATAAACACAAAGCAGGCTTTTGGACAAGTTTAAATCAACAGAAAGGATAAAGTTTATTCAGACAACACCCCGAAATGTGACTGCAATGAAACACATGCCCCTTTATGCACACAGACACACACAAGTAAAAATGAATTCTAGAGACAAAGCTTGCGTTAGGTTATTAACAGAATACAAAACAGCAAATTACATGGAAGAACAATCTTTTAGTGTGGCGAGCCTGATGAGTTCCCTCTCTCGGTTCTCTGAAGATAAGTGGAGGTTGCATTGTGTAATGTGACAGGATTAATTAATGACCTCAGAGTAAAGGCACCCCTAGGTAACAGACCCACAATCTGATTGAATTTTACATCAAGTTTGAAAGAAAGTGGGTCTAAGTCTAGTATTTCAAACTTAAATAAGGGCTGCTATGTGGGCATTAAAGTTGAGCTAGCTGAAGTGAATTGGGATACTAGGCTAGGGGATAGATCAATAGGGAAGCAGTGGTAGACATTTAAGGGGATATTTCAGAATAAGCTTATTCTTACGATAAAGAAAATTTCTAAGGGGAGGACCCACTATCAGTGGTTAACTAAAGTTAAGGAAAGCACCAAACTTGAGGAAAAAAGCACATAACTGCGTGAAGATGAGTGGCAGGTCAGATGATTGCTCAGAATATAACGAATGGCAACAAGAGAGAATTTGGCCATCAGCCCTTGATGTTCAATGGCATTACCATCACTGAATCCCCCACTATTAACATCCTGGGGGTTACCACTGACCAGAAAAGGAACTGGACTAGCCATATAAATAATGTGGCTACAAGAGCAGGTCAGAGGCTAGGAATCGTGTGGTGAGTAACTCACCTCCTGACTCCCCACAGCCTGTCCACCGTCTACAAGGCACAAGCCAGGAGTGCGATGGTATACTCCCCACTTGCCTGCATGAGTGCAGCTCCTACAACACGCAAGAAGCTTGACACTGTCCAGGGCAAGGCAGCCTGCTTGATTGGTACCACATCCATAAACATTCACTCCCTCCACTACAGTAGCAGCAATGTGTACCATCTACAAGAAGCACTGCAGGAATCCACCAAGGATTCTTGGACAGCATCTTCTAAACCCACGACCACTACCATCTAGAAGAACAAGGGCAGCAGATAGATGGGAACACCACCACCTGGAAGTTCCCCTGCAAGTGACTCACCATCCTGACTTGGAAATATATCGCTGTTCCTTCACTGTCGCTGGGCCAAAATCCTGGAATTCCCTTCCTAACAGTACTGTGGGTGTACCTACACCACAAGGACTGCAGCAGTTCAAGAAGGCAGCTCACCGCCACCTTCTCAAGGGCCACTAACTAGGGATGGGTAATAAATGCTGGCCCACATCCCGTGAATGTATTTTTTTAAATCAGGAGAGAGAAAAAAAAGAGTATGAGAGGAAACTAGCTAAAATATAAAAACAGAGTTTCTACAGGTATTTAAAAAAGAGTCAAGTGAGTGTTGGTCCTCTAGAGTGAGAGAATGGGGAGTTAATGGAAGATAATAAGGAAATGCCAGATGAACAAATATTTTGCTTCTGTCTTCACTACAGAAGATGCAGAAGACATTCCAGTAAAAGCTGTAAATCAGGAGATGGAAGGCAGAGGGGAAATTGGTGAAATTACAATCACTGGGGAAGTGGTAATGAGCAAACTGATGGAGCTGCGGGCTCCTGTTTGATGTAATTCTTAGGGTCTTAAAAGAGATGGCCAATGAGGTAGTAGATGCATTGGTGTTAATTTTCCAAAATTTGCAAGATTCTAGAAAGGTTCCATCAGATTGGAAAGTAGCAAATATAACTCTTCTATTCAAGAAGGGAGGGAGGCAGAAAACAGGAAACTGTAGGCCAGTTAGTTTGACATCTGTCATGGGGAAGGTGTTCGAATCGATCATAAAGAAAGTTATAGCTGGGCACTTAGAAAACTCGAGGTAATCGGGAAGAGTTAGCATGGTTTTGTGAAAGGGAAATCATGTTTCAACCAATTTATTGGAGTTCTTTTAAGGAGTGACGTGCCGTGGATAAAGGGGAGTCTGTAGATGTACCGTACTTGGATTTCCAGAAAGCATTTGACAAGGTGCCACATCAAAGGTTATTGCACATGGTGTAGTGGGTATGAAGCATGGATAGAGGATTGGCTGGCTGGCAGAAAACAGACTAGTCTTTTTCTGATTGGCAGGATAAGACGAGTGGAGTCCCGCAGGGGCCTGTGCTGGGGCCTCAGCTTTCTACAATTTATATCAATGACTTGATGAGGGGAGCAAAGGCATGGTAGCTAAATTTGCAGCTGACACAAAGATTGGTAGTAAAGTGTGTTGTGAAGAGGACATGAGGTTAAAAATGGATATAGATAGGTTGGGTGAGTGGGCAAAAATCTGACAGTTGGCATACAATGTAGGAAAATGTGAAGTTCACTTTGGCAGGAAGAATAAAAAAGAGCATTACTTAAACGGAGAACGACTACAGAATTCCGAAGTGCAGAGGGATCTTGGTGTTCTAGTACAAGAATCACAAAAAATTAGTATGCAGGTAAAGCAAGTAATCAAGAAGGCTAATGAAATGCGATCCTTTTACGTTCAATTCCCCTTGCAATAAATTAAGGAAGTTATGCTTCAGTTATACAGGGCATTGGTGAGACCACATCTGGAATACTGTGCAGCTTTGGCCTCATTTAAGGAAGGATGCAAAATGCGTTGGAGGCAGTTCAGAGGAGGTTTACTAGATTGCCTGGAATGAGTGGGTTGTCTTATGAAGAAAGGTTGGACAGATGGGGCTCATTTCCACTGGCGTTTAGAAGAGTGAGGGGCGACTTGATTGAAGTATATAAGATCCTGAATGCTCTTGACAAGGTGAATGTGGAAAGAATGTTTCCTCTTGTGGATGAGTCCAGAACTGGAGGGGGCAATGTTTTTAAATTAGGAGTTTTTTGGGACAGGGATGAGCAGAAATCTTTTCTGAGGGTCATGCGGCTTTGGAACTCTCCGCCTCAGAAGGCGGTTATTGAATGTTTTTAAGGCATTTTAAGGCGGAAGTAGATAGATTCTTGGTAGCCAAGGGAATTTAAGGTTATTGGGGGTAGATGGGAATGTGGAATTTAAAACACAGTCAGCGGAGCAGGCTTGAGGGGCTAAATGGCCTATTTCTGCTCCTTATTCGTACGTTTGTATGTCTCTGCCAACTCCCTGTAGAGATGGATCTTGTAGATGAAGGCAACTTAGTCCCTTTCTCACTGCTTGGGTTGACTGGTTGTTGGGCAGGGTTCTGTTCTTCTTGCTGAGATGGTCCCTCTTCCTATTGGTTTGTTGACTGACTTGTCCCTCCCTGGTTCTAGGAGTAAAAGGTTTGTGTTTTTTTTAATATATTTTATAGGATGTGGGTGTCACTCTGGGAATGATGGGCATGTATTTAGGACCCAGCAACCTATTTGAGGATTTTGGAGAGGAAAGTGAGGTTGGAGATAGTGGGAGTTTGAAAAGACAGAAGGATCTGCTGCTGCTTGTAGCCACTCCTGCCAGGAGATCTGCTGTCATGGTTGTCATGCTCATCTGTCTTGTGCTACCTTTACAGATCCACTGTCTGCAACTACTCTGTGACATCTGTCATCCAACTACGCCTATTTCAGCCCCTCTTTCTACTGCCCTCCACTTTGGCCTCTAGGAGAGATCTCTGTAGCTTTTCGGCTCTGATCAGATGGCTAAAATACTGACATTTTCTTTTCTTGGTGTCGCTTTTTAGAGTTCTTTTTGCTCTCGCTATTTCAAGCACCTGTTCGTTTGTCCTTTGGCCTCTATATGGAATTTTTAGCATACATCTTAGTAAAAGCATTTCAAAGGCCCTATTTTCTTCCACAGATCTTTACTTATTGTCCAGGTTTCTTTGGCATACAGGAAAGTGGATAGAATGCAGCATCTTATGAGTTTTCCCTTGTTATAAGCTTGTGTTTTCTTTTTAACATATCCTTCATCTTCACAAAATTACTTCTGGCGATCTCTATCCCCCTCTTAACTCCTGCATCATACCTGCCATTTTCTGTTATCATTTGCCGTAAATATAAGAACATAACATAAGAAATAGGAGCAGGAGTAGGCCATTCGGCCCCTCATGTCTGCCCCACCATTCAATAAGATCATGGCTGATCTGCCCCAGGTCTCAACTCCCATTTCAGGCCAGCTCCTCAACTCCCCAATATTTCAAAAATCTATCTACCTCCTCTTTAAATACTTTCAGTGATCTGGCCTCCACAACTCTCTGGGGTAGAGGATTCCAGATGTTCACTATCCTCTCAGAGAAGAAATTCCTTCGCATCTCAGTTTTAAATGAGCGTCCCCTTATTCTGTAACTGTCCCCTAGTTTGAGATTCCCCAAATAGTGGAAACATCTTCTCAATACCTTGTCAAACCCCCTCAGAGTCTTGTACGTTTCAATAAGATCACCCTCATTCTTCAAAACTCTAATGAATAAAGGCTTAACCTATTTAGCAGTTCTTGATAAGTCAACCACTTCATCCCAGGAATCAGCCTAGTGAATCTCTTGAACTGCATCCAATACCAGTGTATCCTTTCTTAAACATGAGACAAAAATTGTACACAGTACTCCAGGTGCGGCCTCACCAACACAAGAATCACAGAATCTCAGAATCACATAGTGCAGAAGAGGCCCATCAAGTCTGCACTGACACGTGAGAAACACCTGACCTACCTACCTAATCCCATTTACCAGCACTTGGCACGTCAAAACATTCAAGGCTATGGGCCAAGTGCTCATCCAGGTACTTTTTAAAGGATGTGAGGCAACCTGCCTACACACCCTCTCAGACAGCGCATTCCAGACTGTCACCACCCTCTGGGTAAAAAAAAAAGTTTTTCCTCACATCCCCCCTAAACTTCCGGCCCCTCACCTTGAACTTATGTCCCCTCGTGACTGATCCTTCAACTGAGGGGAACAGCTGCTCCCTATCCATCCTGTCCACGCCCCTCATAATCTTGTACACTTCGATCAGGTCGCCCCTCAGTCTTCTCTGCTCTAACGTAAACAACCCAAGTCTATCCAACCTCATTTCATAACTTAAATTTTTCATCCCAGGCAACATCCTGGTGAATCTCCTCTGCACCCCCTCCAGTGCAATCACATCCTTCCTATAATGTGGCGACCAGAATTGCACACAGTACTCCAACTGTGACCTCACCAAGGTTCTATACAGCTCCAACATGACCTCCCTACTTTTGTAATCTATGCCTCGATTAATAAAGGCAAATGTCCCATATGCCCTTTTCACCACTCCACTAACATGCCCCTCCACCTTCAGAGAACTATTGACACGCATGCCAAGCTCCCTTTGTTCCTTAGAACTTCCTAGTGTCGTGCTGTTCATTGAATACTTCCTTGTCAAATTACTCCTTCCAAAGTGTATCACCTCACACTTTTTCAGGGTTAAATTCCATTTGACCATCCCGTCTATATCTCCCTGTAGCCCAAGACACTCAACCTCACTGTTAACCACCCGGCCAATCTTTGTGTCTTCCACAAATTTACTAATCCTACCCCCTACATAGTCATCTATGTCGTTTATATAAATGACAAATAATAGGGGACCGAGCACAGATCCCTGTGGTATGCCACTGGACACTGATTTCCAGTCACTAAAGCAGCCTTCTGTCATCACCCTCTGTCTCTGACAACTAAGCCAATTTTGAATCCACCTTATCAAATTACCCTGTATCCCATGTGCATTTGCCTTCTTTATAAGTCTCCCATGTGGGACCTTGTCGCAGGCTTTGCTGAAATCCATATAAACTACATCAACTGCACTACCCTCATCCACACACCTGGTCACCTCCTCAAAAAATTCAATCAAATTTGTTAGGCATGACCTCCCTCAGACGAAGCCATGCTGACTATCCCTGATCAAAGCTCGCTTCTCCAAATAGAGATAGATTCTCTCCTTCAGAATTTTCTCCGAGACTTCCCTATTTTTAAACTCCAACCCCCTAGCAACACAAGCCAAAATTCCATTTGCCGCCTTAATTACTTGCTGCACCAGCATGCTAACTTTGTGTTTCATGCGCAAAAACACCCAGATCTCCCTTTGCTGCACTTTGTTTGGAGTGTGTCTCCATTTAAAAAATAGCCTGCCTTTTGATTCTTCCTACCACAGTGCATGACCTTGCACCTTCCTACATGAAACTCCATCTGCCAAGTTTTTGCCCACTCACTCAACCTGTCTGTAACCGCTTGCAGATTCCTTCTGTCCTCATCACAACATGTCCTCCCACCTATTTTTGTATTGTCAGCAAATTTGGATACATTACACTGTGCCCCCCTCCTCCAAGTCACTAATATAGACAGTAAATAATTGAGGCCCTAGGATTGATCCTGGTGGCACTCCACTAGTTACATCTTTCCCACCTGAAAAAGACCTATCTTCTGTGTGTTAACCAAGCCTCAATCCATACTAATGCATTACCCACAATACCGTAAACTCTTATCTTGTGCATTATTCTTTTACATGGCACCTTATCGAATACCTTCTGGAAATCCATATACACTACATCTACCGGTTCCCCTTTAGCAACACTGCTTGATATATCCTCAAAGAACTAGCAAATTTGTCAAACATGATTTCCCTGTCACAAAACCATGTCGACTGATTGTGTTAAGCTTTTCTAAATGTCCTGCTATTTCTTCCTTAATAACGGACTCTAGCATTTTCCCAATGACAGGTGTTAGGCTGACTGGCCTATAGTTTCCTGCTTTTTGTCTCCCTCCCTTCTTGAGCAGGGGCATCACATTAGCAGTTTTCCAATCTGTTGGGACCCTCCCGGAATCCAGAGAGTTCTGGAATATTTCGACCAAAACCTCCACTATCTCTGCAGCCGCTATATGAATTATCTACTTGTTCCAGTGTAGCACTATCCACTTCAACCTGGTTTTAATGTATTCCTTCTAACTACCATTGTTTTTGTCTTTTTGGTGTTCATAGTCAATCTGCATTCAAACTTCTAGATTTTACTTAATCTACAATATTTTGTAGGGCTTCTTCTGATTCTGCAAGTAGCGCTGTGTTGTCAGCTTACTGCAAGTTTATGTCCTTGCCTTCAATTTTTACCCCTGGAAATATATCTAATTCTCTGAATATTTGTTGTGTACAGATTGAGTAATTTTAGCAACATTGCACAGCCTTTTTGTACTCTTCTCCTCACTTGAAACATATCAGATTGTCCCTCTTCTAGCCTGTTGCTTGATATGTTGTCCTCCTCTGAGCTGTGAATAAATCTCACATCTTTACTGTCAATATCACATTTCAGAAGCACACCTATTAACCTTTGGTGATAAACACTATCAAATGCTTTTTTGTAGTCTGTGAAGCATATTGAAATATTCTTGTTTATTTCTAAATGTAGATGGATCAAGGCTGGATTTTTGAGGAGAGGGCTGGTGATGGTAAATTTGAAGGAGATTGAAACTGTACCTAAGAAGAGGGAACTGTTAACAATATTACATAAACTTGGATAGAATATCCAGCACAGAAGCAGGACATTCAGCTTAACCAGTTCATGTTGGCTTATGTGCTGCACTCAAACCTCTTTTTATCTTTTCTCCTCGAATTCTATCAGCATAATTGTCTATTCCCTTCTCACTCATGCTTATCTAGCCTTCATTTAAATGCATCAAATATTTGCTTCAGCTATTTCCTATGGTATGAGTTCCACGTTCTTAGCACCCTTTGAGTAACAACATTTCTTCTGACTTCCTTATTTGATTTCTTGGTGACTATGTTATATTGATGGTCTCTAGTTTTACTCTTCCTCACAAGTAGAAAGAAAGAAACTTGCATTTATGTAGCCCTTTTCATGACCACTGGATGACTCAGTGCTTTCCAGCCAATGAAGTCCTTTTGAACTTTGATATTGTAGGAAATGTGGCAGCCAATTTGCATACACAAACTCTCAAACAGATAATAACCAGATTGTTTGTTTGTTTTCGTGATGTTGGTTGAGGAATAAATTTTATTTAGTTGAGCAAGATTTTCTTTTTTGAAGTCTATGTTGCCTATCATTATTAGATTGTTGGTTTCTGGATTTTTTTTCTATCTAGTGGAGATTCCCATTATTTTACCTACTGTCAATGTAAAGCTGACTGGGCTATAGTTCCCTGGACATATTTGTTCTGAAATACAATGTTAGCTATCCGCCTTTTCTTTGATACTACACCTATTTCTCTCAAAATATTAATATGCATAATGTATCTGCTACCTCCAATTCTTTTGAAATGTACGAATCCATCTGGACCAAGAGTTTTATGCTGTTTGAATTTGATTGGTTTATTTAATATTTCTCTTTAAATTTTAGTCTTGCACCTAGGAACCCTCTATCTCTTACCAACTTGGCTATCCCAGAAGTCCAACTCATGTTAATGGAGTCCTTCACTTATCTAAGGATTTAAAACCCCTTTAGACATTGCAGAGAATGCCAACTGCTTGAAAGAAACGTTTCTTGCAGCCAGCTTGTTCTAAACTGAACTGCTTGAAAGATCCGCACACAGGAATCTACTTCCCCCATGTAATTACTTATTGTCTACCCTTTGATTTATTGTTTATCTCCCAGGTAGCTTGGTCACATGATTAGTTACTGGAAGCAAGTTGCCTTTTATAATAAATCATCTTCCAGATAAACCTAGTTCTTAAAGGGCCCACCACCCCAACAAACTGTAGGTTTTTCCTCCAAAAGCATATGGGCCATCATACCTCTGCTCTCTTAGGCTCAGGGAACACAGGTGTGAACGTATATGGTATACAAGTTTAGCTGTTCACCATATGATCTAGCTGGAACACAAAGCACCAATGGGTCCTGCTCTCATCTGTAAAACTGCTTACTATTCTAGGATCACCTGGAATGCAAAGATAACCCCCAGCTTCTCCACTATAAACCACCTCCTTAAACCTATTATTCCCTGGACATATTTGTTCTTAAATACAATGTTAGCTATCTGCCTGTTCTTTGATACCATACCTATTTCTCTCAAAATATTAATATACATAATATCTCTGCTACCTCCGATTCTTTTAAAATTTACTAATCCATCTGGACCAAGGGTTTTATCCTATTTGAATTTGATTTGTTTATTCAATATTTCTCTCTTAATTATAGATGTGCTCCATGATTTCTAATCTCATCTTCCAATGTCATGTCAACCTGATCATGTCTCCTGCCTCTTCCACCCTCATCTCCAACTGCGAGGAGCTGATGGACTTTTATAGCATAAATATGGACTTTTGTAACATAAAGACCAATTTTTCAGTTGTCTCTGCTACTTCTCTTTGTTCCCCTAGTCCACTGGGCCAAACTTCCCTTAAGGTCTCCCTACCCTAACCATGAACTCGCATCTTACTAGAATTTCTCTACTTCCAATCATGTCTTCTCCTACTTCATCTCTTTCATCAGATCCACCTCCTGTTCCTTTGACCCTGCTCTCATCAAACTGCTGACCACTCAATCTCCCTTCCTGGTCCCCATGATGGCTGATATTAAAGAAGTCAAAAACTTGGAAGGCGAAAGGAGCATAAAACAAACTATTATTCTGCAGGTCCACCAATTGCAAAAAAAAATGGAAAGTCAAAATAAGATTGGGTTATTAAGGGATGGCCAAGATAAAGCAAAATAATTAATATTTCTATCATTTCACTATTAAATAATTATTTTGCTTTTGTATTTACCAGTGAGGCTCTAGAGTTAAAGACCATTGAAACCAGGAGAGTTCTGACCCTAAGCGGTTATACTTAAGACACTAGCAATGTCTGTGTTAAATGGACAGTCTACAACCGTGGTTAGAGGAAATTTGAAGGGACAACCTTGTCAGAAGTAAGCAGAAGGTCCAAGAAATCTCGACCACCCTTCTACAAATCTTTGAAACAGTACTGTCGATAATCTTCCAATTTCTGATAAGTATGTGACTTGAAATTTTTGGAGATGTAAGGTGAAGAAAATTTGAGTTAAGTTTGGTTTAGAGTATGAGTAACTGTGTTCCATGTACTTTAATACCTTTAACATAACTGACTTTTTAAGAGTGTAATTATTAGTATTCGCATTCTTTGATTTTTGTGTAGTAAAATTCTTTCGTTTTAAACAGTGAATCATGTGGCTTTATTCTTTTAATAAGTGCCTGGGTTTTCGCTTTTTCCGGAGCCCCACTCTGGCATGGCAGTCTCTGCCGCGTTTGCTGCTGAGGAAAACAATGGGCTGAGATGGGTGAATGATTTGCTGGCCTCTGTTTCCTCTGGGGCTTCCTCTGGCCAGCTGTCTTTTCATTTCTTCCTGCCACTTCCAATGTCCTTCGAAGCAGTCAGCCCCCAGAGCTCCTGGCCATTAGCGACTGTCTCCCAGTTGTCAGTGTCAATGTTCACCACCTTCATCTCGTTAACTGTTACCCTTGTAACGGCGGTATGGACTGCATACCGCCTGGTTGTGACCCAGTGGCTAATTCACCATACAGAAGGCCTTTGGGCACACAGCCATCATCCATCTGATGAACGTGGCCAAGTCAATGTAGGCATTGTTGGCATAGCAATGAGCTGATGGATTAGCACACTCCAGGACCTTTGAGTTGGTGACCTTGCCAAGAGATGCCAGTGATACATCTGAGACAGTGAAGGTGGAAACAATTCAGCCTTTTCTCCTGTCTAGCATATGTTGTCCAGGCCTCACCACTAGAGGCGAGCGCTGAGGACACAGGCTGGTAGACTTGCAGCTTGGTAGTCTCAGTCAGATTGTTGTTGTCCCACACACACTTACTCAGCTTGGGCATAGCAGCTGCAGCTTTTGCGATGTGTCGATTTCATCAAGTGCCATGAGCAAAGCTCCAGGTGCTGATGTTATACTACCTGAATGCATCAAGGACAGGAAACTAGCACTCCTGCAGCAACTGGACAAAGTTCTGTCTCTGGAGGGTGGGTGCAATGCCCCAAGATATGCTTAATGCAAAGATTGTGACCCTGTACAAGAGCAAGGGCAACTGCAGCGGTTATAACAAGTTTTGAGGTACTCCCTGCTGAGCATCATGGGAAAAATATTTGCACAAGTTGATCCTGTCAGACTGCAGATCTTGGCTGAATACATCTATCCCAAATCTCAGTATGGTCTCAGAACTGGAAGATCTACAATTGACATGATCTTCTCAGTCCGGCAGCTACAAGAGAATTACTGTGAACAAAGAAGACCACTTTATATTTCCTTCATTGATCTCACCAAGACATTCAACCACGTGAGCAGAGGTAGTCTATTTAAGCTGCTGGAGAAACTTGGCTGCCGTTGAAGCTGCTCAATGTCTTTTTCCACGACAACACGATGAGTGAGGTCAGCTATGATGGGGCAATATCAGATCCCTTTGAGATCCATAGTGGAGTGGAACAGGGTTGTGTTCTGGCATCGACACTCTTTGGCATATTCCCTTTGCTGCTGTTGTTTGCTTTCAGATCATCTACAGAGGGTTTATTTACATGCCAATGCCAACGGAAAGCTATTCAGCCTTGTCTGCCTAAGCCCCGAGACAAGGGCACAAGTCCTCATCAGACAGTTGCTCTGCGCTGATGATGCCACACTTAAGTTCCATACTGAGGAATACCTGCAGTGACAAATGGAGAGACTCGCGTGTAAAGAGTTTAGTTTGACCATCAGCATCAGGAAAAAGGGCGTCATGGTCCAGGATGTTGACATACCACCACCTATCAGCATTGACCATGTGATGCTAGAGATTGTTCATAGCTTCACATATGTAGGCTGCACAATCACCAGCGAACTGTCATTACAAATAAATTAATTAATCAAATTAATTATAGTGTTTGAAAAATTAATTGTAATTTGAGTTTGGCAACTTTGATTTAAGAGGCATGGAATGTAATTGTTTAGTCTGTGTTGAGAGAAGATTTCATCTTTCTTGCATGCCCAATCCCAAACTTTTTTGGGTCTATTAGCGAATTGTTGTTTGGGTGTTGGGTGAAACTGGTTATTGTCTCAAGTGAATGATGGGCCATTTTCAAGTGTAGAAGTAATAAAGTCACTTGAAGTAACACTTGCTCAATATTTTGGGCTGAGTGAGTGACTTTTGCATACTGTTAGTGCGGTTACAGGATAGGGTATAACAACTGATGCTGCAATTCCTTTCAAAAAACAAGCAATGAATCTGACGCGCAGCTTGTGACATTGTGTGCATGCATGCATAAATGCGTGACAGTTGTGTTTAACATTCTTGGTGCAACTAAAGCTGAACCTCAGGCTCACATTCAGTGAGCTCAAACCACATGAGCAGCTCAGCAGAAGGAAGAGCGAGAACAAGGTGGGTCAGCAGCTCAGTCAGATTTGCATCACCCAAACCTAGATCAATTTAACCGAACCATACAATTCGTGTTTCCTCATCTGAACCATGTGATTTCGAGGCAGTTTTCACTAATGTCTTGTTTGCTGATGTAAGTGACTATAATTTGAAAATTTTGTTTATTGAATATGAAACACTTGAGATGTAGGAAGGTGGTGTAAAATTGTTCCTGCATTTGTTGATCAGATTTTAAAGAAAGGCTTGCATTTACGTGTTGCCTTTTATGACCTCTGGACAGGCCAAAGTACTTTAAGCCAACTGAAGTATATAAGTGTAGCAAAAGTGAGTCAGTTTGCACACAGCAAGGCCCTACAGACAACAATGTGATAACAGATAATCTGTTTTTAATTATAAAAGCAAAAAACTGCGGATGCTACAAATCCAAAACAAAAATAAGAATACCTGGAAAAACTCAGCAGGTCTGACAGCATCTGCGGAGAGGAATACAGTTAACGTTTCGAGTCCATATGACTCTTCAACAGAACTAAGGAAAAATAGAAAAGAGATGAAATATAAGCTGGTTTAAGGGGGGGTGGGACAGGTAGAGCTGGATAGAGGGCCAGTGATAGGTGGAGATAACCAAAAGATATCACAGACAGAAGGACGAAGAGGTGTAGAATGTGTATTTTGAGGGTTAAATATTGGACACCAAAGGAGAACTTCTTTAATTTGCTCATGGAAAGACCATTTATTTATTATCTATTCCTAATTACTCTTGAGAAGGTGGTGGTGAGCTGCTACATTGCACTGTTGCAGTCAATGTGGTGTAAGTATACCCACATTTGCTGTTATGTAGGGAGTTCCAGGATTTTGACCCAAAATTTTTGATGTCCATACTCTTCTTTGCAGTAATACCATGATCTCCACCTCCAGGCCTGGTCTTGATTTATTGTCTCATCTGAAAGTCGGCTCAGTTGTTAACTCTCTCCCTTCGGAGTGAGAACACAGTTCAAGGCCCAATCTAGGCGCTAGAGAGCATAACCCATAAGAAAAATACTGCGGAGGCTGGAAACCTGGAATAAAAACAAAGTGCTAGAAATACTCTGGTCTGGCAGCATCTGGGGAAAGAGAAACAGAGGTAGCATTTCAGGTTCTGATGAAAGGTCACGACCTGAAATGTTAATTCTGCTTCTCTCCCCCCTGATGCTGCCAGACCTGCTGAGTATTTCCAGCATTTTCTGTTTTTATACTGCAGAATATAATCTAGACTGACATTTTAATGCAGCACTGAGGGAATGCAGAATAGTCAAATGCGCCATCTTTCGGTTTAGACATTAAACTGGCCTATTTGTCTCTTGGGTAAAAGATCTCATGGCAATGACAGCAGCATCTGATAAAAGCTGGGCGATTTCCCCAGTAATGTCACCATATGAGGGAAGTATCATCACCACGTAGGTGAAGATGGTGGTGTAGTGGTAATGTCACTGGACTAGTAATCCAGGGGCGCAGGTTAATGTTCTGGGGACACGGGTTCAAATTCCACCATGGCAGCTGGTGGAATTTAAATTCAATTAATAAATCTGGAATTGAAAGCTAGCCTCAGTAAAGCCCATCTGCTTCACTAATGTCCTTTAGGGAAGGAAATCTGCCATCCTTGCCTGGCCTGGCCTATGTGACTCCAGACCCAAAATAATGTGGTTGACTCTAAATTACCCTCTGAAATGGCCTAGCAAGCCACTCCGTTCCAAGGCAGTTAGGGATACGCACACATCCCATGAAATAATAAATTTATATAATATGCAACTAAATTGATGCTGGGGGATACACCAGAATTACTAAAATTGACAACACAAATTGACCCCACACTTCGTTCTCTCTTACCATGATTGATTGGATCTTAAGACAGTAGCACTGAAACAACACATTTGCTTCCTTGCATCCACTTATATTGTGTACTGTGGCTGATTCTGACAGTCACAACCAGGGTGACCAACTCTGAGGAAGTAAAATAAGGAACACTTTGCCAACGAGGGGTGTTGGTAGAACCTGAGACAGGGAGAGTGGTGGCGAAATAGTGGGGGCTGGGTGTTAGGCCCCTTGCAACATTCTACATTAACTGCAATCTGCCTTCTCAACACGCTCTGCCCCCTATCTCACACCCACACACCCATCTTCCTAACTCCCCCACTAACTCAGCAGCCTCTCTCCCCAAACCTTTCCCTCGGACTGCTGGCTGACGGCGTTCACACCCAAGCCCGAGACACAGGCCTGCCTGAGACTCAGGCCTGCTTGACAGCCATGATCTAATTGAATTGTGGAATGGGCTCAGCTGAATTTGTTCCTTTTGTTCCTATGTCTGCACAATTACTTCATGACACAGTTTCACAGTGTTGTAGATGCCTGGAGCAGATCAGCATAGGATCACAAGACCCAATCGTTGCAAGAGATTCTACAAGAGCTTCTACGGGTACATAAAAAGAAAGAGAGCAGCTAATGTGAGCGTGGGACCCTTGAAGGATGTGACTGGACAATTGATAATGGGGAACTGGGAAATGGCACATAATTTAAACCAATATTTTGCATCGGCCATCACAGTGGAGGACGCTATAAATATCCCAAAGATGTCAGATAAACAAGGAGCTAATGGGAGGAAAGGTCTTGTGACAGTCATGAGGGGAAAAATATTTAACCAACTAAGGGGCCTAAAGGCAGATAAATCGCCAGGACCTAATGGCCTGCATCCAAGGAGTTTAAAGGAAGTGGCTGCAGAGATAGTGGAGGCATTGGTCAAAATATTCCAGAATTCTCTGGATTCCGGGAGGGTCCCAGCAGATTGGAAAACTGCTAATGTGATGCCTCTGTTCAAGAAGGGAGGGAGACAAAAAGCAGGGAACTATAGGCCAGTCAGCCTAACACCTGTTGTTTGGAAAATGCTAGAATCCATTATTAAGGGAGAAATAGGACATTTAGAAAAGCTTAACGCAATCAAACAGAGTCAACATGGTTTTGTGAAAGGGAAATCATGTTTGACAAATTTGCTAGAGTTCTTTGAGGATATAACAAGCAGAGTTGATAAAGGGGAACCAGTAGATGTAGTGTATTTGGATTTCTAGAAGGCATTCCATAAGGTGCCACATAAAAGGTTATTGCACAAGATAGGAGCCCATGGTATTGGGGGTAATGTATTAGCATAGATTGAGCACTGGTTAACACACAAGACAGAGTCGGGATTAATGGGTCTTTTTCAGGTTGGAAAGACTTAATTAGTGGAGTGCCACAAGGATCAATCCTAGGGCCTCAATTATTTACTACCTATATTAATGACTTGGAGGAGGGGGCAGTGTGTAATGTATCCACATTTGCTGACGATACAAAAATAGGTGGGAGGGCATGTTGTGACGAGAACATAAGGAATTTGCAAGGGGACATAGGCTAAATGATTGGGCAAAAACTTGGCAGATAGAGTTTAATATAGGAAAGTGTGAGGTCATGCACTTTGGTGGGAAGAATCAAAAGGCAGACTATTATGTAAATGGAGGGAGACTATAAAAAAGTTCTCCACAGAGAGATCTGGGTGTTCTTGTGCATGAAGCACAAAAACTTAGCATGCAGGTGCAGCAAGTAATCATGAAGGCAAATGGAATTTTGGCCTGTATTGCTAGGGGGTTGGAGTTTAAAAATAGGGAAGTCTTTTTACAACTGTACAGGGTGTTGGTGAGGCTGCGTCTGGAGCACTGAGTACAGTTTTGGTCCTGTATTTAAGGGATATTGGAGACAGTTCAAAAGAGATTCACTAGGCTGATTCCTGGGTTGAAGGGGTTGACTTATCAAGAATGGCTAAACAGGTTAGGCCTTTATTCATTAGAGTTTAGAAGAATGAGGGTGATCTTATTGAAACGTACAAGAACCTGAGGGGGCTTGACAGGGTAGATGTTGAGAAGATGTTTCCACTCATGGGGGAATCTCAAACTAGGGGTCATAGTTACAGAATAAGGGAACACTCATTTAAAACTGAGATGTGAAGTAATTTCTTCTCTAAGGGTAGTAAATGTCTGGAACTCTCTACCCCAGAGAGTTGTGGAGTCTAGATCACAAAGTATTTAAAGAGGTACATAGATAGATTTTTAAAATATCAAGGAGTTGAGGGCTATGAGGGGTTGGCACAAAAGAGGAGTTGAGGCCTGGGGCAGATCAGCCATGATCTTATTAAATGGTGGGGCAGGCTTGAGGGGCCAAATGGCCTACTCCTGCTCCTATTTTTAATATTCTAATGGTGTTAGAATTCTGGGTTCATCTCCATTATACTTAGGCGCCATCAAATGCATCAAAGCTGAGTTTCCACTATCCAATTCCTACAAATAAATATACCTAGAGCTTGTTCTCAGCATCCTGCCAAATAAAGTTAATTTTTCTGCCACTTGCATGGAATCTCTCTTTAAAATTAAGAACATAAAAAATAGGAGCAGGAATAGACCATAAGGCCTGTCAAGCCTGCTCTGTCATTCAGTATGACAATGGCTGATCTTGGGCTTGAACTCCACTTTTCCGCCTGCTCCCCATATCCCTTGATTCCCTGAGAGACCAAAAATCTGTATATCTCAGCCTTGAATATATTCAGAAATGGCGCATCCACAGCTCTCTCAGGTAGAGAATTCCAAAGATTCATAATCCTTTGAGTGAAGAATTTCACCTCATCTCTGTTTTAAACCCTTATTCTAAGATTTGGCCCCCATGTTCCAGGTTCCCCAGCCAGGGGAAACAACCTCTCAGTAGACACTGTCAAGCCCCTTCAGAATTCTGTATGTTTCAAATTATATCACCTCTTATTCTTCTTAGCTCCAGGGAATATAGACCCAGCTTACTCACCCTCTCATCATAGGGCAACCCTCTCATCCCAGGGACCAATCTCGTGAACCTTTGCTGTACCCTCTCCAATTCAAGTCTTTTCCTTCTTTAAATATGGAGACTAAAATTGCTCACAGTTTAGCCTCTACAAAGCGCCTTACAATTGTAGCAAGAGTTCCTTATTCTTGTACTTCAAACTGCTTGCAATTAATGCCAACAGCCGTTTACATTCCTAATTGCTTGCTGTACCTGCATGCTAACTTTGTGTTCCTTGTAAGAGTACACCCAAGTCTCTCTGAACATCAACATTTTCAAGTCTTTTGTCTTTTAAAAATGATTCTGCTTTTTTATTGTTATGACCAAAGTAAGAAACCTCATTAACCTCCTGTTGCCCACTCACTTAACCTTTGCAGCCTCTTTGTGTCTTCCTTCCAGCTTACAATCCTATCTAGCTATTTATCATGAACAAATATCAATGGTGATGATGATGACTTTGAAAGTCTGGCTGCTGTAGATTTATTAAGTTTTTCAAAAATAATAGAGGGAGAAAATAAACTTAGATGGTAAACTAGCAAGTAATATAAAAATGGACAGTAAGAGCTTCTTTAAATATATAAAAAGGAAGAGACCCCTTAGGTAATGAGACTGGGGCAATAATAATGGGGAAACCAGGAAATGGCAGAGGAGTTGGATAAATACTTTGCATCAGTCTTCACTGTAGAAGACACTAATAGCATACAGAAAATATTAAATAATCGTGGGGCAAAAGAGGGGGAGGAAATAAATACAATTACTATCACTTGAGAAAAAGTACGTGGGAAACTAATGGGACTAAAGACCAATAAGTCACCTGGACCTGATGGGCTGCATCCTCGGATATTAAAGGAAGTAGCTACAGAGATATTGGATGCACTGGTAGCAATCTTCCAAGAATCCTTAGATTCTGAAAAGTCCCAGAAGATTGGAAAACTGCCAATGTAACACCCTTATTCAAAAAGGGAGGGAGACAAAAAAACAGGTAACTATAAGCAAGTTAGTTTAACATCTGTCATTGGGAAAATTGTTGGAGTCTTTTATAAAGGATGTAATAGAGCATTTAGAAATGCATAATATAATCAAGCAGAACCAGCATGGCTTCATGAAGGGGAAATCATGCCTGACAAATTTATTAGAATTCTTTGAGGAGGTAACAAGTAGGATAGATAAAGGGGAACAGGTAGATGTAATATATTTGGATTTCCAAAAGGTGTTTGATAAGGTACCACACATAAGGCTACTTAATAAGATAAGAGCCCTTGATATTGTGGGTAGTATATTAGCATGGATAGAGAACTGGCTAACTAATAGAAGACAGAGTTGGGACATGGGGAGCATTTTCAAGATGGCAACCTGTAACCAGTGGAGTGCCACAGGGATCAGTGCTGGGGCCACAATTATATACAATATATATTAATGACTTGGATGAGGGAAATGAATGCACTATCGCCAAGGTTGGGGATGACACAAAAATCGGTGGGAAGGCAAGTAGTGAGGATGACATCACTCTGTAGAGGGATATAGACAGTTTAAGTGAGTGGGCAAAAACGTGGCAGATGGAATATAATGTGGAAAAGTATGAGGTTATGCACTTTGGCAGGAAGAATAGAGGAGCTGAAATTATTTAAATGGAGACAGACTGTAGAAAGCTGCAGCACAGAGGGATTTGGGGGTTCTCAGTGCATGAATCTTGAAAAGCTAGCATACAAGTTCAACAAGTAATAGGTAAGGCAAATGGAATGTTTGCCTTTATTTCAAAAGGAATGGAGTATAAAAATAGGGAAGTCTTGCTAAAACTATACAAGGCACTAGTTAGACCACACCTAGAATACTGTGAACAGTTTTGGTCCCCTTATCTAAGGAAAGATATACTGGCATTGGAGGCAGTCCAGAGGGGGTTCGCTAGGTTGATCCCTGGGATGAAGGGATTTTCTTATGAGGAGAGGTTGAGTCGGTTGGGCCTGTAATCATTGGAGTTTAGAAGAATGAGAAGCGACCTTATTGAAACATATAAGATCCTTAGGGGGCTTGACAAGGCAGATGTTGAGACTTGTGGGAGAGTCTAGGACCAGAGGGCATAATCTCAGAGTAAGGGGGCACCCATTTAAAACAGAGATGAGGAGGAATTTCTTCTCTCAGAGGGTAGTCAATCTGTGGAATTCTTTACCGCAGAGGGCTGTAGAGGCTGGGTTGTTAAGTATATTCAAGGCTGAGATAGCTTTTTAATCAGTAAGGGAATCAAGGGTTGTGGGGAAAAGACAGGAAAGTAGTTAAGGATTATCAGATCAGCCATGATCTCATTGAATGGCGGAGCAGAATCGATGGGCTGAATGGCCTGCTTCTGCTTCTTTGTCTTATGGTCTTTGAAACTTGTTGGATGTGTCCTCTTGTGAACCCTCCCATTGTTTCCAATTTCTGTCCCATTTCTAACCTTGCTTTCTTTCCTTAACATCTGTAAACATTGCTGACACTCAACATGAAGCTCATCTCCTCATTTTCTATTTAAAATCCCTTTCTGAAGTTTCTGTCCTGCCCAGAGCATAGTCTGCCCTAGTCAGCAGACTAGGCATTATCCCTCCTTGTCCTCTGCTTCTCTACTATATTTAACAAGGTCAGCCTCTCCATTGCTTCTGTTCTGTGGTCTGTGTTGGAATTGCCTAATCCTCTCTATTCCCACAGAGATGGCACATTTCAACAGTGACTACTCTTCAAAAATGCTTAATGGGAACGCTGCCACCTGCAAGGCCCCTCCAAGCCACACACCATCCTGATGTGAACTATATCGTTGTTCTTTCACTGTCCCTGGGTTAAACTCCTGGAATTCCCTCCCTTACAGCACAGTGAGTGTACCTACACTAGATGGACTGCAACAGTTCAAGAGGGCAGCTCACCACCAACTTCTCAAGGGCAATTAGGAATATGCAACAATTACTGGTCTAATCAGCAATGCTCACATCCCATGAAATAAAATAGCTGAGAAGGACTTTGGGCATTTTGATGTAATGAAATGCTCTATATTCTTTCATTCAACCAAGTGGGATGGGAGTGGGGTTGGTGGTGGGGGTTGGGGGGCAGGTGTGACAGGTTGGGAAGGCAGGGTGGTGAAAAGGAGGAGGACCCATTAAATTGCATTCAACAAGAGACTCAAATGGGGTTGAAACTAGCAAAAAGAATAAAAAGGAAATGGAAATGAGATGTTTTGACTCAATTGAATTTGTTGGTGGAATTGGCAATAAGGAAAACCTGCACATGTTGACACAAATTTGCTCCAAGCTGGCAGATGCAACCTTGATTTGATGCAAATCTTGGGTGTGTGTGATTGGGAAAAATTGAATTTATCACTCTGGCCAAGCATATTACATGAATTGGGGTGGTGGGAGGTTTAAGCGAAAGTTTGTAAAGGCTGGCATGTAGGAAGGGCATCGCTGGCTGTATGGTCAGCTGAGTGACTCCCAATTGGGGTTTTTTCCTCTCTCAAACTCTCTCTCCTGCCCGCATGCATTCTGGCTCTCCCTTACATCTCACTCTGTTTTATCCTGGTTCATCTGTTATGTGTTCTTAACTCTGCTGGCTTTTAAAAGTCTGCATATATGCTGCATATTGTGGTTTCCTTCACTTATCCTGGAAATGTTTTACCATGTCCCCAAATGGTCATTAGTGCTTCAATCAGGGAAATTGCAACTTAAGTCCCAATGGATCTTTTCTTTGGGTTGTCTCCAGCCAGTGAAGGGCAGGGCTTTTGGCAGTGTTTCTGTTTTTTGGTTGTTTCTGCAGCAACTGTTCCTGGAGTTCAAAGATCAAAACCATCTAACATCCTTGGCCTTGATTAAGTGCTGCACTGATGCAAATTGCTCTTCGGCACATCCATAAAACCTTACTTCTCTCTCCCCATGAATACTTGACATTTTTGAGTTCACAATCTACAGAAGTCTATCGTTATTTGTAGTGTATTTGGTTTTTCAAAAAGCATTCGTGAAGGTGACTCACAAGGTTTTGCACAAAAATAATTCATGGGATTGGGACAATTTATTTGCATGGATGGAGGATCAGTTAAATTAGGAAAAAAAATCAGAATAAATGGGGCTTTTTCAGGTTGGCAGGCTATAACCAGTGGGGTACCACAAGGATCAGTTCTTGGGCCTCAACTATTACAATTTATTTCAATGACTTGGGTGAGGGGGTCTGAGTGTAATATATTTGTTTCCTGATGATACGAAGCTGGGTGGGAAAGTAAACTGAGGGAAGGACATGAAAAGCTAGCAAAAAGGCTTGCATTTATTTGGCGCCTTGCCTCAGGATGCCCCAAAGCACAGCCAATTAGCATGCAAGTACCACAAGTGATTAAGAAAGCAAATTTCAATAAACTACAACATTCCATTTGCTTTCTTAATCACTTGCTGTACTTGCATGCTAACATTTTGAGATTCATGTACCAGGATGCCCAGATCCCTCTGCACCTCCGGTTTCTGCAATCTTTCTCCATTTAAATAACATGCTGCTTTTCTTCCTGCCAAAGTGAACAAGTTCACATTTTCCCACATTATACTCCATCTGCCAAATTTTTGCCCACTCACTCAACCTATCAATAACCCTTTGTAGACCCCTTATGTCGTCTTCACAATTTACTTTTCTCCCTACCTTTGTGCCATCAAATTTAGCAACTATAGATAGGGATCCTTCATCCAAATCATTGATGAAGATTGTAAATAGTTGAGGTCCCAGCACTAATCTCTGTGGCACTCCACTTGTTACATCTTGCCAACCTGAAACTGATCCATTTATGCCTACTTTGTTTCCTGTTAGCTAACTGATCTTCTATCCATGCTAATATGTTACCCCCTACACCATGAGCTCTTATTTTGTGTAGTAACCTTTGATGTGGCCCCTTGTCAAATGCCTTCTGGAAATCTAAGTACAGCACAACCACAGGTTCCCCTTTATCCACTTTGCTTGTTACTTCCTCAAAAGAATTCTAAGAAATGAGTCAAACTATTTCCCTTTCACAAAACTATGTTGACTCTGCCAAATTGCATTGCAATTTTCTAAGTGCCCCGCTATAACTTCCTTAATAATTGATTACAGAATTTTTTCTATGACTGTTAAGCTAACTGGCCTGCAGTTCCCTGCTTTCTGCCTCCTTCCTTTCTTGAATAGAGGAGTTATATTCACTATTTTCCAATCTGATGGGACCTTTTCAGAATCTAGGGAAAATTAAAACCAATACATCTACTACCTCAGCAGCCACTTCTTTTAAGACCCTAGGAAGAAGTCCATCAGGGAACTTGTCAACTTTTAATTGTAGTAATCTTCTCAGTATCCTTTCCCTGGTGATTATAATTATTTTAAGTTCCTCCGTCCTTTCACCTATTGATTTACAATTATCTCTGGGATGTTATTTGTATCCCCTATAATGAAAACAGATCTGTTCAAAATATCTGTTCAATTCATCTGCCATTTCCTTATTTTCCATTATTAATTCCCCCAAATATCTAGAGGACCAACATTCACTTGAGATAATCTTTTCCTTTTTAAATACCTGTAGAAACTCTTACTATCTGTTTTTCTATTCCCAGCTAGCTTTCTCTAGCACTCTAATTTCTCCCTCCTTATTGACCTTTTAGTCATTCTTTGCTGTTTATTATATTCTGCCCAATATTCTGACCTGCCCCTAGTCTTCGTGGAATTGTACGCTTTTTTTTTCAAATTAATGCTATCTTTAACTTAGTTAGCCAAGGTTAGTGCGTCCTTCTCCTAGTCTTTCTTTCTCATTGTATCTTTGTCGAGTGGTATGAAATATCTCCTTAAACATCTGCCACTGCATCTCTACTGATCTATCCCTTAACCTAATTTACCAGTTCACTTTAGTTAGCTCTGTGTTCGTACTCTCATGGTTCCCTTATTTAAGTTTAAAACACTAGTCTTAGATCCACTCCTCTCTCCCATCAAACTAAATGAGAAATTCAATCATGTTATGATCACTGCTAACTAGAGGTGCCTTTACTATGAGGTCATTGATTAATCCTGCCTTGTTGCACATTACCAGATCTAGAATAGCCTGCTCTCTGGTTGACTGTAGATGGTGCTGCTCTAAGAAACACTCTATGAACTCATCGTTCAGGCTATCTTTGCCAATCTGATTCGTCCAATCTGGATGTAGATTAAAATCACCCATGATTATTGTCATACTTTGTCACAAGCTCCCGTTAATTTTTCCTGTATACCCTGTCCTACAGTGGCCCTATACACTACTCCCGTAAGTGATTTCCTACCTTCACTATTTCTTATCCCTACCCAATCTGGTTTTACATCTTGATATTTAGAACTAAAGTCATGCTTCTCTTAATGTACTGATGCCATCCCTAATTAACAGAGCTACCCCTCCACCATTTCCTAGCTCCATGTCCTTCTAAAATGTCATGTATCCCTGAATATTCAGGACCCAGCCATTGTCATCTTGCAGCCATGTTTCTGCAATGGCTATCAGATCATACATACATATTTCTATTCGAGCTCAATTCACCCATTTTGTTACGAATGCTATGTGCGTTCAGCTACAGAGCCTTTAGTTCTGCACTTTTACTATTTTTGTAACTTCTAGCCTTATCTATTGGCTAACTCTTAAGTTTGTATGCTCTGCCGCTTCCTAGCACACTCTGATTACATTTCGCTTATTGTACCTTGCTCGCTTGCCTTGTCGTCTTTCTTTAATTTATCACATCTTCCCACACTTGATCTCTAGGCCCCACTATTTAGTTTAAAGCCCTCTCTACTGCCCTAGTTATACAACTCCTCAGAACACTGATCCCAGGACAGTTCAAGTAAAGACTGTCTCAACAGTACAGCTCCCACTTTTCCCGTACTGGTGCCAGTGACCCATGAATCACAACCCATTTCTCCCACACCAATCTTTGAGTCACGCATTTAACTCTAATCTTATTTACCCTACACCAATTTTCTCATGGCCCAGGTAATAATCCAGAGATTATTACCATTTAAATTTAGCCCCAAGCTGCCCATACCCCTTAAGCAGAACCTCTTTCCGAGCCTTACCTTACATCATTGGTACCAGCGTGGACCACAGCAACTGGATCCTCCCTCTTGCACTGCAAGTTGCTCTCCAGCCCCGAGCAGATGTCCCAAAAGCAGGCTACACAGCATTCTGGACTCTGATTCTCAGCTGCAGAAAACTCTGGTTGCCCCCCCACCACTACATTCCCATTAACTCCCCAATTGAATGGCTTCCTGTACAACAGTGCCATGGTCACTCATTCACCCTGTAGTCCCCATCTTCATCCATACAGGTTGCAAGCACCTTGAACCTGCAGGTCAATTGCTAAGGTTGAGGCTCCTCCACTTCTATCTTCTTGAACCCCATTCCTGCCTCACTCGCAGTCACCATCTCCTGTCCCTGATCACTGACCAAATCAGAAGACCATATCCTAAGGGGTGTGATCACCTCCTGGAATAAAGTGTCCAGGTAACTTTCCCCTTCATAATGCATCACACTGTCTGCAGATCACGCTCTCTTCCGCACCACCACCCCCCTTGCTGACTCTCCCCATCACCACCCCCTCACTGGCTGTCCACGACCCCCACCGCTGTCTCTCCTCCTCACCCTCGCCAACTCTCTTCCTCCCACACCGCCCCCCTCACTCTTTTTCACCGCCCCCCAAGCCCGCCTCGCCGGCACTCCTCCCCTCATGCCTGCCCCCACCCCCCCTTCACTCATTTGCTCTCTTCCCTCTCACTGGCTCTCCCACCACCCCCACTCCCAACTCCCCTTGCTGGCTCTCTTTCTCCTCCTTCCTCTCCCCACCCTCGAGGGAATCAAGGTTGATGGGGTGGAGGTGTGGTAATGGGGAGTGGATTGAAGGCCCAAATGGCCTACTCCTTATTTCATGTGTGTCTCAGCAGCCCTGAGTTGGTGATTTGATCCCTCCAGTCGATGCATGTTATAATGGCCCAGGTGGAACTTACCAAGCTGGTTTTGATGTGACAAGGATACTATGAGCAGACACAACATAGATGAGTTGAAGTCACAACTTAGACTTTTGAGTTTAGTGTGCAACCTGAAACCAAGCTAGCCCAAGACACACACTCCAATCTGCCTTTCTGATCAAAGAGTGCAGTGTTTGGCAGCAGACTTCCTGGATCACTGAAGCCTCTTACACAATATTGTTTCAGTATCTAAGGAATTTAGGAAAATTATGACTAGTGCATTCACTATCCCCTGTTATCTCTTTTAGAGCCCATATAGGCCATTAGGTCCTAGGGATTTGTCAGCTTTTAGTTTCGGTAATATTTTTTCTCTGCTGATATTAATTACATTTTTAGTTCTTCACTCTTATTAACCCCTTGACTACCCTCTATTTCTGGTTTGTAATTTCTATCTTCTGTTGTTCGATATCTCTGCCATTTCCTCATTCCCCATGATTTTTCTTGTCCCTGCCTCTAAGGAAGCAACGTTTATTTTAACTATTCTCCTTTTTTAAATACTTGTAAAAGCTCTTTCAATCAGTTTTTATAATCCTAGCTAGTTTACTCTCATTCTATTTTTTTCCTTTTTTATCACCTTTTCGATCATTCTTTGCTGGTTTCTAAAACTCTCCCAATCCTCAGGCTTACTGCTATTCTTCACAATATTATAAGCCCCACCTTTCAACCCGACACTATCCTAACTTCCCTAGTAAACTAAGGATGGATGTTTCCATTCAACAAAAAATTCAGCAAATTTATTTGTGTTGAATATTTTGAACCCTTACATTAAATGTTGCGTGCTATTTATGTACTGCCATACGCTTTTAGTCTGTTTACCCAGTCAACCTTCACCAGCTCTCCCTTCATACCTATGATTTATATGGCTCAGTTAAATGCTACCTTTACCAACCATGAAATCAAAGAATGAGGTACAACACACTAATACAAGAAGGCAATTACAGAATTGTGTTGTATTGGGCTGACTTTTGGTGACTAATTTTTAATATAGCATAACAATGAAGGTGTGAGAAGATGGGATGAAAGTGCATGGGTGCTGGACTTTTCTTTCTGACTTAGAGTAACCGTGGATTTATTTTGCAAGCAGGTGAGCAGAACACATTGCAAACTGTCAATTATTATTACAGGATTGTGATATTATGACGTCTGTCTCAACAGCAGGGGAGTCACAGTCTCCATCTAGAGAGTACTATATGCTATAATAGAGACTGTGTTATTGCATGCTGCTCTGTTTGTGACAGAGATGATGTTTAATGCTGAGGTGGTGTTGGATCATGTCCACCATTCTGATACAGCTGAGGAAACTCCTCTTGCATCACTGGGCTGCGATCCAACAGGCAATCCGACACAGCCAATCAGTCAAGGCCCTCAGTTGCTTCGCTGTTACCTTAGGGAAAGAGGTCTTGCCTTTGGGACTTTTTTAAACTATTTACTAGGAGCTGTGGCTGACATTTTTGTCTCTTTCTGGATGCTTTAATTAGTGCGTTAATCTGAATATTAATATCAGTTAATATCAATTCCTGGATCAGATGATGTACAAATCTTAATTATACTAAACTTGGGATTACTGACTGTCTGCTTGATATAAATTCTGCAGCTCTGTGCTGCTAAAATCAGTGGCTTCGGGCCAATTTGGCTGATAACATCATTCACTGTTTAGACAAATTTATATATAAGAAAAATCAAGCATAATTGGTGCCATTAGCCTGGTAGATAAAGCTGGTAGGCTAAACTGCACAGACAAGAATGCGTTCATTTAACTGGTCCCTCCACTGGTGTTGATTTTCGTAAAACAACCAGGGTCACCACTCAATGTTACGCTTGACCCCTACTTGAAAGTGTGGTTGTGCAACCATGGAATGAGGACAGTATCAGGCTGGACTGTGATGCTGTTCAGGTTCATGAATTTAACATCATTACTGGCCACTTGGGCAAGGCTATAAGCAATTTGTGGAAGTGCAAGCGTAAGTGCCTTCAAAAGAAAGTTCAAATGCAATCCAGGGCAGATTAACTTTCTCCCTTTTTATTCAGGAGTCTCTTCACTGTTCACAGGTCTGTGCCTGGTTGGCTTGAGTAATTCTACCAGGATGGTAAATATGGGGTATGACATTGGGGGTGAATGCTACCCATTGAGACCTGCTGGAAAACATAACTTTTTCCCACCTATTTTTAAATTTATTTCGATCTATTGTTTTATCTCCACCTTTTAGTCCATTTCGATCCTTCCCCCCACCCCACCCCCACTAGGGCCATCTGCCACTAGCTTGTCCTGCTTGCTACCCTTAATGTCCCCATTAACACATTCCTTAGATAATATCACCACCGTCAACATCCCTTTGTTTTTTCTATGACATCTTTGGCAATCTCTTCTTTGCCTCTACCTATCACTGGCCCCCTATCCAGCTCTACCTGTCACACCCCTCCTCCACCAGCTTATATTTCACCTCATTTCTCTATATCCTTAGTTCTGATGAAGAGTCATACAGACTCGAAACATCAACTGTATTCCCCTCCGCAGATGCTGTCAGACCTGCTGAGTTTTTCCAGGTATCTTTGTTTTTGTTTCGGATTTCCAGCATCCGCAGTATTTTGCTTTTAACTATAAACTGATTTTCTTGCTTTTCTTGGCAACCTAACGAGGTGCTATGTGTCAGGGCTGAAATTTGCTCGTTTCTGAGCACAGCAACTTTATTTCTGATGAAAACAAAAAAAACTTTTTGGATTGGAACCTCAAAAAAACTAGTCTGCACCAACTGTAAGTGGGCCAGGATTACAACAACATTGACACCAAACAAAAGGCGGTGACATTAGGACAGATGATCAAAAGATTGGTGAAAGTGGTAGCTTTTAAGGAGCATCTTAAAAGGAAAAGAGAGGGATAGAGAGGCAGAAAGGTTGTGAGGGAATTCCAGAGATTAGGGCCGAGATGGCGGAAGGCACAGCCAGTAATGGTGAGATGAAAGGAGTGGAGAGTAGTAAAAGGCCAGAATTGGGTGAGTGCAGAGATCGCAGAGGGTTGTAGATCTGGAAGAGATTCAAGGTAGGGAGTGGTAAATCTAGGGAGGTGTTTGAACGTGAGAATAAGAATATTAGAATCAAGGCATTGCTGGATTGAGAGCCATTGTAGGTTGGTAAGCAAAGGTTTGGACAAATGGATGTTGATGCGAGTTAGGATATGGGCTGCAGAGTTTTATGTGAGCTAAGGTTTACAGAGGATGGAGGGCAGGGGGCTGGCCATGTAAACATTGGAACAAATAGTCTAGTTTGGAGTTTACAAAAGCATGGATTTTTTTATTATTCATTTACAGGGCATGGGCGTCGCTGGCTAGGCCAGCATTAATTGCCCATCCCTAATTGCTCTCGAGAAAGTGGTGGTGAGCTGCCTTCTTGAACAGCTATAGTCTATGTGGTGTAGGTACACCCACAGTGCTGTTTGAGAGGGAGTTGTAGGGTTTTGACCCAGCGACAGTGAAAGAATGGCAATATATTTCCAAGTCAGGATAGCGAGTGGCTTAGAGGGGAACTTGTTCCCATGTATCTGCTGTACTTGTCCTTCTCGATGGTAGTGGTCGTGGGTTTGGGAGGTGCTGTCTAAGGAGCCATGGTAAGTTGCTGCAGTGCATCTTGTAGATGGTACACATTGCTGCCACTGTTCGGTGGTGGAGGGATTGAATATTTGTGGAAAGGGTGCCAGTCGAGCTTTTTCCCGGATGGTGTCGAGTTTCTAGTCCAGTTCAGTTTGTGGTCAATGGTAACCCCCAGGATGTTGTCAGTGGGGAATTCAGCAATAGTGATACCATTGAATGTCAAGGGGTGAGGGTTTGATTCTCTGTTAGAGATGGTCTTTGCCTGGCACTTATGTGGCGTGAATTTTACTTGCCGCTTATCAGCCCAGGACTGGATATTGTCCAGGTCTTGCTGCATTTGGGCATGGACTGCTTCCACATCTGAGGAGTTGTGAATTATGCTGAACATTGTGCAAGTCATCAGTGAACATCCCCACTTCTGACCGTATGATGGAAGGAAGGTCATTGATGAAGTGGCTGAAGAGGGTTGGGTCTAGGACACTGCCCTGAAGAACTCCTGAAGTGATGTCCTGGAACTGAGATGATTGACCTTCAACAACCACAGCCATCCTCCTTTGTGCTAGATAGGACTCTAACTAGCGGAGAGATTTCCCCCTGATTTCCATTGACTCCGGTTTTGCTAGGGCCCCTTTTTGCCACGCTCAGTCAAATGCTGCCTTGATGTCAAGGGCAGTCGCACTCACCTCACCTCACCTCTGGAGTTAAGCTCTTTTACCCATGTTTGAACCAGGGCTGTAATGAGGTAAGAAGCTGAGTATCCCTGTCGGAACCCAAACTGGGTGTCAGTGTCAGGTTATTGCTAAGCAAGTGCTGCTTGATAGCACTGTTGAATGACACCTTCCATCACTTTACAGATGATTGAGAGTAGACTGATGAGGCAGTAATTGGCGGGGTTGGATTTGCCCTGATTTTTGTGTTCAGGACATACCTGGACACTTTTCCACATTGCCAGGTAGATGCCAGCATTGTAGCTGTACTGGAACAGCTTAGCTAGAAGCATAGCAAACTCTGGAACACAATTCTTCCATACTATTCCCAGAATATTGTCAGGGCCCATAGTCTTTGCCGCATCCAGTGCCTTCAGCCGTTTCTTGATATCACGTGGACTGAATATAATTGGCTGTAGACTGGCATCTATGATGCTGGTCACCTCCAGAGGAGGCTGAGATGGATCATCCACTTGGCACTTCTGACCGAAGATTGCTGCGAATGCTTCAGCCTTATCGTTTGCACTGCTGAGCTGGGCTGCTCCATCATTGAGGATGGGGATATTTGTGGAGCCTCCTCCTTTAGTGAGTTGTTTAATTGTCCACCACAATTCATGACTGGATGTGGCAGGACTGCAGAGCTTAGATCTGGTTTGGTGTTTGTGGAATTGTTTAGCTCTATCACTTGCCGCTTATGCTGTTTGGCATGTAAGTCGTCCTGAGTTGTAGCTTCACCAGGTTGACACCTCATTTTTAGGCATGCCTGGTGCTTTCCTGGCATACCCTGCTGCACTCGTCATTGAACCAGGGTTGATCCCCTGGCATGGTGATAATGGTAGAGTGGGCGATATGCCAGGCCATGAGATTACAGATTGTGGTTGAGTGCAATTCTGCTGCCGATTGCCCACAGAGCCTCATTGTTGCCCAGTCTTGAGTTGCTAGATCTGTTCAAAATCTATCACAATTAGCATGTTGGGAGTGCCACACAACACAATGGAGAGTATCCTCAATGTGAAGACAGGACTTGGTCTCCACAAGGACTGTGCGGTGGTCACTCCTACCAATACTGTCATGGACAGATGCATCTGTGGCAGGCAGATTGATGAGGATGGGGTCAAGTTTCTCCCTCTTGTTGGTTCCCTCACCACCTGCCACAGACCCAGTCCAGCAATCATGTCCTCTAGGACTCTGCCATCTCAGTCAGTAGTAGTGCTACCCGAGCCACTCTTGGTGATGGTCATTGAGATTCCCCCACCCAGAATAAATTCTGCATCCTTGCCACCCTCAGTGCTTCCTCCAAGTGGTGCTCAACATGGAGGAGTACTGGCTCATCAGCTGAGGGGTGGGGTACGTTGTAATCAACAGGAGATTTCCTTGCCCATGTTTAACCTGATGCCCTGAGACTTCATGGGGTCTGGAGACGATGTTAAGGACTCCCAGGGAACTCCGTCCCGCCACCTCTCCTGGGTCTTGTCTGTTGGTGGGACAGGACGTACCCAGGGATAGTGATGGCCCTGTCTTGAATATGATCTGTACGGTATGATTCTGTACGGTATGACTATGTCAGACTGCAAGATGTTAATAAGGAGGACTTTACAGGGTCGACAGGGCTGGGTTTGCCATTGTCGGGTGGCCTATCCAGTTTGATTCCTTTTCATTAACTTTTTAGTGGTTTGATACAACTGAGTGGCTTGCTAGGTGTCAACCACATGTAGGCTAGACCAGGCGAGGATGGCAGATTTCCTTCCTTAAAGGACATTAATGAATCAGATGGGTTTTTATGGCAATTGACAATGGTTTCATGTTCATCATTAGAGTTTTAACTCCAGATTTTTATTGAATTCAAATCACCCTTCGCTCTTCTAAACTCCAGTGAAAACAAGCCCAGCCTATCCAACCTTTCCTCATTAGACAACCCACTCATTCCAGGTATCAATCTAGTAAACCACCTTTGAACCACCTCCATTGCATTTACATTCTTCCTTAAATAAGGAGACCAAAGCTACACACAATATTCAAGGTGCGGTCTCACCAATGCTCTGTATAGCGGAAGCATCCTTACTTTTATGTTCAACCCCCTCGTAATAAAGGATAGCATTCCATTAGCCGCCTTAATTACTTGCTGTACCTGCCTACTAACTTTGTGACTCGTGTCCGAGAACACCTAGATCCCTCTGCACCCCAGAATTATGCAGCCGTTGTCCATTTAAGTAATATCTACTTTTTTGTTCTTCCTGCCAAAGTGAACAACTTCACATTTTCCCACATTAAACTCCATTTGCCATTTCTTTGCCCACTCACTCAACCTATCTATATCCATCTGCAACTTCCTCATGTCCTCTTCACAACATACTTTCCTACCTATCTTTGTGTCATCTGCAAAATTAGCTACCGTGTCTTCACTTCCTTTGTCTAAGTCATTGATGTAAATCGTAAAAAGTTGAGGCCTCAGTATAGGCCCCTGCAGGACTCCACTCGTCACAGCTTGACAATCAGAAAAAGACCTATTTATGCATAGTCTTTGCTTTCATGGCCTCCTTTGCAGATCATGGCCAGCCAGCCAATCTTCTATCCATGCTAATATGTTACCCACTGCACCATGCGCTTTTATTTTCCATATTAACCTTTGATGCACCTTATCAAATGCCTCTGGAAATCCAATTACGGTATGTCTACAGGCTCCCTTTACCCACTATGCATATTACTCCTTCAAAAAAAGCACCAATAAATTGGTTAAACATGATTTTCCTTTCACAAAACCATGCTGATTCTTCCTGATTGCCTTGAGCTGTTCTAAGTGCCCAGCTATAACCTCCTTAATGATCAATTCTAATAACTTCCCAACGACAGAAGTCAAGCTAACTGGCCTTTAGTTTCCTGTTTTCTGCCTCCCTCCCTTCTTGAATAGAGGGGCTATATTTGCTACTTTCCAGCCTGATGGAACCTTTCTAGAATCTAAGGAATTTTGGAAAATTAACAGCAGCGCAGCGACTACCTCATTAGCCACCTATTTGCCAGCCTGCAGCTCCAATTTGCTTAGTACCGTTTCCCTAGTGATTTCAATTTCACCAAGTTCCTTTCTCCCTTTTACCTCCTGATTTGCAGCTATTACTGGAATGTTTTTTGTACCCTCTATAGTGAGCACAAGCAAAATAATTGTTCATTTTCTTCCGTCATTTCCTTGTTATCTACTATTAACTCCCCACTGTCATTCTGGAGGACTAACACTCACTTTACTTTTTTCTTTTTTAAATACGTGTAGAAACTCTTGCTGTCCATTTTTATATTTCTAGCTAGCATCCTCTCAAACTCTCATTTCTTTCTCCTGATTAACGTTTAAGTTATTCTCTACCATTCTTTATATTCTGTCCAATCATCTGCCCTGTCACTCATCTTTGCGGAGTTGTATGCTTTTTCCTTAAGTTTGATGCTTTCCTTAACTACTTTAGTTAACCACGGATGTTGGGTCCTCCCCTTAGAATTTTTCTTTATAATAAGAATGTATTTATTCTGAATACTCTGAAATATACCCGTAAATACCTGCCACTGCTTCTCAGTTGATCTATCCTCTAGCCTAGTTTCCCAGTTCACTTCAGCTAGTTCAGCTTCCATCCCCGCATAGTTGCCCTTATTTAAGTTTAAAATACTGGTCTTAGACCCACTCTTCTCCCTTTCAAACTGGATGTAAAATTCAATCATATTGTGGTTGCTGATACCTAGGGGTGCCTTCACTCTGAGGCCCTTAATTAATTATATCACGTTACACAATACCAAGTCTAATATAACCTGCTGTCTGGTTGGTTCCAGAACATGCTGCTCTGAGAAACTATCTCAAAAGCATTCTAAGAACTCCTCATCCAGGTTACTACTGCCAATCTGATTTTTCCAGTTTGTGTAGATTAAAATCACCCAAGATTATTGCTGTCCCTTTAGCACAAGCACACAATATTTTCTCTTGAATACTTTGTCCTACACTGTGGCTACAGTTGGGGGGCCTGTAGACCACTCCCACTATGACTTTTTTCCTTTACTATTCCTCATCTCCACCCAAACTGATTCTATACCCTGATCTCCTGAACCAAGGTCATTCTTAACTATTGCACCAATGCCCTCTTTGATTAACAGTGCCACCACTTCACCTTTACCTAGCTTCCTATTCTTCTTGAATGTCATATACTCTTCAATATTAAGGTCTCAACCTTTGTCGTCCTGCAGCCATATTTCCGTAATTGCTATCAGATCATAGTAATTTACTTCAATGTGGGCCATCAATTCATTTACTTTGTTTTGAATGCTATGTGCATTCAGATAGAGAGCCTTCAGTTTTGTCTTTTTGTTACTTTTGTAACATCTAGTCTTGACTGTTGATGTATTAGGTTTTTTCTCTGTCCCTTCCTGCCATTCCCTGTCCCATATTTCTCATATTACTATTTTGCTCTCCTGTCTTGACTCTAGACCTTGAATTGCTACCTGTACCCAAGCTTGATTCCTCACCCCTCTTGTTTAGTTTAAAGCCCTCTCTACTTCCCTAGTTGTGCAATTTGTGAGGACACTCGTCCCAGCACAGTTCAGGTGCAAACTGTCCCGTCGGTACAGCCCCCACTTTCCCTATTACTGATGCCTGTGCCTCACAAACCCGAACCCACTTCTCCCACCAGCCTTTGAGCATCTGTCTCTCTAATCTTATTTGCCCTATGCCAATTTGCACGTGGCTCAGGTAATAATCCAGAGATTATTACCTTTGAGTTTCTGCTTCTTAATTTGGCACCTAGCTCCGCATACTGATTTTGCAGAACCTCTTTCTAGTTCTACCTATGTCATTGGTACCTACATGGACCATGTCAACTGGACCCTTCCCCTCCTACTGCAAGTTCCTCTCTAGCCCTGAGCAGACGTCCCAAAACCTGGCACTGGGCAGCCAGCATAGCCGCCTGGACTCTCGCTTTTTGCTGCAGAGAACAGTGTCAAGCCCCCTCACCATACTATCCCCTACTACCACTACATTCGTTTTTGTTCTCCCCGCTTGAACGGCTTCCTGTACCACAGTGCCATGGCAACCCAGCTCATCCACCTTGCAGACTTCACTTTCATCCACACAGGTTTGAGCACCTCAAACCTGTTTGACAATTGCAAAGTCTGAATCTCTTCCACTACTGTCTGCTCAGTCCCATTACCTGCCTCACTGATGGTCACATCCTCCTATCACTGCTGACCAAAACAGATGACCTTCTTCTAAGAGGTGTGGACTGTCTTCTGGAACAAAGTATCCAGGTATTCATCCCCCTCCCTCATGTTGCACAGTGTCTGCATTTCGACTTCCAGATAAATAATCTTGATCTGGAATTCCTCAAGCTGCTTACACTTCCTGCAGACGTATTTGTCATGGATCGCCTTGGTGTCCAAATGCTCCCACATCCCACAGCTGCAATATAACACCTGTCCCGCCATTCTAACTTACATTATTTAGTTAATTTACTTTAATTTCTTCCTATGTGTGCTACAATTTACTGTGTTTATTGAATGCTAGTACCACTGACAACTAAAGGTTATAAGCTTCTTAACTACAAGATATGTGTTTTAGATGTTTGTCTAAATTTATTTTCATTGCTTTTTTTATCTTTCATGTTTTATTTTAATTTTAAAGTTTTCAAATTTTGGTTTATTATTTTAAAGTTTTAGTTCTTTTTCTTTATACACTTACCTTAACTCACCTGTCCTAAGCTGGTTTCTCACGTACTGTCCCTTAGACTAAGCACTTAACCGGCCAATCAACTTACTAGGTTCCTTTTTCCCGGACTGTAACCTCACAACAGCTGAAACAGCGTGCTCCTCAGCTCCCGACCATCTCCTGCAGGTCTGCTCCGCCCTCACTCCCAACAAGGTAGGCCGCTCTGCAGTCCCCAGTCTGTATTTATAGGTGCTCCTCAGCTCCCGACTGTCTCCTGCAGGTCCGCTCCGACTCCCAGCAATCGCTAAGTCTGCTGCTGATCACATTCAGTGATTGAATTGCTGGGGGGCATTGGGGGTTAGGAGTTGGGAGCCCAGCCTGGGCAGGGTGCTTTGATGGCTCCTATGCCTCAATACTCTGCTCTGACACTATCTAGGGTAATAAAGAATGGCTGTGCTGAGGTACACTAAGTCCTCGCCTGAAGTTGTAGTTGCGTTCCTAAAATTGTGACTTTAAGTGAAAAGATTTTAAGCGAAACACATTTTCATATTAAAATCAACTCCCTCTACCACCAACGCACTGTAGCAATGGTGTGTACCATCTACAAGGTACATTGCAGCAACTCACAAAAACTCCTTTGGTAGCACGTTCCAAATCCGCCACCTCTACCACCTAGAAGAGCAAGGGCAGCAGATGCATGGGAACACCAACACCTGCAAGTTCCCCTCCAAGCCACTCACTATCCTGACTTGAAACTATATCACCGTTCCTCCACTGTCTCTGGGTCAAAATCCTGGAGCTCCCTCCCTAACAGCACTGTGGGTGTACTCTGCACCACATGGACTGCATTGGTTAAAAAGGCAGCACACCACCTTCTCAAGGGTAATTATGGATGGGCAATAAATGCCGGCCTAGTCAGTGATGCCCGTATTACGTGAAAGAATAAAAAGTAGCTGTAATTAGGTTCTGTAGGACCTTCCTGATCAGAAACAAAAAATTAAAACATCGTACTCTGTAAGTCGATACTTTACATTGTTAAATTCCTATATTGGTAAATGAATAACTTCTATATTTTACTATTTATTTTACTTTGAAATATGGTACCTTTCTAATTAGAATACCTCCTGATCGCCATGCTTCTGCTTCGCGAAACTCCCGCTCGCCCCACTCTGACCCACTCGGTTGCTGCAGATCCTTCCTCTTGCTGAACATTCAGAGTGCAGCCCCTCCGGCACCTTGGCCCTCGGGGCCTGCGGCACCACCCCCACCCCCACACCTGCGTTCGGATCTGGATCTTAAACAAAAGCCGATGTTGGAGCTCCAGGGTTGTGAAAATGCAGGTCCTGATGGTGCGCAGGTGTCCAGCTGGGTGTGTTATAATCCATGTTTTTTTAAAATACTTCTGCTTGCCGCTACCCTCTCCTGAACCCTTGCTGTGGATCAGGCGGGAGGGAGAAAAAACAGTTTTAGCAGTCATTTTTTTAAAAAAAAATCATGAATCATAACAGCCCCAGCTTCCTGCACCATCAGGACCTGCGGGAGAGGCCACAAGTCGGTGGGCCAGGGAGCAGGAGAGGCTGCTCCAAAATGGCACCAATTGGGTCACATGGCCCTATGTCAGACCAGAGGGAAACAACATTAAAACTAATTTCGCAACACTAAATGAGAATACAGGCCATATTAACTGACTTAAAATGAAACATTGCAGAAAGTGGCAATATTCAATGTGGACTTACTGTATTGGAAGGCCTACTTCAGTGGAAGAAGTCTGCCACCTTTACCCAGTCTGGCCTACATGTCACTCCAGATCCACAGCAATGTGGTTGTCTTTTAACTGCCCTCTGAAATGATGCAGCAAGCCAATCAGCTGTATCAAAGTGCTATGGAAAGGATTATGTAGACATATCTATCCCACGTGGACTGCAGTGGCTCATTATCACCCCCTCAAGAGCAATAAATACTGGCCTGGCCAGTGATACACGCATCCCAAGAACTCATAATAATTTTTAAAAAAGAAAACCTGTTGATTATGCAATAATTTTTAAATGAGGTAATGTGGCTTTTAACATGGCCCCACTACAGACCTCTGAGGAACACAACTCACCACATCTTTCCAGTCAATGAAGCTTCACTTTAGCACTACTTTGCTTTGTGATCTTGAATTTGCATTTCTCTTAAATCATTAATCTTTCCATAATGCCTGAATGCATTCTGAAAGCCATGCCCACATCTCCTTTATCTATCCTCCTTACTTCTCGACAGAATTTTTTTTTAAGGTTGGCCAAGGGAGACTGGCCACTTGGAATCCATGCTGACTGGCCCTGACTAAAGTGGTGCTCAATCATTGCTTCCTGTATGACTTGGACTAGACAAGTTATCACCCTTTGTAATGGATTTGAACAGATTGTTTGATTTCACTCTGTTTTCCTCTGTCTAATATTTTTACATCCTTCATTTCATCTGTGTCTGCTTGTCTTTGCATTTGTCTCTGTGAACATGAACGAATGAGGAGAAAGTAGTGCCAGTCAGACCACTGCTACTTTCTAAAGTAATGGGTCTGTACTGTAAGAAACTGATCCAGACCAGACCTTGTTAGTATGTAGAGATTCCTTATTCATTCCACAATGAGGAAAATCGTCTCTTGCCCAGAACTCTTGGTGCTGTCTGCAGTGGGGCCAGAGAGATGAGTAGTAGAAGCACCAAGTCCCTTGCACCTATCACCCCTGTGCTTGCTGACCTATGTTCAAGTCAGGCAACACCTTAATTTTAACATTCTTATCCTTGATTTCAAATCCCTCCATGACCTTACCTCCATCCCTGTAATCTCCTTAGTCTCACAGCCCTCTGAAATAACTGTGCTCATTCAATTCTGGCCTGTCGAGCAAGCCCAATTTTAATTGTTCCAGCATTGGTGGCTGAGCCTTCACTTGCCTAGGCCCTATGCTGTGGAATTCCCTCCCTACGCCTGACTTACTACCTCGCTTTCTTTCTTTAAGATGCTCTTTAAAACTTACCTCTTTGGCTAAGCTTAAATTCATCTGCCTAACATTGCCTTATGTGGCACAGTGTGTAAATTTGTTTTAAATCTCCTATGTCAGGAGTCTTGGGACATTTTATGACATTAAAGGTACTACATACAGTAAATGCAAGCTGTTATTGGACTGTGCCGTCATAGTAATAGCTTTCATTCAGCTATGTCTCACTATGTAAATGACTGGAAAACACAGGAAGTGGATGATTCCTTCCTAGTCTGACACAGCATCATCAATGGAGCCAAGCCTATCCCTTCACTGCTCTCATATCCTGTGCTGGCTTTGTGTTCGCATGCATCAGATTCCACCTTCATTCTGTAACGTGATCTCAGTGTTCATTGTAACCTCTGCTCGAGCAAGCAGCTACTTTAATGGGCGTAGTGTGCAACATGTGAAACACATCATTGCCATGAAGGGGTGAGGCACAGCTTAATGCCAAGGGTGTTGCTTGTGTCAAGGGTCAAGATCTCAGCTGTGACTCTTTGAACTGCAAGGTCTCAGGGACAGTAAGTCCACACACATTACCCTGTCACATGTGAGATCTGGGTCAATATCTAGCTAAGATTAATACTATAAAGGTCTCCCCATCTCTCACCCCCTCTTTCTTTTCCTCTTCTCTCTACCCCCTATCCCTTCACCTCTTTACCCCCCTCTCTCTTCTACCTATAAAGATTCCACATTGTGGACTTGTCCCACCTCAGTCCACATCACACAACTGAACAGAATTCAGGAATAACTGCACTAAAGGCATGAGAATAGATGCTGAGTGATGTACACACTGATGCAGACGCATACAATGCCTTCATTGGTCTCAGGATTTCTGCATACAGTTTTTTAACTAAGAGCTGCCTCAAACCCCTGAGATCTGTCTTGGCATCATCCAAAAGTACAGCATTACTTTTCAAATGAACACTGATGACACTCCGCTCTACCTCATCACCACCACGCCTGATAACTCTGCTGTTGCAGAATTATAAGACTGCTTATCTGATCTCCTGTACTGGATGAGTAGAAATTTCTTCCAATTAAATATTGGAGAGACTGACACCATTGTCTTTGGTCCCTGCTCCAATCTCCATTCCCTAGCTACCAACTGCATTCCTCTGCCTGGCAAAAGTCTTGGGAGTAAACCTAACTGTTTGCAGCCTTGTGTGTCACATTTGATCCCAAGATGAGCTTCTGACCACACACCTGTTCCATCACTAAAACCGCCTATTTCCACCTCCGTAACATTGCCTGACTTCCTCCCCTGTCTCAGCTCATCTGCTGCTGAAACCCTCATTCGTGCATTTATTACCTGTAGACTTTATTATTCCAGCACACCCCTGGCACCTCCCACATTCTATTGTCTGTAAACTTGAGGTAATCTAAATCTTTGCTGCTCATGCCCTAACTCACAGTAGTCCCATTCCCCTATCACCTTTGTGTCCACTGACTGATATTGGCTCACTGTACGGCAACATTGTCATTTTAAAATTCTCATTGTTGTGTTCAAATCCCTCCATAATCTCACCAACCTACCGCCCCCCCTCCCCCCACCCCCCACTGCTGTATTTGTAACTTCCTCCAGTCCCACCAACCCTTGAGGTATCTGTGCTCATCTAATTTTGACCCCTTGATTATCCCCAATTTTAACTGGGCCACAATTCATGGCCGTGCCTTCAGCTCCCAATTCTAGTGCCTAAGCTCTGGAATTCCTTCCCTATACCACTCCATCTCCTACTCTCTCTCCTTTAGGACACTCCTTAAAACTATTTTTTATTTAATTTTTTTTATTTTTTATTTAAATTAAATAATTATGATAAAGGGGATCAAAGGTTACGGGGCAAAGGCAGGAGAATGGGGTTGAGAAACTTATCAGCCATGATTGAATGGTGGAGCAGACTCGATGGGCCGAATGGCCTAATTTCTGCTCCTATGTCTTATGGTCTTATATTTCCTCGCACAAGCTTATGGCTATCTGACCTAACATCATTTTATGTGACTGTGTCATATCTTGATTTATAACGCTCCTGTGAAGCACCTTGGGATGTTTTATTGTGCTAAAGGTGCTACATAAATACAAGTTGTTGAAGCGATTAGCCTCTATAAAAAGATTTTTGATCTCGGAATCAATCTATACGGGAAGCAGGCAGGAAAGTGGAGTTGAGGCAGAAGATCAATGATTATATTGAATGGCAGAGCAGGCTCGATGGGCTGGATACGCTACCCCTGCTCCTGTTTTTTAAGTTCTTATGTTCCCAATCCCCCTCTCCATGCTGTCCTGTACTGCTTAGTATTTTTTTCAAGTAATTGTCTATTCCCTCTTACGAGAGCTCATTGATTCTGTCTCATTAAGGATGTGGACAATCCCACATATTCCCTACCTGTGCTGTGAACAAGTTTATTCGAGTTTTTCCTTTGATTCTAATTGTTTTGGTCTCAAATTTGTGTTCTCATGAAAGAATTGTCGAATCATAGAATGGTTACAGCACAGAAGGAGGCCGTTCAGCCCATTGTGTTCATGCCAGCTTTCCTCATGAGCAACTCATCTACTCTCACTTTCCCCACCCTTTTTCCTGTAGCCCACAATTTTTTCTCTTGAGGTGATTATTCAATTCCCTCTTGAAAACCACAATTGAATCTGCCTCCACCACACTCTCAGACAGTGCATTCCAGACCCTAACTCTCACTGTGAAAAATGTTTTTCCTCATGTTGCCATTGATTCTTTTGCCATTCACCTTAAATGAATGTCCTCTGGTTCTTGAAAGCCTCTCTCTATAATGCCTAGACCATTTATGATTTTTAAATGCCTCTATCAAATCTCCTCTCAGCCTTCTTGAAGGAGAACAATCCCAGCTTCAGCTTATCCATGTAATTGAAGTTCCTCATCCCTCGAACCATTCTCATAAATCATTTCTGCACCCTCTCTAAACCTTTTGCATAACCTCAGGACATCCCAAAGCTCTCCTCAGCAAATGAAGTGTAGAGTCACTTTACTGTAATGTAAGAGGTTACAATTGCACTGTTTGCTGGTCCACTGACCAGTGGAAACAACCCATTTGCTCTATCAGATCCTCCTTAATCTTCAAGCCCTCTATCGGGCCAACGTTGAACCTGCTCCGTTCTATTGGAGGGGAAAAAACACTTTCTCCATAACTATAACCCCACATCTCAAGTAATATCCTTTAAGTGGGATCTCCAAACTATTCACAATGCTCTAACTCTGATTCTGTTCAAGTACGGCTTTTGAATTCTAGACTCAAAATTAAGGGCCGCCATTCCGTTTTTTATAGGTGAAGATGATTTTTAAACTGATATGAACTCTACCATCCCAAACGTTCTGTTTGAATTTGGCGAGTCTTCTGTTTGAGCAGCTAGTGATTTTTTTCATCAGTGCTGCCCTTCCTTGCTAGCTAGTCCCATCAGCTCCATTTCATCTCCCATTTCTTATCTTAAGTTTAAAAATGAGATGTACATGGATTCATCGCCTGGAAGAGGAGAGATGGGCTAATATTTTGGACAGAAGTTTTGTCACAGCTGGAAAAGCAAGGTGGAGAGACACATTACAAAAGTGACCCTGGCAGCAAATGTTTGAGAAATGCAGTATTGAAAATGTGACTTGCAATTATATAGCACTTTTCACAATGAACAGCCATCTTGCACAGCCAATGAAGTACTTTTGAAGTGTAGTCACTCTTGTAGGAAATGTGGCAGCCAATTTGTGCACAGCAAGGCCCCACAAACAGCAATCTGATAATGGTCAGATTTGCTTTGTTGATTAAAAGTTAAATATTGGCTGGAATATCAAATGAACTCTCTTCAAAATAGTGTTATGGAATCTCTATTAGAGCAGCCTCGATTTAATGCCTTGTCTGAGAAACAAGACCTCCAACAGTGCAGCATTCCTTCAGCGCTGTACTAATATTGAACTGCATTTTGTACACAAGCAAAGTTGAATCCATAGTCTTTTGACTCTGAGGTGAAAATGCTACCACTGAACCACAGCGCAGGAAGTGGATGCCTTTGCTGGGCAGTATTAAAATGGTGGCCACACTGCTAGTCCTCCTCAACTTCCAACCCAGTGCTCCTGGTCTCATTAATCTTACATTATTTCCAGGAAATGCTTAAGAGTTAATTTTGTCTGGTCCTGTTTGCATCTAAACAGTTTTTCAAAAAAAAAAGTCCAACCTCTTTCATCACATGGATCTCTAAAATAAGTAACCAGTTCTCCCAGTTGCAGTTAATGTTTTACTGCCCCAGTTGCTGAATTCATGTATGGAATCACAAAGTAACACATGCCTAGGCTGAGTCTTGGCTGCGTTAATAGGAATGAGAGTTATTGACATTTTTATTGTACCTTCTTCCCCCATCCTCATTAACTCCCTGGTCCTAATGAATATTATTCACTGGTACAGTTCCACAGCCCTCTGGTAGTGGCCATTCACAGTGAGAATGGGCAGGCTATTCTGCTATGGGGGTGCTGCAGCATGCCTGATTCCATCCTCTGCTCTCTGAATTGGTTAATGTGTCTGACTCCCTGTGCCTTATTCGAAGGTGTTCGGTAACCTGGTTAAATTAACCAGCCAATGAACAATCTGAATACTGTGTGCATAGAAACATGTTAACTTGCGTGTTAGCCTCTGATGTCCCCATACACACATTTTCCAGGATGGGCCACTGAGCAGCAATCAGGAGGCACACACCTTGTGTACACTTCACTCCCTAAGCCCAGGACCATGGATATCAGATGTAGTGTTTGAGCCAAAGCCACAGCATGGTCCACAGTTGGCTCTGGCTCTGGGAGTTAGTCGCATCCCTGCTTCCTCATTCTACTCCACTCGCACTATTAAGAAGTTGGTTATAGTGCCTAATTAAAACAACTGGATAATAAAAATCTAAGGAAAAATACTAAGAGCATTAAACTGAGAGTGTGCTGTAACATACTATAGTGCCCACATTCTGCAGTCAACGATGGCAGTAGTGACTGTGACAGATTTGTACCTCAATGCTCGATAGCTGCCAATCTGTGCAGTAACGCAAGAGGAAATGGGAAACTGTAACTTAGAAACCAGACAAAAAGGAATCCTCGGGCTTCATGAAAAACTACTTTCATCCACCTAGTAGGGCATTCCCTTTGCAGTTAACCTTTCGCGCATAAAAATGATTCACTGACTAAATTTTTATTCATGAGTTTGAGGAAGTGAGTGAAAGCCTGTTAAATCGAGGATCCACAACTGGCTGTGAGGGGTGCAGAGATTGATCAATCATGCACTGTGGAGCGTGCTGGATCAGCTGGAGTCTTGGTTCTCGTGTTTTAGAGTCAATAGGTCCCTTTGGTGGTGTCGCCTCTTAGCATTAGTGGTCTGGGCACACTGAACCAAAAGAGCAGGGAAGGTCTCCCCAGTGCCTTAGGCAAAAAACTTTGCTCAAACAACATAATTTTTTTTTTAATCCTCATTTATCACACTGCTGTCCTTTCTGTGGACAAATTGGCTACCAAATCATCGACATTATAACCATGAATGCACTTCAAAGTTTATTTAATTGGCTGTAATGTGCTTTGAGACGGTCTGAGGTGGTGAAAGGTGCTATATCAATGCAGAGTCTTCCTTCAGTTGTTGTGCACTTGTTTAAATAATGGTTCTCAATAAAGGAATCTTAAGATTGTTGTGTACACCACTGTCGTTGGTTCCCAGTAACTTGCTATGGAGAAAATCAGAGTGACGGCTAATTAAACTAAGCTCAGTAAATATAGCTTGTTTCACTCTTCACGTGGATTCTTTAGAAGTTGTAAAGTGTGTATTTTTAGCTGCAGTGTTGTCACAGGCAGGAGGAAACTTTCGGTTATAGCTTGTGCCATTCCTGTTCCTGTTGGACAGCCATTTAGATTGAGGAGTCTAGCTTTGTTTTGGTGTCAGTTGCTTCACAGTTGAGGATGTAATCAGTCAGGTAGCATTGTTGTGTTGACCCAACTCTCTGTGGGTGAAGAATAGCTGTTAATTATACTGCACTGACTAGTTCAGTGAAAAGAATTTGAGTATTGCTGAAAAAGACATTTTGTCAAAGCTTTCTGTCTTGCACTCATCAGGACAATTGCAAGAGTACCAACATCAGGGGAAGCAATTTTATATGGTGTGAGAAGAGTGCTGTTTGGTTGGCAAGTGGACTCTGGCAGAGGTATTGCCATGGAGAATGTACCAGTTAATGGTGACTGACAGTTAACTGCCAAGCATTGTTTGAAATTTAAACCAGGCAGCTTGACTCTGGTCAAGACATTGCCCTGGGGAATGAGTCAGCAAATAGCTATCATTTATTTGTTTAGCTGAAACAGGCACCATGTGTGTACATATTCTTTCTGTCTGCAAAGAACAAGTCCCTGTGTTTTAGTATATGCAGCTTCCAGTACACGCAAATGCGGCACACTGCGAGCCCGACTTTTTTTTTATTCATTCACTGGGCCAACATTTATTGCCCATCCCTAGTTGCCCTTGAGAAGGTGGTGGTGAGCTGCCTTCTTGTACCGCTGGAGTCCATGTGGTGTAGGTACACCCACGGTGCTGTTAGAAAGAGAGTTCCAGGATTTTGACCCAGTGACAGTGAAGGAACTCCAAGTCAGGATGGTGAGTGACTTGAAGAAGAACTTTCAGGTGGTGGTGTTCCCATCTATCTGCTGCCCTTGTCCTTCTAGATGGTAGTGGCCGTGAGTTTGGGAGGTGCTGTCAAAGGAGCCTTGGTGAATTCCTGCAGTGCAATCCTAAATTGGTTGTCAGTGTAACTTTTAGCACACTGAGGATTATTTACCAAATGTTGTCCAATCATGGAATCATGTCTAATGTTGGGCACTTTGTTCTGAATTTTGCAAACACGGGCTGGTTGGGTATGGTCAGTACCTTGCCTGTTGCGAACAGCGGAAGGGACATGCTGTTTGATATGTCCCAAAGACTGGTGGATCGTATGGTCTACATACCTAGCGTCACACTGGCACTGAAACTCATATACCACATTACTCATTTGTGAGATAGGCAGTAAGTCTTTTTGGCTTGACGGCAGCAGCCTGTTAGTGGTGAATACCACTCGCGTTGCTACTGTAGAAGAAGCGGTGTGAAATGGCCAGCTTCATTTGTTCAAATTTTTGAGATACCTTGCCCTTCCAGGGTAATCTGAGGCAGATCGGGCATTTTACTGGGCCGAAAGTGATGGCCTTAGGCCCATTCATGAGTTTGCACGGTATACAGCACAAAATGATCTGCTCAGGGTAGCCATTCTGCAGGATGCCTTTGATGTGCCCTATTTCAGCATCAAGCTTGCATGGTGACAAAGTTGCTGATAAGGCCAATCTTATAGTGCATGGAACTATAAGAATCCATGTTGACTATGTCCAATCCTATCATTATTTTCTAAGTGTATTGACCAGTGAAGGTATGCTTGCGGTAGACCATGGTAGAGAACCCTGCTGGCACATTTCTCAACTAGTATGTCAAGGAAAGGGAGTTCTTTTGACTGCTCCATTTCAAAGGTGAATTTGAGCGCAGGATGGAGCCTGTTAAGGCATGCAAGGAAATTACTATATGCTGACACGGATTTGGGTAAAGAAAATATATCATCCACATATCGGAAATATGCAAGGGGTAGGAGGTTGGGTGTCATTTCATCAAAGACACATTTCTCATGGAACCCAACAAATATGTTTGAGAGAGGTGGGCCTAGAGGGGATCCCATGGCACATACATGGCCTCGTTAAAGCGGCACTCAACTGCATGAGTTCCTTCTGGCTCAGCCTCCCACAAGTTGTTAGGTGAGCTATGACTAGTCCTATGCCATTTATTGTCAACATTGAGGAATTACAGCTCTGGGCTACTTGTGCCCTCTGGTTTCCCCTCCTTTGGGACAGGTATTGACTGCACAGTCCAGATTGGGCAACCATTGGGGCAAATTATGGGAGGGGCAGTAGTTTACTGCATTGATCTGGTACCTGGGGGAAATGGTAGCAGTACTCACAATGGCATACGAGTCGTATAACTAGGGAAGTAGAGAGCATTTAAAATTAAATAGGGGGGTGGGGGGGAGGGATGATGTAGGGGAAGTTTGAGTAAATTAAAGGGAAATGACAAAGCAATAGATTAAGGTAGCAATAAAGGTAATGATAATCAGAGTATGGCAGGAAGGGACAGTGATTGCAAACTTGAATGTGCCAGCAGATAGGGCCAGAGCATACAAAACAAGTTTTTTTAAAAAACTGGATGAAGGGCTCTGTGTCTGAATGCTTGCAACATTCACAATAAAACAAATGAATTGTCAGCTCAAATAGAAAATCACATGTATGATCTGAGAGCCATTACAGAGACGTGGCAACAAGGAAACCAAAGCTGGGACCTGAATATAAAAGGGTGTGCGACATTCAAGAAGGGTGGGAAGCTGGGAAAGGTGGTGGTGTAGCTCTGTTAATTAAAGAGGGCATTAGTACTGTAGTGAGAGATTATTTTAGTTCTAAAGATCAAGACATAGAATCAGTTTGGGTGGAACTAAGAAATAGTAAGAGTCACTAAACATTGGTGGGAGTTGTTCACAGGCCACTAAACAGCAGTAAATCACAGTATAGATAAGGAACTTAGAGATGTGCATAATAAGGGTAATATAGTAATCATGGGCGTTTCAATTTACATATAGATTGGGTAAACCTAATTAGTACTAATGTTGAGGGCGAATTTTTGGAATGTATGCAAGATGGTTTTCTAGAGCACTGACAAGAAACCAACTACAGAACGGGCTATTTTAGAATCTAGTGTTGTGCAATGAAAAAGAGCTAATTAATAATCCTGTTGTAAAGGAGCCTTTAGGAAAGAGTGACCATAATATAGAATTTTATATTAAGTTTAAAAGTGATGTAGTTCAATCAGAGACTGGGGTCTTAAATCTAAACAAAGAAAACTGAGGGTATGAGGGGCAAATTAGCTATGGTTGATTGGGACACTACATTTAAAAGTATGATGGTGGACAGACAATGGCTAACATTTAAAGAACTAATACATTGTTTACAACAAAAATATATTTCTTTAATGCATAAAAATCCAGCAAGAAAAGCGTTCCAACCGTGGCTAAGGAAAGAAATCAAGGATTACATTATATTAAAGGAAGAAACATATAAAGTTGCCAAAAAAAGGTAAGCCTGAGAATTGGGAGCATTTTAGAATTCTGCAAAGGAGGACCAAGAGAAAGATTAAGAAAGGGAAAATAGAATGAGAGAGTAAATTAGCGAGAAACATAAACACTGACTGTAAGAGCTTCTACAGGTATGTAAAAAGGAAAAGATTAGATCAGGCCATTACAAGCAGAGGCAGGAGTATTTATAATGGGGAAAAGGGAAATGGCAGAGAAACTAAATAATTACTTTGTGTCTGTCTTCACAAAGGAAGATACAAAAGACCTCGCAGAAATAATAGAGAACCAAAGGACAAGTGGGAATGAGGAACTGAAAGAAATTAGTATTAGTAAATAAGAAGCTCTGGAGAAACTAATGGGACTGAAAGTTGATAAATCCCCGAGACCCAATGATCTACATCCCAGAGTGTTGAAAGAGGTGGCTGTGGAGATCATCTTTCAAAATTCTGTAGCTACTGGAATAGTTCCTACAGATTAGCAAAGACAACTGTGGGTCCATTACAAGCAGAGATGGGAGAATTTATAATGGGGAATAAGTAAATGGCAGAGAAACTATGTTGTGTCTGTCTTCATGGAGGAAAATACTAAAAACCCCACAGAAATAATGGAGAATCAAGGGACTAGTGTAAACTAGGAACTGCAAGATTTTAATATCAGTTAAAAAAAAATGTACTGGAAAAATTAATGGGACTTAAAGTAGATAAATCCTCTGGACCTGATATTTTATATCCCAGAATGTTGAAAGTGGCTGTCGAGGTAGTAGATGCATTGGCAATCATCTTTCAAAATTCTGTAGACTCTGGAAAGGCTCCTGCAGATTGGAAGGTGGCAAATGTAACCCCATTACTTAAGAAAGGAGGGAGAGAGAAAACAGGGAACTACAGACCTGTTAGCCTGACATTAGTAGGGAAAATGCTAGCATCTATAATAAAGGAAGTGATAACAGGATACTTAGAAAATAATGGTAGGATTGGGCAGGGTCAACATGGATTTATAAAAGGGAAATCCTATTTAACAAACCTGTTAGAGTTTTTTGAGGATGTAACTAGCAGAATAGATAATGGGGCGCTGGTAGTTGTGGTATATTTAGATTTTTCAGGAAGCTTTTGAGAAGGTCCCGCACTAGAGGTCAGTAAACAAAATTAGAACACAAAAGATTGGGGGGTATATACTGGCATGGATTGAGAACTGGTTAATGGACAGAAAACAGTAGGAATAAATAGGTAATTTTCAGGTTGGTAGGTTGTGACTAGTGGGGTGCTGAAAGAATCAGTGCTTGGATCCCAGCTAGTCATAATCTATATCAATAATTTGGATGTGGGAACTAATTGTAATATTTCCAAGTTTGCAGATGAGACAAAATTGGTGGAAGTGAGAGTTATGAGGAGGATGCAAAGACACTTCAAGGGGATTTGGAGAGGGTAAGCAAGTGGGCAAAAACTTGGCAGTTGGAATACAATGTGGAGAAATGAAAGGTTATCCACTTTGGTATGAAAAACAGAAATGCAGAGTATTTCTTAAATGGAGAGAGTGTTGAACATCAAAGGGACTTGGGTGCCCTTGTTCATGAGTCACTAAAGGCTGACATGCAGGTACAGCAAACAATTAAGATGGGAAATAGTGTGGTGGCCTGTATTACAAGAGGATTGGCATATAGGAATAAAAATATCTTACTACCATTATATAGAACCATACCTGGAGTATTGTGTGCAGTTTTGATCTCCATAAGGAAAGATATATTTGCCATAGAGGGAGTGCAATGAAAGTTCACTAAATTAATTCCTGGGATGGAGGGATTGCCCTATGAGGAACAATTTCATAGACTGGACCTTTATTCTCTGGAGTTTAGAAGAAAGAGAAGTGACCTCATTCAAACATGCAAAATTCCGACAGAGCTCGACAAGATAGATGCAGGAAGGATGCTTCCCCTAGAACCGGGGGGGGTGGGGGGACACACACTCATAATAAGGGGCAGATTATTTAGGACTGAGATGAGGAATTTCTTCACTCAGCGGGTGGTGAATCTTTGGAATTCTCTGTCCCAGAGGACTGTGAAGGCTCGGTCTTTGAGCATGTTCAGGACTGAGATTGATGGATTTCTGCATATTAAAAACATCAAGGGATATGGGGATAGTGCAGGAAAATTGTGTTGAAGTAGATCAGCTGTGATCTCATTGAATGGCGGAGTGGGCTCAAAGGGCTGAATGGCCTACTCCTATTTTTTATGTTCTTATGTACTGCCTCAACCTCTGACAGGCAACCATCGTTCTTCGTGGGGAGGTCAGATGTTCAAGACATATGGCATCATTTGGCTGGTTCTGTAGCAATTCTACATGCAGGCTGGTGTATAGGTGGTGTTGATGCATCATGATGAGCCTGAAGAGATAAATGAGGTGAAACCAACTGATGTCTGGATTGAGAAGAATTGACAAAACCAGCCCTGGCACCTTGGCCCCCGTGACAAAGGGTTCAAATCCCAGGGGCACAGAATAAAAATAAGGATATTCCGTTGAACCCCTTCAGCCATAGGGTGAAAGCTTAGAAGAAAATTATCAGCTAAGTTGGTGAAGCAGACTGAGCCTGCAGAGATAACTGGAAACAAAAATAAAAATAGCTGGAAAAACTCAGCAGGTCTGACAGCATCTGTGGAGAGGAACACAGTTAACGTTTCGAGTCCGTATGACTCTTCATCAGAACTGAGGAAAAATAGAAATGAGGTGAAATATAAGCTGGTTGAGGGGGGTGGGACAGGTAGAGCTGGATAGAGTGCCAGTGATAGGTGGAGGCAAAGAAGAGATTGCCAAAGATGTCATAGACAAAAGAACAAAGGGGTGTTGATGGTGGTGATATTAGCTAAGAAATGTGCTAATGGTGACATTAAGAGTAGAAAGCAGAACGAGCAAGTGACAGATAGCCCTGGTGGGGGTGGGGTAGGGGGAAGGGATTGAAATAGGCTAAAAGGTGGAGATGAAACAATGGATGGGAATACATTTAAAAATAATGGAAATAGGTGGGGAAAGAAAAATATGTTTTAAAAAATATAAATAATTAGAAAAAGGGGGATCGGAAAGGGGGTGGGGATGGAGGAGAGAGTTCATGATCTGAAGTTGTTGAACTCAATATTAAGTCCAGCAGGCTGTAAAGTGCCTAGTCGGAAGATGAGGTGCTGTTCCTCCAGTTTGCGTTGAGCTTCACTGGAACATTGCAGCAGGCCAAGGACGGACATGTGGGCTTAAGAGCAGGGTGGTGTGTTGAAATGGCAAGCGACAGGGTGGTCTGGGTCATGCTTGCGGACAGACCGAAGGTGTTCCCCAAAGCGGTCACTCAGTCTGCGTTTGGTCTCTCCAATGTCGAGGAGACGGCATTGGGAGCAGCGAATGCAGTAGACTAAATTAAGGGAAGTGCAAGTGACGTGCTGCTTCACTTGAAAGGAATGTTTGGGCCCTTGGACAGTGAGGAGGGCGGAAGTAAAGGGGCAGGTGTTGCACCTTCTATGGTTGCATGGGAAGGTGCCGTGGGAGGGGGTTGAGGTGTAGGGGGTGAGGGAGGAGTGGACCAGGGTGCCCCGGAGGGTACGATCCCTGCGGAATGCCGCCGGGGGGGGTGAAGGGAAGATGTGTTTGGTGGTGGTATCATGCTGGAATTGGCGGAAATGGCGGAGGATGATCCTTTGAATGCGGAGGCTGTTGGGGTTATAAGTGAGGACAAGGGGGACCCTATCATGGTTCTGGGAGGGAGAGGAAGGTGTGAGGGCGGATGGGCGGGAGATGGGCCGGACACGGTTGAGGGCCCTGTCAACCTGGTTAAGGAAGAAGGAGGACATGTCAGAGGAACTGTTTTGGAAAGTGGCATCATCAGAACAGATGCGATGGAGGCGAAGGAACTGAGAGAATGGGTTGGAGTCCTTACAGGAAGCGGGGTGTGAGGAGCTGTAGTCGAGGTAGCTGTGGGAGTTGGTAGGCTTGTAATGGATATTGGTGGACAGTCTATCACCAGAAATTGAGACAGAGAGGTCAAGGAAGGGAAGGGAAATGGCAGTGATGGACCATGTGAAACTGATGGAGGGGTGGAAATTGGAAGCAAAATTAATAAAAGTTTTCCAGGTCTAGACAAGAGCATGAAGTGGCACCGAAGCAGTCATCAATATACCGGAGAAAGAGTTGTGGGAGGGGGCCTGAGTAGGACTGGAGCAAGGAATGTTCCACATACTCCATAAAGAGACAGGCAAAACTGGGGCCCATGCGGGTACCCATAGTCACACCTTTTATTTGGGGGAAGTGAGACAAGTTTCAGGAGAAATTGTTCAGTGAGAGAACAAGTTCAGCCAGACGGGGGAGAGTTGTGGTGGATGGGGATTGTTCGGGCCTCTGTTCGAGGAAGAAGCGGAGAGCCCTCAGACCATCCTGGTGGGGGATGGAGGTGTAGAGGGATTGGATGTCCGTGGTGAAGCGGAGGTGGTTGGGGCCAGGGAACTGGAAATTGTTGATATGATGTAGGGAATCGTGGGTGTAGGTGGGAAGAGACTGGACAAGGGGAAAGAGAATGGAGTCAAGGTAGCAAGAAATGAGTTCCATTGGGCAGGAACAGGCTGACACAATCAGTCTGCCGGGACAGTTCTGTTTGTGGATTTTGGGTAGGAGGTAGAAGCGGGCCGTCTGAGGTTGGGAGACTGAGGTTGGAAGCTGTGGAGGGAAGATCTCCAGAGGTGATGAGGTCTGTGACAGTCCTGGAAACAATGGCTTGATGTTCGGTGGTGGGGCCATGGTCCAGGGGGAGGTAGGAGGAAGTGTCTGCGAGATGACACTCAGCCTCTGCGAGGTAGAGGTCAGTGCGCCAGACAACAACAGCACCACCCTTATCAGCAGATTTGATGACAAAGTCTGGGTTGGACCTGAGAGAACGGAGTGCAACAAGTTCAGAAAGAGACAGGTTAGATTGGATGAGAGGAGCAGAGAAATTAATACGACTGATGTCATGCCGACAGTTCTCAATGAAAAGATCAAGAGCAAGTAAGAATCCAGAGGGAGGGGTCCAGGTGGAGGGAGAATATTGGAGGCGGATAAAAGGATCCGTTGAACGGGGAGAGGACTCCTGCCCAAAGAAGTGAGCACTGAGACAAAGGCGGTGGAAGAAGAGTTCAGCATCGTGCCGAGCCCGAAATTTGTTGAGGTGAGGGTGTAAGGGTATGAAACTGAGTCCTTTGCTGAGCACTGAACATTCAGCATCAGAGAGGGGAAGGTCAGGGGGTAAGGTGAATACACGGCCGAGATTGGAAGACGGGATGGGGTCAGAGGGTGTCGATGAGTTGTTGGAGTGTGCGTTCCTTTGCACCTGAAAGAAAGAGACAAAGTTTCTTGTTGAGGCGTCGGTTGAGCCGAAGAATAAAATGAAACTGGGGGCAAGGACAGCTTAGAGATAGGGTGAGTCGGCGCTGCCGGAGGGAGAGGTCGAGTGTGTTCATATGGTGGCGCATGGCACTGCGTGTGGATCTCAGGATACGACGAGAACAGCAGTCCCAGGAGCGTTATATGTCCCAGAGATACCTGTAATCCTGGGTGGGTTCGAAACATGAGGGATGGAACTTCAGTTGGAATCCACGTGGGGTAAGATGGAGACAGTCACTGAGGAAGGAAATATGGCTGTGAAAGCGAGTTTTAGTGAATACCTTGTCAAATACCAGGAGAGAAATGGAAAGCAATGAAGGTGAACAGGGCAAAAGAGGCAAGCGGAAATTCTGTGGGAGAGAAGAGCAGTACTTCTTCAAGGTAGGCATTCCTGGAAGAGAAGTGGCAGTCAATTAAACACTAAGATAAAAGCAAAATACTGTGGATGCTGGAAATCTGAAACAAAAATAAAAATAGTTGGAAAAACTCAGCAGGTCTGACCGCACCTGTGGAGAGGAATACAGTTAATGTTTTGAGTCCGTATGACTCTTCATCAGAACTAAGAAAAAATAGAAATGAGGTGAAATATAAGCTGGTTGAGGGGGGTGGGACAGGTAGAGCTGGATAGAGGGCCAGTGATAGGTGGATGTGTTTGTGGAAGGATTGAGGGGTGTAGTTAGATGGTTGTGATCACTGAAAGCAGGATGGACTGAGTCCAATAAATTGCCTTTCCTGCCTCAGCTTATCTGCTGCTGAAACTCTCATCCATGCCTTTATTATGGCTTGGCCACCATTTGTTGCCCATCCCTGATTGCCCATGAGAAGGTGGAGGTGAGCCACCTTGAGCTGCTGCAATCCACCTGGTGGTGTAGGTACACCCATTGTGCAGTTAAGGAGTGAGTTCCAAAATTTTGACCCAGCGACAGTGAAGAAATATTTCCAAGTCAGTGGAATGTGGCTTGGAGGGGAACTTGGTGGTGTTCCCATGTGTTTGCTGCCCTTGTCCCTCTAGAGATCATTAATTTGGAAGTGCTGTGAAAGGAGGCTTGATGAGTTGCTGTAGTGTGTCTTGTAGATGTAACCTTCCCTGATTTTCATTGCCCTAAAATTGGAGGCTGTGCCTTCACCTTTCTAGGCTCGGAGAACTCCATTTGCCTCTCTAAATCCCTCTACTTTCCTCACTCCCTTTTTAAGTTCCTTAAAACCTCAATCATCTGGCCAACTATCCTAATGTCCCCTTTTTTAGCTCGGTGTCACTTTTTTTCTCTCTCAATCGTGCCTCTGAAGCGCCTTGGGATATTTTGCTATATTAAAATTGCAGTATGACTATAAAGTTGTGATAATTTTGGTCAGAGACATGGGAATACTTAGACCTCCCAGCGTGGCATTTATCACTGGGTACCAATGTGATTTTCCACTGTTTCCTTTTACAGATGGTTTTTCGGGAAAATCTCCAGAGCAAAGGCAGAGGAGCTGCTCAGCAAACAGAGGCACGATGGAGCCTTCCTCATACGGGAAAGTGAAAGTGCTCCTGGAGACTTCTCACTCTCAGTCAAGTGAGTATCAGCAGGCACCGAGTCCAAGGAGGAAGTCCACCACTTCCCCACCCCAACATCCCACTGCAGAAGCACTCATCTGCAGGATGTCTTCTAAGAACTTGAACATGAGTAGGAGTAAGCCAATCGGCCCCTTGAGCCTGCTTCATCATTCAATACGATCATGTCTGATCTTCTAACTTAATGCCACTTTCTCGCCATATCCTGCCAAACATTGACCGATTTTGGTCTCGAATATACTCAATGACGGAGCATCTACAGCTCTGTGGTAGAGAATCCTCGAAGCTTCATAACTGAGGGAAGAAATTTCTTATCTCAGTCCTAAATGGCTGATCCCTTATCCTTAGACTATGCGACTAAGTTCTAGACACTCCAACCAGCGGAAATAGCTTCTCAGCATCGATCCTGTCGAGCCCTCAAAACAATTCTGTGCATTATCTCATAGCTCTGCAAAGGGGCTTTCATTTTAACCAGTTATTGAACAAAGGTGTGACAATGGATTGAGCTGTTTTCAGTAGGAGTGGAACTGGGTTCGATATACAGGAGCTCTCCTCTCCCCACCACATGGTGCTGTCTGATTAAAGATAGAATTTGGATTTTATTTGGCAGATGAAGTTGGTTTCAGCTTGTCCTGCTGGATATGAGACAATTCTGTGACAGCCCCTTGAGAGAATTAAAGTCTCCGTATATACTGCTCCTAAATAGAACCTGCAGGCCCGTCATCCTTTACTCTAAGGTGGGTACGGGTTCTTCCTTCCTTTTGCTCCCCTTCCATCCAGTTTGGGATTCCTAGAAGGACACTGCTATTAAGAAATAACTGAAAGGCCTTTAACAGAGATACAAATTTAAGTCAATTAGCAAGAGCCTCATGATGGATTAAATGGCCTTAGTCTGTCTGTAACGTTCCATGTGCGGAGAGCCAGGTTTCTGGGACCAAGGGCTTTTGTTCATTTTGATACAAAAATGTATGGAAATGGGGCAAATACAATTATCCTGGAATTATCTTTAATTTCATTTTAAAGAGCTCAAGGTATTTCTTTTTAAACCAAACTTCTCCCTCCCCCCAAATTTGAGTTTGAATCATTGTACATTATTCTGTGGCTAAAACTGAATTATTCTTGCAGCCTCCCTCCTTGTGACTCCCCTTGGACAAGCTGCAGGATCAGGACCATTGCTGTATCAAAGCTGCAAGCTGACAACACACATCTGGGGAATTTTTAACCTGTTATCTGTGCAGACAAATCTGGACATTTAGGTTCTGGAGCAATGGGCCTGCAGCTTCTAACTGTAGCTCACTGTTGCCCCCTAGTTATGTGAGCAGTACTGGCAACTGTTGTAACTGTGTGGCCTCTTAAGTTGGATTTGAAAATGTTTGATCACAGAATTTTTCTCAGAGATAAAGGCACCAATAATTCTGAGGATTGATCAATGAAACATTGAAGCTGGGGCAACAATGAAGGGAGCTACATTGGGCCTTGATGCTTCTTGGCTAAGGGCTGGAGTAGGGCACGTTTGAGCAGGGCTGGTCAAATCCAGCAACTTCTAGGGTGTGGATTGTTTACAGGCCAGATGAGGACAGTTGTGATGTTCCCCATGGTTAAATAGCCCAGCAACTGCCATCTCCTGTATGAAGGTTGGCTACTGGCCAAGGTGCTAAAGGGTGACCTGTTCATCTGGGATATGCAGCCTAGCAATAGCCTGTGCCTTTGGGAGAAGCGAAAAGGACTAAAGACAACACAGAGCTGGGTGTAGTTTCAATTGTGAAATTTCTGTGTAAGTGCCTTTTAAAAACAATTGCTTTCCTTTCTATGTTCCTTGCAGGTTTGGGAATGATGTGCAGCATTTTAAAGTGCTACGTGATGGTGCAGGGAAGTACTTTCTGTGGGTAGTAAAATTTAACTCTCTGAATGAACTGGTGGACTATCACAGATCCACGTCCGTGTCACGAAACCAACAGATCTTCCTGCGTGACATTGAGCAGGTCCCACAGGTGAGGAGAAGCCAATTGCACTGCTGGGCAAAGGTTAAAGAACTGGGTTCTCACTGTAGCTGTACAGGTCTTGTTGCAGGTTTCCTGTTGACTCTTTTTTTGCAGAATATTTCCTGCCCATGGGTCAGACTGCTTCACAAATTGGGAATGTGCTGTTCAGTTTCCACATTTCATCAATCTCATTGCGCCCCCAGCATATGGCTGAGCAGGGCACTGTGCCTCCAATTGCCCAGTATAGACTCTTGGCTCCTGGGGTCAGACTGTTCCAAAGGGCTGAGCATTATGGAGTTGGAAAGGTTGAAAATGGAGAAGCTGAGATGGAGAATAAAGGAGACATACATAGGACTTTGAGGTCAGGATAGGGGTCAATCATGATTACCCCCATGGTTGCTTACTATCTCTGCTTGCAAACAATGGCCACAGCAATTGTGGGCTCCTAGAAACATGGCTATTTTCAGCCATAAAAGATCACTCACCCCTCTAATGAGATTTCCTGCTGTCCTAGCAGTTGGAACCAATATGTTTCTGCAACGTACTTATCCAGTTTCACCCAAAAGAGTTGTTGGGTTTTATCTTTGGGAGGAAAGGAAGCAAAAAGGGAGGGAAATATGAGGAGTTTGTACCAAAGTGGAGATTGACCTGCTGTCTTTCCCAGTGGTCAGAGTGTACTGAATGGAGGGTGAAATGGATGGGGAACCCTGAACACTTGCATCTACTCGTGCTATAGTTGAAACCAGGAACTTGCGGTGGAATTTAGGACATGTCTGACATAGAGAGGAGGCTGAGGAATTTTGATGCAATTATTTTAAAATTCTCATTCTTGCATTCAGATCCCTTCCTATCTCTAAACTTCTCCAGACCTATAACCGCACCCCCCCACAAGATCTCTGCACACCTCCAATTTCACCTCTGACACTTGGCTTAAAATCAAGTCCAGACGCAAAACAAAAGCCCCCTATGCCAGCTGACTCTCAGTACTGCATGCAATTGGCTTTGGGCACACTCAATCCCATTCCAACCATCAGCCCACAGTGCAGAAGGGTGCCTGGTGAGAAATGCAAAGCATGACATTGGCACAACAGGGAGCGTGCTTTTGAATGTGGGCTGAAGTACATAGGTGAGGCCAGAGAAATCCGTGCAGTACCTCCCCTGGGAGTGTTTGATGGAACAGTGTATATAGGGAGCTTTATTCTAATCCGTGCTGTGCCTACCCTGGGAGCTTTTGACTGAACTGTGTAGACGGAGTTTTATTTGAATCTTTGCTGTACCAGCCCCAGAAGTGTTTGATAGAACATTGTAGAGCTTTCCCTCTGTATCTAACCCTTGCTATGCCTGCCCTGAAAATGTTTATCACTAACGTCTCTCATTACTTTGATCACAATACGACATTGTGATAAAGAACTGCTTTCCCAAGTGATTCCAAGGGGTTATAGCTGGTTTTCTCTCACCTGCTCCTAAAGGTGAAATGGGTCTGAGCACTAACTAACTAAAACCACCACTCTTCAACAGAAGTGGTCAGCCTGAAATGGCTTGGAGGCACAGTGTATTGTCTGCAAGAGAGCAGAATAGCAGGGGTCTTTGTTGCTGCATGGTATCTACAGGGGTCTTGCTTTGACTGGAGTTTGCCCCTTTGACTTTCTGCACTGTGGGTTCCAGTGTTGTGTTGTGGCCCACAAGAGGAAGGGGGATCCCAAATCGTGGAGTCGGGTGCAAGGGTAGTTCCACTGAAGCACGGCTGTCCCTTCTCAACCTTCCCGAGATAGCTGTCTGCTTTGTGCCTGTACTGAAACACATCCTGTCTATCTGGTTAACTGTGTCTTTATTCTTCTCCCAAACCTCCTAACAGCAACCCACGTACGTGCAAGCGCTCTTCGACTTTGACCCCCAGGAGGAAGGTGAACTCGGATTCCGCCGCGGCGACTTCATCCAGGTTCTTGACAATTCAGACCCCAACTGGTGGAAGGGCAGTTGCCACGGGCAGTCGGGCATGTTCCCCCGCAATTACGTCACCCCAGTCAACAGGAACATCTGATGGACAGCAGTGCTGATACCTGAAAGCAGTTGCGGCTCCCCCGTGAACTTCACAGTCTGTACGGAACTTCAAACTAAAGCGCCAAAACCAATTCTATGGGAGGGGGAACAGAAAATCTGAGCAGTTTCACCATTAGGTTTCTGCAGCTGCTTCTCCCACCCCATCCCCTCCTCTTCTCTCCCCCTGTCAGTCTGTGCATGGGTTATAATTCCATTACTTTTATCATGTTGTAGAATTTAAATGATTTTTTTTCTATGCAAATATTGGATAATCTTATCAGAGATGTAACACAGACTAGAGATTAGTAACAGTCCTTGCCTTGGGTCTTTTTAAAAGGAAAAAAAAAATCATTCTCAGCCTTGTGCATTTCAGACACAGAATTCCTGCTTTAATTTTCTCCTCTTGTTTTTGTATAAATTATGGTAATTTAGCTTGTCCTTGGAAATAAACCTAAAGTTTCCTTTAGCAGCTAGCAGCTATAGGAATCATGTATAAATTGTCAAGATGATTTGTAATTTTAGAATAACTTGAGGGCTTTTATCAACAGCATGTTATAGGAGCTTATACAGGAGGTTGGGCTTCTTATGGTCTAAAAGGTGTGTGGTTGAGCACTTTCTGAATCCTGTCTTCATAGTGCCTTTTAATTTTCTTTTTTTTGTTGTTGAATATACCAACGCAGACCCTGGCTGATAACTTATTTCCAGTTCACCTTGATAGGTGTGAGCTGTGGTTAGTTCAGAGATGATGGGCATTTACGCTGAGGAGCTGCTGAACATCTATCCCATGGCTGGGTGATGGGGTTTGAATGTGAGATTGGACAAGGCGAATCCAGAGCCTGGTTTTTGTATTCTGTGCCCATTCGCTGCAAAACAGCCCTCTGTCCCTTTCACGTTCCACTGCAAGTTGGGGCTCTGATCGAATGACAGAGCAGCTCTGGATTAACTCTGTTGCATTTATATGTCAGGGATGTGCTGGCGAATCAAACCCTTGGTAACATTGAAAGGGATGTGTAACTGCATGAAAGCGGCAGATTAATCCACAATGGGGATGATTCCTCGGCCTCTCACGGCAGTGAATTCCTGGTGTGTGGCCCCTGTGGCCATATTCACTGCGCTGAGACGTTGGGGTTAAGTACTTTTCTCTTCATTATCAGTCACATTCAAGCTGGTTTTTACACTCGGTCCAGCTGATCCCTCCAGCCAGATTTGTATTTATATAAAGCAGCATTGTAATACTGAGGGAACTGTGCACCGTTTCACCCCGCATACCTTGGACAATGGGAGTTTGATTTTTATTTTGAACTGAACACATTATTTGATGACATAACTGAGATATTCTAATCCTTAGTGAACTCTCTTTAAAGCCATCTTGATGCTTTTACTAAACTTTCCTCCTTCTTTGTTTCTATCGCAACTGAGCACTGTAATAATTAATCCATTTCTTGGGCTTTTTTACTTTAAGCAAAAGTGGGCACATGACTCTCTGACTGATCACAGAGATTAGTTGGAACTGAACCAAGGTGACGAGTTATTGCTGTTCAGACCTGGTCGGTTGCTGTAGTTCTTGCGCTTGGTGACCCCAGCCCAGTTTCACTTTGCCAAAACCACCGTGATTTTTGAGCCTGGTATTTTGGGGTGTTGGGGTCTTCGCCATCTGCAGGATTCGCTTCCCACTGTCTCAATAGTGCGGTGCTCAAGCATGACCATGCCAGTGACACCAGGTTCAGAGTGCCATCGACAATCCAGTGTCTGATTATGACAGCCACACAGTTGCCAGCTTGGCTAAAGCCTGGCAGTAGAGGAGTATCTTGCCATGGTGGTATGGGGGTGATGGACAGGCCAAATGGGCACATTCACCCTTAGACATGTCGCAGCCAAATACCTGTGTTGGTAATGGGAACACATGCGGAGCTGGTGTCATGCTTTCAACATAAAGAGAATGTGTAAGAAATTTGGATAGGAAAATCAGGAGTGTAGGATAGATCGGTACCAGAATTTACCAGCCTAGGGTAAGAGGAATATCCAGAGTTGTCACACAGTACAAGTCTGGAGCCCCTACTCTCAGCATCTACTACAAATAAGGAATAAGGTAAAAGTTAGTACCTGCAGGGTACTGTTATGGCTCTTCACCCCATCCAGATAGTATTCCTAATGGTAAATGCATCTCCACACTGATGCAGGGTAATGATTGGTACCTGAATGTCCCCAGGTATCAATTGAGAAGATTAAGAATGGAGACCAATTCCTCAGACCCTTCTGCAGATGGTTGAAGAGCAGATTGGAACAAAGTTCCTAGACCCAAGTGGGCAACAGAATTCACCAAAGGCAGCAAGACGCAGGGGAGGGGTGGGTGGTAATCCTCAGTCAACAGAGGTCTGGATGCACATTGAGACTGGCCCCAAAGCAGGATGGGTGGTAACTAAAGCCAGCTTCCGATCCGTGTCCTGGTAATAATATGACTTGGGTTCCTGTATAGTTAACTGTTGAGCACTGTTGCTCATCACCCCCCGCCCCATCTCCTTTTGCCATGCCTGTAAGCAATGTCATACATTGATTTTAAAATGTATGTAATGAATTGCAGATTCTGTTTATTGCTGTTTGACTTCTGTTCAATGTTGCTGAATGCCCAGCTAGAAACACCAGGTATGTACTATTACATGAGCAAGGAAGCACCTGGCTGGGCACCAGTACAGTCCAGTCTCTTGCATGTGCTCCTAAAGATGGTTAGCATATTACTTGTTCTTTAGGGGAGACCTGAGGTGTTTGAATGACCAACAGCTTGATAGTGATTGCTGTACCATTCAGCAGGGAATCGGGAGTGGACATGAGACCGCACAGAGTTCTCAAACATAATGTGTAGAAGCACATACAACAATTGGCATTGTTTTTATTGGTCAAGTCTCAGTAGTGGTGAGTAGGACTGGAACCACTGGTCAAATCCTGGGTCGTTCAATCAGAGTGCGTGTTGTCACTTCTGGGAGTTGGGTTTAGATTTGTCCTGAACTGACCCTGAAAGGATGTAATGTTGTAACAGACTTTGGGAAATGTGACTCAATACAGAAAACTATCCAGTACACACATTCAGATCCTCACAGGAGGATGCCTGGTATGGGAACACCGTGCATCTCAGTGCTGCACCTGGTGCGGCTATCTGTAAGTGACTAATGCCAGCACTATGTCTATAATAGCAAATGTTCTGTTCCCCAGCCTGTAACTTTAAATATGTTCTACCAAGCATTCTAACCAGTGGTGGAAATGCAACCATTGATGTTATAACAGAGGCCTGTGCATGTGAATATTTATTTTTATAGCTGCATATGCTCTGTGCAAGACAGCATTTAACACTCTGACTGGGCTTGGTTAGCAGAGTCTGGTACAAATATCCTATTCCTGGCATGGAGAAGGGAAATTGCTCATCACTTCAATATTGCATAAAGCACTTTGTGTGAACTTAACTCTTCCCTTCAAATATCTTCAATCACCAGCAAATTGGCTGTATTCCCTGCTGTGACACTTGTACCCACCACTACTGTAGCCCAGTGTTATACAGTGACACTTGTACCCACCACCAATGTAGCCCAGTATTACAGTGGTAGATCTGCATGCACCAGTACTGTACCCCAGTGTTATAGTGACGGACCTGTACCTACCAGTACTGTACCCCAGTGTTATACAGTGATGGACCTGCACCCATCAGTACTGTACCCATGTTATACAATGGCAGACCTGCATACACCAGTAATGCAGCCATCAGTACTGTACCCTAGACAGATTCTCCCCACATTTGGCAAGATACTCTAATTTTATTGCTTGCTGCTTTCACAGTTTGAGGGGTGGGAAGAAAAATTCTGGTTACACTGGTTGGAGAGCAGTACACATGCACAGTCCACGGATTGCAGCACCGAGTTTGCGCACTGAGAATTGTGTGTGCGAAGGAGGGATGAAAATTTGGAGCTAATTCTGCGAACTAGTCAGATCTGATCAACGACTGTTGAGCCCAGCTGTATTTTGGAGTCAGGGTGTGGGCAGTACTAGGTTTAACAGTACTGCATTTTGATCTGAAATGGTGTTTTGGTTCTTGGAGTCCAGTTATTTTTTTGTTTAAGTTCTGCCTTACACAGTGAAAATGCTAAGAAATGATGAGATGAGCGAGTTTGAGCTTTCCTCTGCACACTGTCACCTAAACTATTGAACTGTGTGAAAGAGCGTTTGGCACCTGGACCATTTGATTGTTTACGTTTTTGAATTGGTGTACATCATAAGCCTTGCAGACATTTCATGTATATATTAAAAAAATCAATGTTAAAATGGAAAGGCCTGTGTACTTACCCCTTGATTTTCAACGCATTTGGTAGGTAGAAATTAACTGTGAATAATAAAATGCTGTGTATTCTTCATGAAGCAATTTGACTTTTTTTTGAGTGGTGTTTTTACTCCTCTCCTCACTTTGCACTAGTGATGGAGGGAGTGAATGTTTGTGGTGGAAAGTGATGAGGAGGAGAGGGGTACAAAGTGGCAAGCAGTGTGTACCATCAAGATGTATCCATAGCAACTTGCCAAAGTACCCTCAGCAGCACCTTTCAAAACTATATCCAGAAGGTCAAAGGCAGCAGATACATGGGAATACCACCACCATCAAGTTTCCCTCCAGTCATACACCATCCTGACTTGAAACTATCGCCATTCCTTCACTGTTGCTGAGTCAAAATCCTGGAACTCCCTCCCTGACAGCACTGGGAGTACCGACACCATATGCACTACTGCAGTTCAAGGCGGCAGCTCACCACCACCTCAAGGACAGTTAAGTATGGACAATACATGCTGGCCTTGCCAGTGACACATCCAAGAACAAATAAAATTTGTGCCCCCATCTTTCTACACTGTCTCCAGTAAGGAAAGGGGTAATTAAACTGTTGAACACTCTCAATATTGTAGTTATGTTTCAACCTTAGCCTAAGTGAATCTCTGTTCAAATGTTAAGATAATTAAGACACAGGGTTGTTTCATTCTGGATCAATGTGTTTCAGCAATGTTCCAATCCAGCTAGAAGGAATTAAAATTGCGCCAGCTAAAGAAAGGGAACTTTAGATGATAAGAGATTCAGCAATGCATAGAAAGACTTACTTTGTTTGCTTGAGCCTGGGACAGAATGGCAGCTTCAAGCCCCATATACCACCAGCTTTGCAGGGCTTAGGGAGAGAGATACACCCCACCTTTGTGACCGCTAAATGTCCTTCCAGGATATAATGAGCAAAGACAGGTTCCATTATTAATTCAGTGATATTTCAATTGAACATTGATGTAGGATAGGGATAAATTCTACAGGCTTTAATTCCTCAAAAGCCACATTTCAGTAAGGAATGTGGACATTGCCTATATGGGGTCTTTGGTCATTAAATTGGAGACAGTTGTAGTGTGATTAATGATTTGATCAACTCAGTCAATGTGAGCGTTTAACAAACTTTGGGGTAATTGTACTCAATAAAACTAAAGTTATTGTTGAGGGACATGGAAATGGGATTCAGTAATGTTATACATGAAAACTGTTACTTATCAGTTGTGAAAAGGGGATATAAAATAATCCAGGATGAGACCTCTAAATTTGCTGCGGTCAACTTTGTGCTCCAGCAGCATGCTTGAATTCTCTTGCAAATTTGCAAGGTTTTGCTTTAAGTGTTGCTGTTAATTGTCTGTTTGATTATTGTCAATAACTAAACAAAGTAAGCCTATTTACCCATTGCTGAATCTTTTATCACCTAAAGTTTCCTGCTTTATATATTGTGGATGCTAGCATTAATGTTGTGAATCCTATTTTGAGAAGTAAATATAAATGAATAGTAAAAGCACCAGTCCTTTAACAGTTGGCACACTCAGGAAAATGAACTTGGTGTTGATGTGCCATAGAACGATGATTTAAAGATGCCAACTCATCTCTCAGGTGGGTAGGGAAAGTCCTCTGACTGCTACCAACTTTGAATAATAGCATGAGATTACCATGTTATGGCAAAATCAAATGAAACTAGATGAGGGTTTAGCAACACTTATTGACTATCAAGGATCACAATGTGCTGGATACAGGCATACAAAGATGCTTTTAAATGGGTCAGAGCCTCCTTCAGAGCTAAAGGGTTAATTATAACCTAAGTCTTGATCAAACAGAACCACTTTCAATACTGTAATAAATTTGGTGAGAAGTATATGTCAGTTTTAGAGATTTTTGGTTTGAAACAGCAGTGATCTTTGACTGTTTTCTGGTACCACAATGCCTTCATCCCTTTGCATTCTGTGCCATTACACTCCTTCCTTTATCCAAAGTGCAGATAAAAAGAGAGCTTAAAACCTTACAACAAACATCAGAAATTAAATTAGTTGTGAGGAGAAAATGGTACAAATAAAAGGCAGTAGGTTTAATTTGTTGTTGATGTAGTGTTGCTGAGAAAGAATACTGACATGGAGCCTACAAGTTGCAATCTGCTCCTACCCTTTTCAGTGTCCAGGTTTTGATCTCTTTTTGTAAACCTTAGCTTCGTTAACGTAAACTAATCAATTTTTTCTAAACCCTCATTTAGTTTCATTTGATTCTGCCATACCATCATAATTTTGTTTTAACTATGAAAGCTAACTTTTCCTTCCATTATATTCAGCCATTTTAAAAGTAGAATCATAGATTACAGCACAGAAGGCAGCCAGCCTGTTGTCTCTGCTGGCTCTCTGAAGGAGCAATACATCTAGAACCACTCCTCCTCCTCCCTGTAACCCTGCACATCCTTTCTTTGCAGAATGCCTCAATTGAAAATGCCTCCACCACACACTCAGGCAATGCATTCCAGATCCTAACCACACTCATGAAAAATTTTCCTCATGTTGCCATTGCTGCTTTTGCCAATTACCTTAACTCTGTGCCCTCTGGTTCTCAACCCTCCCACCAATGGGAACACGTTCTCTCTCTCTACTCTGTCCAGACCCCTCATGATTTTGAACACCTCTATCAAATCTCCCCTCTATCTTCTCCAAGGAGAACAGTCTCAACTTCTCCAAGCTATCCACGTAACTGAAGTTCCTCATCCCTGGAACCTTTCTCATAAATCTTTTCTGCACCCTCTCTAATGCCTTCACATCCTTCCTAAATTGTGGCGTCTGGATTAGGTAGGTAGGTCAGGTGTTTCTCAAATGTGTCAGTGCAGACTCGATGGGCCGTAGGGCCTCTTCTGTACTGTGATTCTGGAGCCGAATGCAATTGCAGTTGAGGCTGAACCAGTGTTTTATACAAGTTTAACATAACTTCCTTGCTTTTGTACTGTCTGCACTTGTTGATAAAGCCCAGGATGCCATATGTTTTATTGGTCACTCTCTCAACCTGTCCTGCCACCTTCAATGATTTATGCACACGTACACCCAGGTCCCTCTGCTCCTGCACACCCCTTAGAATTGTATCCTTTACATTGTGTCTCCATGTTCTTTCAACCAAAATTAATCACTTCACAAAAATGACACATTACAGGTAAGTGATAATTTTTGACTTGTCATCTAGTCATACATATGACTTTGTTAACATTGTTTTGTTTGATTTTGGGCCTGAACCGAATTGAGTAATTGATCATAGAAACATAGACATAGAAAATAGGAGCAGGAGTAGGCCATTCAGCCCTTCGAGCCTGCTCCCACTTTCTCCCCATATCATTTGATCCCTTTCACCTCAAGAGCTATATCTAACTCCTCCTTGAAAACATACAATGTTTTGGCCTCAATTATTTTCTGTGGTAGCGAATTCCACAGGCTCACCACTCTCTGGGTGAAGAAATTTCTCCTCATCTCAGTCCTAAATGGTCTACCCCATATCCACAGACTGTGACCCCTGGTTCTGGACTCCCCCACCATCGGTAACATCCTTCCTGCATCTACCCTGTCTAGTCCTGTTAGAATTTTATAGGTTTCTATGAGATTCCCCTCATTCTTCTGAACTCCAGCGAATGTAATCCTAACTGACTCAATTTCTCATATGTCAGTCCCGCCATCCCAGGAACCAGTCTGGTTCAGTGACGGTGTTTGACACAATAATATACAAAGAGTTTTACTCATCTAACCCATCCCCACTTCCAATCTTATGTTGAAGGGAAGGTCATTGATGAAGCAACTGAAGATGGTTGGAACTACGACATTCACTCCTAGAGGAGCTCCAGCAATATCTTGGGGCTGAAATAATTGGCCTCCAACAATCACAACCATCTTCCCCTGTGCTAGGTATGACTCCAATGAGTAGAGAGTTCTCCCCCAATCCTCATTGGACTTCACTTTTACTAGAGCTCCTTATTGCCGAAGGTAGTCAAGCTCACCTCATCTCTGGAATTCAGCTCATTTGCCTTTGGTTGGAATTTTTTCTGAGGTCGGGAATTGAGTGGCCTGGAGGAACCTAAACTGAGCAGGTTGTTGCTTAGTAAGTGCTGCTTGATAGCACTATCGACCATACCACCTATCATTTTGATGATCGAGAATAGACGGATGGGGCAGTAATTGGCCAGATTGGATCTGCCCTGCATTTTGTGAACAGGATATACCTGGGCAATTTTCCACATTACTGAGTAGATATGGGTAATATGGGTAGAGCTCCGGAATAGGAAGGGTGCAATCACAGTGTTGGGGGTTTACTATAGGCCTCCCAATTGCCAGCGGGAGATTGAGGAACAGTTATATAGGCAGATTTTGGAAAGATGTAAAAGCAATACGGTTGCTGTGGGTGATTTTAACTTTCCCTATATTGACTGGAAATCACTTAGTGCTAAGGGTTTGGATGGTGCAGAATTTGTAAGGTGCATCCAGGAGGGCTTCCTGAGACAATATGTAGATAGTCCAACGAGGAAAGAGGCAATACTGGACCTGGTATTAGGGAATGAACCCAGCCAGGTGGTCGAAGTTTCAGCAGGGGAGCATTTCGGGAAAAGTGACCATAATTCAGTAAGTTTCAAGGTACTGGTGGATAAGGATAACAGGAGTCCTCGGGTTAAGGTGCTTAATTGGGGGAAGGCTAATTATAACAATATTAGGCAGGAACTGAGGAATCTAGACTGGAGGCGGATGTTTGAGGACAAATCACCAACTGACATGTGGGGGGCTTTCAAACGTCAGTCGATAAGAATTCAGTACTGGCATGTTCCTGCTAGGATGAAGGATAAGTATGGTAAGTTTCAGGAACCTTGGATAATGAAGGATAGTGTGAGATTAGTCAAAAAGAAAAGGGAAGCATTCGTAAGGGCTAGAAGGCTGGGAACAGATGAAGCCCGTGGAGAATATAAAGAAAGTAGGAAGAAACTTAAGCAAGGAGTCAGGAGGGCTAAAAGGGGTCATGAAAAGTAATTGGCAACCAGGATTAAGGAAAATCCCAAGGCCTTTTATACATATGTAAAAAGCAAGCGGGTAGCCAGGGAAAGGGTAGGCCCACTCAGGGGCAGAGGTGGGAATCTGTGGAGCCTGAAGAAATGGGAGAGATACTAAATGAGTACTTCTCATCAGTATTCACCAAAGAGAAGGACTTAGCGGTCGATTTGTCTAGGAAAGAGTGTGTAGATAGCCTGGACCATGTTGAGATCAAAAAAGAGGTGTTAGGCATCTTGAAGAATATTAAGGTGGATAAGTCCCCAGGGCCAGATGGGATCTACCACAGAGTACTGAGGGAGGCAAGGGAGGAGATTGCTGGGGCCTTGACAGAAATCTTTGTATCACTGGCTATGGGTGAGGTCCCAGAGGACAGGGGAATGGCCAATGTTATTCCATTGTTTAAGAAGGGTAGCAGGGATAATCCAGGTAACTACAGGCCGGTGAGCCTTACGTCAGTGGTAGGGAAATTATTGGAGAAGATTCTTCGTGACAGGATTTACTACCATTTGGAAGCAAATGGGCATATTAGTGAGAGGCAGCATGCTTTTGTGAAGGGGAGGTCGTGTCTCACTAACTTGATCAATTTTTCGAGGAAGTGACAAAGATGATCAATGATGGAAGGGCAATGGATGTTATCTGCATGGATTTCAGTAAGGCCTTTGACAAGGTCCCTCATGGCAGACTGGTACAGAAAGTAAAGTCGCACGGGAATCAGAGGTGAGCTGGCAAGATGGATACAGAATTGGCTTGGTCATAGAAGACAGAGGGTAGCAGTGGAAGTGTGCTTTTCTGAATGGAGAGCTGTGACTAGTGGTGTTCCGCAGGGATCAGTGCTGGGACCTTTGCTGATTGTAGTATGCATAAATGATTTGGAGGAAAATTTAACTGGGCTAATTAGTAAGTTTGCAGACGACACTAAGGTTGGAGGAGTTGCAGATAGTGAAGAGGATTGTCAAAGGATACAACAGGATATAGATCGGTTGGAGACTTGGGTGGAGAAATGGCAGATGGAGTTTAATCCGGACAAATACGAGGTAATGCATTTTGGAAGGTCTAATACAGGTAGGAATTATACAATAAATGGCAGAACCCTTAAGTGCATTGATGGGCAGAAGGATCTGGGTGTACAGGTCCACAGGTTACTGAAAGTGGTAACGCAGGTGGATAAGGTAGTCAGGAAGGCATATGGCATGCTTGCCTTCATCGGCATGGGTATTGAGTATAAAAGCTGGGAAGTCATGCTGCAGCTGTATAGAACCTTGGTTAGGCCACACTTGGAATATTGCGTGCAATTCTGGTCGCCACATTACCAGAAGGATATGGAGGCGTTGGAGAGGGTGCAGAGGAGGTTTACCAGGATGCTGCCTGGTCTGGACCTTATTAGCTATGAGGAGAGGTTGGAGAAACTCGGATTGTTCTCACTAGAGCGACGGTGATTGAGGGGCGACATGATAGAAGTTTACAAAATTATGAGTGGCATGGACAGAGTAGATAGTCAGAAGCTTTTTCCCAGGGTGGAAGAGTCAATTAGTAGGGGACATAGATTTAAGATGAGAGGAGAAAACTATAGAGGAGATGTGCGGGGCAAGTTTTTTACGCAGAGGCTAGTGAGTATTTGGAATTCGCTGCCAGAGGAGGTGGTGGAAGCAGGTACGATAGCGGTGTTTAAGAGGCAGCTTGACAAATACATGAATAGGAAGGGAATAGAGGGATATGGACCCCGGAAGTGCAAAATGTTTTAGTTTAACAGGCAATATGATCGGCGCAGGCTTGGAGGGCCGAAGGGCCTGTTCCTGTGCTGTACTTTTCTTTGTTCTTTGTTCTAGATGCCCTTGTAGCTGTGCTGGAACAGCTTAGCTAGCAGCATGGTCATTTCTGGAAGACAGGTCTTCAGTACTACAGCCAGGATGTTGTCGGCTTCCATAGCCTTTGTTGTATCCAGTTCTTTTAGACATTTCTTGATATCGCCTGAAATGAATTGATTTTTCTGAATACAAGTACCTTTGATGCTGGGGACCTCAGAAGGAGGTCAAGATGCATCATTCACTCAGCACTTCTGGCTGAAGATGGTTGTAAATGCTTTAACCTTCCCTTTTGCAGTGATATGCTGGGCTCTGCTGTCATTGAGAATAGAATGTCTATGGAGCCTTCTCTAGTTAGTTATGAATGGTGCTGGACAATTAAACAACTATGTGGCAGGACTGCAGAGTTTTGATCTGATCCATTGGTTGAGATCACATGTTGCTTCCACTGTTTAGCTTGCATATTGTAACCTCACCAGATTGGCACCACTGGCCTGCTCTCCTACATTCCTCATTGAACCAGGGTTGGTTTTACGGTAATGGTGGGGTG